>NC_062217.1:7319100-7944100 GCF_902686445.1 Sciurus carolinensis | reverse complement strand
ACTTAAGTCATATCCCCAGGGAGTGGCCTCGCATAATAAGAAACAGGGACCTCAAGCAAGCGTCTGCTCGCGGAGCAGCACTGCGGGTATGTCCTGGCCAAGACCTGAGAGCTGAGCGTGGAGGGTGGGAAGTTGGAAGGCTGTGGGGTTGAGGTTTCGACTTCATTCTTGAAGTAGTGGAGAGACACCACGGGCAAGGGAAATCACTGTCATCCACCTATTAAAAGTTTTCATACACGTGAAGATACATCAAATGTGTGAAGTCTGATATTTCCAATGCCAAGACTCGTTAAAAAGTGTTTCAAGGAATTTCTATTTCTGTGATTTTTTTAATTATTGTTTTAAAACTGAGAGTTCCTTTATTTTTCAAAGTTTCAATCGCTCTCGTTTTTTTTACTCATATATTATAACTTTAGTTATGGTCAGAAGCAAATCAGTATTATCAAAGATTATAGTGCCAACATTTCTGAGTAAAGAGAGGAGGTGTATTATTTAATAATAACCAAACTGTAAAATATAAAATGTCATCTTGAAAGATGTTTTTCTTTTATTTACATTTATTCATGCATTAACGATTTTTTCAAGAATAAAATTACTTATGTTTTATAAATGCTTGCTTGTTTTTCAATTATATTCTAAATTTTTGAAATGCCTACATATAGGATGGATCTTAGCATTTAGTCATTTTTACAATTTTCTTTCATTTTCTCTGCTATCTCACAAAACAACCAACATTACTAAAACTCCTATAATTAATTAATAAATAATGAATATTGACTACATTTTAAATTTATTGATATAATGCTATTCTGTACATATGCTGTATAATTCTTAAAACTATTCATTTTACAGCACGGTAGACATTAAAAGAGATAATTTGACTTTAACATTGATGAGTAAAATTTTCAAATTAAAATATATTAAGGAACATGACACCTTACCTCAAAATATATGATCATTATGTATCAACATACATAGAAAATTTAATTTTCACTAACATTAAATATAACACATTCAATTCTCAAATGGAAAGAATTTCTCATCATCTGCTCAGCTGTTCCTTTCTGACCAGAGACTTATTTTTCTTTTTCAATGTCTTTCTTCTACCAAGTAACAATAAGTAACAATACATATACATATATATATATATATAAACAATAATTAAGAAACTATATGATGCAGTTTTCATTTATGATTTCTTCTCCACACAAATCTTTTTTCATACTTTCTATTCTTTAAGAATTTTTGAAAATGCCATTAATGTCATTTAAAATGTATTGAGCACTATTGCCAGGGTTTAGAAATATAAATATCAGGTGGGCTGTCATGCCTGCTCCCTCCAGATGAACGTCAGACACTGAGCCCACCCACCACCCCGCTGTAGACAGATGCTGGACACCGTGCCCACCGGCACCCCACCCCCACCACTCTGACTTGGTGTGCGCTTGCTGGGGCTCCCCAGCTTCTTTGGAGGCTGGTGCAGGCATTTTGAATTATTCCTGAGGGCCCGGCCACCATCACTGGAAGGGCAGCTCCCTTCCTGAGACACCTACAGGAGCCTGGAGGCCCTTTGACAGGTACCTCTATTTACTCACTTACATCCTACACCCTTCCCCATCCTCTTCTTTCACCACTAGAAATACTGTAAATAATAATCAAGCTCATTCAGTTTATTACAATAACGTTAAAGTCCTTATAGGGTCTATCTGGTTCAGGGCTGCATTTTCTTTGTATTAGGGGCTACTAATATTGATCTCCTCTTCAAAGGAGAGGTATTGGAAACCTCAGGGTCACAATAAGCCTGCAGGAGGGAAACTTCAGTACCTCAGTCCTTCACTGCTAGAGGGGAATATACAGAAACAATATGAAAAAACAGGGGAAGAATGTGTCCCTAACAAACCAAGATGCTATTTTGATAGAATTCAATGACAGCATGGCAGCAGAAATGACCGAAAAAGAGTTTAGAATCTGCATAATTAAAATGATCCATGAAGCAAAAGATGAGATAAGAGAGCAAATGCAGGCAATGCGTGATCACTCCAATAAAGAGTTAAAAGAGCAAATGCAGGAAGCAAAAGAACATTCAATAAAAAGATAGAGATTCTGAAAACAAACCAAACAGAAATACTTGAAATGAAAGAAACAATAAACCAAATTAAAAACTCAATAGAAAGCATCACCAACAGAATAGATATCATGGAAGACAGAATCTCAGAAAATGAAGACAAAATATTTAATATTGAAAATAAAGTTGACCAAACTGAGAAAATGTTAAGAAATCATGAACAGAAACTCCAAGAAATTATAGGATATAATGACAAGACCAAATTTAAGAGTTATTGGGATTGAGGAAGGCACAGAGATGCAAAACAAAGGAATGAGCAACCTGTTCAAGAAAATAATATCAGAAAATTTCCCAAACCTGAAGAATGAAATGGAATATCAAATACAAGATGCTAACAGAACACCAAATGTACAAAATTACTACGGATCCACACCAAGGCACATTATAATTAAAATACCTCACATACAAAATAAAGATAGGATTTTAAAGGTTGTTAGAGAAAAGCATCAAATTACATGTAAGGGGAAACCAATATGGATATCAGCAGATTTCTCAACCCAGACCCTAAAAGCAAAAGGGCCTGGAACAATATATTTCAAGCTCTGAAAGAATATGAATACCAACCAAGAATTCTATACTCAGCAAAACTAACTTTCAGATTTGATGATGAAATAAAACCTTTCCACAAAAAAAGTTAAAAAGGATTTACAAATAGAAAGCCACAGAACATTCTCAGCAAAATATTTCAAGAGGAGGAAGTGAAAAACTATACAAGTCAGCAAAGGGAGGAAGTGCCCTAAAGGAAAAGCCAATCAAAGGAGAAACCAAGTCAAGTAAAGAAAAAAATATAAGCCAAAAAGAGCAGAAATACAAATCATATCACAATAATAATCCTGAATGTTAATAGCCTAAACTCAATAATCAAAAGACATTGACTGGCAGATTGGATTAAAAAGAAAGACCCAACAATATGCTGCAATCAAGAGACTCATCTTATAGAAAAAGACATCCACGGACTAAAGGTGAAAGGATGGGGAAAAACATACCATGCACATGGACCCAGTAAAAAAGCAAGGGTCTCCATCCTCATATCAGATAAAGTGAACTTCAAACCTAAGTTATTCAGAAGGGATAAAGAAGTACATTTCATACTGCTCCAAGGAGCCATAAGCCAGCAAGACATATTGATTTTATATATTTTTGCCCCTAACAATGGAGCATCTATGTACATCAAACAAACCCTTCTCAATTTTAAGAATCAAATAGACAAAAACACAACAATAGTGGGTGACTTTAACACACTGCTCTCACCACTGAATAATCCTCCAAACAAAAACTGAACAAAAAAAATATAGAACTAAATAATACAATCAATGATATAGACTTAATGGATATTTACAGAGTATTACATCCTTCATCAAGTGAATAAACTTTCTTCTCAGCAGCTGATGGTTCCTTCTCCAACACAGACAATATGCTATGCCACAAAGAAGCCATTAATAAATACAAAAAAAAAAAAAAAAATTAGAGGTATTACCTTGTATCCTATCAGATCATAATGGAATGCAATTAGAAATCAACAAAAAAATAACAAACAAAAACTACTCCTACACCAGGAGACTAAATAATATGCCATTGAATAATGTAATGATAACAGAAGACATCGGGGAAGAAATAAAAAAATTCTTAGAGGTAAATGAGAACAATGACACAACCTATCAAGATATCTGGGACACTCTGAAAGCACTACTAAGTGGAAAGTTCATTGCATTGAGCTCATACATTAACAAAATAAGTCAACAACTAAATGACCTAACATTACATCTCAAAGTTCTAAAAAAAGAAGAACAGATCAACACCAAAAATAGTAGAAGACAGGAAATAATTAAAATCAGAGCTGAAATCAATTAAATTAAAAAAAAGAGAGAAACAATTCACAAAATTGAAAAAAAAGTTGGTTCCTTGAAAAAGTAAACAAAATTGATAAACCCTCAGCCACACTAACAAAGAGAAGGAGAGAAAAAACTCAAATAAATAAAATTTGTGATGAAAAAGGAAAGATCCCAACAGACACCATTGAAATACATAGCATAATTAGAAGGTACTTTGAAAATCTATACTCCAACAAAATAAAAATATTGAAGATATTGACAAATTTTTAGAGACATATCCTCCCAAACTGAATCAGGAAGATGTACACAATTTAAACAGATCAATTCCAAGCACCAAAATAGAAGAAGCCATCCAAAGCCTACCAACAAAGAAAAGCCCAGGACCAGATGGATTCTCAGCCGAATTCTACAAGACCTTTCAAGAACTAATACCAATACTCCTCAAAGTATTCCAGGAAATAGAAAAGGAGGGAACCCTTCCAAACTCATTCTATGAGGCTAATGTTACTCTGATACCAAAACCAGACAAAGACACATCAAGGAAAAAAAGCCAATATACCTGATGAACATCGATGCAAAAATCCTTAACAAAATACTGGCAAATTGCATACAAAAATATATTAAAAAGATAGTGCACAATGATCGAGTGGGGTTTATCCAGGGATGCAAGGTTGGTTCAATATCTGGAAACCAAAAATGTAATTCATCACAGTAATAGACTTAAAGTTAAGAATCATGTGATTATTTCAATAAATGCTGATAAAGCATTTGGCAAAATACAGCACCCCTTTATGCTTAAAACACTAGAAAAAATAGGAATAGTAGGAACATACCTCAACATTGTAAAGGTTATCTATGCTAAGCCCATGGCCAACATCATTCATAATGGAGAAAAACTGAAAGCATACCCTGTAAAAACTGGAACAAGGCAAGGATGCCCTTTTTCACCACTACTATTCAACATCATCCTTGAAACACTAGCCAGGGCAATTAGACAGACTAAAGAAATTAAAGGGATACAAATAGAAAAAGAAGAACTCAAGTTATCACTATTTGCTGATGACATAATTCTATATTTAAGAATCTAAAAAAACTCCACTAGAAAACTTCTAGAACTAATAAAAGAATTTAGCAAAATAGCAGGATATAAAATCAATACACATAAATCTAACGCATTTCTATGCATAAGTGATGAATCTTCTGAAAGAGAAATTAGGAAAAACCACTCCATTAACAATAGCATCAAAAAAATAAAATACTTGGGAATCAATCTAACAAAAGATTTGAAAGACCTCTACAATGAATACTGTAGAACACTAAGAGAGAAATTGAGGAAAACCTTAGAAGATGGAAAGATCTCCCATGTTATTGAATAGGCAGAATTAATATTGTCAAAATGGCCATTCTACCAAAAACACTATACAGATTCAATGCAATCCAATTAAAATCCCATTGACATTCCACATAGAAATAGAGAAAGCAATCATGTACTTCATTTGGAATAATAAACCTCAAGTAGCCAAAACAATCCTGAGCAGGAAAAGTGAAATTGGAGGTATCACAATACTATAACTTAAACTATACTACAGAGCAATAGTAGCAAAAATGGCATGGTATTGGCACCAAAATAGCCAGGCAGACCAATGGTACAGAATAGAAGACACAGAGACAAAACCACATAAATACAGTCACCTCATCCAAGACAAAGGAGCCAGAAACATACAATGGAGAAAAGACAGCCTGTTCAAGACCCTGCACCAAATAGAAGACAAGGTAGGCCCAAATCTTCATCATGTTGGCTTAGGATCAGACTTCCTTAACAACACTCCCAAAGCACAAGAAATCAAAGCAAGAATCAATAAATGGGATGGATTCAAACTAAAAAACTTTTCTCAGGAAAGGATGCATCAATAATATGAAAAGAGAGCCTACAGAGTGGGAGAAAATCTTTTCCACACGCACTTCAGATAGAGCACTAATCTCCAAAATTTATAAAGAACTTACAAACTTTACACCATAAATACAAAGAACCCAATCAATAAATGGGCCAAGGAACTGGACACTTTACAGAAGAAGACATACAGAAGATTAATAAATTATTAAAAATTGTTCAACATCTCTAGTAGTTAAAGAAATGCAAATTAAAACAACTCTAAGATATCATCTTACTCCAATTAGAATGGCTATTATCAAGAACACAAACAATAATAGATGTTGACGGGAATGTGGGGAAAAGGCACACTTTTATATTGCTGGTGGAGTTGCAAATTGGTGCAGCCACTCTGGAAAACAGTGTGGAGAATCCTCAGAAAACTTGGAATAGACCCACCTTTCGACTCAGTTACCCCACTCCTTGGTTTATACCCAAAAGACTTAAAATTAGCATACTGTAGTAACACAGCCACATCAATGTTTATAGCAGCTCAATTCATAATAGCTAGATTGTGGAACCAACCTAGATGCCCTTTAACAGATGAATGGATAAAGAAACTGTGGTATATATATACAACGGAATATTATGAACCATAAAGAAGAATAATATTATGGCATTTGCAAATAAATGGATAGAATTGGAGAATATCATGCTAAGTGAAATAAGCCAATCCCCCTCCAAAAAGACTGAATGTTTTCCCTGATAAATGGAGGATGATACATAATGGGGGTGGGGAGGGAGAGAAGAATGGAGGAACTTTATGTAGAAGGAAATGAGAGGGAGAGGGTATGAAAATTCATGGAATGAGACGGATCTCATTACCCTATGTACATGTGTGATTACAAGAATGGTATGAATCTACATTGTGTACATAGTAACGAAATGATGGACCCCATCTGTGTACAATGAATCAAAATGCAGTCTGTAAAATACAAAAATAAATAGATAATTAAAAGATTAAAAAAAAGTAACTGTAAAGAAAGAATGAATGAAAGAAAGAAAGAGAAAGAAAGAAAGAAAGAAAGAAAGAAAGAAAGAAAGAAAGAAAGAGAGAGAGAAAAATACCAGTAAGGAAGTTCAGAGTCTGTTTGTAGAGGAAGAAGAGACAAATGAACAGGTCACTAAACTCCTGGGCATTGAGGGTTGGTAGGACCACAGCAGAAAGCACAAGCACCATTTCACCCCGTCCTTCTACCAGCAGTAAGCTCCCGGGTCACCACCTTCGCACACCTCACACAACTACACGCCAAACTGAGACTCCATATTTTGCAGCACACAATTTTGTCTAAAAAAAATAGTTAAAATGAGAAACCAGGATATGTCTGGAGATGTATGATATACAAAATCTGACTTCCATTGAGCAACATAATTACCCATCATAGGCAAAGTATTTTTGTGCTTTTAGAAACCACCTGATGGTGGCCTGCCTTGTGCCTGTGTCTGTCATCCTAACTGCACTTTCCCCCTTACTCCCCTTGACCCTATTGCCCTCGCTCCATCCCCGCCCTCTTATCACCCAGCTCGATCCTTCCTCCCAGTCACATCTAGATTGCCAGACATTACACATGATTTACCTAATTTCCCATCAGATATTCTCTCTATCGCACGAGGTAGCGATTGTCCCTCCTCGGTCCTCTCTTAGTGGTCATAGGTGTCACAAGACATCTCCGATTAGACATATATGAATTTTAATATTTCCATATTACCTTCACTTTCCAAAATCTGAATCACTTACTTAACATAACCTCTAATTTTCATAGACATTTTATATTTATCCAATAATATCCACAAAATCTGATATTTTTTCAATAACATTAAAGAACACCTAATAAAAAAATGAGTAGAAAGTAAAAATAACATTTATTCAGCTAACAAAATAATGACACTGGTTGTAATTTGTTGTATTTAATTCACTTTTTTATGCTGTTTAATGCACATGCATACAAATTTGAAAAATGTGACAAATTGCCAATTATGTATGTAGCCTGATTTTTCTGAAAACTGTATGTGAACCTATCCAAATTGCACTAAGTATTCTAATTCTTCTGAATTACTGCCTACTATTCTATCAGTGGATGTTCTTAATGAAGATCTCATTGTTGGTTACTGTATCACTGCTAATACCTTTCGATTAAAAACAGTGCTGTGAGCAACATTCTTATGTTGTCAAGCCCATCCACAACAATTCTTTGGCATATCTCTCCAGAGATAAAGTTAAATTAAGCAAGTAAATGAGAACATTTTATTTTTTATTTTTTTTTATTGTAAACAAATGGGATACATGTTGTTTCTCTGTTTGTACATGGCGTGAAGGCATACCATTTGTGTAATCATAAATTTACATAGGGTAATGATGTTTGATTCATTTTTTCCCTTTCCCCCCATCCCAAGAACATTTTAAATGAAAACTTAGGAAGACATTCACAAGAAAGTAAACCGCATGCAGGTGCCACATAATGTGTCTCTTCTGCCTCTTGGGCCACTGTCTCTTGTCGAAGTACTCCCACAGAATTATAGAGTTGAGAAGACATGGAATGGACAACAGGTATATGAAAAATGCTCACCACCATCAGTCAGCAGGGATATGAAAATCAAAGCCACACCCATGTCCCCTGGCTCCAGTAGGAAGGCTTAATCACTCAAAGGGCAAAAAGTAGCAAGGATTGACAGGAATGTGGAGAAAGGAGAACATTTGTCCACAGTTGGTGGAAATGCAGATTAGTTTATCTGTCATGGAAAAAATTAGGAAGGTTCCTTAAAATACACAAGAGAGAACTATAACACGACCCAGCAGTAGCACTACTGGATACATATCGAAAGGAAATGCAATCAGCCTGCCCAAGAGACACCTGCAGGCTCCTGTCCCCTGCAGCACTGTCATGAGGTTGGGGAATGGAAATAACCCAGCTGTACACTGACTGACAGATGCAAAAAACATATGGCATGTGTACACAACGGAACACTATGCGGACACAAAGGAATGGTTTCCTATCATTTGCAATAAGGTGACTGAAACTGGAGATCACGCTAAGTGAAATAAGCTAGGCATGGAAAGACCAATACCACATTACATCATTCAGATGTAAAATCTTAGAAAGGTGATCTCCCGCAGTGGGGAGTAGCAGGGAGGTTTTCAGAGGCTGGGCACAGAGAGGAGGAAGCGCAGAGGAGGTTGATCAGTGAGCACTGAGTTACAGCTGGGTGAAGTGAGCAGCTACGGGGTGCTAAGGCACAGTAGAGTGACTAGACAACAGTCACATTCTACAAATCTCAAAAACCTAGAAGAGAGGATTTTGAATGTTTTCACCGCAAAGAAATGACAAATGTCTTTGGGGACAGATATGTTGAAGATGATCTAAGTGTCACACGGTGGTGCTCGATTAATGTGTATACTACTTTATTTTTATATGCCTGTTAAAATGTAAATTTAATTTTGAAATTCCTTTTGCCTGTTGATGTCAAACTGGCATAACATGAGAGCACAGTGCGTTCTCCACAGGTCAGAGTTGCTGCTGGTGTACACATGTCTACAATACTGCCAGTCCCCAATGTAGCACATATGATCACGTACAGATGCTGCTTGATGCTGGCTGATACACAGCTCTGTTGCTGGGTTAGGTATTTATTGTACTATGCATATTTTGGCAGTGCTGAGGATCAACCCCTGGTCTCCTGCATGCTAGGCGATCGCTTTAGAAGTGAGCCCAACCACATCCCTGCTCCACTGCACTTGGGTCATTGTTTCAGAGTGTACTCTTTTTTGCTTAAAAACATTGAGAGTGGGATGTTGTGTGTGTTACACAGGCAGCAGCCTTGAACATCTTGTGTTTATTGTGTCTCCTGATTGTTTCAAGAGGCTGCATTAGGTGATTGACCTGTGCCATCCAGTTTAGTGTGGGTGTACTCTACTGTGTTCACACAATGACAAAATCACCTAACGACACATTTTTTTGGAATGCATTGCCATCATTAAATGAGTCATGACTGTATTAACAATATAACTCATGCAGGCAACTTGGGTTAAGTTCTAATACCTTGTTGTGTGTTTTGACCTCTCCTCCTGCAATCTTACTTGATGGAGCCTATTTCCTCTCTGCCACAGTTTGGATCTCGAATGTCTGTCTCCCCACAAAGTTCCTATGTTAAGGTTGGTCTTTCCATGAGGCTCTTGGGAAGTGGTACAGTCTTTAGGAGGTTGAACCTAGTGGGGAGTCTTGAGGCCACTGGGAAGGTACCCTTAAGAGCCAGTGGACCCCAGGCCCTCCTCTTCCTCACATTGACTTTCTTGCCATGAGGTGAGTGGCTTTGCTCTAGCCCATGATCCCCATGATGAATGGCTTTGCTTCCCACAGGCCCAAAGAAATGGAATCAACCAATTATTGGCAGCATCGAGCAAAATTGTAAGCCAAAATAAACTTCTCTCTGTATGTTGTTTATCTCAGTTATTTGCTTATAGTAGCTGAGAGCTGACCACTACACGTACTTTACAGATAGGAAACCCCAGCTTTGAGAAAAAAGAGAAAAAAGAAAACAACGTACACGTTGTGAAATGATTAAAATCGAGCTAAAATATTATTATACAATAAAAAGCAAAAGAGGGAAAAATAGTACAAATGGTGAGTATGACTGAAAGATATATGACATTTATTTTGTCTTGGTGCAGCTTTTCTGTGCTTAAAATTACTTCAAACTGAAGAATTTTAAAAAGTGGGAAAAAATGGAAAAACAAGCAGAAATTCTCCTTGCAGGAATGTGGCAGGAGAGCTCAAAAAGTGGAGAAAGTCTTAACAACAATATGAAAAAAGATCCAACTTGTTTCCTTAGAAAGTCAAGGTTTCCTGCTAGCAGAGGTGAGCAGGTCGATGGGACAACAGGTACTATAAAAATAGAATAATCAGAAAAAAGGATATGCTGCTTAAAACTTAAAAATGACTTTGAAGTTTGGAGATAAAATAGATGAATATTAAAAACCCTAGAGAAAAATACAAAAGAATGCTAAGGAGCTGGACATTGTGGTGCACACCTGTGGTCCCTGGGACTCAAGAGGCTGAGACAGCAGGATGGCAAGTTAGGTCAGCTAAGATGACAAGGTTGAGAATCTGTCTCAAAACAAGAAATACAAAGGGCTGGGGATATAGCTCATTGATAGAGCACCCCTGGGTTCAATCCCTGGTACAAACAAAATGCTTAGAGAAAAATATAACAAAATAAATATGAGACATCAAACACCTTAGGCAAAGGGGGAAAAGGAATAAAGAAAGTGTGAGAAGAATGTTATCCAAAAAAATCATAGCAAACCATCTCCTGGAACTGAAGATACTCCAATCTGCATTCTCTCTCATAATAATATACATAAATCACTTGCAAATAGCTGTATCTTCATGCAGTTGCTATGATTTGATACATGCTGGAAATAATTTCTAAAAAAACTGTAAAGCAAAAATCAAAACAGTAACCTCCAACATGGTGGAAATCAATCATTGGGAAGCATGGATATTGGTAAAATAAATTTAAATGTTGGAACAAATCTCTTACATTAATATGCTTAATAAAAAACTAGAACCCCATGTTTGGGAGAGTTTGGGAGAGTCAGCCACAGTCTAAATTCCTTCTAAGGCTGACAAGAGCTGATTAACTTGATTTTCTGTTGAAACTGACTACCTTGTTGCTCTCTGCCTTCTGAAGTCAGAGAATTGATAATTGGGCTTTCTCAGGAGACCTGTCTGAGGGTCTTTTCTGCCTCAGGGCTCTCTTTGTGGGTCATTGTAATTTAGGTATGTGTAGATCGTGCTGCAAGTCCAGCATGATTGCCTCTCACCAGAGGAACAGTGATAGTCCTTGACATTTTATCATTCTGTCAGCACTGTATAACTGACCGGCCTGGGGATCAATGGAGGCAAGTGGGATTCAGCTAATAAACAATCACTCAAGGACTGTATTTTATTCTAATGAAATTTGAGAAGGTAGATAAACTACCCATTGTACATTTTTAAAAATTTGAACTTGAGTTTGCCAGTAACCACAAAATCATTACTTTTTTGTTAATTTATGATTAATAATTTCAAAATATTTACTTAGAAGTTGAAAAAGTCTATTTTTATACCGCATGGATGTCCTCCTTCACTTGGAGAGTGATTAAAAGTTTGCTTGAAGGTAATCTGGCCAGTTATGTCCACAGTTTGTTGGACGATGTGAATGAGACTGAGCTCTCACACGTAGTCCCCATCGAGGGCAGGTGGCTACTCGCCGGCCTCTGAATGCCCTCCACAGGTGCCACATTTTGAAAGCTGAAGGCTGCTGATTCCAAGTCCAGAAGGAGGAGCGTGGACGGATGGACCAATCACAGCTCATCACCGCTGATGGGCAGGATTACCAAAGGCACCAATGGAGAACATTGGCTTTGCTGTTTTGATGTGTTGTGAAATACGTTCCTTGATTTAAAGTCTAAATCCTTCATGGAAGTGTAGCAAATTTGCTCAACTTTTAGTTACTTAGAAAACTGTAATAAAAATTATGATTCTAAACAAAGTCAATATCAAGTATGAGAACATTGCTGAGAGGCAAAAGGCTGCAGGATAACAATTTCCTTAATAATAGCTTTTTTTTTTTTAATCTTATGGAAGCAGGAGAACCAATTCTGTGCTCATAATTAATAAAAATTATGTCATGATCACAATTTCCTATAAACTTGATACACTTTTTAAGTAGCCATCTCTTTGAAATTACTTATAAGAAATACCAACATGTAACTTTATGTCCTTGAACAATGGATTATTAAGTTCATCTTCTATTTGGGTAGAATTAATGGGCCCCTCCTCTGAATGCCCCTAGAACTTTGTTCATAGACATGACGTGTTATACATGTGCACCACCGTTTGCTAATAATGTATCCATTTGCAAGTCTGCTTTTTTAATTTGTCTGCTTTTTCTCCTACACTGTGACTTTGGGGAGAAAGCACTATAATCTCAAGCTAAGTTAGTTTTGGGGGCAATATCCACTTTGTAGAAATTCTGTTAAGTGTGTGTTAAATAAACGACTGGTCTTTAATTTCAGTGCTAATGCTGGGTCAGCGGCATGTCTCATGTGATTCCTCTATGTCAAGTTTAGGACTTGACTTCTTTTTCTTTTGTTATCTCTTTTTTTTTGTATGACAAAGTCCTTTTTCATAATTATTAGACATAGCTTTTATGTACTTACTATTTAAAGAGCTAGTCAATAACCATAAAATAAGGTATAACAAAATTATTTTTTCCCCCAGCGATGGTCCTGGGGATTGAACCCAGGGCTTGGTGTATACTAGACAAGCTCTCTACCAACTGAGCTATTTTCCCAGCCCCTATAGCAAATCTGAATTTTTGAAATAAAAAATAAAGACTGGACATTTTCCAAGATGACAAAATGACATTTTGGATTTATTTTATCTCATTTTTTTAATGAAATGGGTAGTGTCCATGTGCCACCTTCCTCTCTGGACTTCCTATATACCCTTCTCCCATTAACCCCTGGGCCTTGGGCTCCCCTCACAGAACCACCAGCAGAACTAGAGCCACTTGCCTTGAGTTATTCCTTCGCTGCTTTGTGCATGGTGGACTTAACAGGAGAAATGCAGCGGGAGGGTGGATCAGGTCGTTCCCCAGCACACAAGCACACTTCTGTAACCAAAACACCTATACTTAGAGATTTTGATGTTCCTCCATGAAATCTGGAAAAATATTGCCTTTACTTTCAATGAATCTGTATCTGGACCATCATAAGATGGTCCTGAGATGTATCACTGACACTTCCCACATGCAATCACATACAAAATAACATGACTTTCTGTGGTATCTTGCTCAGTGTCATGTCTATTATTTAATGATCAGAAAATAAAATTTATATTACAATAATGAATAATCTTACTTATTTTCTTTTTGTATGCAACATATTAGCATTGAATCTTCCCAAATTCAAACTCACGGAATGCTTAATCATCAATGCAAATCTTGAAATCCAGTGCATTTTCTCCTTTAGCAAGGTTTTCTATTTCCATGTGTTTTGTCAGTTCTAATATATATAATACATATAACGAGTTTCAAAAGTCACTGATTATGTTCTACTTTTACTAGTGGTAGAATTAAATGGTATGGTCTCTACCTGCTAGACCCATCTGGTTCTCTAAAAATATGGTATGACACATTAAACCCCAGAAAGAGAATCAGG
Organism: Sciurus carolinensis; assembly: GCF_902686445.1. Lineage (NCBI taxonomy): Eukaryota > Metazoa > Chordata > Mammalia > Rodentia > Sciuridae > Sciurus > Sciurus carolinensis. Next base: position 7,930,010 of record NC_062217.1, on the reverse strand, counting down.
TGTCCTGGATTATATCTCCAGATGCTCAACATTGACGACTTATAACTTGAGGAAAGCTAATCAACCGGTGAATTAACCTAAGCATATTTCATGGCTTAAGGAAAATTAAACTAATTAAGCAACAACATATTTAAATATATTTGAGTGCAAGATGTATTAAATAAGTTTGTATTCATAGTCACGCTATGCATTCATCTATATGTGAACTTATCGTTTGAATTTTTAGGTATTCAAGTTACCTAAGATAGTGTTAAAAAAATTCCTGTGGGAATTCAGAAGCTAGATTTTCCAAATGTTCTAGGCAAGAAAATACAAATTGACAGAATTTTCATAGGGCAACAGGGGCATTTACCCAATTTTCAAAAGAACGTGTCTGGATTTTCTCTCTGTGCTGTCCAGCAGGCAGACAATGTAGAACAACCTTGGACTACATAAGGAGGATCATTCTTTATATTGCAAACAGAAATGCAGTTCCACTGATTGAACAAAAGTGCTTCAGAAAAAACAAATATCTTATTTTTTACTTGCTTTCTTGCTAAGGAAACAATGATGCTTGCTGATGAAAGTCACCTCCAAATCAACACAAACATTCAATTACTGCTCTGGGGTGAGGATTTTTTTTCCCCTTGTCTGAGAGCAGAGTATGAAATGGTTTTAGATGTCAAGAAACAGAATAGCGGAAATGAGGTGATTACTCATTTAAGCCGAATGGAAAACTGTGTCTAATTGTCTAACTGCTCCATTGACTTCGAATGGTCTGCAAACGGTCACAGATTCCTGATAGGTTTAATGCCTCCACAAGGAGTTGAACAGACCTGCAATATTGAGTTTCGGTGGGAATTCAAAGCATGACTCCTATCGATCTGTCCCTCCACGTCATTTTCAGAGCTAATATTTTTTTAGATCACAAATTTCTTAGTTCATAGTTCCCTTTGTTTCTTAGAAATTGCGAGAGAAAATAAAGGCTTGGTGTAATGACACTAAAGTAAGATAATAATATTCTTTTTTTACTATTTTACATCTAAATAGGAGGGATTTTATCTTAAATTACACAATGACTATTGTCACTGTTTTGATAATTATATCATCATTCATAAATATTTCTTTAGTAGACACTTTCTTAACTTTCTAATAGTCTTTTTACCAACTATGACAATATTTCATGAAATTTTAGTACTTACTTTTTTGATATTATATCAACTGAAGTAAAATGTTAGCTGTCCAGCAGTAAATTCACCAAAGAAAAGTAGTTTACATAAGGTGCATTCCTAAAGAATCACTGAAAATTCTGCCATATTTGATTTGCCATAGAGAAATTTCGATTTAAAAATAAGCAGAAATAATCAGTCAAAAACGCAGAAAACTTGCCATAAAATTGCTAAATTTATATAACATAGTTTCATGATATAATGGCAATCTAAAACAAGGACATTATTATTTTACCTTTAATTTAGCATCTTATACACATTTTTCCATATATTTAGTCTTTAAAAGAACTAGAAAATAAAATAACTAAGCTCAGCTTTCACATTATGTATTGATTTTGTCTTCTATTAAAACAGTGTTTCTTGAAAGTAAGGGAAATATTGTATATAAAAATGAAGAAACAAGAACTTAGTGAGATCATAATGGAATCTTTGGTTCAGGTAAGATCAAATATAGATACCATAATAGTTGTCTAAAAATAATTTATGGAAATTGTATTTTTGTTTCCAAAAATTAATGACACCTGAGTTCATGTTTGACTCAAATGAAGCAATTATTCATAGTCTTTAAAAATACTTTGAGGGTCGATATGAGAAGCAGTTATGGCTCCAGCAGGAGGATGGCTCAGTGAGCTGCACGTGGTCTTGGAGCAGTGAGGGGATAGGATCTAAGCACAGAGAACACGGAGCTTCAGGAGGCCTATGAGTGCATAAGCCAAAAAGTGCCTGAGGCATTTTATTTGGTGGAGTCTAGGAGGCAAGTAAACTGGGCATTATAAAAATGACTCACACTGAGATTAAGAATGTAAGAAAATCTATTTGCTGAACATTTCAATTTTAGAACAAGACTTTACACTGAAAATATAATTGGAATGTTGGAAGTTGTGGCCCAGATGTGGCCTCTACTGTGCTAGCAGGACCCACGTAAGACAATAACAATGTGAAGACATTAGAGATCCCCTGCCTCCAGGCCATCTAAGGGTCATCTCTTCATTTGTATCTCCACCTATACACTATGGTAGCAGTTTGCAGAATTTATCTAACTAAAATGGGGCTGTGGTTTAGAAAACAATCAGTCAGATTAGTGGCAGTTGTGTGGACAGGAATGACCAAGCAACTCTGCAAGATCATTGCTTTTCTATATTTAAAATAAACTTTGGTTTGCTAGATTTATAAAGTCCACACCTATTTTCTCCCAGCAGGTCTCCCTTTGTTTTGTGTTAATTTTGTCTGGGTACCAAAATAGTTCATTACTGCACATGACAGGAATTCCATTTACATCCTGAGCATTTAGTATGCTTCAGTTTTTCAGTTATGTGCTACGTGCAGAAAGCACACTCGTACACTGGGATAGCTTACTCCTGGTAGCATACAAAGCACTTCCTGTTTCATGTTGTGCACTGGAACCTGATCATCTGTTGATAAATTAGCTCAGCATAAATATTACATGATTACATGCCTAAATATCTCTCCACAATTTAAATGTACTAACAAATTTCTGAAAAACCCCATCTTTGGTGTTATTTGTTGCTCCAGAATCTGTTTAATTCTCCTCAATAGCTGATTTCCATAAATCTGATCTACTCAGTCTCAAATGGTAACCAGGATTAGCTAGTGGAGAAATACATACTGACGTTTCTAGACTTAGGCCAGAAGAGACAGTAATATGAGAAGAAACCTGGATTGCTTCAAGGTCTCAACACTGTCTGGGTTAATAGAGGAATGCTTTCACAGCTAGTTGTCTCTGGATAGCTATTTGATCAGGCAGACACAAACTCAAGGACAAGTGTTGATTAATGTGACAAAACAGTGTAAGGAGAAGAAGAGAAAGATAGCACTTCCAAAGCATCTTCTGGGTAATGGAATAATTAGCCATTTTAATGTGAAGTATTCCCAAAGCTGGTTTTGCTCATGTACAGTGCTACTTCTATGCTTGGGCCTCTCAGTAATTAAGAAAGAGCTGTGATAGGGAAATATCTAATAAAAGTTTTATAATATCCACATACTCCTTAAAAAAAGTCAGGTATTCAAATATGTATTTCAGTAAATATATACGTATCTTTAAACAATATAATTTAGCCCATATACAAAGCAGCACCATAATTAATAATATTCAACTTTATAGAGGAAAATGATACTCTGTTATCTTTCATAGTCAAGATGAACAAAACAAATCAAATAATCATAAAGGGAGGTTTTAAAGCCCTCTAAATAAAAGGTTTTCAAACCAACGATAAGAGTTCGGGATTGCTGGAAGTGAAGAGATAGCATTATATATTCATTTTGTTGTAATATTGATAAGATATGAATCGTTTAAAGGCTGGGATAAGATTAATTCTGGAGTTCTCTTTTTCCATTTAAATTTCTTTGAATACCATCCCATTATATACAGAAGAATTCTGAAACAAGATATCTTCATTTTCTTTCAAACGCTTGTCTATCATAATTGTAAAGAAGTTCTTTCCTGGAAAACAAAAACATTAAAAAAAAAGAGAGAAAGAGAGAAAGGGAAGAAGACACTATATGAATCTAACTAGCAACATCACTGTAAAAAATTTTTACATTTTTCTTGACAGATTATATCTGAAAAATGACAAATTGAATTATTATTGCATACTTACAAGAAACAGTTCCAACTTCCTGAAAGCCAAATACTATGGAAGAGCAGTTTCTCACTTGCTTAGGTCAAAGGGACAACTGTGCCACCATGGTTTACAGAATCTAGGAAATACTGCATGGGGTCATTGTGGTAGTAAGTTCAAGGTTGCCATTTAGAGTATATTTTCCATGTCAAACAGACTGTGACTATACTGCTGCATTATTATTAGTGGTGTGAACTGAAGTAGATTATTTTATCACTGAAATTTGAATTTTATACCTATAAAATGGAGTAAAATAAAATTATTTCAAAGCACTTTTGACAATAGTAAATGAGATAATGCATATACAACACTTAACTCACAAATTTATATATTGTGAAAATTTACCAAAAACTGTTTAATAAAGATGATGGAGCTGCAGCGTACAAAATCAACAATAAAAAAACTGTAACGTTTCTATAAATTAATAAAAAAGACTTTTCAGAAAAGATATCAAGATAACAATCCCATTTACAATATATATCAAAAAGATTAGAAATAAATTTAACCAAGGATGTGAAAGACTTATCCATTTAAATATAAAATATTAATTATTGTTAGAATGTTCCTGTTACCTGAATGGATCTAAAGATTCAGTGGGATCTCCTTCAAAATTCCAAGTTCATTTCTCATAAAAAAAGAAAAACCATCCTAATATTCACTTAGAAAAAGAACAACAACAAAGCCAAATAGGCAAGATAAATAATCATGAACAAAACAGAAAAAAAGATGGAAACTTACACTATCTGATTTCAAAATATGCTACAAAGCAACAGTACTCTCTTGCTGCACATCTTACTTTGGAAGCGAAATTGTTCCTGTAGAAGGGATGGGTTAGCTGCGAAATAAAAGTCGGAAGTAATGACAGAAGACAGAATTATCTTAATAGCAGGGGCATGACTGATTAAGCCATCTAGAAAGGTCTGGTTCTAACAATGGGAGGAGCCTGCGCTTGCTTTGCGCATGGATGTACAGATCTAAAAGGACCAGTAGGAGCCTTATGAGAAAAACAGGAATGGGGGAGTGGAGGTAAGTAAGCCATTTGGATCTAGCAGGTCACTCCCACATTCAATGCTTGTATTTGGACTTCAGTGGTGAAACAATGATGGATAACCACATGACTCAGGCGGTCTCAAACAATTACCAATAATTTTGAGTTCCTGAGGCCAGATCCTTCTGGTTAATGGCTCAACCATGCTTGGTTCTCATACAAGCCATGGATGGCTTCCCACAATAATCAAAACAGCATGATACTGGTATAAAAATAGAATGATTGATCAGTGGAACAGAATAGAAAGTACAGAAATGTAGCCACACATATACAATCAATTGATTTTTTTTTTCACATTTTCCAAGAACTCACAATGGGGAAAGAACAGTCTACCAAAAATAAGGATGACAAAACTGGATATTCTTATGCATATAAATGAAATTAGACACTCATCACATTCATATGCAAAAACCAGTGCAAAAAGAATTAAATACTTAGTTCAACGAATGAAAGTGTAGAACAACTAGAAGAAAACTAAGGGAGAAAATTACATGACATTAATCTGGTTGACAATATTTTTTATATGATTCAAAACAGATAAGAAAGTCAAAAATAGACAATTGTAATTACATCAAAATAAAAAAGATTTTGCACAGCAAAGAAAATAATTAGCAGAATAAAATGATAAAGTATGTATTAAGAGAAAATGCTCACCACACATCTGATGAGGGTTATTTTAGTTAACTTCTTCACCACTGTGACCAAAAGGCCTGACAAGAATAATTTTAGAGGAGGAAAAGTATATTTAGCACTCAGTTTCAGAGGTCTCAGTGCATAGACAGCTGACTTCATTAATCTGGCTCTAGGTGAGGCAGAACATCATGGCGCAAGTGCTTTGTAGAGAAGCGCAACTCAGGACATGATCACCAGGAAGCAGAGAAAGAGCTCCAAACACCAAGAACAAAACATATACCTCAAAGGCATACCTCCAATGACCCACATCTCCGGCCACACCCTAACTGCTGACAATTCCCTCCTAGTTAAGCCTCATTAGGGGATGAATGGACTGATTATTTTAAAATTCTCATAACCTGATCATTTCTACTCTAAACTTTCTTGCATTGTCTCACATATAAAGTTTTTGGGGAAAAAAGTTATGGGTTTATGGTTAAACCCATAATAAGGGTTTAGTGTCCAAAAAATGGAGGGAACTCGAACAACTGTACAGAAAGGAAGCAAATAATCTGATTTAAACTGCAAACCACCTGAATAAACACAATATTCAAAAGAAGACACACAAAGGGCCAGTGGATGTTAGAAAATGTTTAAAATCGCTATAATTAGAGAAATGCTAATTAAGACCACAATGAGATATCATTTCACACCTTCCAGAATTAATGCAAAATAGATGAAAATTAAGTAAATGATGGGGAGAATGTGGAGAAAAGTTTCCCTTTTACACTGATGTTGGAAATGTACATCAGTATAACCAAAATTTTGTGGAGGTTTGTCAAAGGTCTATAAAGAGAATTGCCATATGATCCAGAGATCCTATTCATGGATATTTACTCAAATGACTTGAAACTAGTATGTGAAAAAGATTGATGTTGTGTTCATTCGAGTATCATTCACAATAGCCAAGTTATGAAATCTAATCAACCTAGGTGTCCATCAACAGATGAAAATGTGGTGTGTATATACATAATGGAATATTCTTCAGCTCTAACAAAGAAAGACATTTTGCCATTTACAGCAGCATGGATAGAATTGGAGATCATTACACTAAGTGAACTAAGTCAGGAATAGAATGACAAATACCATCTGTTCTCAAGTGTATTTGGAAAGTAAAATAATTGAACTGAAAGAAGCAGAGAGTAGAATTGCATTCACTGTAGGTAGGGTGTGGATAGAAGAATGTGGAGATACCAGTCAAAGGAGAGAAAGCCTCAATAAAAAAATAGGCTTAAGACTCATTTTTCCTGTGTGATATATTGCACACAAAGGTGACTATAGTAACTACTATACTTTCAATATAGTAAATAATGAATTTTCAAAATCACTAGTAAACTTCATATGTTCTCATCACAAAAAATGAAAAGTATTTGAAGTGATGGACATGGGAATTAGTTTGATTTCATTATTTAAAATTGTGTTCATAAATCAAAACATGACTTTGTACCTAACAAACAGATATGATTTACATTCATAACATTGCTGGTAGGACTGAAAATTGGTGCAACCACTCTGGAAAGCAATATGGAGATTCCCCAGAGAACTTGGAATGGATCCACCATTTGACCTAGTTATCCTACTCGTTGGCATATACCCAAAGGACTAAAAATCATCATGCTATGGTGATATAGCCACATTGATATTTACAGCAGCTTAAGTCATAATAGCTAAGCTATAGAACCATCTTAGGTGCCCTTCAACAGATAAATGGATAAAGAAAATGTGATACATATACACAATGGAATATTACCCAGCTTTAATGAAGAATGAAATTATGGCATTTGCAGGTAAATGGATGGAACTGGAGACTATCATACTAAGTGAAATAAGCCAATCGCAAGAACCACAGGCCAGAATGTTCTCTCTTCATATGCAGATGCTAACACACAATGTAGGGGGCAAGGGGAGAATAGGAGTTGTTTGGATTAGACAAAGGGAAATAAAGGAAAGGGAGTGAGGTTGGGAATAGGAAAGACAGTTGAATAAATTGGAAATAACTTTTCTAGGTTCATATATGAATGCACGACCAGTGTAATTCCACATCCTATATAACCATAAGAGTGGGAAGTTATACTCCAAGTACATATATGTCAAATACATTCTACTGTCCTGATAATTATAAAGAATTAATAAATATATGCTATAAAAAGAACCATTGAACTAAAAATAAAATCCATGGTTCTATTAAAAATAAATAAACATATGATCTTAATTTTTTTCATTTGCAATTTAAAAATTAAGAATAATAAAGAAATAAAAAACCATTAAATGGAAATAGTAAACATTCAATAAATGATACTTATTTCTAGTCATAGAGAAAGAAACAAGAAAATATTGAAGCAATCCTTATATGGTTTTCCATAAAATGAATTAGAAAGAAAATATTTAAATCATACAGTATTTTTATTTTAAAGACTAAAACACATTTAATATTTCAGTAGTATTGGTTAAAGACAGGATAAAGCAGTTTTATCATAGGGATGGAGATAAGAAATTCTGAACGAATAAGGAACTTAAAATCACTAAAGAACCTGGAATCCTGAGCTTTCACTAATGGCCTTACATTTGGTTCAACACTTGGGTCACTTTTATAATTATGGTTTTTAATACATATTCTTGACCAAGTTAGTGCCAAGATTTGTTACTCCTAAAATCTCTTTTTGTTTATGATAGGTCTTTGAATGGGTCCCATTATTTATGCATATTTATGTGTATGTTAGTAGGGTACATGAATTCCCCAAATTAAGACTGTCTCCTTATCAGACTCATATTAGACTTCATATCTTTAACTTTTTTAGATGTCTAATGAAATATATCAAAGAAATGATTTCCCATTTTAACTAGGAGATGAGACTTTTACATGACTGTAGTCAGAACCCAGAGAAAGCATTAATGGAGGCACTGTTCCCTTCACGTCTAACAGTGCAATTCATATGGATGTTTTTAAGTATTAGTAGAGTAAATAAGTGAAGGTGCTAGCCAAGGGAATGATAATGAATGATATTTTATCAATTCTACATCAATTCCCTGTCAATTAATACACTTCAAAATAGTTTCTGTCACATTGGCGTGTATTAAGCAGCCAGAGTATGGTAAGATTTATTTCAAAATATGTTCAAAGAATCTTTCTTTGTTATTTTCTCAAATTATTAATTTCGGCCTGACAATAAAATGTCATATACTAGTAAAACTGCACTTAAGGCACTCTTTAAGGCTTGTTAAGCTAAATCATAAAGTAAATTTTATTCTAAGTGTGTAAAGCATACTTGAGTGATTTTCCATTACACCTATCAATAAGTAAAGAGATTTGTGGTTAGAAGGATTTTTATAGCTACTATATTTATTTGTAAACCACAATAAATGAGTTATGTCATACTGAAATAATTTATTTCAAAAGATTCATTATATCAGGATGCATGACATTCAATTCAATAAGAATGGAAATACAACATTTTATATAATTTTATGTGATTATAAATTTATAGTAGTCTAAGAGTCAGATCTTTATTTTTCTTTATGTTTTATCTCATTCCAAAATAAAATTTGCATTTACTATTTTTCTTTCTTTTGCAAAAAGTATAGTTTGGAATTAGTCATTTACCAGTTTATCGATAAGAAATTTTGCTCTTTCTGAGTGTCTTTGCAAAACTACTATATTTATTTAGTGGAAATTGTTTTGAAGATAACTGTATCTGTCTTTTGTTTTTACATTAGAAACATGCATCAGAAAAATATAAATTCAAGTTTCATTTGTTGTTAAAATGTGTGAGGAAAAGGGGTTATAGCGATGCCTTTCAAGAGACTTGTGTTTCTTCCTAAATTTCATTAAAAATTGTAAAACCAAAATAATTTAGTGTCCATTTTGAAAATATAGGTTTTGTTTCCAAATCACAAATAATGTTTGCCAAGGAATTTTAAATATCCTATAACTCTTTTTACTGCCATGCTATTCTGAATTCTATACTAAATTCTACTAATCATATATGGAATTAAAAAAAAATTCCATTGTAAATGTTACTCTATGAAAAATATTCCTTGAATCACTTAATATGTAATTAATACTTTCCAAATATGAACACTTAAAATGTTCTGTTGCTACTAACATATCTTATAGAAGTATTTTCACATCATTAAACTTTCTAAATTTAATATCACAGTTGAATAGTGATGTGTAATTGGGTTAATTCAAAACTAATTCAATTTAAAAGCAACTTATCATAACAAAAGGGACTTTCCCTTTGGTGATTCTACGAAGGTAATTAATATTTTTTTTTTAACCATGCAGATTTTAGTGTTTCATTTAGGCAATCTAGAAATTCAATGGCTCAAACATTTTAAAATAACTAAAATGACTTCCTTTCTTAAATGGGAAATTTGTTTATCTTATATGTTCAAATGCCTACATTTATGATAATTGTATTAAAATACATTTGAGTTTCACATCTGAAAAACATCTGACTCCTTACCTGTTGCAGATCATGAAATCTTGACCCTAAGAAGGTCTCAACCAGATGGGAAGATGACTGGATCTTATAACTACGATCTCAAATGTTTGTTACTGAAGATTAAAGAAAACACTCAATTTAAAAATAAAAGTGCAAAAATGTCCCTTATTTCCATTATTTTAAGAAGTATACCTTTGAATTCTGACAATGTTACTCATATTATTTTTTCCAAAAATACAGAATTGACAAATGCAAGTAAAAATTCTCTACATTTATCTATTACCTATGTACCATCCAAGTATCTTCCATCAGTACCTCATCTGAAATTCATTTTTTGTGGTAGTGATTCAATGTTTCAAAGTTATTTCAACATTTGTGTCCATCTTTGTAGTTAGTAATTTACCTAGATGGGATTCAGAAAGCTTTTATTAGCAGCATTTCCTTGGTAAATATCATAAGGCATCAAGTTCTCTCTTAATAGTTGGACATTGAATGGGCAAAGATGCAGTCCAGACACCAACACGGGTGTATGGATCAGTGACGGACGCAGCTCTTCTACCCTAGCATGTCCATCAGCTCCTCTCCCTGGTGTACAGGAGAAGCGAGGTGGATCTACTTCTGATCTTAACTATCTTTGCAACCTTGGTAAGCATTTAACTCTCTCGTCCATGTCAGTATTACCACCAGTGCTTAGAGGTCATGATTCAGATCCCACACGATGATAAAGTCCCTGTATTTCTCTAAACTCACACACACACACACACACACACACACACACAGTGCTGATTAGTGCACGTGGACAGGCACACATTTTACACTGTAAATAGCAGTTTTCACTTGTCAACTCCTTTCCTGAAACTGTCATGGATTTCTCACTTGCCAGTGTAGCCCTGCATCTGCTAAATCGAAGTCACCAGTACGTGGTTTTTCATTTGCTGGCCAACTTGTCTCATTGTTGGCCGTCAGTAATAATGTTTCCTAGCACTTCATCCTGACTGAGTTGCCTGACTTTGCTTAAGAATGTACTCATGCTATCCAAAAAATGTGAATGTGTTGACAAATTTTCAAAGGTGTCAATCAGGAAAGTGATAATTGAAAATGCTGAAGGGTGGCAGTTGTGATAAGATGTCAATGCCTGAGGGGAAAACATCTGAGAGTCCATGAAATTTGGTCATTGAAAAGTGGAGGCTCTGGGGACACAAGTCATTTCTCTAACAAAGAATCAGCAACAGAAATTTGAATAAAGATCTAAAAGCAGGCAACATCAAGAGAGATAATATCACACACCCAACTCAAAACAAAGGTGCGGCACCATCTACAGTTTTTCTACAGTCTAGGTTTTCTGCTAATCACTTTGTTTTTAGCACTTCACAAATGACATAGCACAGAATGGCTATTTCAAGTTACTTGTTGACTTAGGAAATAAAAACTATAAGTAAACAAATACATCACCTGCTGAGAGAAGGTACCTCGACAGCAAGGTGCAAGAGGTCAGACTTTATTATCAACAGCATGGGCCTACTATCAATTTGCAGGCAATTCAAATTAAAGAATGGCAGTTCACAAATTGGCAATCAGTCATGCAGCCTGCAAAACATATTGGTGAAAAGTAACGTGATTACGACTATAATTCTTCAAGATATTATATTCAAAATACCTTATGAGCAAGAATCTAAATGGAAAAAGTAAGCACACAGGTGGGAAGCCTAAGTCTTCCAGAATGAATGAGAGTAATTTGCCCCCCCTCAGAAATGTACAAAATTTTAAAAGGACAAAAGAGTAAATCCAGTTGTATGAGATTTAGAGTGAATAAAGTCAGTAGGTTGAACTGACCTTGGAGAAAGAATTTTTAGAGATCATGGGTAAATAGGAATTTAGAACACTTACATTTAATATCAGAAGCTTATTATAAATAAGTTTTAGAATGATAATCACAAAATGCATATTCAGTCCTGCTCAAATGATTTACATGTTATTTTTAGAAACACATGTCGAATGATTTTATGGGTAGATTCCTGCACCAAATTTTTCCTGCTTGACCTGTTTTCATATGGGGCAGGGACCACCTGCTGAAGCTCCCTGTCGCGCTCCTATTCAGGTTGCTCAGTATTCAAGTTGCCATATTTTCAAAACTTCACACAGGGTTTTCTGATTTATGTTGCTTGCTACATTGATGGCATTTAGCTTCAGGCATGGCTGTAACCATTTCCTTTATTATTTTGTCTTTTAATGGGTACCACAAAATAATTCACATTAATTAGTGCCATTTTTATTTATTGCACCATTCATCAAGTCTACTACTTGTTTGACCCAATCTGAGTCCTCATGAAACATGATTATTACTACCAGGACCACCGCTTTCCAGTTTACTCTCAGTTGTGTTGATAGGAACTCAATGAAAATGAAAAGCCTCAGCATTCTGGTCCCAAGGAGGCAGGACCTTGGCAACCAGGACACAAAACCCACAGATCCCATCTCAGGTGCCCAGTGACACTGCCAACTCCCATGCTCTTTTCAAAAGCTAGAATATTCAGGAGTAGGAAAGCAGAGGGAAGAAAGGTAGAAACGAAATCTGAACATAACAGGCATAGGACATGAGTTATTATCAGAATAATTGCCAGGCCACTGTAGAACTTGATGGGTTATAAATAGGTTAAATAGGACTAATGTTCCCTTTTCTACATGATCTCATTTATGTTTGTTAATATATGTGCATGCATATATATATATATATATATATACATATGTGTATGTATATATATATGTGTGTGTGTATGTATGTGTGTGTGTGTGTGTGTGTATATATACATATACATTTCTTGCCTAAAAGAAATATAGTTTATAATATCAGTGAAAATAGGAGAATGATACTTGGGGCTGCTTAAGACTTGTTTTGCTCTGTTTTGGTCTGTATGTCAGATGTCTCTTCATTCAGCAGATACAATTTGTACTCTTCTAATTCTCTTGAAGTTTACACATTTCCAAAAACAAAATATAATTTGGTTTAAAAGTGAGTTTTAAGGTCTGGAGGCACTTTATTGAGTTTGTGTCTGCCCCCTGCCCGATGCACCACACCACATTCTGGCCTTCAGTTACCTGCAACATTCTCACTAATAATATGTGTTACTGGCAGAAATAATTGTCCTTACCACCTGTTCTCCAGCAGTGACTGTTACCATATCAGAGGATATTTTGAAATGTTGGTGCTTCATTTAATGTGCGTGAATTTGATTACTAGTTTCATAAACATGTTGTTTTGCTGTCATTTTTATGAGTAGAAATTGAGGATTTGTGCTGCTTTTCTTACATTAAGGAACTGGATATTTCCTTTATTCATTTGAAATGTAAGTGTTTATTCTATGATTAATATTTATTTACCAAATTGTGAATATATATTTTTTTCATTTTCCAACTTTATTTTCCTTTCTGTGGGGTCAACATAATTGATATTTCCTATTTCTTCTGAATTAATACTTAGAAAATCCTCTTACTATTTAAGCAAAATAGTCCACATGCTATATTTCAATCTTATTATTCAATCTTATTATTACTCAGTATAAGTAAATCAGTTCATTTATTTTTAAGTCTGTTTGACTAAGGGAAGCTGGAAGGGACTTGTATAAGTCACAGAACAATTGTGTTTTCTAAGTTTATCACTGCTATCCTAACAGGCTTCTGATTTATATATTTTGTTGCCATCCTATTTATTACGCAAGTGATCGTGAGTCGTTAGTCACTGTGGATTGGACATTTTGTCAATGTGAACTTTCCCTATTTGTCTTGGTGAAAGACTTTCCCTTGAATCCTCTCTGTCTGCAATTGCTTTGCCATAGGTACACTGTTTTCTTGCTCTTCAGCTACATCATTCCTTACCTTATGGGCTAGTCAGCTTTTTGTCACTGTGACTGAAGCAGCTGACATCAACAAATAAAGGGAGAAAGGTTTATTTGGGCTCATGGTTTCTGAAGTGTCAGTCTCTAGTCAGCTGGATCCCAGGTAGAAATCCTGGCCAAAGGGTGTGGCAGAGGAAGGCTGCTCAGCTTGGGCAGCCCTGGAGGTAGAGAGAAAGATGGAAAGCAGAGTCCCCAGAGGATAGCCCAGGGGACCCACTGCCTCCATCCTGGCTCTGCTTCCCACAGTTTCCACCCGTCTCAATGGTCCACCCAGCGGTGGGCAGACTGAAGGATTAGTCAACAGAGAGGTCAGAACCATCACGATCCCATCACTTTCTAAAAGTCCCACCTCTTCAAGGTGCTGCACTGGCGACCAAGCCTGTCTTTGGGGGATACTTCATATCCACACCTTAACCCCTTATTTTCAGTTTCACATTAAATTTCATTTTACCCTCTTCCTTCACAGCTGTGTTTACGTGTAAATTCTGAATAATCTGAGTCGCCAAAGGGAGTTTAGCCGCTTAGGACTCTTCAGGAGGACAAGGCCTCTAGCTGTTGGCTGTGTGATTGTACGAATTACTTTTGCTCCTCGTATATTTGCTTCCTGTCTATTTCAGTGTGAGAATACTCTGTCATTTCTGAACTCTTGCTTGCTGCTGGAGGGGCCAGCGTCTCTGCGGAGCTCCGAAGCTGGTGAGGGGCAGAGGCTGCTGTTCCTCTTGCTCTCTGTGCTCTGCCTTGCTCTCTGTTTTCTAGTTTGTGTGATGGGACTATACAATGACTCACAGTTTGGGGACAAGCAGTGAGAAAGGCTTCTCCTACTGTTTCTCTTGATGCCGAGATTGCAGAAGCTTTAGCAAGTGAGAATGACAGAGGTCCTATTGGCCTCTCAATGTCACATCACCCTGGTAGATGAATAGTCCTCCAGGATTCTGTTAAACCACCTTACTGAAAGCTCCAGTTTGTTATTCTGTAGTCTATGAATCTGTGCAACAGTGTTTCAGACCTTCCTTGGCTTAGTGCTTTCAACCCTGCATCACACCTTTCAGCTTGGACACTATCTACATCACAGAAAAAACAGGAAGTCATCAAAGAAGTGACTGAATATCTCAAACATCCTTCATGACCATGATCTCTTTGGTCTTCCTAGAGTTCATGCACCCTGAGCTGCATTCCCTAATTCTGATACTTTCATGGTTACTGCTTTATTTACTCCAATCGATCAGATTTTATTTAACATGTAAAAATAAAAAAGAAATTCTTAAAAGTAAGGAAAGAAAAACTAAAACTAACTGCAACTTGCAACATCCTGCCACTCTGACCTCAGACTGGTCTCCTCTTTCACACTGTGACTTCTCATTTACGCAGCTCACTTATTCTTTAAATGAGTACACATCTGCATTTTCATTTTTCCAGCTCCCCTTTATTTTTCTGGATAGCCCTCCCTCCTGATTTCAGGGCAGTTATTTTCCCTTAATGCAAAGCCTGCAGTTTTGGAGAAAGATAAAGGCAGTACCCTACCAGAGACCTTTGGTTGCTGCCTCAGGTGATGCTAAGCAACCAAGGAGCCCTTACAGCACGAGCTCTGACCAGCACAATGCACTCACGGTGCCCACAGGTCGGCCACCTGACACTTTCAATTGCACAGAAGTGGAAGATGCGCTTCCAGTGTCAAGCCTGGCTCTGCTCCGCTTGACGGCTCCTGGACTCAGGTTTCCTCCCCTTTTGCTCATCTGTGGCTTAGCCTAGATGCCGGACATGCACAGGAGCAACATCAACAAAACAAAACAACACCACCAACAAACAGTTTTCAAGCTTTTCCTTGTTTCACAGTCACTGGCAGCCAGTTCTGCTAAAATTGGAGAATTTGCACTGGAACAAATAAAATTATATACACTAAAGTCAGCGGTGAGATTCAGCATCCTCAGGACCTCCAAGCCACAGCTTGCAGTTAACCCTGAAGCCAGCCTAGGTGATATTGCTCGTGCATCCTTTGGTCTGTCACCGACATCGGTCACACTTCTCCTTTACAGCGTTCTGGGTCTTGATGATCTATGCTCTGTTGAAACTGTGCCTTCTGGAATAGCAGGGTCTTTCTAGTCGACCCTTAGCTATTTCAGTCTGATAGAGAAATCAGCCATGAGTGATGCCATCTTATTTTAAAACTCTTCGGGCTTCCAAAGCTGCTTGCATTTGCTTCTCACGTTGCTCCTCCGTGGGTTCATTTGTAGGTGTCTCCATCTCAGCCTACAAATTTAAACACTGAACTCCTTTGGGTTGCTGCTTTAGCTACCCTTCATACTTCATTTTGAAACTTTCCCCCTGCCATTGTGTCCGTTCCTGATTCCAGTACAATGTAAAGGAGGGTGAGGGGAGAATGGATACCTTTCCATCCAGGCATTATTCTAAAGGCCAGGTCCACATGAGAATCGAATCTGCAGGTTCCCCCGGCAGGTGCTGACATCCTCTTCAGCACCAGTGTGGACCCGTGCTTCTTTCCTCCAAGGCCTCGACAGCTTGCCCACTGTGCTTCACGTGCTCAGGATCACTGTCCCTCATGAACTTGACCAAGCTTTAGATTCTTCTTTGACCCCACTACATGATCCAGTTCCTCATCTTGAAAATTCTACCCATCTACACTCTGTCTTTCAAGACTGTCATCATTTTTTTTTTTTTAAATTTCAGGTTATTTCTCTGTTTTTACAGGAATTTCTGCAACAATATCCCATGCAATTTATTGATTTCAGTTTAATGTCTGTCAAAACGTGCTCCATATTGCACCAGGAATTGTGTTTCTGTTATACCATACATTCTTCATGCCTTGCTTTGCTCTGAAGGGTAAGACCCTGGAGGTGCTCACAGGAGCCTTGGCAAGTGCCCCAGTCCCTGTGTGTCTTCTGAGCTCTTCCTTGTCATTATTTACCAGCACTCTCACATTATTTACCAGCTATTGTAAACACTCAGCAATTTCCTGGATGTGTAATGCTCTATCTTGCCTCAAATCAATTCCCATTTCCTTCCACCCACCCGTCTGCCTTGATAATAGTTTATATTGCACTGAAGTATTAAAGTCCTCTAGGCAAAGACATACAAAGACTTGACTGTTCTTTGTTACAAAAGAAGGATTAATACCATTAGCAGAGATGAAAATAAATTATTTTCCTATATTAATCTACTATAATCTAACAATTAAGTTTTCTGTCATCGTTTCTTCCTTTGTGGAAGAAATTGATAAACAATTCTTCACTCAGGCCTGGATTATTTAGAATAATTCTACTTTAGAAGTAGAAAGTCTTACTTTTTAAAAATTTTTTACAGGCTGCATTTTGATTCATTGTACACAAATGGGGTCCATCATTTCGTTTCTCTGGTTGTACATGATGTAGATTTATCCCATTCATGTAATCATACACGTACACAGGGTAATAATCTCTGAATACGTTAAAACTCCATCCTAACCCATTTGTGCTGCTATAAGGAAATGCTTTAATCTGGAACATTTATAAACAATAGAAATGCATTGCTTACTGTTCTGGTGATTGGGAGGTCGATCAAGGTGCCAGAAGATTCAGTGTCTGGTGAGGGCTCTCTCTGCTAAGGAACTGGTACCATCTAACTCTGTCCTGGAATGGCAGAAGGTATGATCAAGCTCATGTGCTGGCCAACTTTCCATTGCTGTGATAAAACCCCTGGAAGAAGCAATGTACAGAAGAAAAGCCTTATTTTATCTCAGGATTTCACAAGTTTCAGTCCATGGTTGCTTGACCCCATCACTTTGGGCCTGAGATGAGATCAGAAGGCATGGTAGGGAGCACAGTGAGCAAAGCCTCTCACCACGTGGCTACTGGGAAGCAAAGAGAGAGGAGGCCTTGGGGGTGAGGGGAAGGGACCAGCAACAAAGAATGCCCTTCGAACTCTCGCTTCCAGTGAATGACTTCCTGCAAGTCGACCTGTCTCCTGAAGTTTCCACCACCTCCTAGTAGTCCATTAAGTGCGGTCCTTCAATGGACTGACTGATGAATGGGAGCAGAACCCTCTAGATCCAAGCACTTCTCCACGGCCCTGCTTCTGAGCACAGCTGTCTGAGGACAGAGCCTTCAACACATGGACTTTCAGAGACTATTCAGATCCCAACCAGAAGAGCTCCCTAATGCCCTATCAGAAGGACACAAGTCACATTCATGACGGCTTTGTCAAGGTTACCACCTCTTAGTACCACTATCCTGGGAATCAGGTTTCCACAAATAAATTTTGAGGAGTCCTAGACATTCAGGTTATATTAATTTTTAGCAGGAAATTTTTGTTTTCCTTTTCAATAATTCAGGTCTATCATTACAGAACCCAAAAGATGTATATTTCCTCTTTATTTTCAATATTTTAAATAGTTTTAGGAAAGAAAAAAATGAATTGACTGAAATAATTAAATTGGACAATTAAAAAATACATTGTGAAGGAATAACTAGGAAAAATGTAAATATGAAGACAGATTTAAAGTTAATGTAAGTCAATATTTCTTTTTCAAAGCAGTTTCAATTGGTCATGTATTATAACGTATAAATTGCACAGATTGCTAGGAGCTTATGTCACTATTACTGATATGCTGCTACACCTGGAAATGTAATTTGCAGTCAGCTAGCCGTACATATGGTAGTTCCTTGAAAATGTGCCCTCTCCTTATGAGGGACTCAGAGTCACTGAGCAAAGACTCTGTGCAGGCCCCGCTATACTCCAAGCTAGCTTAGCTTGCTTCAAGAAGAGAAAGCATGTCCCAGAGCCAGTGTGGTGACATCTGGTAAAGCAGAGTTGAGAAGGATGCAGGCTTACGCTGAGTGATTCCTGCAAGGCGTTCAGGAAGCTAGGGCTGGTTCCCAGTTAGATTGTGCATGGAAGTAGAAAAAACTCGGCAATGGTGTATCTTACATATTTCATCCTCAAGGAAGGACCACTAAAGGAGGTGAAGATTGCTGTTGGTAAAAAGAGAAAAGAAAAAAAAAAAAAAAAAAAAGCCAGAACCATGCACATTAGATGAAAGTGAGGAGGACAATCTCATTGAGTCTGGTGCTCCTCTTTGTTCTTGTTCTGTTCCAAACATGCTTGTGAATGGCCTTATTTGAAAGCTATTTGCAATCAGTTTGGGGATAGCATGTTGGCTGCCAGCAGGGTGGTTATTCATTTTCTGTAAAATGATTATGTTCACACTGCTACCAGTTTGGCCGAGTCTTGGAGCCCTGAAATGTGAGAAGTGATACTGACCATCTTCAAGGAGAAGCTCTGAGGTAGCCGCATTGTCCAGCAAGTCTCCTCCTTCTTCAGTGAACTCCTGGACATTGCAGATGGGACCTGCTTCTCCAGTCTGGGTCTTGGCAGAGTCATGGCCCATCCTGAGGGACACAGAGTGAATGTGTGCAACCAGACTTTGCTCCAGCAAACAGTTGAGAATGAAGGGTCGCTTGGTTCTATCATATTACTGAGTCATGCAGTAAGACAGAGTTACTAGAGCAGTTTTTGTTTACTTATAACTCTTCTTTGAAAAATTGCCTAATTTACATTTTTTGATACCTTCCGAGTAATTGAAGGCTAGCGACCTGATTTGTCAGAATATTGATTGTAGATTCACTGGTCCTGCACAGAATCTGAAAATAATGTATAAAACCAGATTGCCAAATTACCGATTTACAATGATAGACACTACATTACCAGATTGTTCTCTCACAAGTGGGAATGATTTACAGAGTAGGATCACTGCTAAAAGGAGAAGAAGATACCAAGTCCTCATGATCTGTACATGCTACTTTTATAGGCAAGTCCATAAGGGAAGATCAACCAGAATGAAACAAAAATCCTGGACAACATGGAATAATTATATAATAATATAAATTAATCAAATATTTATTTGTATTAGACTAAGATGCAATTATTATTTAATAGTGAAATAGTTTGGCAGGTATAATGCAAAGTTGCTTGGTTCCTTCTCTCCTGTGTAGCTTATAGTTGGATATTGTCTATAATTTTTTAAATTATTTATTTATTTATTTATTTTTACAGACTGCATTTTGATTCATTGTACACAAATGGGGTACATTATTTCATTTCTATGCTTGTGCACAAATACCATTTGTGTAATCATACATGTATGTAGGGTAGTGATGTCTGTCTCATTCCACCATTTTTCATACCCTCCCCCTCATTTCCCTCTATGTAATCTAAAGTTCCTCCATTCTTCTCATAATTTTTGCATTTGAATAGAATATTATAATTGTGATCTAAGTCCTCATCTACCTATTCATACCTTTATATACACATAGGAAAATCTGGAAGTTCAAATCCTAACTTTTCATTCAGCATGCTGACTGCAAAAGATATATTTGCATACTATTGGAAACATATTTTCCTAATGTCTTTGTATATGAATT
Source organism: Sciurus carolinensis (assembly GCF_902686445.1). Taxonomy (NCBI): domain Eukaryota; kingdom Metazoa; phylum Chordata; class Mammalia; order Rodentia; family Sciuridae; genus Sciurus; species Sciurus carolinensis. The sequence goes on along the minus strand of NC_062217.1, from coordinate 7,909,692 downwards.
GCTAGTTTTCTTAATAGCAACATTAAACTCTCATAAAATGATTGCATATTTTTAACCATGTCTTTCCTTTGTGCAACCATAAAGTACATCCCGTAGGACCACTGAACATGGATTCTTTGTGAAATGAAGCTTTTCAATCAGGCAGTTAAAAAAAATTATTACCACCCTAGCAGATGGAACATCAGTAATTTGGTACTAATCAGCTCAACTGGTTTTACAGAATTTCTGCCTTTAATGTTCTGTGCCTTCATTGTGTATGATTTACATCTAAACTGAGAGGAGCTTCAAAGGCCTGCAGCTGTCAATGACTGGCCGATGGTATCTCTCTGTCATTAGTCCTTCAGTTGCCAAGTGATCCTGGGATCAGGTGACCAGGAATAGCTATAGGAAAGAGCACACCTGTAAACTGATTTTTTTTTTTCTTGCATGAGCCAGATTAAGATTTGGTGGAATAAATGGTGCACTGTATGTTTCAGACCACCAAGTGACCACACCATTATTCTATCATCCATCAAGGATAACCGAGACAGATGGAGATAAAATACTTGCAGTCACCTCATCCAGGAAGAAGGTACTAGATGGAGCTACACAGTTTCAGTCATGAATTAGCTGTTTGTTTCGACATCTGTATGTTGTCTATAGTTTTAATATACTATAGATGGGATTTTGTTTTCAAGTTTTTGAAAAATTACTTACCAACAGAAGTCATTCAAAAACAGTAAAACTTGTACTGGGTACAAGGCTTTGGAAAAGTTGCTGTTTTATTTTCTTGGAGTTTCATTTCAAGATGTTGTATTCCCCAATGTGATTACATTGAACAGATGTTCAATAGTTTATCCAGTTTCTTTTAAATGCCTGAATTGAAACATTTTATCCACTCTAAACTTCTCTAATTTCCTTTCAACTCCAAAAGTGGAATTTGCATTAAGTAGAATCCCAAAGGAATTTTGATTCTGTGATCTAATGCCCTACTGTTTTGGTTTAATTTGGCTACTGTTTCTAAAGACATGGGGAGAATCATCTCTAATATTGATTCATAAATGTTAAGAAGTGTAATAATATTTTTTTCTCCTTCTTGCTTTCTTTTTTTTTTTTTCAAGTTTTTCTTAAAACTTAAGTAAGTCCTTCTTTCTAACGAGAAATGAGGTTAAATTACTTTTAAACATATACCAATTTGGTAATCTGATATCGATCTGATAGAGACAAGCTGACTCCTTCATTTGATGGTGGATTAAAAGGAGTTAATTTTGGAAACAAAGTCATTGTAGATGTGGCAAGTGTCTCAAGAACTGTTGGCTACTTACATAATAATGGAAGTAAGCCCACATACTTTGCAAAAATTACTTACAGAAATAGTTTGTATTACTTTTCACTGCTGTTTTGATACCTAGAGCTAAATGCACATAAAAGTCCAAAATCCTCTCCTTTGAGTAGGAAGTGTACCTAGGCATAATTGGATGCCAAATTGTAGCCCTTAACAGTTCTGAAGAAACAACTGCCAGAAAACTGGCTTCTGCAGAGAGAGCAGCAGTGTATTTGCTTTGTTTTGATGGAGTAAAGGGTTAGGGAAAGGAATCTGTGGCCATACCAGTGGGTTTTTTTTTTTTTTTTTTTTCTTTTTATGATGATCATGTTGAAATAATATGTTAGTTTCTCTATATTTTTCAAAATGAACTGCTGTATAAAAATGTCATTACCATGTGCTGAGAAGTCACAGAAGCCCAGTTCGTCTTTAATAGGTTCCTGGGCCCTCGACATCTAAAGATCAATGGAATGTATTTGAGTACCACACAATGATTGTGTTTTAGAACTTTTTTAATAAGGAATATCTCAATCCTATCTAAAAATAAACAGCACCATGGAATCATAGCAGATCCACCTGCATCAAATGCTCTAAGGTCCTCACTGATCTCATTTCGAGTATATCCACACCCCACTTCCTCAGAACCCATGCTATTTAAAAATAAATTCCAATGTTGTTTTATTCTATTTAAAACTGTTTCAATATCTCTGAGAAATGACGTTTTTAACAAAAAAAATGCCACCATATCTCTGTTATTCTCTATAATAAATTCCTTAGAATTCTCAAATATCTAGTCCCCTGTTTGAATTTTCCCGCTTGTCCCTGATTGACTTTTGTTCACAGCTGATTTGAGCCATAATTTCCAGAAGCTACGCTGTAGATTGTGGCTGTGACTCAAGTCTCTCTCAATCTGTAAGCTCCTGGGTGTCTCCAGGGTTTTCCCTTGGCATTGCATTTGGGATGCTGAGTAATTCGTCCTGCAGAATTTGCAGTGGTCTAAATCATCCTGGTTCTACTTCTTGATGTTATTTTTTATGTTCTTCCATAAATCAGAGTAGGGATTAATATTCTTTAAGCAGGAAACCCTATTTCATCATTGACTATTGGTGTCACAGGAAGACAAGACCTTATTGATGATGACTGATTTTGTGTCTTTTCATCCCCTTGATTTGATTTTTACTGCCCCAACTGGAGTGTTCACAGTCTTACAATGGAAGTAACAGCTAGAAAATGATTAGGTAATTAATATAATAAACAGTTGAAGCAAACAGGTATTAAGCACCATTCTTTAAAGAAGACAAGCATCCTGCGGTCCCATGGTATGGAGAAACTGGGAAGAAGGACTCCACCTTTGCATGGTGTGTGGGAAGGGTGCAGGTGGACACAGGTGGTAGAACTGATTGTCTGGGGCAGAAGTGGGAACTGAGATCTAACCCAAGGAAAAGGTTTCATTAGAAATGGGAAAAGCCTGCAGCAGAGTGAGTCTGTTGTGTTGGGACCAAGTGGGACCAGCAGTGGAATCCATCTAGGACCATAGAAGCAATAATAGTTGGTTAAATCAGAAAAGAACAAGATAATGCATGTTTTTCAAAGAAAACTCTGATCTGGAAATGCCAGAAAGGTTGAATTGAGATAGAATTGGCACAATTATTAGGATTCAAACTGGTGAAGAAGGTGCTTATTACAGCCACTGATTAGATGTGCGCAGAGCGTCACAGAGCTTTGTGGAAGGGAACTGGGGTATCTGAGCTCAAATTCAAGTTGCATCTGACTCTGCCCTGTTTCGCAGGCTCTTAGACAACCTCTCAGCATCTCACTGGACTTAGATGGAACTCTCCTTGTTGTCACCTTCGTCTGGCCAATGCTGGAGCAAGAAGGATGCCCAGATAAAGTCTGGTAGGTTCTCACCCCAGGTGGTCTACAAGCCTTTCCCTTTGTGCCTCCAGGATTGTGGCAAACACGACTCAAGTGCAAGAAGTGCAAAGAGTGCCATTAGTGAAGAGAGTCCACCTGATAATTCTTTCAAGGTCCACTTCAGCTTTTGAGTTGAAGTCACACTATTCTCCCGGCCCTCTAGTCAATGCTGGGGAAGAACGCTGACCTTCACATCACAGGATCATTGGATCTTTGATAACTAAGTGGAAATACAAAAGCCCAGACGTGTCTGCACTTGGGGCTCCTTGGTGAGCCAGCTCTGGTCGTGGAGTGTCTTTGGACTGTGAGGAACACTCCCAGTGTGCCTTAAAGCCGCCCTGGGAATTACTGAGTTTTCTCTTCCTTCTCCCCTCCCAACCCCACTGGTGTTAAACCTCAATAAATCTCAAATGAGCTGAACTCCACCTACCCAGTGTCAGGTTCCCAAACACCCACGGTTGGAACAGAGGCTGTGTACTCCGTGTTGGAAGAGTGCAGCAGGCCACCCAGCCATGCCAGTAAGTGCACACCTTACGTGCAATGTCACCATGTGCTGAGGGCACTGGTGGAGGTGTGAAGGGTAGCCCTGCTTCCTGCTCTTCAGACAGACGATCTGCAGGTTCATTCCAGGCCTCCTTGGAGGCACCCAGAGATTTTCGTTTTCAGTTGCAACAAGAATAATCAGCTCTCTCTTTTTACCACCTCAATGTCTATTTCCTGTAAATGGTTGCATGCAATGCTTGTGTCAGGCGCTCTTCTTTGAGAGCATCCAAACTAAAATACTCATTGCATTATTTGTAGGGCTGAGTACAAAATAAAAATGCATGCTACAAGCACCCTTGCTTAAAAACACGGAGACTTTAAGACAGTAAGACTCCTGCATTTAACTCAGAAGGGCTCGGACAAGCACATGGATCTGTGACACTAAACTGCCACACACACACTGTGATCTGAACAAGCTGAGGTACGTAGAGTTTAACCTCTTGTTTTCCCTCAATGTCTGTATCAGGAGTTGCTGACCCGGGTGTGGAGCAGAGTAAAATGTGTTTCATAGGGAATGATCAGTCTTCAAAATCAATCCTAAAGCCATGCTTCTAATTCATTTCATTTTCTGGACGATAAAGCCTGAACTGGAATACTGGACTAGGTACAGCATTAACCTCTTGATTTAGGAAGGTAATTTGAGGCATTTGAGAGAAACATCTCTTCTCTTGCTGGAGGCGGTGGTATAGGCACCCGCCTTATGGGAGAGACTGCAGGAAGTTATTCTCTCAGTTAGGTTTTAATTTCTTTGAAATCAGGAGCCAGGCTGGGGAAGGGTAATGAGTAACATAAAGAAAGAGAACTGAGTGCAAAGCACACTGAAGAGCTTCTCTGCAGACTAGGAGCGGTAACAAGCCAGCAAAGAGGCTGTTTCCTGACTTTGATGGATCCTGTATCATTTGGCGGTTGCCAAACACCCAAGTGGGCTTGGGAGCATTAGTTGGTTGGTTTGCTTATTTCGCACTGCTCCACCCCACGTGTAGAGCATGGAATGTGGAGGTCTGCATGCATTTCTGCATTTGATCTATCTCAGTACAGGGGCCAAACCAGAAGTTTGAAGTGTTCCTAAGGTAGTTGTCAGAACAATGAAACCTCGGATGGGCTGCACAATTAAGAGGGGAAGTAGAGGACGGTTATTGAAGAAGAGTCGATTCAGACTGTGATGCTTGTTTTCCACTAAGTGTTTTTCAGGTGTTGGCAGCAATTCAGGTGGGGGAGAGCAAGGAACCATTCCATCAGGCTGAGGAGGGCTTAGAACTCTGTAGATGCCAGAAGCAGTGAATTGTGCTTTAAAGAATAAAATAGTGAAGAAAAATGGATGCCATCAAAGAGATTTTGAAGGATAGAAGGCGAGTTTAAAAAATCTGTGTAGAGAAACCTTGAAGCAATAATGCCATCAACCCTCAAAGGGGCAATGACAAAGGTTGTGTTCTGAGGGGAGGTTTCAGAGGCAATAAAGTCAGTGGAGGAGAGGAAAAGTCTGCTGAAACCAAGGCTGTGTTTACCAGGAAAGTAAAAACCAAAACACAGTGAGAATATTTGGCAAAAATGTGAGCTGTAAAATTCGACTTGATATCTATGAATAAAAGAGAGTGGGATATGAAACAGCAGAGGGGAAGGGGAAAGGTTCTATTTAAAATTATACCCAAAGAATTTATGGTAGGAAGCAGGACCAGAATCACCCAGCCCTAAGATTACACCTGGGGTCAAGACCAGAGCTGGCTGTGACCTGAGGTCCCTGTCCTGGCCCACTGTCTCCTACCCTGCATATTCATCTGGAGGCTGAACTGCCACCCCATTTTTATATTGCTGTATCTCTTGAAACCTTCATGGAGCACTTAGCCTGTGCCAAGTACTGTCTAGATGGAGGATGGAGTGGGACAAGGTCCTGCCCCAGGGGTTTCACCACCTGGGTGAAGGCAAACAAGTAAACATGGAGGAGGAGTCAACCTGGGAAAAGGTGCAATTAACAGACTGAAAGGACCACAGGAACATTGATCAGGGCCGGCAGACGCGACTGTGCAAACGGCAAACATTCCTCTAGGAAGGAAAGTTTATATGGGTTTTTAAATTTTTTTTTTTTTTTTTATTTTTGGTTGCTGGGGATTATATGGGTTTTTAAGCACAAGTAGGAGCCAGTAGGGTCCGTGGCTGGGAAGGAACAAGCAAACACACACACAAGTTAGCACCTGGACATGTGTTCAGACACACACAGGCACACGTGTATGCATTCACAGACATGGGAGAAACATCCTCAGAGATGAGAGGGGATGATTAGAAGCCCAGGGTGCTCAGTGTCCTTACGGAAATGAGGGTGCCGCGCCCAGGCAAGAGTTTTCGGAAGAAAATCCCTGAGCAGCTCCAGTGCCTTGTTGGCCCTCCTTCAGGGAGAAGGAATTTCACCCCGATCTGCAGAGAGAAAGGTTTTGAGCAAGGGAGTGACTTCAGGAGGTTGGATTGCACGATGTGCACTCTGAAAATCATGATGGGATCAATGCACAGGAGCGTGTGGAGCGGTTAAATGCCACTTGTCCTAAGCCCACGGAGAGACAGAGACATGTGGAAGGAAACAGAGACAGATGGAGAGACACCACAGGGGTCCTGCAATGTCACCGTGCTGTGATGTTTACTGTTTGCGAGATACAGAAGAAAGGAAAACAGTCAGCAAGCAACCTCAGAAAGTTTCTCTTTGGAATATTGACAAGTGCACATGCAATTTTTAGAAGGAAGAAACTATGTGGATATAAAACAGAGGCATGTATGAAGACATAGTTCTTTACACTGTAATGATTTAATGAGCCATTCTTGCCTTTAAATTTTTCATGGTATGTTAAGAGATTCATTACAAAACCTAATATGAAGCTTATCAAATATCATTTCATTTTAGTTTAATTGACTAATAACACCCCCAAAAATCTTTAATTTTATTAATATTAAGTGCACTAATACATATGTGTAAAAACAAGTAAGTCAAGTGCTAACCTTCTGAGTTACGAGACATTAAAATTGCTTTACTACTGTGATAAATAAAACATAAACATCAATTCCAAGTTGATACTGTTGAAAATTAAAATGGAAATGGCATTTACCATGCATACTTTCCCCCAATTATTCCCTATTGTCAAAAAATTTAGGAAGATATTTGATTAGTACCTTTTCGGCACTGTAAACAATGAGGCAATGTTGCTTCCAAACAAATAATGATAACTTGGTAACATTTATTTAGGGCTTGATTTTTGTCAGCCACACAACTAAACAAATTACATTTAATCTTTTTTCAGTCCTTACAACAAAGCTAGTGCAGAGTACTAAAAATGGTAATGCTTAACAGATTTCATGTGTCCACTTATTTGTTTCATTAAATCATATTTGTCTACATTAATCATGTGACATCGAACAAACGAATATTCTCACAGTATTGGAGCATATAAGCTAGATGGGGGAGACAGAAAACCAGCTGCAACCAATGGAGAGTTAGATTAGTGACGGATCATGTGGAGTGTTGGAAGGGGAGAAGGTTCTCTGGAATTTGAAGAAGAGAAGAGAGGGCAGGCAAATGGGTGAGGAAGTGGGGCTGGAGCAGAGGCTAAGGGGAGGGATTACATTGTGAGCCTTTATAGGTTTTACTGCAGAGAGGGGACCTAGAGCTCTCAACAGAAAGACAGCAACGTGGAGCAAGGGTCTTTTGAGCAAAAGAAAGTGGGAAAGCAGTTATTGGGAAGAGCATTCCGAGCAGAATGGGAAGGAGAGGGAAGGGAAGGTTCAAAGCAGAAGCATGAGGTGCTCTGAGTTCTGTTTTAAGGAGCCATTCTGGACTAGAACAAATCCAGCCAGGACAAAGAGAGCTGCTGTTCCACTACGGAAACAACAGGGCCGACGGGGCATTGCTCAGGCCCCAGCCCGAGCAGCGGCCGTGGGAGAACAGAACCAGTTCTCTAGGCAAGTTCAAGTCGGGGCCATTGGATTTCCTTCCAAATCGAAGGCCAGTTTTGGGTAAGTGTGCATTTGGAAAATAACTAAACTAAAAACAACAACAACAACAACAACAAACAACTCAAAGTGCTTCATCCCACAGAATTGTTAGTATTAGAAGGTGCCGTGAACTTAAATGGGAGAACTGTGGCTAAAGCAGATTTTTCAGGGTAAGCAGAAACATACCTCGGACATGGTGAGACTCAGAGTAGACACCCACACGGAGATGCATTTGTCAGTGGATAGGTTAATCTGAAGTTTGAAAGAGAATCTGGGTTAGGAAAAAGCAACAGGGAAGTGTTCAGCAGGAACGATATTAGGACATTTAATCCATGCTTTAGGGTCACCAGAGAAGTGAGTGAAGGAGGAGGGAAGTGTCCTAAGGCTCTGGACAGAAGGGACATGGCAGGGAGACTATGAAGGAGCCTGAAGAGCAGGGAACAAGGCAACTTGGAAACCAGGAGAGCAAGATCTCCTTGGAGTCAAATTAACAAAGTGGTCAAGGAGGGGGGAAGCCAGCTGAATCCCATGCTGAGTCTCTGACAGGATTTAGCGCTGTGATGATCATGGAAGATGCTGATGTGAAGGATGTGGGTGGAATTGTGGGAGCCATAGCCTGTGAGCAACTTCTAAGACCAAGTGGGTGGAAGACATTAAAGAGAGAGATGCACCCAAAGACAAGCAAACAAAGGAGCAGAGGAGGTGGTGGGTTCAAGATTCTTCTGCATGCTTTATATTTTAATGAGGAGCAAAGTCCCAGCTGATGGGAATTTTCCATTAGAAAGCAAAGGATGGATAGTGTTGGAATAGGGGGAATCACTAAAGTCATGCTCTTGCGTAAGGAGGGGAGAGCAGGAGCTGTGCAGCATGAGAGAGTCCCCACTGCTGGGTTTGTGGATGACTTGTCTGTGATGAGATGCTGATGACAGAGGGCAGGGTGCAGGGGCTGGTAGGTCGGTCGGTGTGGGTTGCAGCTCCTTACACAGGGGCTCAGCTGACTGTCAGGTTGAAAGGGCATCAGAATGCTTTGGGAAAATAATAGACGTTAAAGCATTATCTCGGAAACTGGGAGAGCACGTGCTCTGGGAGCCTGGCAGTAGCAGCTCGGCAACATTTAGGGCACATTTAAGTTCATTGTCAGCAATCAGAATGAAGGCTAGGCCACCTGAGGCTTGGTCCTTTACCAGCTCCACAGGAGTAAGGTGCAGTAGACAGATGTTTAGAGGTAATCAAAGTTGTGCTTTTGCCAAAGGAAAAGTGGAGGCGGCAAGGGAGTAAGGAAGTTGGGTTTGCGGGTGAGAGAAGAGCTGAGTTTTAAACTGTATCCTAAGACTTAAGGTGGATAAGGAGGGGAGAAGAGGAATGGGGGGAACGAGAGACAGCGATAGTTGGTAGAATCAACACAGTGAAGATCCTGGTGCTGCTGAAAGTTGAAACGACGGAACGGATGGAGCTTCTGGGAAGGGCGGTCCAAGAACTCCCTGTGGCCACCTGTGGGATTCGGATGGCGGGTGGCCACTGCTGCCACTGACGAGGTCCACCTGCAACCATGAGGGCAGCTGAGGTGTATACCAGCTGAGTTTTTAGAATCTGTTTCAAGACCAGAACCCAGAATGACCTCAGAGTTCATATGACATTTGGTCTAATTTTTAAAAAATTTTTAGACGCCTATCAAATGCCTTAAAATTCCCACTTTCTGATTTTGCTGTGAGAACGCAGCACGTTCTGGCCACAAGGAGGAACAGCTTTGCATTTGTTCTGAGGAACGCTGCTGCCGTTTCAATCTGGGAAGGTCCAGAGGACCCTCAGCAGCATCTGCTGCCACCAGCCTGGGACTCCCAGGCACAACCCCCTCCAGCTGCACTCCCAGGAATTTGCAGGAAGTCAGCCGCCTTCAGAGTTTCACATGGTCCCTCAGCTTCCAGGAAATGTGCTGCACACGCATGTCATTCTCAAATTCAAATGCACATGTGTTACCGCTGGAGTTATTTATTTGCATGTGCATTCTGAATGCGGATGTGTACGCTGGCAGCTTTGTAAATCCCTACAGCACAGTGCTGCTTAGGTTTAAAGCCCCTTTTATTTCTCATAGCTCACTATGAAATGCGTATTGGTTAAAGTGTGGTATTGATCATCATAATTATTTATATCCTTTAAAGTCATTGTTATGATTTCAAAATGACCACTACTCAGGGGGTCGGTGAGAGAGAAAGGTGCAATTCAATGAATGTTGTACAAGAGTGCACACACACACACACACACACACACGGACCTTTTTGCAATAATTATTGCAGTAAAAGTCACATGCCTCTTTCTGTTCACTTTTTCTGAACTGGGACTCAGAATCAAGACAAATATTAGTGTGATCATGAATTTCAATCACATAATGTCTCTGTTTTTCATAACTTAATCTTGTTTTAAGATGAGAGGTTTACTGTTATAAAGCAAAGGGAAAAAATCCCTAAGTATAGAATTTTGGTTTTATGTCAGGGGCGGGCTCTGAGGGCCCCAGAGCTGCACCGTGGCCTGATCTCTAAGATGGCGCCTGGCAGCTTGCCAGACATAGCTGCACTCATATACAAGTTTTAGGAAGTAACTCTGGTTGGCTGTTGTACATGAGGCAATCCTGGTATCTGCCTGGAGACTGTTCCTTGATAGGCTGACTTTCCTGGTAGTCTACTCTCTGATAGGCTGATGTTCTCAATATAAGTCTGAGACTTGTGGAATAAAGCCCTTTTGGTTCCTGTGATCAAGAAGAGCGTATGCGTTGTGATTGTCCCCGCCGGCGGTGGGCGATCATAGTTTTATCATCTATTTCATGATGAAAATGTTAGTTTGAAGAAGTTAATAATTATCTAGTTTGGTCAGAAGAAATCAAATTTCATAGAAATGGACCTCTATTATTTTAAAAGCTTGAAGTCAAGTCTTATTATAAACAAAGCTTTTGAGAACATATCCCATGTTGCAGATGTGAACCCTCTAAAAATAAATCAGGTACACAGGTCTTTAATTTCCCTTTATATTTGGATATATCCTTCTGCATACTTACTGGTTCATGTGAAGATTTAAAGAGTTTTAAGGGATCCATAAAACTGTATTAAATAGCAGAAAATTTGGCAGAAATTTGAGGTGCAATCAAGTACTAAACACCTTTTTCCCAAAGTGTAAGGAAAATGATACAATACAAAGAAAAAGAAGAAAGGAAATCAGACAGACAGACAAGGCATTACAATTGGATGTTAGAATAGCATCAGGTGCTTTAAAGATTTCAGGAACACATTGCAGAGGACATGGGAACAAAAGGTCAGGGAATGGTGCGTGAACCCCCAGCTCAGGGAATGGTGCGTGAACCCCCAGCTCGCCATCAGTCCAGCCGTGTCTGTGGTGCCTCTGAGAGCTGCTGAGTCAGGGGCTGAACATGGATTTGGTCGGTGGCATGACAAAGAAGCCCGATACCACAGTGATTCCTCTAAGGGAAAAGCACTCCTAACAGGGACCTTACAAGGGACTGTGGGAGGAGCAGGAAATCTGAGCAGAAGGAAGGTCCACTCAACTATAAAGAGAAAGACACAGAGAGAGAGAGGGCAAGAGAGAGCGAGAGGGGGGAGAGAAGAGAGAGAGAAAGGGAGAGAAAGAAGAAAGAGAAAGGCAGGGAGAGAGAGTGAGAAGGAGAGAGGGAGGGAGAGAGAGAGAAGAGGAAGGAAGGAAGGAAGGAAGGAAGGAGAGAGAAAAAAAGAAAAAAGAAAAAGAAAGAAAGAAAGAAAGAAAGAAAGAAAGAAAGAAAGAAAGAAAGAAAGAAAGAAAGAAAGAAGAAAAGAAAAGAAAAGAAAGAGAAAGAAAGAAAGGCAGGTAGGTGAGGCGGATGATCCAGGGACAAATGTCTGTGATGGTTACTTTTAGGTGACAACTTGACTAGGCTAAAAGCCCAGGTAGCTGGTGAAACATGGTTTCCAGAAGTCTGTGAGGTGTTTCAGAAGTGGACTGGGTAATGGAGATCTGCCCCCACTGAACCTCCTGGCCGTCAAGACAGAACCAAAAGGACAGGATGGATGAGCCCTCTGGTCTCTTTTTTCTTGAGTCAAGACACTGAGTTAATCAGCTTTTCATTGCTGTGACCAAAACACCTGACATAAACAACTCGAAGGAAGGTGACTTTATTTTGGCTCTTGATCTCAGAAATTTCAGTCCAAGGCAGGGACACCATGGCTGAAGGTGTGGCAGAGCACAGCTGCTCAGCTTATGCCAGTCGGGGGTGGGGGTGGGAGGGAGATAGGAAATACCCTTCCAGGCCACACTCCCGGTGACCGACTTCCTCCAGCCGTGCCCCAGCACCGGTAATTCTCAGGATCCCGAGGTCTGTTCAGCTGTCAATGATTAATCCACTATTGAGGTCAGAGCCTCATGATCTAGTCCTTTCCCAAGAGTCCCACATCTGGACATTGCTGTACTGGGGACCACGTCTTCAGCAAAGGAGTCTTTAAGGGACATTCATATCCTGGGTAACTGACACCCTTATTCTCCTGCTCTTGAGCATCAAGCTTCAGGATTTCTGGTCCTTGAGTTTAAGGATTTCTAGCAGTGGCCTCCTGGGTTCTTGGGTCTTTGGTCTTATGTTGAGTGATACATGGCAGGGTCTGGTTCTGAGACTGTGGAACTGAGGCTGAGCCCTGACCCTGGCAACCTGGGGGGCTCACATTGCAAACAGCATATCATGGAATATCTCGACCTCCATAATCCCATGAGCCAACTAAGCTAGTAAATCTCATTTCATACAGCAAAATAAATCCTAATGATCTGTCTTTCCTGAGGACCTGACTGTTACAGAGTCCTATCTAAAAGAGAATGAGCTCCAAGAATGTAAATAAAATAATTTTATGTAATTGTGAATTCTGTGACACAAGAGAAATAAGGAAAAATGTAAATGATATCCATAATTTGGTTAAAGAGTATATTGTCTATAAAAGTAAGTACAGAATTGTGATTATATAGCAGTGAATTCATCTCACTCCAAACAGAATGGCAATTATCAAGAATATAGGTTAACAGCAAATGTTGACTAGGAAGTAGGGGAAAGGTTCACTCATACATTGCTGGTGGGACTGAAAATGGGTGCAGTCACTGTGGAAAGCAGTATGGAAATTCCTTGGAAATCTTGGATGGAACCACCATTTGACCCAGTTATCCCACTCCTCATTATATACCCAAAGGACTTAATATCAGCATATTATAGTGATGCAGTCACATCATTGTTTTATAGCAGTTCAATTAGCTAAGCTATGGAACCAATTAGGTGCCCTTCAACAGATGAATGGATGAAGAAAATGTGGTATATATGTGTAATGGAATATTACTCAGCCATAAAAAATAATGAAATTATGGCATTTGAAGGTAAATGGATGGAACTGAAGAGTATGATGCTAAGTGAAATAAACCAATCCCAAAAAACCAAAGGCCAAATGTCCTCTCTGATATGCGGTGCTGACTCACAATAGGCTGGGGTGGGGAGTAAAAACTCACTGGATTGATCAGGGCAGAGTGAGGGGAAGGGAGCACGGGAAAGACAGTAGAATGAATGAGACATCACTTTCCCATGTCCATATGTGAATATAGGACCAATGTAACTCCACGTCATGTACAACCATGAGAATGGTGTGGCACGTAAGACATGTTGAAATACATTCTACTGTCATGTGTAACTAGGAAGAACAAATAGAAAATTTAAAGAAAGAAATGTCCTGTGTACCAGTAGACACAAATCACTGTCACGCAATATGGTTGCATGCAATGTGACAGCATTTTCACCAAACAAAAACTAGTCAAAATAAAAGATATGCTCAGGTAAATAAACAAATGCCAAAATTATTTTTGAAAATTGGCAAACCCCAGGAAGAAAGTGACAGTTATCTCTGGAGAAAATACTAGTATGTGGGAAATGGGAGAAAAACACTGACAGCTTCAGTAGTAGCAAAAATGCAGCTATGACTGAGTGCTGGGGTCATGGGTACTTGTGTCAATCTCTGAGACACAATCTGCAAAGATAATGCACGAAATCTTTATGTATTCAATGTGTGCAATAAGAAACTTTAAATTTTTATGTCAACTGTATATTGAAAACAGAAGTACCCACATCACAGAGCTGTTAAGAAGACTAAATGAAGATAAATGATTGGTAAAATTTTCAGAAGACTGGTACATGATAGCTGCTCTATGAGATGTTTACTAAACATATAAAATTTAAAGTGGAGCAAAAACTCCAGAATAACATACTTAGCATATTAAACTCAGAGGAAGACCTGGACATCAGAAGTAAAATCTTTATAGAGTTATGGTTAAGAGTCTGGTCTTGGAGGAAAATTTGCAGCTGACTCTGGCCTTGCTTAACCCTGTAGCCTCTGGTATGGTGTCCAGTCAATCTGCACTTCAGGATTCTCATCTGCAGATGGGAGTACCAATGGGAGCTACAGAGTTGTAGATTTTTAAAAATAAGTAAACAAGCAAGTTAGTGGAGCAAATAACAGGACTTGGCATATACAAATTGGTGGATAAATATTAGAGATTACTATTGACATTGTTTCTGTTATTGCCACAACTGTCCCAATGGTGAGATCAATAGTAAGGGATATGGGCACCAGATCTAGGAGATAAAGCCTAGGAATAATAGAACTGAGGGAAACAGCAGCACATAGAGCAGAATCCAACATAAAAAGAATGGATGTTGGAAATGGATGCCAACCAAGAATCTTATACCCAGCAAAACTTACCTTCAGATTTGACAACAAAATAAGATCCTTCCATGATAAACAAAAGCTAAAAGAATTTACTAAAAGAAAGCCGACATTACAGAACATTCTCAGCAAAATATTCCACGAGGAAGAGAAGAAAAACAACAATGTAAATCAGCAAAGGGAGGAACTACCCTAAAGGAACAGCCAAATAAAGAAGAAACCAAGTCGTGTCAAAAAAAAAAAAAATTAGCCAAATGACTGGGAATACAAATCATATCTCAATAATAACCCTGAATGTTAATGGCCTGAACTCATCAATCAAAAGACACAGAGTAGCAGATTAGATTAAAAAGAAAGATCCAACAATTTGCTGCCTGCAAGAGACTCATCTCATAGAAAGAGATAAACATGGACTAAAGGTGAAAGGATGGGGAAAAACATACCATGCACATGGACTCAGCAAAAAAGCTGGGGTATCCATCCTCATTACAGATAATGTGGACTTCAAGCCAAAGTTAGTCAGAAGGGATAAAGAAGGACATTTCATACTGCTTAAGGGAAGCATAAATCAGCAAGATATAACAATCATAAACATCTATGCCCCAAACAGTGGTTCATCCATGTATGTCAAACAAATCCTTCTCAATGCCAGAAATCAAATAGACCACAACACAATAATACTAGGTGATTTTAACACACTTCTCTCACCACTGGCAGATCCTCCAAACAAAAATTGAACAAAGAAACCATAGATCTCAAAAACACAATCAATAATTTAGACAACAGATATTTATAGAATATACCACCCAATAAAGAGCAAATACTCTTTCTTCTCAGCAGCACATGGATCCTTCTCTAAAATAGACCATATATTATGCCACAAAGCTACTGTTTGCAAATACAAAAAGATAGAGATAATACCTTGTATTCTATCAGATCATAATGGGTTGAAATTAGAAATAAATGACAGTAAAAAACAGAAACTACTCCAACACCTGGAGATTAAATAATACGCTATTGTATGATGAATGGATAGCAGAAGATATCAGGAAGGAAATTAAAAAATTCTTAGAGGTAAATGAGAACAAAGAAACAACAGAACAAAATCTCTGGGACACTATGAAAGCAGTTCTTAGAGGAAGATTTATTTCATGGAGCGCATTCAACAAAAGAAGAAAAAAATCAGCAAATAAACGACCTAACACTACGACTCAAAGCCCTAGAAAAAGAACAGAGCAACACAAAAAGTAGTAGAAGACAGGAAATAGTTAAAATCAGAGTGAAATCAAGAAAATTGAAACAAAAGAAACAATCAAAAAATTGACAAAAAAAATAGTTGGTTCTTTGAAAAAATAAACAAAATTGATAAACCCTTAGCCACAATAACAAAGAGAAAAAGAGAGAAAACCCAAATTACTAAAATTCAGAATGAACAAGGAAATATCAAAACAGACACAATTGAAATACAAAACATAATTAAAAGATATTTGAAAATCTATACTCCAAAAAAATAGAAAATCTCAAAGACATCAACAGGTTTTTAGAGACATATGAATTACCTCAAATGAACCAGGAGGACATACACAATTTAAATAGATCAATTTCAAGCAATGAAATAGAAGAAGTCATCAAAAGTCTACCAACAAAGAAAATTCCAGGACCAGATGGGTTCTCAGCTGAGTTCTACAAACCTTTAAAGAAGAGTTCATTCCAATACTCCTCAAAGTATTCCATGAAGTAGAAGAGGAGGGAACCCTCCCAAACTCATTCTATGAAGTCAATATCACCCTGAAACCTAAACCAGACAGAGACACATCGAGAAAAGAAAATTTCAGACCAATATCCTTAATGAATATTGATGCAAAAGTTCTCAATAAAATTTTAGCAAATCGCATACAAAAATATATTAAAAAGATAGTGCACCATGATCAAGTGGGTTTCATCCCAGGGATGCAAGGTTGGTTCAACATCAGGAAATCAATAAATGTAATTCACCATATCAAGAGACTTAAAGTCAAGAATAACACGATTATTTCAATAGATGCAGAAAAAGCATTTGATAAAATACAGCATCCTTTCATGCTCAAAACACTAGAAAAAACAGGGATAGTGGGAACAATCCTTAACATTGTAAAGGCCATCTATGCTAAGTCCATGGCTAATATCATTCTAAATGGTGAAAAACTGAAAGCATTCCCCCTAAAAACTGGAACAAGGCAGGGATGCCCTCTTTCACTACTTCTATTCAACATTGTCCTTGAAACTCTAGCCAGAGCAATTAGACAAACCAAAAATTAAAGGGCTACAAATAGGAAAAGAAGAACTCAAACTATCCCTATTTGCTGATGACTTGATTATATATTTAAAGGAACCAGAAAATTCCACCAGAAAACTTTTAGAACTCATAAGTGAATTCAGTAAGGTAGCAGGATATAAGATTAATGCTCATACATCCAATGCATTTTTATACATATGTGATGAATCTTCAGCAAGAGAAGTTAGGAAAACTACCCCATTCACAATAGCTTCAAAAAAAAATACTTGGGAATCAATCTCACAAAAGAGGTGAAAGACCTCTACAATGAGAACTACAGAACACTAAAGAAAGAAATTAAAGAAAACGTTAGAAGATGGAAAGATCTACCATGTTCTTGAATAGGCAGAACTAATAGTCAAAATGGCCATACTTCCACAAGTGCTATACAGATTCAATGCAATTCCAATTAAAATCCCAATGACGTACCTTACAGAAATAGAGCAAGCAATCATGAAATTCATCTGGAAGAATAAGAAACCCAGAATAGCTAAAGCAATCCTTAGCAGGAAGAATGAAATAGGGGGTATCGCAATACCAGAACTTCAACTATACTACAAAGTAATAGTAACAAAACCGGCATGGTATTGGCACCAAAATAGACAGGTTGATCAATGGTACAGAATAGAGGAAACAGACACAAACCCAAATAAATACAATTTTCTCATACTAGACAAAGGTGCCAAAAATATGCAATGGAGAAAAGATAGCCTCTTCAACAAATGGTGCTGGGAAAACTGGAAA
The DNA here is from genome assembly GCF_902686445.1 of Sciurus carolinensis. NCBI lineage: Eukaryota > Metazoa > Chordata > Mammalia > Rodentia > Sciuridae > Sciurus > Sciurus carolinensis. The sequence goes on along the minus strand of NC_062217.1, from coordinate 7,892,177 downwards.
TCCATATGCAACAGAATGAAACTAAACCCCTATCTCTCACCCTGCACAAAAATCAACTCACAATGGATCAAGGACCTTGAAATCAGACCAGAGACCCTGAATCTTACAGAAGTAAAAGTAGGTCCAAATCTTCAACATGTTGGCTTAGGATCAGACTTCCTTAACAGGACTCCCATAGCACAAGAAATAAAAGCAAGAATCAATAACTGGGACAGATTCAAATTAAATAGAAAGCTATTTAATTTGAAATTTAAGTTTCAAATAGATAGCTTCCATCAAAGGAAACTATCAGCAATGCGAAGAGAGAGCCTACAGAGTGGGAGAAAATCTTTGCCACTCATACTTCAGATAGAGCACTAATTTCCAGAACATATAAAGAACTCAAAAAACTACACCAAGAATACAAATAATCCAATTAACAAATGGGCTAAGGATATGAGCAGACACTTCACAGAAGATCTACAAGCAATCAACAAACATATGAAAAAATGTTCAACAGCTTTAGTAATAAGAGAAATGCAAATCAAAACTACCCTAAGATTCCATCGTACCCCAATTAGAATGATGATTATCAAGAATACAAGCAAAGCTGGGTATTGGCGAGGATGTGGGGAAAAAGGTACACTCATACATTGCTGGTGGGGCTGCAAATTAGTGCAGCCACTCTGGAAAGCAGTGTGGAGATTCCTTAGAAAACTTGGAATGGAACCACCATTTGACCCAGCTATCCCACTCCTTGGTCTATACCCAAAGGACTTAAAATCAGCATACTACAGAGATACAGCCACATCAATGTTCATAGCTGCTCAATTCACAATAGTCAGATTGTGGAACCAACCTAGATGCCACTCAATTGATGAATGGATAAAGAAACTGTGGTATATATATACCAAGGAATATTACTCAGCCATAAAGAATAATAAAATTATGGCATTTGCAGGCAAATGGATGCAGTTGGAGAATATCATGCTAAGTGAGATAAGTCAATCTCAAAAAAACAAAGGACAAATGATCTCACTGATAAGCGAATGATGACACATATGGGGGTTGGAAGAGGGCAGGAAAGGAGGAAGGAGGGACTCTATAGAGGGGTAAGAGGGGTGGGAGGGGTGGGGGGAGAAAAAAATAACAGAATGAATCAAAAATTATTACCCTAGGTAAATGTATGATTACACATATGGTATGCCTCTACTTCATGTACAGAGAAACAAGATGTATCCCATTTGTTTACAATAAAAATGAATTTAAAAAAAAGAATGGAAAGAAGTGTCCAGGAGCTAAAGACCAACCAACTTGCAGAGATAAAACAGCATTGACTCGCAGAGATAAGAATTTCAAACCAGGTGAACACACTGAATTTTAAGTCTGAAAGGGAATGAAATTTCCATTATGAAGTTGTAAATTACGCTTATATAAAGAAAACCACAACAGTGTCCTTGTTCTTTGAAGTTGACATGGCAGAAAACTGAATGAGGTTCAAAAAATATAGAATTCAATAGAAAAGCAGGATTTGAATATTCTTCATCTGCTCATATGTGAGGGCAACTTTGTCATTCTTAGGCACATACTGACCAGAAATGTGAGATTCCCATAAATTGGACTGGAAACATAAGACTTTGAAAGTCTTTGAAATATAAGTAAAATTTATCAGTGAAAAATTGTGGTAAAAAATACAGAACCTAAGCAAGGAAGCATATGAATAGCAATTGAAATTTCATTAACGTTTGTTAAAAAGAATGGAAATTTCAATGCAGTTACTAAACATTGTACCTTTTCATTAAACCAGGGTTTACAAATGGCTACATTTATTAATATGAAGGTATATAAAAATGAAATAGCTAATTTTCACTATAACATTTTTTAACAAATTTTTCTTTTGAAGAATTTTTTTTGTTTGTGTTCTTAATATGTATGTATGTTAAAATGATGTGCATATATGGAGTTATGTATATAATTTCTAATATGGAGATTTATACAAAATTGTGGATTTTATATATACATATATACACACACACACACATACAATTATTTATCAATGTGCATGCCCAATTGAGTTAGCTGCATTATGGTAACTTCCCTATTTCATATTTAATTATACATATAAATTCCTACTTTATGACATAATTGAGCAGAATTTAGACTCTTTCTCTGTCTTCCAGTTTTATTAAAATAATTTTAGATTTGATAAATTTTCTTAATTTTGCATACTACACTTTGTTGATGGATTGATTCTAAAAAACATTTAGAAGTATTATAACCAGCATTTATATTACTATGTTGTGTCCACATTAGTCAGTATAAAATTAAATGAGCACAACTTGAAAGTTGCATAGGATACAAATTGCAAAGTTCTGAAATTTTAAGGAAAACGCTCCAAAATCAGTTAATTTCTTTTCAGCTTTGACTGCATCTTCAGGTAATATATTGTGACAACTTTTCCTTATAGTTCAAATTTCCTTAATTTTTTTCTTTGGAGGCTAATATACCTTGATTAATAATATCACATTTTAAATATAGACTCAGCAAGGATTCTCAGTGCCTAAATATGTTGAACACCTTCACTATGGATATAAGTATATTAAAATTATTCTTCTTGGGAATGTTGAAGGAATAGATATGTTTCATAGCCTTCTTTGTTTTGAAATTCTGAAATTTCACAAATACCTGTCTATATCAATGCAATATTTCATTGATCCTGTTCTATCAATGTGTCTTATGTTCTGATAAATCTAGTAATTCCCGGTGTACAGAAGTGTTCTCCATTATTCTTGAATATTCCCTCTTCATTGTGCTATGTTCAATTCTGGAGTTCTGAACATGAAGACTGGACTTTATTGATCCAGCCCTCTATTTCAACCTTTCTTTCTTTTTGTTTTTTGGTACCAGGGATTGAACTCAGGGGCACTCGACCACTGAACCACATCCCCAGCCCTATTTTCTATTTTATTTAGAGACAGGGTCTCACTAAATTGCTTAGCACCTCACTTTTGCTGAGGCTGGCTTTGAAATCGCAATCCTCCTGCCTCAGCCTCCTGAGCAGCTGGGATTACAGGCATGTGCCACTTTGCCAGGCTCAACCTTTTTTTCTGTTCCTTGTCTTAATCTTTCTGCTTAATGTTCTGGAACAGAGCCTGAAATTCACTTTTAAAAATAGGGTCTTGACTTAAAATCAACATACTACATAGATACAGCCACGTCAATGTTCATTACTGCTCAATTCACCATAGCCAGATTGTGGAACCAACCTAGATGTCCTTCAATTGATGAATAGATAAAGAAACTGTGGCATATATATATATATATATATAATGGAATATTACTCCGCCATAAAGAATGATAAAATTATGGCATTTGCAGGCAAATGGATGGAATTGGAGAATATCATGCTAAGTGAGATAAACCAATCTCAAAAAACTAAAGGATGGATGATCTAGCTGATAAGCGGATGAGGACATATAATGGGGGTTGGGAGGGGTTAGCGTTAGGTTTAGGGTTAGGTTTAGGGTTAGGGTTAAGGAGGGTGGCAAGATTGGAGGAAGGAAAGACTGTATAGAGGGAAAAGAGGGGTGGGAGGGGTGGGGGGGAAGGGAAAAAATAACAGAATGAATCAAACAACATTACCCTATGTAAATTTATGATTACACAAATGGTATGCCTTGACTCCATGAACAAACAGAGAAACAACATGTATCCCATTTGTTTACAATTAAAAAAAAAAAGAAAAAAAAGTTTTTCTAAGAAAACTACATCTACTATCATTCTTGGCATGGAGTATTTGAATGAAATAGTAAATATGGCCTTTACAAGGGTTTTATAAATTTGTTATTGTCATTATATTCTGGAATTAAAATTTGAATAGTTACTAAACAAGAACCTATTTTATCACCTCTCAACAACAACAACAACAAAAAAAAGTAGGGTCTTGGATTTCAGTTCTACAAATTTTATTTTATCCAAATTTCCATTAAGTGACATTTTTTGTCATTATGAAATGAGATGTTTTGATATCATAGAAAAACCTTGTCTTCTGCATATTTCCTTTTCATCTCAGTCTACCTCTTTCTTTCTATTTCCTTTTGTTTCTCTTTCATTTCATGAATCCCCCATTCTTTAGGGTTTACAAAAATTATGGAAAATTCAGTCTGTTTTCAGAATTTTTCTGATAGATCTGCTAGTGTTGATTTTGCCCTACTTCACACTGTTAATTTTCTCTAATATTTAGCAATTCGTAGTATTGAGCTCAAAATTATGAAATGAACAAATAATTATATTTAGATATTTATATGGAAAAGGGTTTTCCTTGAATTTTGGCTACCTTCAACCCATTACTCTGTCAAGGTACTTGCAAGAAAAGACCATCAATACAAATATATTTTGTACGAATAAAATAATACAGTGAAAAAAGATCATGCCTACATATCATAGTTAAAATAGAGAAATATAAGACTTCCAAATATTTGTATCTTTTCATAATTTATTAATAATTAGATAAAGTCATTTGATGATCACAAAGTTACTAATGTTATTTCCTTAGCTTGTGCCACTTATTTTACTAAATATTTGAAATGATTTTTTTTTTGACTTCAAAATCAATAATTATGTTGGGATCTTTCCAAATAGATTTTACTGATGAGGAAACTGAAGAACAGGAAGGCAAGCTGAAATCTCAAGAGCTAGAGAGAGGCTCTGTATTATGGCCCTGGTCTGTCTGATTAGAGAATCTGTTTTCTCATTTTCTTAAAATCTTCGCATTCTATATTTTTCCAAAGTTAGTAAATGTGTACCCAAGTGTGTGTATGTGCCCATGGAGAACATATGCCAAAATGTTATCTCTTATGGTGAGATTGTGGGTGGAATTTTATTATCTGTGTCATTGAATTATCTGCAATATGTCTTGGTTCAATTTATAAATAAAAAATATTAATGACTTTACATAATGTGAATCAAAATGGAAAATTATATAGGAGGATTCCATCCATACAGAAGTGCTTGGGCATCAATGACTGGGTGGTTCTAAGGTAACCAGAAGCACATCTTCATTGTGAGGACAGCACCCCTGAGCTGTACATTCAGGAGACGGTGACCCATTAAGGATATTCTTATTGGTGATCTTAAGGAGTTCTAAGAAGTTATAGAGAATGGGTAAAAATCGCTCAAAAGAAGTGGACAGATCATCTGATGTTCTAACAATAAATGCAAATTTGTCTTATGTATAGATTGAGGACATCAAGTTTACGGGACTGAGGGCCACAGTGTGAACCCCAAGCTCATGAAAGAGAGGTATGATATGAGCTGACAGTTAGACTGACAACTGGAAGAGACATATGGTTTAGAAAAATTGAATATGCAATAATAAATTTGGGAGGTTTTTTTTTTTTATAGGAGTGGGTTTATAATAGAGCAGTAAAATGATCTGGGGCATCCACAGGATCAGGAGTAATAGCAGCTACACACCTTGTCAACAAGTTACACTAGCATGTGAGACTGCAAATTAGTATCACGTATTAGTGAAAAACACTGAATTTACTAATGGACAAAAATATTACCAATATTATATAAGGTACAGATATTCTAAATATAATTTTGGAGTACAGGTAACTTTTTCCCCAGCATGTGAAAACTAAAATTCATAAACATAAATTATGATATAAAACAGGTAACTTGTCAAAGTTAGTTTATAGATCTAGTTCTTTCTGAGTTCTTCATGAGAGCATGGAATCCCTGAAAGAATTCCAAGCTTTTTCCATCATAATAGGTTGTACCATTTGCTGAGAATCTTTCAGGGACAGGAGAAGACACAATCAAAGAAAAATTGAAATACCAGAAAAGAACTATAATAAACTGCATGAAATAGAAACTTAAAAGTCAAGCTACAATGAGGAGATACTTTGATGTTAAATGGATTATTTTTGGTCTTCTCATTTTAGGTTTTGCCTGCAGGATTTTGTGTCTCATGGTGTGTTAGTCAGCTTTTCATTTCTGTGACCAAAATACCTGACAAGAATAACTAACAGGAAGAAAAATTTATTTTGGGCTTGTGATTTCAGAAACTCAGTCCATGGTGGGTCAACTTCATTGCTCTGGGCTTGAATGAGATGAGGCAGAACATCGTAACTGAAGGCATGCAAGAAGCAGAGACAGAGAAGGGGAGAGAGAATGAGAGAGAGAGCGAGAGAAGCCAGGGACAAGATATAGTCCAGGTCACACCCAAGTGACCTCCTTTCTCCAAGTAGCACATACCTGTCTGTACTAATCATCCAGCAGTCCATTCAAATTATTAATCCATCATTTGGATTAATTCACTGGTTAAATTATGGCTCACATAATCTAGTCATTTCACCACAGGATGTTTTTGCCTTGCCTAACACCTGACTTTTCAGAAGACATCTTATATCAAAACTATAACACATAAGCACAGTTTAAAACTGGTATGTTTTGGTAAACTTGGTTTTCTTAGAGTCATGATATTAAGGCCTAAAATGGCAAATCAATATTAGTATACCATATTTGTCAACATATTTTTACATGAATGAAATCATTCCACAGTGATATGTAACCGCATTATTCTACACGACTATGTCATATGTATGCACACACACACACACACATACATATACACACACACACACTTTTGGAGAGCTGAGAAATAAAGAACTCTTGGTCACAACTTTCTTTAACTTTTCCTCAAAAGGCTTATAACCTAATTAATAATAACATCATTTATTAATTACCTTCTTGTGAAGCTCTATGCTAATAGTGATAACAAATATGTCAATTTTTTTTCATCATTTAGAGAAATTTAAACAAGTCTTAAGATATTGTGAAGAATTCCATGGAGATTGTAGATAATGTAAGATTTCACATCTGAGTTCAATTAAGTCAGTTCAGCATCATGACAATATGCTGATCACATAGAAGCAAAGGTATATGCTTGGTACTCCTCAGCTCCATTACCCTTCAGTATGACATCCCTGTATGCAAAGATCTTTACCAATGTGGCTTACAGTTCTGAAAGTCAGGAATACTCTTGCAGAGTCTTGTTAGTGTTTCTTGTTCTTTGTTTTTCAGGGAAGAAAGAGGAATAGAAGCTAGGAGGGTGGCGGTCAGGAGGATCTTGCTCCTGAGAAATTTCTAGTCCTTTTCAGTTCACATTATTCAACACACCAAGGTACCACACTGTGGAGTCTGAGCTCCAACACCTGACTGCTGCTACCATTACCATTTTAGTGACAAATGCCATTAATATTTCCTAATGTTCAAAGTAACACAAAACCTCAGAGAAATTTTATTGACTCACATTTTTAAAAAATTCTGTTGCATTAAACTCTTAATTTTATGGGATTTAATCGAGGGTCTAGCATTTAGACCAGTTATTCAACCTATCTTAAGACATTAGGAATAGTGAAAATTGCCTTATTTCTAACTATATCCAGAATGTTGGATAATATTCATAAAATAATAAAGAAAAACAACAATAAGTTTGATTGGCTATATTAACATAGCACAAAGTAGACTGTAGAATTATAAATATTGCCAAAAATAAAGAGGGGCAAAACATATTAGTAAAGAGCTCAACTCAACAGACCATATACCAGGAAAATATACCAATCTTAGATACTTATATACCAAATAATACATCTTTAAAATGCAGAAAGCAAGTAAGGGGACTGAAAAGAGAAATTAAAAAAAAAATAGAGACAAAAAAATACCAGAATTCTCTCAATGCTTATTTTACCTTAACTATATATTGAAATGATACCTGTATGGATGCCAGGTGTTAAAGAAAATTTATTATTGAAATTCACTTAAAAAAAGCAACAGAGGAATCTCCAGTACTAGTAATTTTGTAACTGTTGATACCATCTGAAACTCTCTCACCCCCTCATATCATTGCTTATGTTGGAATTTATAATAGGCACATTTCAAAATTGAGTACATTTATGATAATCTTTCCATCAGAGGTCTTAACATTTTGACTGAAAATGCTAAGTCTAAGAGTTGAGATTTAGTGTGCATTGGTGGTTACCATTTCTGGAGCAGAAACCTAACCTATTCAGATTGGTGTGTGCAGATTCAGACCAGGTTTCTAGTTCTGAAAGGCTGGCCATAGATGTTCCTTTTGGGGTAGTGGTACTCCTGGAGGTGCAGGAGAGTCCAGGGAACCGGGAGGTCGTGAATAAGCAACGTCAAAGGTTAGTGAATCTGATGTAGAAATATCCTCTTTCCTGCTGGGAGAGACACTCTGTTGGACCTGGTGAGCAGCCTCATGAAAGAGGGTCCTTGTCACCTCCTGCTTTTTAACCAGGGATACTTTCTGAAAGTTTCTTCCTTGGCAAGCATTTTCCAGTTGTTGCACAAAGTCACTGTGGACATTCTGAGTACTTAAGGCCACATGTACCTGTGGGACAGCATTTTTAAAAATTCAATTTATTCACTTGTTATGCATGATTTTTAAAATTGCTGGAGAGAACAATATATTATTTTATGTCCAACCTATAGTAATATACTAAAAGATTTAAAATTGAAAAGTGGTTTGAAGTAAAGAAAAAGGTTCGGATTTTTTTTTTTTTTTTTTAATTTTCCTAGTTCATATCTATGGATTAGAAAGATCTGAAGACTAGAGTTTGGGTTTCCTCAGGATGGTCCGATCAGCTGCTACACTACCTTAGAGCAATTTTTGTTAGTCTTTTTCTACCTTGAGGCTTTATAGTATTTGAAAACAAAAATTTGACATAAAGACTTAAGTAACTTGCCTTTAGTTTAGAGAGACAATTGAATTTCCTTAAGCACTTTCTCTTCAAAATCAATTTGGGAAGTCATGTCAACCCAGTGACTTAATGAAAAGTTCTGAGTATCCTCCAAGTTTTACTTTAGGTCATTATTAGGAATATATTGGCTATTGTCACGTTGTTGTGAATCCCTGTCCCTGGATGACCTCTTTCTCTCTCTCTCTCTCTGTCTGTCTGTCTCTCTCTCTCTCTCTCTCACAGTGTATGTGTTGATTTCTATTCACGGGAATTGTTATTCTCTTTCACTGCATTTCTGATTTAGCCCCACAGATTGTGATCTCTGTCTATCATGCAAATAAGGTACTACCTTAAGTAATCAAATTAAAATGCAGCACATGGACAACCAGGTATATCTTTTTTATATCAGGATTTGAGACTTTAAGAAAATATTTTGCAAAGCCAACCCCTTTGGATAGTGGATAGTACTTAACCCTGGAAACACAGAATCAGTAGAGTGTACTTGTTAATTCTCTCTTTGAAGAATGGCAAAGCATCCCCCCTTCTGTCCCTAGAAATTTTCTAAAAGAAAAACAAGCAAAAAATCAAAATATAATATATTTTTTAAAAAATAGACTAGGAGATAATTAGGTGCTCCATTCAATGAGGAACTAGGCAAGGTTCCGGGATGCGAGAAGAGACTCGTGAACAGAATCAAAGGTAGAACTTGGATAATAACCATTAGCCAAGATCCTGTCTGACTCGAGTCCCCTGTCCTCTGGTAGGCACAGAGTCCAGACAGGCCCCTACAGCAGGAGGGAGGTGCTGCTCAGGCTGAGGAGGCCTGGTCCTGTTTGCTTCCAGTGGACTTCAGAGCCAATGAGGAAGCACAGAAAATCAGCACTTGTAGAAATAATCTGTCTCTGTGGAGGGGGGATGTTTTGCATTTAAAATAAAACAATAATAGAAATAACAAAATTTTTAAAAAATCATACAGATTTTATTTTCACTTGGGTAGGGGATCAACAAAAGGAAACTAATGAACCCGTAAACATTGAGCCGTAAAAAACTGCAACTAATCAAAAATACTCCCCTGCCATAATCCATAATTTCACAGGTGGGCATGCACACACACACACACACACACACACACACTCACTCACACACTCACACACATACACACACATACTCATTCTCACACACATACACACACATACTCATTCACACATGCACACACACACACATACACACTCACACACACACTCACACATACACTCACACACACACTCACACTCACACACACTCACACTCACACACACACTCACACACACACACACACACTCATACACTCACACACACACACTCACACACACACACTCACACTCACACACTCACTGGAAGAGGGAGAAAGAGCTATAGATACACTTGATCTAGGAACAACTTTCCTGCATAAAACTGAGAAAAAGCTAAGGAATGAGGAAACGACCTATTATTCTGAATTTATTTGACTATTATTCCAACTATAAAAGTTGAAGGCAGTTAGAAATATCTGCCCCCAAATTCAGAAGAGATGATAAATCTCCTTTTGAAGACAGCAAGGTGAGGCAGGGCCCAGGCAAGGGGAGGAGCCCAGGGTCTGGGGGAGGTGACCTTGCTCACTTTGGGGACCTGCCGGATTTTCACTCAGAGCCTGATTCAGTGTGGGGCGGTAGGGGCTGAGCGGTAGGGGTTAACCCCACAGTAAGAGGCTGAGCTCAAACACACACACAAACGCCTGGGCTTTGGCAGGGGCTGAGGGCTCCCGGACCCTGGCTAGTTTTCTGCTTTGTATCAGTTTTTGTGTGATGGACTCCACTCTTTTATCCAGAAAATTCTTTTCTTGGACTTCACATCTGCTTGAAATGTGAATCTGTTATCAGTTGGTGTCTTCAGCATATTTTCTTCCCTTCACTTTGCTGTAATATGCTCACCGCTGGTTCTTACTTGTTAACTCCACGGATGGCTTTGCTTGTGGTCATCCCTGAGCACTCTCTCCATCCTTAGCAAGGTATCCCTTCCCACTCCCCCACAAATAGCCATGTAGGAATGCAAACTCCTCCAGTCAGTTAAGAGCATCTTCCTGAAAGTTCTAGGAGAGTGGTTTCCACATACGTGACCATGGAAGAAAGCTAGGTAGTCAGGTCTCAGGGGAGGGGAAAAGCCATCCTATGGCTGCTCGCTGCTTTGGTACAAAGTTCTCATGACATAAGGCACGTGCCTGCATTACAAGTTAACCACACAAGTGATGAGTGACACAGGAAACTGAGGACAATCGGATGGGAAGGACTTGGGCCAGAGCTTTAGAATACCACAGAACCTTCTGAAGGTTTGAAACACTCCAATCATCACGCATTTTTAACTATGTGTCAAAATACACTCATACACTGCTAGTGGGACTGAACATTGTGCAACCACTATAGAAAGCAGTGTGGAGATTCCTCAGAAAAGGTGGAATGGAACCACCATTTGTCCCAACTGTCCTACTCCTCAGTTTATACCCAAAGAATTAAAATCAGCATACTGCAGTGACGTAGCCACATCAATGTTTATAGCAGCTCAATTCTCAATAGCTAAAATATGGAACCAAACTAGATGCCCTTCAACATATGAATGAATAAAGAAAATGTGGCATTATATATATATACACACACACACACACACACAAAGAAAAAATATATATATACATTCATACACAATGAAATATTACTGAGCCTTAAAGAAGAATGAAATTATGGCATTTGCTGGTAAATGGATAAAACTGGAGAGTATCATGCTAAATGAAATAAGCCAATTCCAAAGAAAGAAAGGCCAAATGTTTTATCTAATATGCAGATGCTAATTCACAATAAGAGGGGTGGGGTACTGGGAAGAATAGAGGTTCTTTGGATTAGGCAGAGTGGAGTGAACAAAGGGGAAGTGGTATGGGGGTAGGAAGGATAGTAGAATGGATCAGACATTATTACCCTATGTACATATATGACTACACAACTCATGTAATTCTACATCAAGTACAACCGAAGAATGAGAAGTTATATTCCATTTATATGATGTTTCAAAATGCATTCTACTGCCATATATAACTAATTAGAACAACAACAACAAACAATAAGAAAAACCAAAGTCAGAAACAACATTAGCACTGTAGCATCATTGTAAGTCTTAATTTGATGAAACTGAAACCGTGACTGTCGCCTTCCCCAGCCCTTCCACGCATCTGCAGCTCCGCGGTTCTTGTCTTTCCTGCTTGAATGGCGTATGCCCCAGCTGTCCTGTGTCTGCACTTGCAGGTGCAATTCATGGAGCTTCTCAGTCTCTACAATCACAGGAGCCAATTCCTCATAGTACGTCATGTTTGTGTATATAGTCCTGTACGTAAAATCTCTTTAAGTTCTATATCTCTGGGAAACACTAGTATATACAACTACGCGTAGAAGGATACATCAGAAAGTTAATTAGAAGTAACATTAAATGCATGATAGCAGGTCACTCATTGTTGCAGAAGGGACTTAAAATTTGGAAGGGTGGAAGGTAGAATGGATTCTGCATCGTGGCATGGCACTGGGATCAGGCTGCACTCAGGGCACACGCATGTGTACGTATGTGCAATCCGATCAGCACGTGTGCATGTGTGCACTCACTCTGCCAACCCAGTGTGCCTTCAGCATCCATGAGCACACACAGTCTTGGGACTTCTTTTCCAAATGCCATTCCCCAATGAAAGGCAGCAGGAATCCTCTTCCATAGCTGATGCAGGGAAAGAACTAACCAAATCTGGAAAACACTGTGGTGCCCCAGAGCAAGACAGCACTCAGAAAATGACAAGGACATGCAAAATGGGCAGAGAATCTCTCCTGATGGGTTATGTCTTGGGGAACTGTTGCCAATTTGAGCACAAATATTCATTATTCTAATGTAATGATTATATATATTCTACGGTGTATTTTAATCCGATGAATGAAATATAAAACCTGAATCCTTCAAGATGTAAATAAACATATCAAAGAATTTTTAAAAATCCTGTAAGCATCAAGGCATTTACATAGTCTAATTTAATACAAAATTCTTATTAAATATACAGGGGACTTTGGAGCTAACTTTTCAGTAGAGAAGCCCAAGCAACACTACCATGAGATCAAGAGGAACCTCCTTAGCAATGGGCGAGTGAAAATCCTGCTGTCTCTCAGGCGCAAGGAGGAGGAATACCATTACTTCCTGACAGAGGTGCTTGATTCGAATCTTCACCTGAGGTGACATCAAATAAACCCTGCCCCATCACCAAGCTGTCAAGAGCTTGAAGGACAGGTATGAACTCCAGGGCTTTTCCAGAGTGAAAGATCGGATGATATGGAAAGTAAGCACCATGGTTCCAAACTGACCTCTTTTGTCAAAAAGACCCTGGGACATTTGTAACCTGTGAATGGATCCGAGGGCTCCTTGGCAGATCCGTCCCTGCTGAGTTCTTGAGTTTGCTTGTTATCCTGTGGTCACATGGGACGCTGTTTTTGTAGGAATTAACATTAAATATTTTCAGAATAATGGGGATTAGAAGATGATTTAATCTTAGATGATTTTGGAGAAATTACAGTTCTCCATATATTTACAAGTTTTTTTCCCATATTTGAGTTTATTTCAAAATAATTTTGTAAAGAAATAGAAGGTAACACAAATTTATATTAATTATTTTTATTATCTCAGTTTTTCTTGATTTAGTCTTTTAAAAAAGTAATTTATAAATATTTACTTTGGTAGGATGAACTTTAACATTGAAAAGATAATCTTTGGGATAAAACATTCAGATACATAAAAATTAATTGTATAGTTCAAACCAGTCAGGACATTGCTAATGCTATTTAAATAGTAAAATGGAATGTAAATGGCCTAGTTCACTATTAATGAAAACACATTCCTACAAATTTGCGAGATAAACAATACTAATTATTAAAAAAGAAAAAAACAGTTAGAGGAGGAGTTGTTTTTATCTTGATTATCAGGAACATATTTAAACAGAAGGAGAGCAAAATTAATTCCCAGGTAATGTAGTTTTATTTTCTTCTGGAAGCCCAAGTCACATGTTCTTGGAGACTCAACATGCACAGCACGGTAGCACAGCCCTTGTGGGAGGGTAACTGGTGGCATATGTATATACAATTATAAAAAGAACTTATGTAAAGTAAAGATTTATATAAGAGACCTTAGAAATGTGACATAAATATTTTGGATATTGTTGAAGATGAATATATGCATTAGATCCCTTTTGATATTTATATCCGAAAATCCAAAGCAGGTTTAGTCAGCATGCATTATGTTTGAGATACTAAGTTTGAAGTGGGCGTACTGAAAGAAGATGGCGATTCTGAAGGAGTGGGGATTGGTGTGGCCCGTGTTGTCTGCGAGAGAGAAGACACCATGGAGACTTAGCACGTGGGTTGCATGGAGGACACAAGCCAGAGACACTTAGGATGTGATTAGTAACTTCCAGCCATTAAATGGCAGGTGCAGCAAAGCATGGATCTTGGGCTTTGTCTTCTTCCTAGGTCAACATCAAAGGCTGAGCTGATGGGTGGTGTGCATATTCTACACCCAGGAGTCTTTTCGTGGTTTGCTAGCTACAGCTACTGATAAAGTGAAGAGGGAAGAAATGCTGCTCTCATGTCCCCTACTCTGGAGAAATCTCTCTGCTGATCTGCTCAATCAGCCAAACACATGCCATATCTTCTATTTCTAGTTTAGTTTTGCTTCAATTTCTATTTACCTTCCCTGGCCCTACAGATACAGGATGTAATGCTCTAAGGCATTTTAATGTGCAATTCACATGAAATAAGCTATGCAAATAGTATTATAAAGTGAATTTTGAGGTTATGTTAAAATATAGCAGGAAAAGACACTCCTGTGCCATATCAACTGGCTTGGCGAAAATAATATCCTGGCTTTTGCAGAAATCTGTGGCTTTCTGCCCTCAGATCATGCCCTCTGTGTGGTCAAGGAGAAGCAGGGAAGCAGACACTTGGCTTTCTGTGCCTTGAGGGAAGCAGTGTGACATTCTCACCATTCTCAGGAGGACTGCAGGGATCATGAGGATAGTGGAAGCCGCACTCGCCTGGTTTTTAAAACAGTGCAAGCATTTCTGTTTAACCCTATAGGAGCGGGACGCCTGGAACTTACTCCCTAGACTCCATGGGGTTGTTCACTGTCGTACCTGGGCACTGCTTTCACTTGGTCCACATTCTGAATAAAGTCTTGTTCAGCAGAGAGAGGCAGACCCAGGGAAATCCTGCTGTCAGCAACCCCTGGGACATCTTTCCATCTTGCACTTCCCTTCCAGATTCAGATGACATCTGTGTGACACCGAAACTTTCCCTTGCTTTCTAAAATTGGCAGAAGTGAAAATATGTATCATCAAGATGACACGCGGGGTGGATGGCACCACTGACAGGGCACAGGGCACAGGAAGGACGAGGCTGCCTGAGAGGAGGGAGCACACATCAGCATTGTCTCAGGTCCCTTCTCTGCAGGGCTTCCGCGTGGGCTATTCACAGGGCCCCACAGGATGTCAAAGGAGGGTGGCATGGAGACCTTATTTAATAGAGTGGAACTATGGGTGGTATTATCCCTATTTTAAAATTTAAAACAAACAATAAATAAATGCATAAACAAAAAACCAAAGAGATGAACTGGTCTGAGGTCAATCCTGAGATTGACATCTCCACTCACCTACAGGCTACTCCTCAGCTCTTTGCTGTGGACAGCAGTGTGCGTGTGTGATTTCTGCCATCGTTCTGTTTTGTTCTCCCTCCTTGACACATGCATGTGAACACACAGTGATGCGTAGCTCCTCTGTCGGGTACATCTTTGGTTGTCCATCCCGGGTGAAAGCATCCTCCAAGGTCCCTGGTTCTTCTTGCCTGTTTTAGACAGAAGATGAGTCTGTGGCTCAACGTACCTCTCTCTGTCTCGGACAGCAGATGGCTCAGGACCATAAGTCACCCTGCACTGGTTCCATGGCTGTAAAGTTGAAAAAGTGACTTAAGTTACCCATTTTTTCTCAGCTTGTTTGTGGCATCAGTACAAATGTCTACAGAATGGAATCAATGGTGTGAGAATAAACAACACCTCTAATCTCTTTTCTTGCTATCACTTTATCATTTCAGGCTTCAAAAAGGAATCATTTTATTTCTCATTTCTTCTCCTTTTTAATAAAACCTTGACAGCTCAAACAATGGGTTATAAAACTTTGGAAATAAATTAAAAGTATCTACTTTTATGGAGTCCCTCCTAAGCATCATCTATAGGCAAAATCATCACTGACTCTTCTTCATTTTTACATCAAAAACTTTGTACACATTTTCGAAATATTCTGATGATTTTCAGTGAGGATATTTGATAATCTACATTTTAAGAATGAGGAATCTTTGAAATCACAAATATTTCAAATATACATGACTTGGGGTAAAGTTACCTTAACTGTTATCAATTCAGGTAATAACAACATTTCTCAGCAGAAACATGAAGAATTGTGTGCTTAAAGTTTCATCAGGAGGGCTGGGGAGAGAGCTCAGTCGGTAGAGTGCTTGCCTTACAAGCACAAGGCCCTGGGTTTGACCTCCAGCACCACAAAAAAAAAAAAAAAAATGTATCATCAGGGAAGAGATATGGAGAAGAACCTTGACTTGTATGACAGAAGGTTTATATATTTTAAGAAACTTGATTTTTTCTTTCAAATTATGAATGATGGATTACAAACTGCATGTTTATCTGTTAAAGTTAATGTGTTTATGAAACATGAGTTTCATTTCTTATTTTCTTATTACCTAAGTATAACATATAAGATGTAAATAATTTACAAGATAGATTTTTAAGACAACAGTTTGCATTATTGACAAATTCAAAATACATCTACACAATTAATAACACCCATGTCTCACAAATATACCTAATGGACATATACATATATTTGATATTGATACAAAATTTCCAGGGATTGCTGTTAGCTGAAATAACTGTACTTTTCTTAAAAAAATTCTGAATTTTACCAATGTTTTCCTTCATTCATTGCTGCATCCATTTAATCAATTCTTGACTTTTAAGAAATCATGTATGATTGTTTTAAGTATCTCAGTTGTTAGCGCTTCTTAGATGTATAAGCCTCCCTTGGCTTCAAAGGGTGATAAAATCTGAAGGACTTAGGCAGACAGAGATTTTAGTATTAATTTCCAAATGTTTTCTTGATATAATTGAAGAGAAAATTTGTTGAGGACATATGGAGTCTCCATTCCAGTGATTTATTCCCTTAATACTTGTGAGCACTTATTCATGCGGAGAGGGCAAGAGATGGAGGGAAATCTTATGAAGACAAATCTAAGTATTTCAGTGTTATATATTTCTGAAAACTTCCATTTTTAGTGTTCAATGTGGAGGAAAATTCCGTCAAAATGTTCTCAAATATGTTTACAGTCAGCTGTTCTAATGTCTTCTGTGCACCCAGAGCAGAGTTTTCCATGAGCTTGAAGGAACCTAAACTTCAGGCCCTCCTCCCTTGCATAGGTCTTTCTGAGGTCCAGGGATGCACAGGTACATGAAGTTACATGTTAGTAAAAGAGCAAGATGATTTACAAGGATCACTGTCTCTTTCCATTCAAATAGCTCCTCTCTCACCTTATCCTTTGAGTGACAGACGACCAGAAATGACCAAGTCCTTTCTGGATGCTGTTTCTGGCGGGTTGAGTGGGGACATTTTGAGGGGTTTAGTGGTTTTCAGTCACTGCCGTGGATGACAATTCACTTATTTCCAGATAAAGGGTTGAGGTGATAGGTATACCAATTACCCTCACTTGGCCATTATACAATGCAAACATGTACTGAAGCATATTAGAATTTATCAGAATTTACATATTTGCAGAGTACAACCTACAACCACACTATCAAAAAAGAAAGAAAGAAAAGAAAAGAAAAATGAATACATTTGTAGCAGCTCTGCTGCAGAAGAATTTGGTCAAAATTTTCTCAAACATGATAAAAAGCCTATAATTACAAAACTGAAAGGAATTTTTCTAAGCTAAAAAAACAAACAAATTTTAATTAGTGGGCAAAATTACTGAATTATGTTTTATTATCTCTACACAAAACATCACAGTTGTTATTTTGCTGTATGAAATATGATTGAAGTTGATTCCTCTAAAAATTAAGGAAATATTATAGGGTTTATCAGGCAGTCAGTTGATAAAATATGATCTAGGTGTTACACTGTGGTGCTTTCCAACATTTATTATCTGCTATTGTTCCTGCTCTGGGTGTGGTTGTATCTTTCTGGAAGGATCCTGATGTGCACACAGCAAAGCCCACAGGGCTTGATCTTCCTCTACACACCTGTCCTGTGTCATCTTCCTCTTCCTCTTTGAGGAGTGGATGCCATTGTTTCCGTGATGGGCTTTATTTTCTATTTCACAAATACAATCATGAAATCATGATATCTCTGGAATGTTTCTAATATTAGAAATTTTATATCTTCATAATTACATTTGTGAAACAGAACAGAAAAGTGATTTTCCTTAAAAATGAGAAAATAAAAATGAAACAAGCATTAACATCAAAGTTAAACAACAACAAAAAACCATAGTGAATGAAAAGTTATATTGACATGCTGAATAAGCAATGCAAATTCATTCTTTAGAAAAACAGTAGTATGAAGTAACTGAAGGAAACTACTCTAGGAAAATCATGGTTTAAAAATCACAAATACATGCTAAGAATTTTGGCGTGTTAGTGTTTTATGAAGAGGAGCAACATAATACAGTTCCTTGACAATTTGTTACATACTACGTGCAAATTCATCAGAAAAGTTTTAATACATTTTAAAGTATACCTTTTCACTTATTTTTAATTGAATACATTTTAAATGGTACATAAAAATCTACAAATTACAAAATTATAAAATACATCTTATTTAAGTAGAAGTTATGTTAGAAAAGTTACTAAAATTATTAAAGCAAAGCACAGTCATTTATAACGGCATAAAACATGTTTCTTTTTAAAAAGCTTCCATTGAATTTAAAATAACTAAAACTATAAATTTTGTTTTATTATAAACTAAGTGATCTTCACTGTTTAAATATATATATACATTGAATTATCTTGACTATTCGATTAAAAACAATAAACTTTCAAATTTTCATAGTGTTTCTTTAAAATAATGAAAATTTTGAATTATTGTCATTTTGAGGATTCCTGAATACACACACTCTTAGAGAATGTGTGTATTAATCTGTTCAGTTAATTTTATTGGACTGGACTATGGGTAATTTGGTTGTATCGTCTGTGAAGGAATAAACCATGTTAAAATGAGATAATGTAGATAAAAATAATTCAAAGGAGTTAAAGAAAGAATATGAAAGCTTAAAAACAATTTCATTTACAAAAGAAAACCCAAACAAAATTTAAAAAAAAAAAAAAAAACACTTTCTTTTTTATTTCAGATCTAAGAACTCACAACTTAATTCAGTCAGGAAAGTGGCAGTGGAAAAATAGACCTTTGAAAGAAATCTAACAAATTTCCATATAATTTATACCACACTAAAGACAAAGCCAGTGGTCAGTCCTCCGCATTTTGGAAGAAGTGCTGCAGATTTGCAGGATGAACATTTAAAATGAGACTTGCAGCCTTCTCTCTCTTCCTCTGGCATATTCTGAACTGTCAGTTTGGCTAACCTTTGTCTGCCTGTCACTGAGTTCCCGTGATTAAATGTGAAGATTATAATCATTAGCCATGCCAGGGGTTCACTGTGGGTGGAATTTGATGTGTGCATGACATTCTGTTTATACGATAAAGTCAAAATCAGACTTCATCTTTTCTAGCTCAGCACCCAGAGGTCTGTAGGTTAGCTACCGGCTTGCATTTCCTGGCCACGTGGTGAACACTGCCTTCACATTGACTGGGGAATGTCCCCCGCATCCCGTAATCCTTGCTTCCCTTTAACTGGGTCATTCAGGTGTCTGACATGGCAGAAGCAACTCATTTAATAATTTTCACCCATTTTAATATATTTTCTAAATAATTTTAGCCATGAAACAATTCTGGTGACCAGGATTTTGTAATTTCACTTTCCATGTTAAGCTGTTGTTATGAATAGGAGTTGTAACAGGAAAGTTGGACAGGGTTCTGCTGAGATTACCCAGCCAGAGATGAGAGTAGAGCATACGTAGTTTTAGGGACTAAGTAATGAAGTGATTTTTGTCCAGAGAAATGCAAAATCTTTTGCAGTTGATACAAATGGCAAAAGCCCACAGAATAATGGACTCCCCTAAGCTTATAGGACTTGAGAAACAGTCACCGAATTCCATCATATTTCAAAGAGTAAAAGCAGAATCCCTCCATAAGCTACATTTAATTCAAAATCATTTTACAAGATCATTTCAGGCTTTAGCAATAGCTATGGTAAATAAAGGTAGACATAGCCAATAGCAAATTACTTAGGAATAACTTCCCCTTGACTTGATAGTCAATAAAAAGACATGTTTTACCATTAAACCACAATTGTCAGCTTCAAACAACACCCCAAACTTGCTCCTGAAGGATGACTTTAACATGAAAAGTCATCAAATGTTTGGGCCACGTGACTCAGAAGAGCTGTGGGCTTAGGGGTCTTACGGAGGAAAAGAGAGACACTCTGATCTTTACTGAGATTCAGAGTCTGAGAAATAGGCAGGACCACAATGGCAGTGAGAAACAATGGAGCCACAGTGAAATGCAGTCTGATGATTGTGTGTTCAGGTAGTCATCAAGACAGAACGGCTTGAAGAACTAATGACAATATTTAAGACTGCAAATTACAGCTGTCAAGCACTAATTAAAACCAACGGACCTTTTGCAAGATGAGACAATCTGAAGTGCATTCGGTGGGCTCCTCTGTCAGTGCCGCAGGAGGCTGTCCTCTGCTGGGTCTTCTCTGGCCGTCTGTGTTGCTTTCACGGTGTGGCTTCTCTACATGGTTCCCCGAGCAGCTCTGCAGCAGGCCTGCTTTGTTCCCCCCAGGTCCTGTGGGGAAGCAGGGCCTGAGGCAGGATTGCAGCTCCCCTAGACTCTGCAGTTGCTCCTGCTCCATGCCGGTCCTGGGGGGCCCTGAGTGCGGGAATTGGGGTCAAGGAAGCCATTGTGCAAAGTTCTCATGACCAAGATGGGTGCTCTGGAATGAAATGAAACTCGGACCCTAAGACATCATCTCACAGGGCTGCAATCATCCCAGCACACCTTGGAGACAGGTAGCATGCCCTCCGCACCCTGCCACCTGAGTGTATTTGATACCCCACAAAAGAGCATGGGTACCTCAGGGACATGCAAACCTGACAGGGTCAAGTGGGAGAGCTTCAAGGGTCACTCCCCAGCCTCATGATTTAAATGGCAGCGTGGGCACTACACTGGTGACGAAGATGCTAACAGCAACAAGGAAAACCAGGTGTCCTGCGCTCAGCGCCTGCCATGAGCCAGGCACGATTCAAAGTGCCTTAAACATACTAACAAATGAAATTACCAAGCAATTCCATAAGTTTTGATTTTTATCCCTCTTTACATAGATGATGGAACTGAAACACAGAGACGTTAATTATCTGCCAGCAACACACAGCTAGAAGAACAATTGGAGTACAAAGGGCAAACGGTCCGTCTCTGGAGGCAGCCCTCATAGGCGCTGAGCAAGTTGTCTTCCAATGCACCGGAAATATCACCAAGCTTTATCACCAATGCCTGTGGTATAGCCCAGTGTGTTTTCATTCTGTTTATGTTATATCTGTGTGAGCAAGAACAAGCTTACTTTACCTAAAAATTCAGCAAATACTACTGTGAAATTTCCATTTTCTTAGACAGCAAAAATTTCTTAGAAAGCAAACAACCTGGTCATTTTCATGGATCATCACATCCCATGAGTAAAGACAGAGAAGGGAAGGAAAAGACAAATAAAACAAAACAGAAAGAAGTAAGTAAGGACTTTAAGTCTGCAACGAAGGCCCATGCATGAGGCGTTTCTATATTTGTGCAAGAGTTATGTGGAAAGGTTTTCTCAAAATCAATGGTGCCTACTTCAGAAAGGGCAGAGTGGATTTTGTCTCTACTTTAATCTTTTTTTTTTTTTTACTTTTAATGACTGGTTGGTATACGAAGAGCCCATATATTAACATGAGAATCCTAATAGAGATGGATCATCCAGAAGTTGGAGATACAGATCCTGGAAAGCGGAGCTGAACAAAGATGGAGACTTAAATAACCTAAGTTGAAAACACTTGCAAACCCCAAAATGAAGACTCAGTATTAAATTGCTCTGGTGGGATTTCTACCAAATGTTGGCCAAATTAGCCCACATACTTTATGATGATTACAAGTGGGTTTTAATTGGTGCAGGACAGCAACCCTGAATGCTTTTCTTGCCCTTGCGAGCTGAACCCCAAGCTGATTCCTATTAACTAAACATTTACCTTTACTTTAGTCAAGGCTAGTATTTAGGTATCGCCCCTCTTTGTCACAGGTTGGAGCACAAGCCCTACAGGCTTTTAACTATTTGATGAATCATCCTTCCTGAGTCTCAATTCCTGTCTCATCTCCTTATTTCTGCTGGGCCTCTAACTTACCAGGAGCTTGACCCCCAAGACTGGTGGGAATTCCCATTCATACTCAGGTTGGTTTCCACTTCTTATTACCAATTTCTTTATGTACTGATCTTCCCATCACAGAGACCTGGATATTAAATCTTATTCGTTTTTTCTACTTTTCCCATACATATGCTTCACATGGAGACCCTTGCATACCCCTTTGTGTCTAAAGCAGGCTTACCAAACCAATTCCGATTATACACCTGTGATCCTAAAAAGGCCCAGGCTGTTGGGAGCTCTGCATTAAATTTTCTCTGTTTCCACACCTTTGCTCAGTTTCCTTTGCTCCCTCTTCCCTCCCACTTTCTCACCACAGATTTCCTTCATCATTTCTGAAGGTGAGACCTTTCCTTTTTTCCTTTAACCCACATCCCCTGGATCTCACTTTCCACTCAAATATTTTATTAAAGTCTATTTTTTTTCCTTTAAATAATCCCTTCTTTTTTTCCAGGGCCTACTGATGTGTTTTTAAGTTGTTGCGTTGTTTTCATTCCATCTCTTAAACACATTGTTGATCAATCCCAGGTGATGCCCTCCATGACTGAATACAACCAGTGCCATGTTGCTTTCTTAACTCAGCGCTCATCACCTCTCCTTCTCAAAGCGTTCCCTTGTGCTAATCTGTACTCAAGACACCTGCAGTCAAGGGGCCTTTCTGTGTCACTGTGGTGGTGGCTTTATGCTCCTCCTCACAGCCTCCCCTCGCTGGGAGCAGGCTCAGCCTCTGGTAAGCCAGATGACCTCACACACAGAGGACCATCTTAGAGAACGCACTTTGCTCTCAGGCCATCTCCTCCTGCAGTGCTTCCACTCTTGACAGAGCTGCTGGCGCCTCCATTCCTCTCAGCCCTTTGCTTCCTGGGGCATCTTCTACTGAAATTGTCTCTTGCTCAATCCACGTTTTCACAGAGCAAGCACGATGGGATCCATCTAGAGCCTCGCATCTCCTTTGAAGGATTAAACTTCACGCCAGGTTGAATTAAGCCTACCTTTTTGTGTTCGTTGAATTATATAAGCATCTAAAATCCAGTTAAAAATATCCATTTTTTATCTTTGCAGGTCTGCTTTCTGAACAAAATCAGAGGAAATTTTAATCTGAATGTCGAAGTTAAGATCCAGCTGCTATAGGCAACTCAATAAACTTTAAATTAGTAAATGGAAATTTTAAAGTTCAATACTGTTAATTAATATGCATTTGAAAACCAACTATCCTCATAAATAATTAAGAACTCAATACCTTCTGTCTTTATATAATATCATAATGCCAGATGTAAACCAATTCTGCCTAGAGATATTCAATTTTCTAGTGAATTATAACTTTCAAAACTTAAGCTTTTTTTTATCAAGGTATTTCATTTCATTGATGTGTAGTATAAGAAATGGTCTTATTATCTGTGACAAAATTTTACACTATTATCTTTAGTGTGCATAATTAAATAATAGAAAGATGTTTGCAACCTAGATTATCCTGAAAAACTCCAGGATTTTTCCAGGACTAGCACCTCCTTTTATGCGGAACCAATTTCATAGTCTGGGAAGTAGGAGAACCAAATTTGGTTTCAACATATTGTGCTTGTTTATGTCAGTATGTAGAACATAAAAGGAGAGACCAGGAAAGATAATTCATAAAGTTGTTCTCTGCTCACATCTTGAGAGTTTTTTTCTTTCATCTTAGTTTGACCACTGTCTGGTCATGCCTGAAACACTTATTCCTCAGTCATTACCTGAGATAAGTAACCTGGCCTCTATAAAGGTTCTTGGGAGGGTGCTCAGCACTTGTTGTATTAGCCAGCTCTTTGCACTTCAACCCTCTCCGGCAGGAGTCTTGTTTTGGGGTGCCACTTATCTTCCATTAGGGTTTCACTCCGTGCTTCTCAAACTTTGAGTCAGTTTGTTTGGATTATGGACTCAGTTTTCACTAGCTACCCGAAAAGGAACCTTGGATAACCTGTATAAAAGCTCTCAGCTTCAAGGAAATGTTCCCATAAAATGAGCTATTAGTAGTTCAAAGGGTTCATGGGAGGACAGGACAAGAATATAATTGAAAGTCCATGCCTTTCAAAAAGAAAGAGCTCAATAATATACATGTCCTTCTCTGTCCCTCCCTGAGCCCTGAGTTTATGGCCGACTCAGGCATGGCAACGTCTGTCACTCACCTCCCACCTTTCCCCTTTCTGGCTTTTGCTTTCATCATTGGTTCTGGGTTTGTCCCTTGATCCCCTGATCATCTTTGAATTATCTTTCATAACACACTGTTGCTCAGAGTTGGACTCTTCTAAGACCCAAAGAGCCCAAAGGGTTGACCCTCGATAACTGTAATACTTTATCACTGAAATTTAAAAAAAGAATTACCTCCAGAGTTATGGATAGCATTCCTTCCATAAATTTGGTGAAATTCATGGAATCAGTGGACACAATGAAGGTTTCTCATTCCAATGCCTAACCTTAACAGAACAGGTATTGGACGAAGGTCAATATATTGGCCCTTGCTAGTCTCTCTCCTAAGCAACGTAACTGATTTCAGACCAGGAAGGTCTCAATGCCGTACTTAAACTGGTCAAGACTGTGTTTTCATGTTTCTTTGCGATATTGGAATCTTTTCTTCAGCACTCTTTGGATATTGTTTGAGGGCTCATGTAAGGAATCACAGGAAGGCCTGGTTTTGTACTCAGATGACATGACAAGGCATTAACTGTCATAAATATTATACCATCAGTTATGAACAAATTTATATATGGGTCAAAAGCAGTACATTGCTGGAAACCTGGCAAAACTATATTTCATTGTGAAAAGAACAACAGGGAGAAACAGCATATTTGAAAAGTGACTTTTGATACAGCTTTGTCATGCATTTCATTGTACTTTTCTTTTTAAAGTGGAAATATGCAGAACATTACCTGTAAAGTATCTTAAAATTTAGCATTATATGTTGATTTGGTAAAAAATACCAAATTTGGGGACTTTCCTTCTCTTCCTATGTGTATAAGAAATGCAAATGTTCTTAAATACATAAGTACTCTTTCTGAATTCATTTTGTCAGAAAGGTTTAATTCCAATTAACTAGTGTTTTATTATTATATGACTGACAATAATGAGTTTAGCTTAGTTTATTATTATTTTTTTAATTTTTAATAGTTGTGTGTCAATTAATGGAGCCATAAAACACAGAATAGACACAATCATCACTGTGTCCCTTGGTGTATAAACAATCAGATGCACTTGATCTCTGAATTAAAAAGCAGGAAAGCATTACACCAGATTGACTGCAGACCAAAATAATGTGACAGAGATGATATATGCATGAAGGCTTTGGAAAGTAATATGATTTTTAAAATTTCTATCATTGATGCTATATAAAATAAAGTATGGTATTTGTGATGTTTTTAATCTATTGTACATTTCTTGCAGGACTGTTTTTAGGATTCACTTTTTAATATATTTTATTCCAATTAATGTTGTAGGCTAGCCAAAGATAGGTGTTATGTGCATGCCTGTGATCCCAGCCACTCAAGAGGCTAAGGTAGGAAGATAGCAAGTCAAGGACAGCATGGAAAGCTGAGCAAGGACCTATATCAAAGTAAAAAGGTTTAGAGAGGTAGTGCTGGGCGTAGCTTAGTGGTAGAGTACCCTGTATTCAATCCCCCAATACCACAAAAATGTAGGCCATTACTCCATACTGGTGAACTACTGTTTTGCTCAAAGTAATATGAATTTCTCAACTTTATATTTCCCAAAATTCTATGATTCAAAGAAAAAGTTATGTTAAGCACTACAATCTTTCAGAGAGGGTTAGTCTGGCATAAAATATGAAAGATTTTGTGCTCAATTTTACACCTGGGAAAATGTGGTATGACTGTACTTCATGTGCAACCAGAGAAATAACTTTTACCCCATTTGTTTACAATGAATTAAAATAAATAAGCTATTTTTTAAAAAAATTAATATCTATTTGCTCTGAAGAACCTGCTAGCACTTGGTATTTAACCCAGTGGTATTTATTAGTCAGGATTCTCCAGAAAGACAGAAGCAATAGGGCAGATAGTTAGGGAGGCATGAGAGGGGATTTATTAGAGAGGTTGGTTTGCATGGCTACAGAGGCTGAAAGGTCCTATAACGTGCTACCTGGAAGTTGGAGAGCCACTAAAATCTGCAGCATGACTCAGTCCAAGTCCAAAGGCTTGAGCATCCCAGACCCTCAGAACCAAGGCAGCTGATGGGGGGTGTTACTCTCAATCTGAGACCCATAACAGAGAACCTAGGGTATTCCTGGCCAAGATCTGGAGTCCAAAGGTTGGAGGACCTGGAGTTCTGATGTCTAAGGGTCACAGAAGAATGTTCCCTCCACTCCAGAAGAGAGTAGCTACCTTTCCTCCTCCTCTTTGTCCCATTCATTTCTAAGTCAACTGTCTGATTCCCACCCACAATGCATAATGGCAGATTTTTCTTACTCAGTCTATGACTTCAAGTGCCAGTCTCTTTTGGAAACACCTAGAAGAGACTTTATGGGCATCCCTTAATCTGTTCAAGTGGACCCCTGCTATTAACCATCTTTATGGACAACTCTAAATCTGTTCAAGTGGACCCCTGCTATTAGCCATCTTTATGGGTATCCCTTAATCTCTTCAAGTGGATCCCTGCTATTAACACACTAAGTTTGCATCTTGGTTTCAAATTTCAGTTGCAAGAAAATTACTTAACATTGTTAAACACTAACATTCTGTTAGGGAAAGGGAATTGATAGCAAACTTTATCCCCTGGTTTATGTACAAAGTAAATGAAAAAATAGGTGTAAATAATTTAATATAATTCATATCACATAGTAACCAATGACTGCATTTATTATTCTTACTAATTTAGTTTCTTTTTCATTGCATGTGAAACAACACTAACTAAAAAAATATACCCAACTCTTTTCAGAATTCATTAACTGCCAAGTTCTTCCTACCTTCCTCTTTTTCAAATGGAGTACTGTGCACTGCTGGTATTCATATCCACATGAGGTAGCCCATGTGAAGGAACTGATGAAGAAAAACATTCGTTTTGTGCTTTCTTTCTTTCTGTCTTGATCCAAGTTTTTAATAGAAATAAGGACAGCATGGATAATAATATCACTCTTTAAGTAGAGACATTAATTATGTTGCATGCTTAGATTGAGTGTCCATCATTCACATTTATTGATAATTGTTTGGAAAAATATATCTAAACTAAAATTCTTATCTTCCTAAAATTATACTGCTAAATTTCCAATGCAAATTTCATGCTGGACTATTTACTTTTTAATCAAGAAAAATTACCCCAAGATCAAAATGATTAACATTGTACGTATTCCAATGGTAGTGTTTATACCCAGTGAACTCATAAGAGCATTCTTACTAAAACATTAGCAACTAACACTCCTTAATCTAGGTGGCTAGGTTTATAATTAATCACAGAGATTTAATAAATATGCCTACTTTCATATTTATTTTCCTAACTTTGCATTTTGTGAAAACATCCAAGAACAATTTTAGCATTTTAACTACTTTATACAATTTTTTAGCAATGAAATACAACAAAAATAAAATCAGGCAATAATTAATATATTTTATAACCATATAATCATAATGTAGTCTAATCATATCAAATAGATTTTTCTATTTCAATATTTATATGCACTTTGTTTAAATAACAATAATTTTATATCTAATGAAATAATATTTATAAAGAATTTCACTAGACTAATACTTATGAAGAACTTCATAAGACTGCAATGTGTGTATAGAACAATACACTTTCACTGTGTTTAGTTGGGTATGAATTCCTAAGCCATTATGTCACCTCTGAAGATTATTTCAATTAAAGGTCACATATTACAAGCTCGTCACACCTGACATAATAATCAATAAAAAATGCTGGAAGCATTTCATCTAGAATTAGGAATGAGACCAGATACCATTCTCACTGTATCTATTCAACACAGAACTGAAAGTCGCAGCCAGAACAAATAAGAAAGAGGAAGAAATGCATAGGATCCAAACTAGAGAGAAATATATTAAATGATCTGTTTACAGATGGTAATAATTTATGTATACAAAACCCTAAATCTCTACCCAAAATGCTGTTAGAACTAATAAATTCAGTAGAGTTGCAGGTTGCAAAAACTTCATATAAATTCAGTATCATTTCTATGTGTTAACAAAGAACTATCCAAAAGATGAATTATAAAAACAATCTCATTTATAATAGCTATAAAAAAAACCTTGGAAAGAAATTTCACTAAGGCAAGAAAAAGCTTGTACACTGAAAACTATAAAGCATTGATGGAACAAATTAAAGAAGACACTGATAAACGGGAAGATATGTTCATGATTAGAGAAATCAATGTTGTTAAAACATCCGTGCCACCCAATAGGATCTACAGATTCAATTCAAAATTCTCAATATATTTCACAGAAATGTAAACAAGTCCTAGAATACATTTAAAATTTGTGAAGAACCAAAGTAGTCTATAGCAGGGACTGGAGATACCACTAAGCATAATTTCAAAATATTCTATAAAGCTGCAGTAGTCCAAAAAGCAAGGTAGGGGTGTAAAAACAGATGTGAGACCAATGGAGCAGAGTACATCTGATAGAAAGGCACACATTTACTGTCAAACAATCTTTAGCAAAAATGCCCAGAACACATGAAGAAAGGGTAGCCTCGTTAATAAATGTGCTAACCAAACCAGATAACCAGTTTTGAGGTAAATAAAGGAAGAGTGCAGAGAGAAGATCATTTCACACCATATTAGAAGACAACTCAAAATGCATTGAAAGCTTCAATACGAGACTCAAAACTGACACTCCTTAAGAAAACTTAGGGGAAGAACTCCAAGAACTCCAGGATATTAGTCTCGGCAGTGTTTTTTGTGTTTCTTTTTCTTTTTCTTTTTCTTTTTTATGTGTGTGTTTGTTTTGTTTTTAAATATGATCTCAAAGTAGAGACAACAGAACTAAATTAGAAGAATGGAATTACATTCAACTAAAATCTTCACAACAAAGGAAACAGTCAACACAGTGAAGAAGCAGTCTACAAAATGCAAGAATAAATTTGGAAGACATGCATCTGATTAAAAAAAAAAAACTAATATCTAAAACATAGAAGTACTAAAATAACTCAGTAAGAAAACAGATAACTCTTAAGAAATGGACAAATGACCGGGTAGACATTTCCCAAAAGTAGACAAACAGATGGCTAAAGGTATGAAAACAATCACTCGACATCATTAATCATCTGGGAAAGGCAAATTGAAACCATAATGACACCAAAATTCAAATGCACAAATATTTCACATTTAAATTAGCCTTTGGAGGCAAAATTAAAACATCTGGGTGAGCAAAAACCTGTGTAGCTTCTCATTGCTTTTTGCAAAGGAGATAATTTTGAATCACAAGGATGTTTGTTTTCTAATATACTATTTTTCTATTCTTAAGTATAGACTCTCCATTGTATGATTATTTGGCTTCTGGTCTTCAATAATTATTTTTACTAAAATTTCTTGATCTACCTAGTACTTTCAGCATCTATAAAACTCACACCTGTTAGAATAGCCATTGTCAACAAAAACGAAATGGAAGTGTTGGTGAGGGCGCAGAGAAATGGGAACCTCTGTACACTGTTGAGGGGGATGTAAGTTGTGTAGATATTATGAAAACTGCACGGAGTTTCTCAGAGTCACAAGTAGGACTACCATGGGACCCAGAAATCCTAATACTGGGTATATTTAAAGGGAAAAATCAGTGCATGCAAGTTCAAGCTCCACTACTGTGCTCAATAGGTTTCCATCTACAGATTAATGGGAAAAGAAAATGCAGTATCAATACACTATAGAGAAGTATTCAGTCTTAAAAAAAGGATATCTTATCATCTGAGAGAATGTGAATGGACCTGGAGGACATTAGGTTAAGTGAAATGAGTCAGACACAGAGAGACAAATACCACATAATCTCAGGCACATGTGAAATCTAAAAATACTGGACTCATAGAAGCAGAGGGTGGGATAGTAGTTACCCGGGGCTTCAAGTGCTGAGGTTCGGGAGATGTGGGTCAAATGATTAAAAATAAATAAATAAATAAAAATAAAACTTCATTTAGACAGGAGGAATACATTGAAGAGATCTACTGTATATTGTGATGAGTGTAGTTGATAAAAGTATATGGCATATTTGAAAATCATTACTAGATTTTGAGAGTTCTCATCATAACAGTAACAACCTTGTGAGGTTAAGCGTATGTTAAGTACCAGGATTCAACCATTGCGCCATGTATGCATGCATCAGAACGTCACCTTGCTCGCCAAGACCACATGAAACTTCCACTCACCAATTAGAAAAAGAAAGCTACCTCTCTTGCAGCTGCTAAATGGATTCTTTAAAATTAGCCACCCTTTGGTAATGAATAAAACCAATTTCCTTGACAAAGACACAGTGATTGTACCTTAGTCTAAATTTTTTGTAGTGAAATTTTCTATAAAGAAAAGTCATCTAAATAATAAGCATATTTATCAAAATTCAGTGACGTTAGTGTAAAATAGAGTTAGGACAATTAGCAGTCTTATTCAATAAACCAATCATGGCAAAATAGTGAAGATTTTATAATCCGAGCACAAATTCAATAAGTCCTGTATGAAAAGAAGTATTTAATGTCCTAGCAAGGAGTTTTGTTTTTTCCCTCTATACTGAAACCTGTTTTTCATTACTAATCTTGCCAGGACCATTCCAAACAAGCTTCTGGGAGCCTCAAATGTATATTTAATATAATGTCACTCAAAACATACCTAATTACTATTTTTATTTTAAAATATCACGCACATAAGTATTTCAAAGCAAAGTTAGCACTTACAGGCAAAATTAAGACATTCAGGTGATAAGATGTCTGAATAGTTCCTTGCCATTTTTACAATAGAAATAATTTTGAATTTTATAAGCATGTTCTTTCAAAAATTTTTTATTGTTAGGCACAGGTCCTTGAATGAATATGATTATTTTGTTTCCAGTCTACAATGATTACTTTAAGATTTCTGAACTTAGATAATGCTTTCGGAATCTGTAAAACTCAATTTTGACATCTCTAACAGGTGCTTTCTCTTTTTGTTCCTCTCCACGGTTACGTGCCTCTTTCAGAATTCCCCTGCTGGTTAACTTTACTAATCTGTTACTAATATACACTGTACACGTAATTCTGGTTTACTTTTGAATTCTACTTTGCTTCCTGGATCTTGACATCGCCCCCCTGTAATAGGGACACCCTTTGTAGTCTCTCATATATGACCCTCAGCTACCCTACACCTTGTGTTCATTTCCTACTTCAAAAGGCCCAAGGACAATGAAACATGCTCCATCAAATAATTCCTGCCCCCACCTTGAAGATGGGGATTATCTAAAGACCTACTTAGAGTGGCATTCATTGCCAGGTTGTGGAGTTCAGCTCAAGCTTCTTCGCTGCCCGTCTCCTTGATTCTCTCACAGTGCTCTCCACCCTTCTTAGAAATGTCGCCATCCCCAAAGACGATCCACCACTGACTAATCACCTCCTGGGGCCCCTGCATGCAATCTGGATCTCAGAGCCCCTTTAGTTAGTTACACAATGATCCTCTCTCCATTTCCCCTCCACCAGCACCATTTCCACCTTTAAATGTTTTCTTTCATTTGCTCCTTGGTGTCTCAGTCTCCTTTTCTTCCTCCTGACTTAGCCCTGTAATTGCTCTCCTGCAAGTATAATTCCTTGCCCTTATTTTTCTTGTTTGTGTATTTTTGCTTTTGTGGAAGGAGAGATACTGGCCTGTCAAAATATCATTGTCTCAGAAACCCCACCAGCCACAAAGTCTGCACATACCCAGGCCGCAGAACGTGACTGGAGAAAATCTCACAACATTGTTGATGGACTCACTAAGACTACTGACCTTGGATATTCTCAACACCAACAGACAACACAACTGCAAGTTACCTTTTTGTTCTCTGAAATGACTCTTATTCCTTCTCCTCAAATCTTTAGCAACTGCTCCTGAACCTGGCTCTGAACACAGGCATGGAGTGCCCAGCTCAGACAAGGACCACTTCATCTCCCGATACCACTCGGACTGGACCCCTCCATGTGGAGATGCAAGTACTAGGGTCACTGCTCCCAGTCTGACCTCAATCCCCGAGTCTTTGGTGCTATTCTCTGCTGCCTTCTTACACTTTCTCTGCCTCGCAGAGTCTCTCATCTCCACTCCCAAACACCCTGCATCAAAGGGTACTTTCCTGCCATCACAGGACTACTGCTATTGCTGGGTAACACGTTCCTTCTGCTAGTGACCCTTGTCCTGTTCATGTCCTATGGAACAACCAGGTCACTTTTCTGAAGTGCAAACCATCAACCCCTGTCTGAGATTCTCCAAGATCCCAACTTCTTATCCCATCCTGAAAGATCCTGTGTGGTTTGATGCCTGCTTACCTTTCTGAGAGCTCTTGGTCCCTTCTCCCCTTTTGACCACATTCTAACCCAACTGGCATCTTTCTCCGTTTGTAAAAATCTGGGTATTTCTTATTAGAGCATTCTACCATTGCCAAGCCTTTCTCTTGATATCCCCTTGCTACAAAATGACACACAGCAATTTTCTTAACATTCGTGTTTCAAGTCAAAGTCCAGTTCCTCAGAGATGCTTACCTGACCATCCCCCCTAAATATCTTGCAGGTAAATGCTCTGGGAACTCTGGACTATATAAAATGGGTACATTAAAAAATAAGTACTAAAATAAGTATATTACTTATTTTGCCATATTCATAACATCTGTTAGTAGCTGGGATTATCTTATTTTATTTGTGTACAGGATTTTTTTAACTTTCTAAAGACACCTCAAGTAATGTATGCAAGGACTGTGTCAATGTCAGCCTTGTACAAACAATTCTCAGGATAAATCTGTAATTTAGAACAGTCAAAATGTTTGTTAACAGAATATACCAACAGCATTTACTAAGGTTGTGTTATAACAATGATTTAAATAACAAGTTCATTGCAATACAATTTATGTAAATACTTGGATCTGTCAATATAACTTATTATTAACTATTGTAGATCTATTATTGTCCTAACTAATCTTTTCCTATATGCACATGCAATTCTTACAAGATAAGTAATTCTGTATGATCTCTTGAAGGGACTATTTTTTTTTAGTAAATCTTACACCTAAGAATGAAAGTAAAACAAGCTATAACTTAATGGATATAAATAGAATGTCATTAAGAATGAAAAAGAAGACAGGCAATATTTTTGCTTCCAAAACCTTGGGAAAAAATGATGGCACATTTACATTTTTCTTCTATATTTGTACGCTACTGTTCTCAAAAATTACATAAATTAGCAACATATATTTTACCTCATTTGAATTGTCTATTTAAAAATCACATTAACTTCATATTTAGTCATTAACAATGAAAATCATATACAATTTTATAATAGAGTATCTTAAAATACCTCTCCAGGGCTGGGGAGATAGCTCAGTTGGTAGAGTGCTTGCCTTGCAAGCACAAACGCCCTGGGTTCGATCCCTAGCACGGCAAAAAACCAAACCAAACCAAACAAACAAAAAAACCTCTCCAATTTAAAGAACAGTAAATAAGAAAGATTTCTATTGTAAATGTGATGCATACATATAGCTTTTTTTAATTCTGTGAAAAATATTTAAATAGTTGAATCACTTAGATATTAATTTAAAATAAATGCTCAGTGTAATTTTAATTCATTGCAATATTAGTTTCCTTATCTTTATTTCTCTATTCATCATTTGTGTGTATATAGTATATTTTTAAACATAGGTGACATTAAGTATTCTAGCTAATATATATTTAATTTTATTTAATTAAACTTTAGCAATATATGTTTCATTTAGCCGTATCAAATAAATTTTACTTGAGTAAGCCATTAAATGTTAAACTTCAGTGCTGTAATAACAGAATGTGAAAATACAGAGGTAAATACATAACTATCATTAGATGTATTTTGCATAGAGCTCCCAAGTAAGATTTATTAATCTTGGTAGAAACATAATTATTTTGAGAAAATTATATGAACACATAAGATTCTTGAAGCTGAGGTTCTTTCATTATAAGATTCCCTAATATTTTGTATGTGCAAAAATATACCACAAAAGTTAAATAGAAAGCAGGAAAATGTTTTATATTGTAGAGATCCTGCATTTTGGATGATGTTGATTGCTTAATTTGAGCTACTTTTAATATAGTAATTTTTTCCTTTTTTAAATTCCAGGTGCTGTATTGGCAAGATTTTACAGACAATAATTTGCAAAGATTTCATCTACGTAAGACCTTTCCACCATGGATTTTTAAAAATTAGACTATATTGGGAAATAATAATAGTTTTTATTAACAAATGTAGTGAAAAAGACTTTAGGTAAATTGTTTCAGGAATTACTTTTATATACCGGTCCTATATAATCTCAGAGATTAAACAAAATAGACCTCACAGGGGTAGATGTGTTTCCTAATCCACTGTTATCCCTGGTTGGATTAAATTCTGAGGTGTGTATACATGGTGGACGTGCATACGCAAGCTCATGTGTGGGGAATTCTTTCAATGATATTAAGAGAGAAGCAAATGCAAAGTTCCAGAAGAGCCTTGTTGCCTCTCCAGATAAAGGAACTGGAATGGGGCAGCTGATGGAGCTACTACAAGGGGGGGCCATCTGATTCCTGGGTCCTTATCTGAACTTCAACTCAGGAAACACATAATGCCAGCCATGCCTACCAGGAATCCCGGTGTGTCCCCTTAACCCATAGTTTCTATTACATTTGTAAAATGAAAGGAATGGAATCATAACAAATTATGCAAACTTGCTTCTTCCCACCTTCTCACACCACATAAAGACCTGGGTGGTCCCAAGTGCTGATAGCCCCATGAGTGCGTTAAGCAGAAAACCATGGGTTTGTCCTCATAAAGTCACACAGGAGGTGGATGAGGAAAACCCCAACCACCGCACCCTCACAAGTCCTCCTCGACATTCCTGTCACAGGAAGGCCAATCTGGGTTTTGCTATTAAGTGATCCTATCACACTTCAGCCGCCAGTAGACTAGTTCACATCAAGGTCATCAATTCTAAGAATCTCTTCATATTAACCATGAAGCACAGATTTTGTTCAATCATTTGCTAAATTTTAGAATTTGGGAACAATTCCAAATCCTGCCAGAAAACAACTTGGCCCTTAAAAGCCATAAAAACTGACACAGAAAAATATCAATTTGGGCTGGGGAGATAGCTCAGTGGGTAAAGTGCTTGCCTTACAAGCGACAGGCCCTGGGTTCAATCCCCAGCACCGCAAAAAAAAAAAAAAAAAAAAAAAAAAATTCCATGAACAGTGGCTTGACATGTCATATTTAGTTTGGTATTATCACGGCACTCAGATATCTTTAGGTAAAACACCTCGACCCCTGTCCTAGGTGGAGGGCAGAAGTGTACTGCAATGGGCTTACATCTGGACAGCCGGAGGCAGCCCTGAACTTATGGCAGGCTTCCTGAGCATTTTGAGGGACAGTGGACCAGCAAATAAAATTTGTCCACTCATGGTCCATCTACTCTCTTCTATAATCTGAATTTCAGTTTATTGAGTTAAAAAAAAAAATTGCTGATTTCCTAACAGGTATTGCATACATTAACTCCTCCCTAAGGTGAACTGATATCTCAAGCAAACAAAGCCAATTAAATGGTAGTAACATTAGAATTGACAGATAAGTATCTCTGGAGAAAGAAGAATAACATATTTTTATAAATAATGTATTTAAAGATAAGCATCTTTTGGGGGACTATTTTTTCAGAAAAGTTGATTGTTGTCCCCAATTTATCGTGGTATGTAAAATATACATATTCAGGTGTGTACACACACACACACACACACACACACACATATCCAAAAGATATATAATAATTCTAATGCAATCTAATAATTTAATAAACACAATCTTCTTTTATGATGATTAGGTTGCAATCTGGGTAATATTGTTATGCCATATACTAGGAAATGGTTATATATATGGAGTTCATTTTATCAAAATAGAAATTAGCACATTTCATGCATATTTTTTTATTTACCTTATCAGGCCTTTGCCTTGTTATTGCTTTCAAAATATTATTTTAAAAGGCCATTTCTTCAATAATAAGACTTCGTGTTTGCTAAATGATTTGTTAGTCTCGGGTCCAGCTGGCAATATCCGGTTTTTTTTAAGTAGGCCGTAAGGTGTAGGGAAAATGAATGAGTAGTAATATATTTAGAAATACAACATGAGTTCTGTAGTAATACTCACTTAGTTAAGCAAAAGTGCTCACTCGGATTAAAATGAAAGAAATGGACGTGTGGGTTTAAGCGAGGGAGGAGGCAAAGGCAGACCAGGGTTCTGAAACAATGGAGTCGTCAGACGGCGTCGGGCCGGTCTAATTCGATGTGTCAGGCCCTAATCAGCTCTGTTTCACAGCGCTTTGCTCCATAAAAGCAGATTTGTTTAACCACAACCTCTCTTGCAGCGTGACTGGGGAAGGAAGAATAACGGACCAAACCAGGCATATCTGGCGGGTTGTGTTATGGGCACAAAGTGAATCCATCATTTGCTGGAGAGGCAGAGGAAAAGTGACAGGCTCATTCATGCCTTGGAGACATTTTTAGGTCTATTGAAAATTTTAATCTGTGCACTCTGGATGAACCTCCGTGGTCCTTAATTTAGTACATGTAGCCATGTGCGGAGCCTGTCTGCCTCAGATAGGGCGGCTGGCTTCTGCGGGAGGCAACCCTCCCAGCAGTTTTCTTCTCTGAATTCCCCCTGCCTTGAACTTCACACACACACACATAAGCTCCATTTACAGAAGGATTTCAGAGTTAATTAAACGCTGAATTTGTTTCTTTAGAAATCACATATGCCTCGGGGTTAAGGAATAGCATTTCTGCAACGACTTTAATTTAGGATTAAGCATACTGTACATTTCTGAGGAAATTTTATTTTTGTAAGTACACATCTATAGAGATGGGGAAATTTTTCCCCTTCTGTTACCATAAAAGGTTTTTAAAAATAGGTCTATAAAAGAGACCATATGC
Source organism: Sciurus carolinensis (assembly GCF_902686445.1). Classification (NCBI taxonomy): domain Eukaryota; kingdom Metazoa; phylum Chordata; class Mammalia; order Rodentia; family Sciuridae; genus Sciurus; species Sciurus carolinensis. Next base: position 7,854,681 of record NC_062217.1, on the reverse strand, counting down.
TAAGAGATGCTGCAAATCAGCAAATTCAGAATCAGTCTTTTATGTAAAAGGCACTGGAGACAGACAAATAAACTACAATGCTGGTAAAATTGTTGCTTTGCTGATAAGGCCCTCGGATGCTTTTCGTTGAAGGCCCAGGTTTGAGTCTTCTTTGCGCTGGATTTGCCCTGTGCATGCCTCAACAGTAATTCCAGAAGTATAATATTTACAAATATTTGGGTCAAAGATGACAAGTCTGATTTTTATTAGCAAACTAGTGAATCAATGCTCACATACCTCACCTTACTTCCATTAAAGGAGCTATTTATAACAGTGGGCATTTTTTCTTAATTTTCTTAAAGGTGAATCCTTAACAGGGGAAAAAATAAACAAGTGAAGGACAAGATGGTCCAGAAACTTAATAGTGGTCCAGAACCTTGAAATACCATGTTATGATCTTCATAATTCATTTAGTACCTTGAGTGCATTTTCATTGATATCTTTGAGCATCCTTTGTGAGAATGTTGCATTTTTGGCAAAATGATCAGTCTCTTATTGTCACAGATTTTTAAATCAGATAATATTCTTGGGTAAATTAAAAAAGAAAAAAAAAGAACAGAGGAGGAAAAAATGTGCATTTAAGATAATGAACACACTGGTCTTTTTCTGTTTATATGTTTAAATTACTAACAAGACTTATGTGTTCATTTCGACATGGAATGTTTCTTTCCCTTCCTGTGCTTTTTCACTGGCTGTAAAGTTTGGAATAAATCAGTAAAGTTTGAAATAAAAATAATTATTACAGTGTTCGAGGCGGAGATACAATTAGGCAGTATTTGGCATTTTCTGTAGGTCAGATGAGCATATGGATTCTTGGAGGTAAAAAGTTCAATTCATGAGGAAGAACAGAGACCACCGAAGGCTAGAATGGCTATGGTAAAATAAAACAGCCCCGAAGCCCAACCGCGTAAGCCCATCCATAAATCTTATTAATCAGGGATACTTCAAAATAGAATGAGCATGGCAGAAAAGAATGTCCTCCTTCAGACCTGCCCAGTTGCGTTATTACTCAAAAGAGATGATAGGAAAAAGAAGTTAGAATCAGGAAAAATAGATCATCAAATCAAAGAACAATGCAACTTTCATAATTTGCTGAATACAGCGCTTGTGTGATAATTTGATGAGGCACAGATATCCTATGTCGAATGTGCCGAAACCTTATATTTGCATGTGAACTGATTTCTATTGGTTGTGTGAAATACTTTCACTTTTAGAAGGATATACCATATATCTTTTGATTGCCATTGTTTTATTTATTGAGATAAAAATAATGGCCATTCTAAATACATTCCCTGTCCAAATGGATGGCCCAGGGATCTACTTCCAGAACACTCACTTTCAGTGCCTATTTATTTTAAGAAGAATTCTTTTTCCTGGTTTTTAAAAACAGACATTGGGAAAGGAAATTAAATAAAACAAACTAGGATGTTCTAATTGTGAGTGAGTCAAAGCCACATAAAGCATTGTATTTGAAAATTTTCTCTTGATGTCTCAGAGGAAGTTGCTTTTAAAATATCAATCTGAAGAAAAGTAACACTTGCTTAATAATGCAAACATTTAAGAGAAACTAATTGTCCATTATTTAATAATAAACTATTTTAATGATTGTTGCTTAGTAATTTAAAAGAGCATAATCTTATATAATTTTAAGTCTATATATGTGTATTAAAGTGGTCTTTATTTGGTTTTCATTTCAAAAACAATTTTTATTATAAATCCACATAAATTTTTATAAAATTTCAGAATGTTATATGTATAAGAGGGAAAAAATATTCCCACCTCACAATTAGTAGAGATTCTAATATTTTATATGTGTCTTTCTCAGCTTAATTACTTTTATTCATTAATGATGGAGGTAGACCTAGTTATACAGAAATGAAGACAATAGTAAGATTTTACTGTTTATTTGCATGAACCTGTGTGAAAGAAAAAAAAAAAGATGCATGCAAATAAAGAGCAGAATCTCACTTTAGTATTTATCCACCTCTTATAATTATGTCTAAGTCAGTGGTCATCAGAAATATGATGTCATCAAGTATTCTGCAGAAATAGGAACTTCACCATATATGTGAATCTCCATGTTATAGATATGTCATGATTTAGTTGGGTATCATGAGTATTTCTGTTGTTGTTTATTCTCATATTGAAAAAGATCTCAGAGTACTTTTCTTCAAAGAGAAAAAAGCAGATTCATGATAATTTTCTCAAACTACCTGTTTTATTGCATCTATACAAATTACTTAAATATAATGAAAATGTGTCATTTCCAAATTTTTAAATTGCATTTTGAACTCTTATAAGATTAACTATTATAAACATATTTGTTGATTGATATTTTATTTTATGCAGTTATCTGTTTGTATGTTTGCTTTCTATCCAATATTACCTTCTTTTATATTATCAGCCTTTTATTATATACCACCAATGTGGTATATATATTCTTGTATTTTTAGAGACTTTAAAAGCTTTTTTTTCCTTATGCATATGTATCATTTACACTGTGTAAAATTATATATAGTATTTTATTATGATTAGTCCTTTAGTATAAATGCTTATGTAAGTTTCTGACCAAATCATGAAAGTATCCACTGATATTCATCATATTACTCTTTTATTTGCTTTATTTTGAATGTCAGCTCTTGTTATCTATGTATAATACATTTCACCTATGGTAAGGGAAAAGAACAAATTCCAGGCTATTAATTTTTCAGAGTTACCCTAGAGTTATCAGTGAAATAATGTATTGTTTTCATTTTCAGACTGCTTTCTTATATATATTAAAATACACTCATGGAGGTCTTTATCTGCACTCTTCTTTGGTTCTGTGAAATTATTTCTCATTCAGTTGTACAACACTAAAATCATTATAGCTCTTTAACATGTATTTTAATAATATTTAGTAGAGTGAGTTTTCTCATTATTATTTTTAAAGAAAACATCTTGACAAATTCTCTTTTCCAAAATTATTTTGCCTTCCTCTTGTTAATGTTCTCAAAGGATATTATATATTATATTTCACTTAGGAATAAATTGCACTTTAAAAACATTTTATGTTCACAAGCTTTGCTAAAAATCCCCTTTTTTCTGCTGTCTTCCTGTCTATTCTGATACATACAAAGTTGATTTTGGATGATATATATATTTCCATTGAGTGTCAAGGAAACCTTTGTGTCTGTATGCTTATTTATATTGTCAGATTTGGGAAAATTTCGAGTCTATTTCCCTTAGTCTGAATATATATATATATATATATATATATATATATATATTTATTTATACATATATAAATATATTTATGTTATTCCCTTGGCTTACTCATTGAGTAAATAACATCTGCAAGGACAAATGTTCAACTCTAATATTTCTAATCTTTCCAAAATTTATAATTTCATCTAATAAAAGAACACCACCAATGCACACAGTATCACTCCTCTCAGAAACAGAAAGATAGCTCTAAAATATCACATCTGCCACTGTGGCCTGTATGGTTTTGGCTTATCTCATATTTGTGTCTAGTTTCATAGTCCTGATTCATCTTTTTATTCTTTAATATGTTATTATTCATTATTTTTCAAAAGACGGGCTTTAATACATATGTTTTCTGTTTCTCTGTTTACCTATATCATTAACACATGCTTTTTTCTTTATCAATTTAACTTTAGGATGTTAGGGCTATCTTTATTCTAATTCGTTGAATCTTAGTTAATTTTAACTCCTCTCAATTGGTTTTGCCATGATTAGACTAAGATCTCAGCAGACTGGCTTCTAGATGGTGTTGAAAGAGTCTTCATTCATTCAGCTCTGAATCTTTATTTTCATCCATGTCTAATCCCTACGTATCTATAAGATTTTTATCTTGTAGACAGATTTATAGACACAGTCAGAAACAGATATAGATGGGAGTGGATAAATCAGAGCTCTGAAATATAATAAATTTCCATTTCCATGAAAGAATAAGCAAGGAAAAATCGGTGATGTATCCTGAAGTCTTTCCCTGGACAATGCAATTCCTCTGCCCCACTGGCTCCTTTCACTTGTTTTCGGGTTTCACAGCTGGAGGTCGAGTTGTTAAAAGAAGGTTACGAGGTGTTGAGTGAAGAGCCAGCAAGCCTGTCTTGCCCAGGTGTCTTTACTGCCATCGGAGCGGGCGTCTGTCACGCTGGTGGCCTGAACACGACTCTTTGGTTTCAGAATCCTGGTCAAGGAGAGCATGACTTTTAGAGTCAGGCATGTGAGACCCCAGACGCAGTCAAGCTTGAAATCAGCTCCAGTGGGTAACCTTGAACAGGAACAAAAGAGCAATCTCTTCCCAAACCAGGCAGGGATGTGGACCAGAGAATTCTTCCCAGCTTGCAGGAGACTAGTGCAGTTGCTTAGAATTTATGGGTAAAAAATAAAACAGAGAAACAATGCCCCCGCCCAAGCATGTTGTAGATGAATGCTCTGTGTCTACATAGCATGTTTGATGAAGCACTTTCCGGTGAAATGAAGTTTGGAGTTGAGAGTGAGAGACTCACTCCTGTCCTACCCAACAAGGGACCCGAAAGCAGCAAACTTGGGAGGTAAAGCATTTTTCACGAGTGGTTTTCATTTGTCACTTTTATCATGTGCCCTGCCTGCGTCAGCTGGCTCCTCAGTTCTCCCCTTGATGAAGGGTGGACAGACCAAGTGCCTGAAGGAAGGTGCCAGGTTTTTAATCCACATGCATAGACAATTCTACCCACTGAGGCTAAAACTGAAATCTGCTATGAGAGACACCATGCTCATCTTGCTATTATTGTGCGTTCACAGTACATATTAAATTTTATATATTTTATTTTTCATGTAGCAGATAAACTTCATATCAATTCTTAGTAAATGGAGGCTTTATTTTAACTTTGAAATTTTCTTAAGGAGATTAAAAGCCTTGAGAGAAATGTTTTGGTGTTACTAATTGGGTCTTACAACTGGAGGAAAAAAAGGAAAAAACAACATCAGATTGTTATTTAGAAGTGAAATTAAAGCACATTCTTGAATTTTTAGATTGTCATCTTTAGAAGAAACTGGTGAGATAATAGTCTCTCAGAATAAGTGTGACATTACTTGAACGTTTTTACTTTGGTTTTACAAACATGCTGTACTTTGGAGGATGTGTGTGTGTGTGTGTGTGTGTGTGTGTGTGTGTGTAGGTGAATTATTAATGATTTTCTTAACTAAAACTTAGATTTTATTCATGGATTTGATTTAGTGACTTTTTAAAACCATTTTCCTGAGTATTTTTTTCTTTTCTTATCAATTCATTCATGTCAAAATTATTCACATCAACCCATTATACATAAAGACTAGAATTTAGAGGCAAATTGCTACTTGGGGGAATATTTTTTAAATATCTCTATTATATCTTGACCTAAGGATTTTGAAATTTGAAAGTGCATGTGTCAAAAAAGAGAAAACAAAATTAAATCTCTCATTTAATTATCCTCAGGTCGGACAAAATGTAAACTTTCAAGTCATAAATCACTTATTCTTTTCAAATGATATTTCATATCACTATCGTTAATGATAATTGAAAATATTTATATTTTGAAAAGTGAATTTATTTAGTAATTTATGTTAATATGTAAGGAAACACTTCAGACATTTAAACCAAGTATATATTTTATATTCACTAAATAAAGTATTGAGATTTATTTAAAAAGAATCCCTAAATTACTAATTTAAATGCTGTTGCTCTTTTTAAAAAATGTAAAAGACTCACCACAGTGGGTAGTGGTTCTTGAGTCTGCGATACTGGGTGGACACACGAGCTATTTCATTAATTGTTTATGTCACTTGTAAAATCCTCATTAGGGGTAAGTCACTGAGTGTCAATTTCCATATATATATATATATATATATATATTTGGCCATTAAAATTACATATTCAAAATTGTTTCATTTTAAAGAATTATGGCCACAAATGACAGTTGTTATTGTTACTACTTCAGTTATTGCTGCATTATTACTGTTATTATTATTGAGGTTAAATCAACCCAGAAATATACTTACCATGCAACATTTAAATAGCTACTTTGGGTCAGAGCAGGCTGCCTCCACTCAGTACATTTCTTATAAGCCTGGTACCACCTGGTGCTATGCAGGAAGCAAAAGATTCAAAAACATAGTTTCTTCTCTATTCTAGAACATTCTATAAACTAGTTTCAGACAAGAGACATATTTACCATCACTAGAAAATAAATACACGTAATCAAGGCAAGACAACATAGTTGATAAGTTGTCAAGTGCATGCATACACACAGTATGCAAAACTTGGCCAAAGTTATCATCAGAGGTCAAGTTAAGAGTCTACTTGGAAGAAGTCAGTGGTTCACCTTAACCCTCTATCATTTCACTCTGTTATTGACCAGATTTTAACTGTTTTTGGAGAGTGAAACAATATTTCTGAATGAATTTTATGTTATTAATTTTAACAAAGAATAGGCACTGTCATCAATAATGATGGACAAGATAATAACAAGGGTAAAAGCTCATTTGATAGTTTCTGTCTACTGCATGTGCTGAACATGTGGTCTTAATCTCCCAACAGAAGGAAATCATCCTTCCAGTAGTGAATTCAAGTTGCTACATTTAAATTAAAAAAAAAAATCAGTTAACACAAACTTTAACATATTTGCCAAATACAAATAGCTCGTGATGGGGACTCTCTGCAGCGTTTACTTTTAAGTAAAATTCATGCAGAAATCGCCAAACTCCCTTGCTATGTGATGTCCCGTCAGTTTCTTGTCTCTTCGCTAGCCTTGAACATCTGTTTTTCCTACGGCACTGAAGGTAGTGACTGAAATAAATGAGGTTCCGCTCCACAGCTCCATCTCCACTGCTGCTCCCCACCCGGGTCAGCGAGGCTCTGTCCTGATCTGCGTGGAGAGAAGAGGAGAAATGGGCACTGTCTCCACTGCTCTTTCCTCTCATTTCCCTTCATCAGGACCCTTTCTCCAGAACCTCCAGTCTCTGCCCAATGGAGGGCCCCTTCAGAATGGCACTTAGAGAACTGCTAACCCCACCAAGGTCGTCCAAGTTACCAGAACTTTCTAATTTGTTATTCTGCAGAAATATGACAAATCTCATTTTGTTTTTCATTTGGTTGGAACCAAATGGTTTCCAGGAGGATGGTTCATAGCCTTCCTGGTTGCACCATCGCTGCAGTGTAGACTACTATCCCTTAAGGGAGAGGCAGAGGGAAGAGAAGGCGCACTCAGATCCGAAGCCACAGGTGGTGGTGATAGGAAAAGAGCTGGTGAAGCTCAGAGCACAGGGAAGAATCGAGACAGACAGTGATCAGGAAACAAATCAAGCAGACAGAAGAAGGTCCTGAGGAGAGTCTGTGACCTGCCAGCCTCTCCTGGGAAGACCAACTTGATCTTGCAGTTCCTGACTCTGTCCTCAGTGGTGATAGTGCCAGCTCTCCGCCAAAGATGGTCCTCTTTCTTCTCAAGAAAGGCGGGAGGTAGGCAAGAGGCTACCTCTGGTCCCCTGTCGGAATCTGATGTGCTTCTGGCCTCCCCACTGGGAAGACGTAAGGGATTTCCTTATGACAATGAGACACTGTGAAACGGAGTCAGTATGTCCGTGGGTCTGGAGCGCACTTTGTGCTCATCATGGCTTAGGTAGATTTTTATAGATTTGCCTCAGATGCCCACCACATTTCCAACACTCTTCTCTAGGAAAAGGTCAAGTTCAGGGCACTGAATTATAAAGCCACCGACTGGAGCATAGTTGATTCATATGGAATTTGGGCAAGTCTCATTTTGGGACATGTGTACAGGGAAGGCTGTGCCCACCAACAGCATTCCTTAATTGGGATTTGGAAGCCCAAATTTTGCCCTTTGGGATTATGGTGTTGTTCCACAGGGGGAAAAAAAGGCTCACTTTCATTCTGGATGTGTTATACTTCTGTAGATAACGAGTTGGGCTAAGTATTATTTGTTTCACTTACAAAACCTAACTGTTGGGTTTGCTTTCTGGTGGTTCATTATTTGAGTCTAACTGAGTGGTTAAGGGCATGTAAAGTTCAGTCCCAGTCCACAGTTCTTTAAGCATTTATTTCCCTGTCAGTGTTATTATGTCAGCAAGTGTGTGTGGGTGGTAAAGGAGGCCCTGGGAACACTAAATGCTCACTGATGAAATAAAAGCTGCAAAAATAATGTAATTGGGGAAAGAGGCTATCAACTAATCCCTACCTTCTAGGTGAAAAAAAATTAAAGGTATTAAATTACATTGCCAGCCTTGCACATATTTTTGACAAAATTTGTCACAACCTTGAAATAAGCATGGCCCATAAGGAGAGTTAATAGTGCATAATGCCTTGCCTTTGAATGGACTTTAATCTGGTACATTGTCTTCAGTGAAAAACTCGGGTTATCAGGAGAGGAAGCACAGATCCTGGTATTTGGCTGCTCTTTACATGGATAGTCCTAAGCAGCTTATTAAGTGATTTCTTTGACACTGAGGTATGGAATGTTTACTTAAAGCATTTTGCAGAGATGTGTTAACCAGTCTAGGAAGTGTAATTCCTGAAAACTGGAGCAACGTATGTGTCCACAGAAGAGGAACGTGCACACACTCTTATTGGTAGGACTTTCTCAGTGTGAAGCCAGTTGCCTGGCAGGAATGTGACCTGCTTTCTGGTAGGCACAGTACCAAGAGCAGATGATGATTTATAAATTCACCTCTCTGAGTGAAGGTTTAAGATGGACGAAGCAGGGCCGTTTGGTCTTAATGAAATCCTTAATGGGAAAGCCAAACCAATTACATGTTTTCTTTAGAGTGCTCTTCTTCATTCATTCATATTTTCTGAAAAAAGCGGAACAATATGAGAAGTATATTAATCATGTTACTACTTTGACTGGAATAATTTATTAAACAGGATCATAGATTCCTGGAAGATTTACTAAGCCTCTTCAATTACTTAACTCTTGTAGAATAAATTACATACAGCAGAGCTGATGAGAAAAAAAATGCGTGAATGGAGTTATTAACTTAGAATATTTCAGGAGCACCTGAATGAAGATAATATTTTCATCTTCCCAATTCTTCAGGATATACTTTTTTCTATGTGTCAGACTTTTAGCAAAAGCCTTTATGACTAGCTGATTCATTTCATCTTTCTAATCTTTAATATTGTAGATTGATGGCAAAGATTCATTAATTAGCATATTAATTTTAAGTAAATATTCTAACATCGGTTTGCTTGCACATGGGACAAAGGTTTCATTTCCATTTGTTTATAGCAAATCATGTCCAGTTGAAATCTAATATATATATATATATTTTTTTTAAATTTTTAATCTATTTTTTTTTGTTACTGACCTACAAATTCTGCTTTAGCTCATGCTTTGCCTCTCCTTCGAGGTATTTTCAGATCTACTTATCTGTACAGTTTGTAGGGCCTTGTTCTTAGATACCTATACATCAACCCAGTGAAGAATTTTCTAATAAAATTTACACAGTATCCCTCAAGGCGCATTTGTATAAAGGATTTAATAATCTAAATAATGGAATTGCAGGCTCTTCTATACATATAAAAGAGTTATTGTTTTTGCTGAAACCTAAGATGACTTTGATTATTAAATGTGCCATTATTTTGTGTACCACTCAGAAGGAAAATAATGTTTATAAATTCTAATGCATGCTTAGGAATAATTTTACACAGCATGTATATTTGTCACACTAGCTTTTGGAAATTTTGATATTTGTTTAATCTGTTCCGAGAGACAGGTCATCTCCACCAATATATTGCTTGTAAATGATAGATAATCATTTTGAACATATCTCAGTTGCAAGATATAGCACAACTCGATCTATTTCTATTCTTAGGTACAATAAAGCACTGTGGTTTTGCTTTGCAAGAAAATAAATGGAATCACAGCTATCCTTCCAACAGTTAATATCTGCCTTCAATATTGAAAGTTGTTATCAATTTCAAGATGAATCCTGATTTCAGAGATAAATTAGAGGAAGATGTGTCACACAATCTGAAGCAGAGGGGGATAGGGTGAATGGTTGATAAAGGTTACCAAAGCACTCTTGGGGGGAACTTTCAATGTTACATAGTACAATAGGAAAAATATACTTTGCAACTAATTGTAAATTTCAAAAGAACCATAGGAGAAGAGATTTAAGGCTCCTAAAGAGAGAAATATAATACTGGAGGAGTTGGAAATGTTAATTACCCTGATTTCATCATTGCACATATTATATATGTATCAAATTACACTTTAACTTATAAATGGAGTACAAATATTATGTTGATTATAAGTACAATAAAGACGTATAGTATATGAAGAAGAATTCATTTCTTAAAATTATTTTATGTGTCTACCAGAAAGAACAAACTCTTTAGCACTCCCATGCAGTTCTGATCATCAATTCTGAAACTCTCTTGGAGTTAGTACGATATTCACCGAGACATGGATGGTGGAGAGGTTCACCATGTGACGCGTGGGCTGTTTTCACTACCAATTTTCCTGAACTGTAAGTTTCAACCATTAGTAGCATCCTTCATTTGTTTTCATTTTCAGTCCTATAGTTTATATTTTAAACAAACAGCTAACTGTTCTCAGAAACATCACAAGCCTGTTGATAACATAAGCATGTGTGTAATTAAATTAGAATGCTTACAAAATGGAGCATTAAAACTGCTTCATTCTGTACACCATGATGTGTGAATATTTCAGGGCCATGGTTTTTGTCACTGTATAGAAAAATCTTCATATAACAAGACATGAGACAAATGGTAGTTTTTAAAATCTTTGTCACTAATACGTAACTTCTTTATGTTTTTGTATTTATTACCTCATAAATTTAAAGAGATCAATTTTATTACTTTTCTCATTTTATATTTTTCAATAATAATCTTTGTTACACAAGAGGCTGCTAAAATTTTAAATTCTTTCTCTAAAGTTTAAAAGCAAATTTCTTGAAATGTGTGGCTCCCTGCAAAACAGGCTCTTTGATTGAGTTTGAAATGGTTAAGGAAATAGTATATGGATGTTGGTTCAGAAATAACGCACCCTGAAGTTCAATTCCCAATAACTGAAAAAAAAAAAAGAGATTGATATATCCCATTCTTCAGCTATGGAATTGAATAATAACAAAACATAAAAAAGAATTGTTCCTTAAGAATATTGTTAGTTCGTACTTCATTAATTTTCTAAATACTATTTACTCAATAAATGTACACATAGTTTTAAAATAAGTTATAAGATAGTTTATCATGAAATAATGTTTAACAGGAATCATGAATAAGGTGTGGAAGCTTACCAAGGAAGTTTCCAAACTAAGGAACAATAATAATGATAATAAAAAATATATACATAATCTGACATATTTTGATAAAAAACAAAGATTAGAATGAATCTACTTTGACTTTGGAGGCCAGGCATATGGACCAGTCTAGGACTAAGAATACAAAATTGCTATGTTTAAAAAAAAAAAGAGCCAATATTGTTTGAGCACTTGTCACCAGAGACTGTGAAACTTTGAGAATTTGGATTAAGTAAAATAAGAACATGAACGCTTCTTTTTAATCCAAGAGACATGATAAAAATGACACTGAAATTTGCATCCTGTCCTTTTTTTTTTTTTTTTTTTTTTTTTTTAGAATAGTAGATTAGACTTGTGAGATAGGCGGGAACGGGAATGAAAGAAGCCGTTTTAATACAGCTCACGAATCAGGATAAGGTTAGTCAAGAGACAGTGGAAATCAAGGAGAAAACAGTTGATTTTGTCAATGACGGGTTATCAGCACAAAGGGAGGAATCAAAGGTAACTCCAATTATGTTTTTATGCTTGCACAGATCAACACTGTAAAACCACCTTCTGTGTACTTAACAGACTCAAATCAGGAAAAGCACTAAGCTTGTTCGGTACACAAAAGGACGTTAATCCCAGGGGAAGTAATTCAGTGAGATGTGAATCTCAATGTGGGAGGAAGGGAGGTTTGTGAAGATTCCACCCAGTTTCCATTTCAGGTTCCAACAGGTCGGCAAGGTGAAGGTGGACATTTCCAGGTCAATCACACACACTTGCATCTGAATTTGTGACACAAAACACATAGTTGACCCATCCCCTTCCCAGTACCCAAGTGTGTGTAGTACACACACTAGCAGATGTTAACAACATGAGAAGTTCATTTTTCAACCCAGATGCAAGCCATAATGAGGAAAGATGATCTAGAGAAATGCCTCATAGTTAATTCTACAATGCCATATTGATTATGTTAAAATCATATTAACTTTTCTGCCTGTCAATTAGCTGACATTTAGTTCTTATTTTTACATGTGAAATCCAGTTATTTGTGTGTATGTGTGCATGTAGAGACAGAGATTTTAATTTGTATGTGAGAAAATGCTTTAGATTCTCAGATGATATCAACAAAAATATTCATAGAATTTACTGTTAGATATTACATAAATTTATGAATTGCCCTTCTGCTACAGAGATACAGTAAAAATTAGATCATATATGTTATAATGATCACATTATTCAAGATGCAGGCATATAACTGAAAAATTTTATAAGCTTGCCAGAAATCACATAGTCTAAGGGTCAATGGAATCAGAACTAGATAGTCTGGTTTCCAAATCAGATAACATGTCGTTCTATTGCACAACAGGCAAGAAATTAACACATTTGTATCTTTCCTCCAAAAATGAAAATAGTTTATCCCTTGCTGATTGTCATTAAAAGATATTACTAATTCAATATATTTTGAAATCAAAAGTCTTCTAAATGTTTTATCTTGCATTTTGCCTACCAAAATTTCTAAAAATATATGTTTTTGAAGAATAAATTTACATGCCAATTTCCTGGAAAATTCAGTATACCCCACAATCAGAGCTTTATTTTAAAGAAAGTATTTGTTTTACATCAGCTTCTTAAGATTTATAAGGACTGACATTTAGGACCATAAGGTTCGCAGTAACTATATAATTACGTTCAGTTCTACAGCTTAAATATTCTGGAGTACTTATGACATTTTTTCCCCCTGTAGAAGACTCTAAGATGTGCCCAGACTCCTCAGTAAGGCTGCAAACCATTCGGATAAAAAAGATACTCATGGAGCACAAAATAACCAGCATCACGATATTTTATGGGTTAAAAATGACAAAACTCTAAATATGCAAAATGTCTTAATGTCAAGCGTGTGATTTTAACAATTTAAAGTATGCTCAGAATATAGATTCGTGTAATTTTATCAACATCGAATTCTGATAGATGTTATTTTCAGTTTCTGAGAATTTTGCTGGGACAAAATGACCACCTAAAGGATGATTCCCAGTTTTACTACCTTTGGTGATTCCACTAGGAGCATTTTGAAAAATATCAACTGAATGCACTTCGTTGCTTTCAAATTAGATTGGTAGAGATAACTAAAAAAAATAATAATAATAATGTAACAACCCTGGAGCAATTCTCTACTTTTTCTTCTCTGGGATGGGAAAGTACATGTAACTGTGGTGCCCGTCTGTATCAACCTCACGGAAGCCACACTGAGTTGGCTGCATCTGTCAGTCTGTGTCATGTCACCTCACATGGCGCCTCCTAATGAATGCTGACGTGAGGGAGCGGGCTGCCCTCGCGCCTCCGAAAGCAAGTTCAGAATGAAAGCAGATGGCGCATTGTGTGCTGGGTAACTATTGTGGCAATGAAATATTTAAATCTAATTGTGGAACGTGATTATCACGTTGCTAAACCTTGTAGTCTGAACCCCACTAACATTTCCGGATGCAAAAGATAAATATGATTCTAATATATGTTCCCTTGAAGCATGTTACAAAACAGAAATCAGACTAGTTAAAGTTGTCTGTCTCTTTTTGTTAATTTTGAAAGGGATATTAAACTAGACTGTATAAAGCAGCTACTTTCCAGACTACCACGATTATTTAAAGATTACTTTTATAGATGTAATAACAATGATGCTTTTGTATTTGCTTGCAATGATATTGAAAGTCAAAATGATATAGCAGTCAATTCTGGTTTTGGAGAAGGTGACAATGACTTTTTTTTTTTTGCCACTGATCAAGTCAGTATATTAAAATGTGGCAAGGAGTAGCCAATGCAGATGTCAGCAAAAGTTTCCAGAGATGGTAACTATTTTAACAGGATACAGAATGAACCATTGCTGCTTGGTGTGGCCAAATGCAGCTACATGATTCCTGCATTACATTAAATTTCAGGCTGGGTCAATGGACACTGAAAATAAAACCTAATTATTCTCAATAGAAAAGTGCACTATCACCATTAGGATGTGATCTACTTTGGGAGTTTTTTAAGTGTCTCTGCTGCAATGAGTAACAGGCCACCTGAACTGTTTTTTAAATAAACATTCAGCTACTGAGTGATAAATCATAATTATTACAAAATTGATGTTTTATATAACAAATGAAATCAATTATGAGAAAAAGGATTTACAATCGAGTAAATTTCTCTTTATTCATAAGGTTAAACAGGTATTCTGTCACAAATAATACAATATTTAAAAAAGAAATGCTATTAAAGAGGTCTATTAACCTAATAAATTAAACACTTCATCAATTTAACAATCAGTTCTTATGGACTTCTAAAACATAGGTATTCTACATAAAGATTTATTATTTTTTAGATCTCAGGAAGATACGTGTTAGTTTTTATTTAAGTAGAAATATCATTAAATGAAAATTTAGTCTTGTTATTTACATTCTTTGATCAATTCAAAATATAAGCCATAAAATTAAATATACTGATTCAGTAATTTGAATTTTGTTTTTCATTTGGGCTTTACTGAGATGTCTCAATATTTCCTTTGTACTCAGTAGCAAAACAAATTCATATTTAAGTAGTCATATTTTTCTATCTGAAAGTGTAGTGCAACATTTGATAAAATATGCTAATGTTTTCCATCAGTAAAAACTTGAACATATATTTTTACATCTATAGGTTTTTTTTTTTTTTTTTTTTAATTTCAGGAACCGGTCTGTTTCCTGTGACATCACAGTGTGTGGCCTGCATTCTGTTTGGTGGGATCTCCTGATTGAATCGCTGCTGTGAAAGACCCATTCATTCGCTGGGTAGAGTTTGGGTTATTTAATTGTCTCTAGATGCATGTGTATCCTATAATTGCAACATAAAAAGAACAATGGGCGCTATACTAACTGGAGACACAGACAGAAAGGCAGACAAATGGAGACAAAGATGAACAGACAGAAAGAGAACGTGAGACAAGACAGACAGATCATTTCATAAACCTGCTACATGCCGCCCAGCCTCGTGTTCATGTAGTTACCGTCTTGCCCCAGGACTTCTGTACAAACGAGATAGTCTCTTTTCAGTCCTCTTCCTCAAGGACTCTTCCTAACAGTTGAAAACTTTAGCCCTCCCTGCTTTGCCATTGAAATGTTCTTCTGTTTGGTACATTACAAACATCTTCCTGATTGTAAAACCTATCTCTGGGGAACTTCCTGGTAATTATAACTGCTTAATAGCTTGTCATCAGTCCATTCATACACTCCCTCATCTGCCCATTGAACATTCTTCTCTAGCTACACAGTAGTTGGTCTAGAAGCCAAAAGCAAGACAGTGTCTCTCCTCTACTGAGGAAACAAGTAGTAAACATCCAATGCAGGGATGTCTAACACAATAAAAATACTTTCACACCATAATCCAGGGGAATAACTGTGACTTGTGAATTCAGTCTTGAGAGAGGAGTGACAGGAGGGAAAAAACAGGAACCTCCACGTGATATGACTGTGTTGGGCTGAGGCTGGATGCATGAAGGCTCACTCCACCTGTTGAGCCCTGCTGCTGTTGAGGAAGCAACTGTGCTAGGGGAATGGAGAACCAAGCAAGAGGGATTTGCAGAAACACCACTGAAGGACTTGAGAGAGGTGAAGAGGAAGACTAAGGAGAGCAACAAGGTAGAGGGTCTGTCCAGACGGAATAAACAGATGAGCTTTACTCATAGGGCAATGGAAAGTTCACCAATGTGTTTCCTGGGAAGCATGACATCCTAGTGTTCATTTCATAAAGGTGATTCTTCAAAACAGTCTGCATAGCCTTCAGAACCCTTTTCTATCCAGAACATACTGTTTTCTTTCCAACTCTGTGTCTCTTAATTCATCCCACCATTTTGTGGATCTGGCCAGCTACCATGGGAACTCAGGTGTGTTTGAGATTAGCCTTTCTTCTCACCCTCTTATCTATGCCAGCTGTCACAGAACATCAATTCTATCTCCAAATGACTCTTCAGTCTGCTCCTTCCTCTCTGTCCCCAGAGACTTTACTATCTCGACCCTTAGAAACCCTCACTTAAAAGGTCGCACTATTTTCCTCACTTTTCTCATGTCTTCATGCCTTCTAATTTATCACCTACCCAGTTGCCAGGGCTGTTGTTTTAAGTTAATTTTATCATCATACTCCTGTGTTGGGTCATTACTGGACAAAATCCAAACTCAGCAGTACGGATACAAGATTTGTTTTTCTCTGTGACCCTGACTTCTGGTTCTTGAGCCCCAGTTCTGGCCTTGCTTCAAAAGTTTCTGCCCAGGTGGCAATGGGATTCTACAACATAAACCACGCAAGTGCTTTGTTATTGTAGCTTTTCAAAACTACAGATGCTGCTGAAACCAAGAGAGAATCAAGCATAAAACTGAGATTAATGAACTGGAAAACAGTTCAAGATATATACAGAGTTGAATTTTCTAAAACACATATAAAAATAAAAGGTGGATTATAGGAATTGGGTAACAGAGTATCACATACAGAGCAATGGGTAGCAGGATCCTTCAAGATTCCTTACCACCAGCTTTTGGGCAGGACAAGATGTGTCTGATCTTTGGTAAATTGCACCTGAACTTCACCTACGCAGCTCTCTCACTAGTTCATCTTCCTCTTCATGGGCAAGCAGTAGTTAGGCTGAGTTTCTTCAGGTGATGCTGGTGAGAAATAGTCAATTCCTATGAACAGTACTCTTTCAATGTGTTATTTAATTGGCAATAAAAATAAAATTCATAATTTACAAAAAAGGAAATTAACAAATTTTATCCTTAAGATCTAATGGACAATTTCATTTGACTCAATTTCAATCCTTGGCCAAACAATGCAATCTAAATTTCCTTCTCTGTATCCAGCAAAGTTTCGCTTTGCCAGGTGAAGTTCAAGTAACAGGGAGCTTTCTCTGGCCCATGGAATTGAGTCTTTAACAGGGAGAAAATACATTATCATTGCATCCCAGACCTTCCGATTTGATTTGCCTCAACCATATCTAAGCGTTTGGCACCTAACTGTTCCCTTTCCTTGGTACATATGGTATGTTTTTGAACCAAACCTAATTAGCTCTAAGAGTTGATCAACAAACCAATATCTTTCTGTAATGAGATTGCATTGGTCCCTGTCAACACGAAAAATAGAAATAGCTCAGTAAAGAACTATTAAGAACTTTAAGTTATAGGTTGAGATTATTTATTTAATAGTTTTCTGGTATTGAAAAGCTTTTCCTTCCATGAAAAACCAGTGATGGAAGATTCTGCTCTATCACAGTGTACTCTTGATTGGGGTTTTTTAAGTAACATCATCATGAGCAAAATAAGTAAATGTTGCCAACCCCAATTATCCCTCTCACACATATTTTGAAATTATTCTTCCATGAAACCAAAATGCGCAAAAAATCTACAAGAATTCATTGTCAATTATTCTGATTCTGCCATCTTAATTAAGCATTTTAGAACCCATGTTGTACTCCTCTTCTTTATGAAAATAGGACCCCAGTCATTTCACTTTGGATTGTAGCCCTCTTGGTCACCGGCTGTGACCTTGGCACCCCTAAAGAATCTTTCTGTTACTCAGCTTATCAGAGGTTTTGTTTTTAGTTTCAGTTACATCTTTACTTTTTGTGCTCAGTGAATATACGCACAAAACGTGTCTATGTCATTTTACTTACAAATGTGCATTATAGGACTGATCAGAGCATGCATTAACAACTGTTGGTAAGTTTGAATTCTTGTGATTATTCCTGGTCAGAGACTACATATTTATGTGTATGGTTTTTAAAATAAGGCACTAACATGGTTGTTTATCATTTTCAAATATTACTGTGTATAATTGTATGTACTATACTTTTCTGATATTTGTAATAACATCTATCAATCTATATATATATGTGTGTATATATATATATGTGTATATATATATGTGTGTGTGTGTGTGTATATATATATATATATATATATAATACAAACCAAAAAGAAAGTTGTAAAATTATGCTAGAAGTAATATTTCAGTGATTGTATGGATCTTTATAAAAACTGTAATTCCATAATAGTATATATTATCACCACCAACAGATCATAAATGTCCTCTCAGTCATAATACTAAAAAACATGTGAATAAACTGATATTTCCATGATGTATATTTCAAAAGATCAATGAAATTAACAACATATTCACATGATTTCAATCAATATGTTTACTTAAAACATACTTGCATATCAGTTTATAGGAAGGTATTTATTTGTGGCATGAGAAACAATAACTGAGTAACAGTACAAATTCCAATCTCAATGGCAATGTCATTGTTGGCCCCATAACACAGAGTTGAGATATGTTATAATTAATAGGCAAGTGTAAGCGGTAGCAGAACCTTCAAATACCCCATGTCATCCTTCTGGAGTTCATGTTATTACCAGGGTTCCTCTGCATAGAGTTTCAGGTTCAGGGGTTACTGAAATGAGCAACGGGTTGGAAGCGATGGTGTTTGAGTTGCTCCCAGTCTGTACAGATTCCTAAATACTGGCCTGTCCTGTGCTACTACTTGGGGGCCTGGGGAAGGGATGGGCCGAGGAGAGAGAAGGCTGCGATCAGGACCCCTGTGCTTATCTGACTTGTACGCTTCATCTAGGAGTGATCACCTGGGCTCTCAGAGAATGAACCCCTCACACTGACCCAAGCAGCCATCAGACACTGTCAGCTCCAGATAGTCTAGTAAACTGTTACCTTTGAGAAAAAATAATTTCCACATATTTAAAATATATTTACATGGAATACGAAGAAAACAATTTTATATTGATTTATATTTCTTAAAATTTATATCTTAATTACTACACCATTCTCCCTTGATTTATATATGTGAATGACTATATAATGTACATATTATATTGATGCCAAATTGAAATCAATTTCTTTAAAATTTATTTATATTAACAAAAATAGACTATAAATAGAATAGTGGCTAATATTTCTCTAATATTACTCAGTTTAGAACTTCTTGGTTTCCTTTTCTGATTTCACCCCCATCTCCCCCATCATTAAATGGACAATTTAGTATGAGAAATTTGGAGCAGTTAAAATTTGAATCAATTTTCTGTGTAAACAGCATTATTCTATTTCCAAATTTTAGCTCATTGAAATTGCATTATGCATAGTGCAAAACATTCCATAGATGTAGATGTATACGCAGGAGAGCATTTATTTGGGAACAATTTATGTGTGTTGTATGATGTTTCAGGACTCCATAAAAATTGACTTTGTGATCAAGTACCTCTTGATGTGATGCTTGAAAATTTTGATTTTGGAGATAGAAGAAATATGAACTTTCATTGGGAATGGAAATGGGTATTGTAAAATGTTGTGGATAAACAGGATTTCATTTCTCTATTTCTTATAAAGCATTATTTACAATGCCACTTTTTTTGAAGCTAGATTTATTCTCATGATGTTGCAGACAGAAGGATTAATAAAATATTTGAAGATACTGTAAGCCAGCCACAGAACAAGGGTAACCATTATTGAAAATAAGGCTTTGGAAAAGAGCCCACAAGAACTGACATCCCAGAAGTGAAGAGACAGAAAATAAGGTTCCTAAGTTTTCAAATGACCAGGTAAATGCCTGTGGTTAGGCTTAATTGATTGAAGATGTTTGAGAGAGAATACTTTTTAGACTGTACTTCATATGCACATTTTACCATGGTATGAAATAGGAGTTACACATGATAGAAGTGCCTGTTAAATGTGGAATTCTAATACATGAAATCAAATAATATATGCATTAGGAATGACTCTCATTTGTTCCTTTTAATACTTTACCCATGTTCATTCACTCTGCTTAAAGCTTCTTCTTCTGCTTCTCTTTCTATAGCCTAAATTTAATGCACATAATGCTTATATGTATCCTAGTGTTTTGCAATCTACATGACCAAACATAGACACCTTCAAGTAGGGTATCCCCAACATCCTTCCCTTCCCCAAATTCTCAGAATACTTATTTGCTCTTTCCTGCCTTCTGCTGGGAGGGAGAGCTGCTCCTCTTTCAGTTCATAGACAATTTATCAGTCTCTGCTCTTGACTTGTTATCTTTCCATCTTCTCTCATAAAATAAGGATAGAAAGGGAGGGAAGGAGGACAGGAAGAATGGAGGGAGGAAAGAAATGAGGAGGAAGGGGAAAAAAGGGAGAGGAAGGGGAGAAAAGGGAGGGAGGGCAGAAGAGAGAGGAAGGAAAGCAGGAAAGGAAGGAATGGGGCAGGAGGGAGGGAGGCACTCAGGGAGGGAAGGTGATGCCGCCCAAAATTTTTCTCCTAAGAGATGTGCACCTTCTCCTTTATTCTCAGCTCACTTTCTAATGGCTGTCTTTGCAGTCTCATGCCTTGTTCCCTCCTCAGTCACCTGGAATCTGCTCACCCTGAAGGTCCCCATTGAATGCCCACCAATGCTTGCTCAGATTTTCAAAAATGTGTATAACCAGTATTTTCAGTTCTTATTACCTGGAGTCTATGAAACATTTAATATTGTCAATTGTGCATTAATACACAGGATCGTATTATCAAATTAGACAAAAGACAGAGATTTTATGATGGTTATGTTTGGTCAATAATCTCAATGCCAGTTGAAACAGAGAGGTTCAGCAGGTCAAGAGCAGCTCTCCAAGTCCTGTCCTGCTGCCTCAGAAGGCACCTCTGGTTCAGGATAATCGATGAGGTTTCTAATGAGGCCATCTAGTGCGACAGGATTGTTTAAATGATGAGCAACTCTGTTCTACACTGAGGGAAGAGTTGAATGACTTAAATGTGACCACCTCTGGAGAGGCTTTGCTCATAGACTTTGGGCTCCATTTTTTTATAAGCAGTCCTCAGACAGGGACATGTTGCTAAGATAGTTTGGAAGTCCTTTGCCTCATGCCAAATACCAAGGGTCCAGCTGACAGAGATTAGACAAGGACACCTGCCCGTCTGCCTCCTCTTCTTTCTCTGGAACTGAGTTCCTGATGAAAGCAATGGCAACCTCCAGGCCCACCACTGTGCCCTCCCCCACCCGCTCTTCCCTTTCTCCTCCTTCTGCTTCCTTATCCTGACGCTCACCTGGTTCTCTGTGGGTCCTGAGTCTCTGACGATCTCTGATGTCTTTGTCAGAACATTCCTTGGCATTTGTGCGTGTTAATCAACAGGATTCTTTTTCACTCTTTTCTCCTCTTTGGCAGCAGTCTCCTTGAGGTGATGTTTACCTTTTTTATGTTTTAACCATTACCACACTCCGCGACTCTAAATGTACTTTTCTACACTGATTAAAGGGTTCCTGGTCTGCAGGTACAAGTACCTGCTGGACAACTCTAAGCTTCTCCAAGAACAGGGAGGGAGGAGCATCAGGCTGCTGAGGTTTCAGCCATCTGGGTGCCTGAACTTGAGGCAGCTTCATGAGTTGTTAAAGCCTGAAGCAGCTGCAGGTAGGTATAGGGATGCATTGGAAACAAAATACCTGTGGCCCAGGAAGAGGTACAAGCAGGTTCAGAGACTACCTGGACTGGACATATGAGGCAGGGTTCAAGCCAATTAGTTTCTCAAGCAAAGCAATTTCAAACTCTAGTGAGTTAAATAAGAGAGTCATGTTTTCCTCCTCTGTGAGCTGCTCAGAGTGGCGAAATTTCTTTACTATTTTTCAACATAACTTCTTCCACATTTGGGTCTGTATTAGTAACTCCAGTTGTTGCTAAGTCCTAGTTCAATGGAAGTGAGAAAATGGAAATAAAGGGAATGGAATAAATGGAATAAATGGAAATAAAGATGTACATACACTACTTCTTATCATGTACTATCCCTACCAATGTAATCACCTACTTTACTGAAAGGAAAGAGGAAATAATCTATGCTAGGGACAATTAGTTGTCGCTGCCAAGTCACCCCTACACAGAGAACCATCAAAGAGTCATGAACCAACCTTGAACTAAACCAGCTTGTTCAAACATGGGGACACCAACATCTGGACCTCTGGAGCAAGGCACATGTCCTGGACCAGCTTACATTCTAGACCCTGTGATGGAGAGGATCACTTGTAAGCATGGCCTGAACATGCTAGCTGATCTCCAGAGCTGATTACATACTTAATCTTTGTTGCCCATGGGTGCTCTGGCCATGCTCATTCGCCAGTTAGGTGACCACATCCCATACACACATAATAATCCCTGGCCATTCCAGATGCATTTTTGTTGTCCTGAAATTTATCTAAGTGTGACCCATGCATGCTGTATATAAGCATCTAGATATGTTATATAAACCATGATAGTTACATCCAAGATGTTGCAAATGAGAGGTAATTATGTATTTTGAGACAATACACAAAAATACATGTATTTCTAAACTCAAGTTTATTTAATACACTTCCATCAACCTTGTGATTGTATTCTATTGCCACATAAGGAATTAAAACAAAGTTACCTGAAACTTAGATTAATGACACACACTCATTGTTTACAGTTTCTGTGTGTCATGAGGTGGGCATGGCTTTACTGGGTCATGAGCTCAGGGTCTCAAGAGCCCATAAGTCCCACCAATGTAAGCCAAGCTGCATTTGCTTTTGGAAGCTTGACTGGGGGAGAATTAGCTGCCAAGCTCATTCAATCGTTATCAGGATATATTCCCCACAGTTGTATGACTGTGGTTCCCCTTTCTTGCTGGTTGTCTGTGGATGCCTACTCTCACATCTTCAAAAGAGTTGAAAGCTTGTTTTGACTCACATTTTCAGATGCTCAGTTCATGGTCAGCTGACTCCATTACTCTGGGCCTTAGATGAGGCAGTACATCTCAGCAGCAGGATGTCACTGAGAAAGCAGCTCAGGACATGTCAACCAGGAAGCAGAGAGAGAGAGAGAGAGAGAAAACTCCACTCACCAAGGACAACATATCAACCCCAAAAGCAATTCTACATTGACCTCCTCCTCCACCAAACCCACCTGCCTATGTTACCACCCAGATATGCATAGCAGATTAATCCGTTGATTAGGTTGCAACTCTCACATATAATCTTTTCACCTTTAAATATTCTTGCATTATCTCACACATGAGATTTTGGAGGACTCATCATATCCAAACCATAACAGACTGATTATATGTTCTACTATCTGGATGGAATTATATGTGTGTGCACGTGTAAGTATATGTACACATTTCTGCTCTCAGGATTGAAACCATTGAACACACTTGTTTTCCAACTCAATAGAATTAATTTGTTGATCAAGATTATAGTGAAATGCACAAAAGTAAATATATAAATATTTTTAAAGTTAATCCTTAAGATATATTTAAAAACTGTTCATTTTACTGAGAAAACAGAAAATATAAAGTAGTCAGTTTAGAAGGCTATTCTTCATGAAGCAACCTCTAGGGGGAAAACCAGTGGATTTAAAATGCAATTGAAATTTTATGAGGATTTTTGTAGAAACATAAGACAAAAAAATGTTTGATGTTCACTTGACTTTTTTTTCATGAAGAATATTCTATGAATGAAGGTTCTGTTATAATATTACATGTGGAAACAAATCATAGAAAACCTAAAACACAACCCTATTTCAAAATAAAAGGAGAATAGGAGCATATGAATGTTGTAGTGTCTTACTAAAGAAGTTAAATTTGTCTTTTTTTAAAAATAAAATATACATGGAAAACACCATTTCCAGATGGCTTCACTAATGTGCTCTACCAAACATTTAATGAAAAAATAAATCTGTTCTATAAAAAATTCAAAATATTGGAAAAGAAGAAATACTTCCCAAATCATTGAGTCCAAGATATCCATTATCCTGATACCAAAAAAATGAAGACATTATTCTTAAAGAAAATTGCAGACTAATATCTCTCATGAACATGGAGGAAAAACTTCTAAACAATATTTTAGCAAGCCTGATTCAACAATGTATGAAAATTATATTACATTGTGAGCAACTTGGTTTTAGCTCAATAAAGCTGAGATTCTCTAGTGCGGGCTGAGCATTAGAAATTTGACTGATGCAATTACTATGTTAATTGAAACAATCTAAACTCCATTCCCTATAAATACTCTGAGATAATTAGATATATGTGAAAATATTATTAACCTGATAAAGGTCATGTGAAAAAAAAATCCACAACTAGAACTATCATTACCATTCAGTGAAAGAGACCGGAGGATTTCAAGATCAGCAGAGAGGCAAGGATGTCTGTTCTCCCCTATTTCAATCAGACTTGCATTTGAGGTTCTAGTCAGTACCAGCATTCAAGAAAAAAGGTAAGTGCTTTCAGAATAGAAAAGAGCAAAATAAAATACCTTAATTCAAAAATACATGATTGTCAATCTGACAAAAATCTACTAAAACACTAGAAATAGTAAAAGACTTTCATAAGGAATCAGAACATAAGTTTGATAAGCAAAATTAATTCTATTACTTTACACTTGTAATGAGCAATGGGAAGTTGAAAAAGTAACAAGTTCTTCAACCAGGAGGGAATGGAGTCTTCCCATAAGCAGACACCTGCAAGTACATTACTCCCCAAGAAACTCCAATATGAAACACAGCCCTGCTGACCTATCATTTTTGCCTTGTGATACCCACCAGCAGTCTTCACGGGAGATCCAGTAGAGCCGGAATGTCTAACCTACGGAGCAGGGAGATGGCTAGTGTGCCTGTGTTATAAACCAACAAATTTGTGGTAGATAAGGATAGCAATAGAAAATTAATAACATCCCACATTGAAAAAGGACTTGTGTTCAGTACACTTACAGCTTAATAATTAGCAAAAAAAAAAAAAAAAAGAGAGAGAGAGAGAGAAAGTAAAGAAAAAATATCAGCAAAATAGTATTCATTAAGGAAAAGAACAGAAAACCATAGTGAGATACAATTGCAACCCTATTAAAGTGTCCAGTAGTAAACAGACCAGCCATACAAGAATTTGAAGAAAACAGATTCTTAGGCATTAATGGCATGGAGGAAAATGTTACAATCTCTTGGAAAAGTAGTTCATGATTCTTAAGGAGTAAATCCTAGACCCAGGACTTGACCCAAACATTCCACTCCTAGATATTTTCACAAGAAAATTGAAAACATGTGCCCATGCGAAAACTTGTACACAATGCTCATTGCAGTTATATTTCTAATAGCCCAAATCTGGAAGTGATCCAAATGTTCATAAACACACTACAAGATAAACAAATGGTTATGGCGGCAACAGAAAACTAAATGACTATCTGAGAAGTACTTGCATCCAGAGTATATGGTACACTAAATGCATAATGGAAGAAAAAATAAAATGAGGTGAAAAATAAACAAACCACGCTTAGATAGATATGTAGACATAGACCCAGCTATGGATGCAGACAGAAATAAAATAGGCCAGGACACATTATTGAAGAACTAGGATATTATTAGTATGAGTCTTCAACCATGAAATGTGAAATGGTAATGTATACAATGTTTCAATAAGATTCTCAGAGTTTAAAAAATTGGGAGACAAATATTTGAGTATTTCAAAAATAAGTGCTTTTTTGTTTGTTTTTAATTTGTTTGTAGAGAGAAAGAAATCCACAGACAGGAAGCAAGATAATAACAAGCAAAATTTTGAAAATAACCCTGGAGAGTGGTTACTGTCCCAGGCTTCAAGGTATCCGCATCTTCTTATTCTTAAACTGGACATTTTATTTTGAGTTTCCTCATTTTCATACATTGCAAGAACATCTACATGTGAAATGAAATAAACAGAAATCATTAATCATTTCATAAATGAAGGCTAGTGTCAATCAAGATCGATCTGAAGAACAGTTGTAAACCAAATACCCCTACCTTTATTTTGTATATTTTCCTTTTACTTTTTAATATTTCAAGACATTCTATGTCCTAAAATATTCTGATGCAGAATTTAAAATACACGAACCAACATGTGATCTGTAAATAAAAATAAGCATGTATTGACCGAAGAGAGAAAAGAGAAAGAAAAATAGCAGAATAAATGATCCATAAGGAGTGTCTCTTCTCTGTCTACCTCTCTAAACTCAGATAACCTGATGCACCAGACCTCTGTAATATCAGTGAGGGTCTCTCTGTGTCTGGTGCAGTGCACAGAGATGACATTGAACTCAGACTGGAAAGGAGCCGCTTGCATCTCACCTCATGCTGACCATAGGAAGACATTGCTCTCTGACTCCTGGGTACTTTCAGGCTCACTTGAATATGTTTGGGGACTCAAGAGGAGGAGACGTGTTACTAGGCAAGTCCTATGGTCCCAAGTGATCTGGAACTCTGATCTGTCTATTACCTCTCTTGTGCCAGGAATGGTAGACTTTTTTAAATTCCAATTTTATACAGATTTTCTCAAAATGAGGATTGAGAGGAAGGGATGTAGGTATATATCTCTGTCTTCCCTCCATATTCTATGAAAGAAATGCTAAGATATTAAGCATTCACAAGTTTTGGAAAGGGGAGAAAGATATCATAGGAATTTTGAACAGCATTACTTGTCTCTGTTTTTCTTTTCTTCTTAAATGGTATCATTATCTTGAGATGGAATGTTACAGCCTTGTACCACAGAGCTCCAGGATTAAATAGTGAGTATTTATCAAATCCACCTGTGAACAGAAAAAGGGAAACTTTCCACATGATCAGTATCCTCTGGCATCAAAGAATACTTTACTAGGTTCTTAGCTCTCCTGGAAATTGGCTGTTTATTTTTAAATGTTTATCAACTTTATGTACATTTAATAAGGGATGAGTAAAGCAATGATAAGAAAAGTGAGACATCCAAGATGGTGGACAAGAAGGTGACTGCATCTCATGACCCTCCAGAATTCAGAATTCAAGAAGGGGAGGTATTGAGACACTCTGACCAACACAGAGTCGCTGGGTGAGTCTATCCCATTGGGTGAAGCTTGGCCCAGGCGGCAGGCCAGGAAAGTGGGCAGCTTATTGGAGCAGGGCAGGGCAGCAAGTGACTTCCCTGAGCAGCCCGGCTTCCTCCGGTGGCAGGCCGGATCCACAGCCAGCTTCTCCGAGCAGGCCCGCACAGTGAGAGTTTTTCTGCACAGAGCCAACACCCAGCCTTGGACCCAGCAGCAGGCCCCGGCCCGCAGGCGGCTTCTCGGACCAGGGCAAGGCAGTGAGAGACTTCCCCAAGCAGTCTGACTCCTTAGGGCAGAAGGCCCGGTCCACAGTCAGCTTCTCAGAGCAGGCCCACCAGTGAGAGGTTTTCCATGCAGAGCCAACCCCTGCCCTGGACCCAGCGGCAGGCCCCGATCCACAGGTGGCTACTCGGACCAGGGCAGGGCAGCGAGAGGCTTTCTCGAGCAGCCTGGCTCCCTCCGGCAGCAGGCCTGGTCTGCAGCCAGCTTCTCGGAGCAGGACTGCACAGTGAGAGCTTTTCTGCACAGAGCCAACCCCAGTCCTGGACCCAGTAGTGGGCTAGGGGCAGCTTTCTTCAGAAGCACTGCATTATCAAGTTCCTCCAAGACTTCAGGCTACTGAAGGCTGGGAGGTGATATACTGGGAATCTACAGGGACACTATAAGCCAATAGAGGAAATCTGCAGAATCTCAGAGTCCCACTGACATCTGACCAATATGAGAAAACAAGGGAAGAAAATGTCCCAAACAAACCTAGATGATATATCAATACAACCCAAGGACAACACACAGAAGAAATGTCAGAAAGGGAGTTCAGAATGTACATAATTAAAACAATCAGGGAAGCAAACGAGGAGATGAAAGAGCAAATGCAGGCATTGAATGATGAGATGAAAGAGCAAATGCAGGCATTAAATGATTACACCAATCGACAGTTAAAAGAGCAAATATGGGAAGCAAAAGATCATTTCAATAAAGAGTTAGAGATACTGAAAAAAAAAAAACAAGCAGAAATCCTTGAAATGAAGGAAACAATAAACCAAGTTAAAAACTCCATAGAAAGCATAACCAATAGGATAGAACACCTGGAAGACAGAATCTCAGATATCAAAGACAAAATATTTAATCTTTAAAACAAAATTGACCAAACGGAGAAGATGGTAAGAAATCATGAACAAAATCTACAAGAATTATGGGATAACATGAAAAAGTCAAATTTAAGAATTATTGGGATTGAGGAAGGCTTAGAGAAACAAACCAAAGGAATGAACAATCTATGCAATGAAATAATATCAGAAAATGTCCCAAATCTGAAGAATGAAATGGAAAATCAAGTACAAGAGGCTTATAGGACTCCAAATACACAAAATTACAACAGACCCACACGAAGGCACATTATTATGAAAATACCTAACATACAAAATAAAGACAGAATTTTAAAGGCTGCGAGAGAAAAGAATCAAATTACATTCAGGGGGAAACCAATAAGAATATCAGCAGATTTTTCAACACAGACACTAGAAGCTAGAAGGGCCTGGAACAACATTTACCAAGCCCTGAAAGAAAACGGATACCAACCAAGAATCTTATACCCAGCAAAACTTACCTTCAGATTTGATGATGAAATAAAATCCTTCCATGATAAACAAAAACTAAAAGAATTTACAAAAAGAAAGCCGGTATTACAGAACTTTCTCAGCAAAATATTCTATGAGGAAGAGATGAAAAACAATGGTGCAAATCAGCAAAGGGAGGAAATAGCCTAAAGGAATAGCCAAATAAAGGAGAAACCAAATCATGTCAAAAAACAAAAATGAGTCAAATGACTGGCAATACAAATCATATCATAATAATAACCCTGAATGTTAATGGCCTGGACTCATCAATCAAAAGACATAGAGTAGCAGATTGGATTAAAAAGAAAGATCCAACAATATGCTGCCTGCAAGAGACTCATCTCATAGAAAGAGATACCCATAGACTAAAGGTGAAAGGATGGGAAAAAACATACCAAGCTGGAGTATCCATTCTCATTTCAGATATTGTGGACTTCAAGCCAAAGTTAGTCAGAAGGGATAAAGAAGGACATTTCATACTGCTTAAGGGAAGCATAAATCAGCAAGACATAACAATCATAAATATCTATGCCCCTAACATTGGCTCAGTCATGTACGTCAAACAAATCCTTCTCAATTCCAGAAATCAAATAGATCACAACACAATAATACTAGGCGATTTTAACACACCTCTCTCACCACTGGATAGATCTTCTAAAAAAATTGAATAAAGAAACCATAGATCTCAATAACATAATCAACAATTTAGACTTAGCAGACATATATAGAATATACCATCCAACAAACAATGAATACACTTTCTTCTCAGCAGCACATGGATCCTTCTCTAAAATAGACCATATTTTATGCCACAAAGCTACTGTTGGCAAATACAAGAAGATAGAGATACTACCTTGTATTCTATCAGATCATAACGGATTGAAATTAGAAATAAATGACAGAATAAAAAACAGAAACTTCTCCAACACCTGGAGATTAAATAATATGCTATTGTATGATGAATGGAAAACAGAAAACATAAGGAGGGAAATAAAAATATTCTTAGAAGTAAACGAGAACAAAGACACATCATATCAAAATCTCTGGGACACTATGCAGTACTTAGAGGAAGATTTATTTTATGGAGTGCATTCAACAAAAGAAGAAAAAATCAAGGAGCTGAGCGTCCATGGACTTCTGACTTCTCTGCTTTTGCAGCGCAGCGGGAGCCGGAGCACGCCGGAGGACCTCAGAAGCCATGCCGAAGCCCCATAGTGAAGCCCCATAGTGAAGCCCCATAGTGAAGCCTTCATTCAGACTCAGCAGCTGCACGCAGCCATGGCTGACACATTCCTGGAGCACATGTGTCGCCTGGACGTTGACTCTCCTCCCATCACCGCCCGTAACATGGGCATCATTTGTACCATTGGCCCAGCTTCCCGATCAGTGGAGATGTTGAAGGAGATGATTAAGTCTGGAATGAATGTGGCTCGTCTTAACTTCTCTCACGGGACTCATGAGTACCATGCAGAGACCATCAAGAATGTGCGTGCAGCCACGGAAAGCTTTGCTTCTGACTCCATTCTCTATCGGCCAGTTGCTGTGGCTCTGGACACTAAAGGACCTGAGATCTGAACTGGGCTCATCAAGGGCAGTGGCACTGCAGAGGTGGAGCTGAAGAAAGGAGCCACTCTTAAGATCACTCTGGATAACGCCTACATGGAGAAGTGTGACGAGAACATCCTGTGGCTGGACTATAAGAACATTTGCAAAGTGGTGGAAGTGGGTAGCAAGATCTATATGGATGATGGACTTATTTCTCTGAAGGTGAAGGAGAAAGGTGCTGACTTCCTGGTGACAGAGGTAGAAAATGGTGGCTCCTTAGGCAGCAAGAAGGGTGTGAACCTTCCTAGGGCTGCTGTGGACCTGCCTGCTATGTCAGAAAAGGACATCCAGAATCTGAAGTTTGGGGTTGAGCAGGATGTAGATATGGTGTTTGCATCTTTCATTCGCAAGGCATCTGATGTCCATGAAGTTAGGAGGGTCCTGGGAGAGAAAGGAAAGAATATCAAGATTATCAGCAAAATTGAGAATCATGAAGGAGTTCGGAGGTTTGATGAGATCCTAGAGGCCAATGATGGGATTATGGTGGCTCGTGGTGATCTAGGCATTGAGATTCCTGCAGAGAAGGTCTTCCTCGCTCAAAAGATGATGATTGGGCGGTGCAACCAAGCTGGGAAGCCTGTCACCTGCGCTACGCAGATGCTGGAGAGCATGATCAAGAAGCCCCGTCCCACCCGGGCTGAGGGCAGTGATGTGGCCAATGCAGTCCTGGATGGAGCTGACTGCATAATGCTGTCTGGAGAAACAGCCAAAGGGGACTACCCTCTGGAGGCTGTTCACATGCAGCACCTGATTGCCCACGAGACAGAGGCTGCCATCTACCGCTTGCAATTATTTGAAGAGCTCCGCCGCCTGGCGCCCATTACCAGCGACCCCACAGAAGCTGCCGCCGTGGGTGCTGTGGAGGCCTCCTTCAAGTGCTGCAGTGGGGCCATTATGGTCCTCACCAAGTCTGGCAGGTCTGCTCACCAGGTGGCCAGATACCGCCCACGTGCTCCCATCATTGCTGTGACACCCAATCACCAGACAGCTCGCCATCTGTACTGTGGCATCTTCCCTGTGGTGTGTAAGGACCCAGTCCAGGATGCCTGGGCTGAGGATGTGGACCTGCGAGTGAACTTGGTCATGAATGTTGGCAAGGCTCGAGGCTTCTTCAAGAAGGGAGATGTGGTCATTGTCCTGACTGGATGGCGCCCTGGCTCTGGTTTCACCAACACCATGCGTGTAGTGCCTGTGCCATGATGATCCTTGGATCCCCTCTACCCCTGTCCTTTCCCCTTCCCCACCCCATCCATTAGGCCAGCAATGCTTGTAGTGCTCACTCTGGGCTGTAGTGTGGCCCTGTGGGCTGGGACACCAGGGAAGATTAATACCTCTGTGAAACATGGCTGTTTTTAGACCCTGCTGGGGTGGAATAGCCCAGAGCCTGGCTGCATCATGTGACCCCACCCAAGAAGGGGCAAAAGAGGAATGCAAGACTGGAGGCCCCCAGAGCTATTATAAGAAGGTGACAACTCCACCTTTGGGTACTTCGTTTAGTTCCTGTAGAAAGTGGATGCCCAGAGAACTCCCAACCTTGGCTTGGGGTCATGAGACAACCAGCAGGAGTAGGGGCTTAGAGTGTAGGTCAGTGGTTCCAGTGTAGGCAGACTGGCCCTGACCCTTACTTGTTTCCCCAACTGCCTCAGCCTCTGCATTCCACCTTGTGCACTGCGCTCTTCTCCTGCACTCCACTCAGCTGACGCTGCAGACAAACACTCCACCCTCTACCTTCCATTTTCCCCACACTGCAGCCACCTCCAGGCCTGTTGCTATAGAGCCTACCTGAATGTCAATAAACAACGGCTGAAAAAAAAAAAAAGAAGAAAAAAATCAACAAATAAATGACTTAACACTACAGCTCAAAGCCCTAGAAAAATAACAGACAGACATCAAAAGTAGTAGTAGACAGGAAATAGTTAAAATCAGAGCTGAAATCAATGAAATTGAAACAAAAGAAACAATTGAAAAAATTGACAAAATAAATAGTTGGTTCTTTGAAAAAATAAACAAAATTGACAAACCCTTAGCCACACTAACAAAGAGAAAGAGGGAGAAAACTCAAATTACTAAAATTCAAAATGAACAAGGAAATATCACAACACACACAATTGAAATACAAAACATAATAAGAAGCTATTTCGAAAATCTATACTCCAACAAAACAGAAAATCTCAAAGACGTGAACAAGTTTCTAGAGACATATGAATTACCTAAACAGAACCAGGAGGACATACACAATTTAAATAGATCAATTTCAAGCAATGAAATAGAAGAAGTCATCAAAAGTCTACCAACAAAGAAAAGTCCAGGACCAGATGGGTTCTCAGCCGAGTTCTACAAAACCTTTAAAGAAGAGCTCATTCCAATATTCCTCAAAGTATTTCATGAAATAGAAGAGGAGGGAACCCTCCCAAATTCATTCTATGAAGCCGATACCACCCTGATACCTAAACCAGACAGAGACACATCGAGGAAAGAAAATTTTCAGACCAATATCCTTAATGAACATCAACGCAAAAATTCTCAACAAAATTTTAGCAAATCACATACAAAACTATATTAAAAAGATAGTGTGCCATGATCAAGTGGGTTTTATCCCAGGGATGCAAGGTTGGTTCAACATTCAGAAATCAATAAATGTAATTCACCATATCAATAGACTTAAAGTCAAGAATAACATGATTATTTCAATAGATGCAGAAAAAGCATTTGATAAAATACAGCATCCCTTCATGCTCAAAACACTAGAAAAAATGGGGATAGTGGGAACAATCCTTAACATTGTAAAGGCCATCTATGCTAAGCCCATGGCTAATATCATTCTGAATGGTGAAAAACTGAAAACATTCCCCCTAAAAACTGGAACAAGGCAGGGATGCCCTCTTTCACCACTTCTATTCAATGTTGTCCTTGAATCTCTAGCCAGAGCAATTAGACAGACCAAAGAAATTAAAGGGATATGAATAGGAAAAGAAGAACTCAACTTTCCCTATTTGCCAATGACATGATTATATATTTAGAGGAACCCGGAAATTCCACCAGAAAACTTTTAGAATTCATAAGTGAACTCAGTAAAATAGCAGGTTTCAAGATCAATGCTCATAAATCTAATGCATTTTTATACGTAAGTGATGAATCTTCAGAAAGAGAAGTTAGGAAAACTACCCCATTTACAATAGCTTCAAAAAAATAAAATACTTGGGAATCAATCTAATAAAAGAGGTGAAAACCTCTATGATGAGAACTACAGAACACTAAAGAAAGAAATTAAAGAAGACCTTACAAGATGGAAAGATCTCCCATGTTCTTGGGTAGGCAGAATTAATATTGTCAAAATGGCCATACTACCAAAAGTGCTACACAGATTCATTGCAATTCCAATTAAAATCCCAATGACATATCTTACAGAAATAGAGCAAGCAATCATGAAATTCATCTGCAAGAAAAAGAAACCCAGAATAGCTAAAGCAATCCTTAGCAGGAAGAGTGAAGCAGGAGGTATTGCAATACCAGAACTTCGACTATACTACAAAGCAATAGTAACAAAAACAGCATGGTATTGTTACCAAAATAGACAGGTTGATCAATGGTACAGAATAGAGGACACAGACAGAAATCCAAATAAATACAATTTTCTCATACTAGACAAAGGTGTCAAAAATATGCAATGGAAAAAAGATAGCCTCTTCAACAAATGGTGCTGGGAAAACTGGAAATCAATTTGCAACAGAATGAAACTAAACTCCTATCTCTCACCCTGTACAAAAATCAACTCAAAATGGATCAAGGACCTTGAATCAGACCAGAGACCCTTCATCTCATAGAAGAAAAAGTAGGTCCAAATCTTCAACATGTCGGCTTAGGATCAGACTTCCTTAACAGGACTCCCATAGCATAAGAAATAAAAGTAAGAATCAACAGCTGGGATAGATTCAAACTAAAAAGCTTTCTCCTCATCTCATTCAAAACTTCTCAATGTCTTTTCTCACTTGTTCTTTTTCTGTTATAGTTTCTCAACTGGAATTGGATTTCACTATCACATGCTATTGAAACTGATTTTTCTAATGTAAACTTTTAATTATTGAATGCATGGTGTTTTCATCGTCCATCTTCCCAGCCCATCCCTTGCTAGAGTTCTCTCATCTATTTGTCAACCTGCTTGTGAGGCTCACTTCCTCTGGTTTCCATTGGAGCACACTGCTGACGTTGAGGACATCATCACTGTGTCCCCCATGCCTGTTTTTGGGATCCTTCAAGATGTCTTCCAGAGTTCTACTGGACACACCACCCATAGATCGTCCACCTGCTCATGTAGCTCGAACACCACATCACTGTGAAGACTGATGATTTGTCTCCAAGCCTGTATTAGTCAGCTTTTCATTGTTGTGATGCAAATACCTGACATAAACAATTTAAAGGAGGAGAGATTTAGTTTGGTGCATGGTTTCAGAGGTTTCATTCCATGTTCATCTTGCTCCATTGCTTTGGTTGTGAGGTGAGGTAGAAGGGTGTGGAGAGCTGAGTTCATGGCAACCAGGAAGTAGAGAGGGAGGGAGAAAAAAGAGAGAGGGAGAGAGAGCCCAGGGTTAAGACAAACCCTTCTAGGATCACCCCAGTTGTCCATTTCCTCCTACAGTTTTCACCACCTCCCAGTTCTGATTATGAATTCATCCATGGATTAATCCACTGACGAGGTTAGATGCCTCATCATCCAGTCATTTCCTAAATGCCCTGTCTGTACACTTTGCTGCATTGGAAAATAAGTCTTTAACACAGAAGCCTTTGGGGACACTTGAGATCCAAATCATAGCAAAGTCCAATCAGTTCATTTGATGTTCTGAGTCTTGTTCTCACCATTTCCTGAATATGGTCACCTTGATGTTCTACAAACATCTCAAGTTTCATATGTCAGGGAAAAAAACAAAAACAAAACAAACAAACTTCATCTTCTTGAAGAAACCTGTCCTTCATTTCTGTATCTCATGTACCCAGTCAAGAACCTGGGAAATCATCCTGGTGGTATTTATCTTCCTACCTGTTTTACCATGTCAAACTCTAAATTTTTTATTACTTCCTAAATTTTAACAAACTGACCCTTGGTTCCTATCTTCATTTGCTCTATCTGTAGTTCACTCTCTTGTTTTCTTATTTCTGTTCTGTAGTAAAGTGCTAAGTGTACATTCTCGTTCATTCTCTAACCTACCATTTGGGCACACAGTGAAGATTTATGTGCACTATAAATCTCACCACACTACACACTTGTACAAATCTACCACAACTTCTCATAATCAAGAAAACACAGTCTAAGCTTCTTTAAGGGTTGTACATCATCTAGGACTGATCCCTTTACTACCCTTGCTTGTTGGTACTATTTCTCAAAGAATTCAAGGTGGAATATTCCAACCATATAGGCCCTATCAAAAATTTCTATTCCCATGAGAAGACCTTGTCCTATGTTTACTCCACCCTTGGGGATTTCCCCCCTTCTAGAATCCCAATGTTTTTTGCATGATAATAAACTACTAATGAGGGTATCTTCTTATCACTAGAAACTGGGGTAAGCATTCCTCCTCTGTGCCACCATCAGATGAAACTTTTTATTATTATTAAAGCATTATAGTATAATTACGTACCTGTCCTGCCACAGGTTAAATCTTAACTATGTGGAAATCAGGAAAGTGTTCCTCTTACACTTACAACAAAAACTGAGGGTGAACTTTAGTTTAAACCACTTTCCTTAAAACCATGAGAGAGCTGAGGTCTCAAGGCAATCAAGTCTTCCAAAATTTGAGGACAGAGATATACCAGTCAAGGGGGAAACAGGAGCTGAGCACTGCTTGCCTGGGAGAGATGACCTCAACACCGTGGATTCTGACCAGATCAGCTAGAGGTTCATGATGTATTACTAAAGCCACATGAGGGCTAAGGAGAGAGCTTTGTACTTTCTTACACCATAAGTTGGTCACTGGAAGAATCTGAAATGGCTGAACTTTTGTGGTGTTGGGTTGGGGAGAAAGGCGGTTTCTAAATCTGCCTGAGCTAATACTTTCCTTTTTGGCCCTGTGGAAAACAAAAACAGGACTTAATGTATAAGGAAGGATAAGAAAAATTATAACCTGAGGGCATGGACTGATTGTTAAATTACTCAAGTTTATTCTGCTAAAAAAGTAAAAGAAGAGAAACTTAGGTACACATTCTAAATATTTATATCATTTAAAAAGCACATGATCTCAAAATGCAAACAAATTGGCATCTAAAGACTGACTCTGCAGCTTAATTATAATTAGTTGTATGATATTTCAAGTTACTGCATCGCCAAATGCAACTTCAATTGATTACAAAACTACATTAAACAAGTAGGTGCTTGAATGCATCTTCATTATTTTGAATATTTATAACATAAAAGATGAGCTAATTTTCCTCTGGGGAACTGCTTTCTTTAGGACTAATTCACAGCTAAGCAGTAGGTTAAAGCCTCAGTGTCTCCTTTTATTTCTCACCATTATCATGAGAAAATCTTTTCTGGGTGTAGTGTTCCCTGCTATGGGAGGTTCCCCAAGTGACAGAGAATTTAACACACCCTATTACTTAAAAGTCGTGGTCTATCTCAATCAGATTCTGATATTCACAATCTAAATTAAATGTCATAGCTGACTATGCCTAAATTTATTAGGGCAGAGAAGACTCTGCTTTTATTAACTCTGAGAATCCTGCAAAAAATAATTAACTTTCCTGAAACACAGTCTCTGCAATTGTAAAAAGGGAAAATAATACCTACATGAAAAATTACTGAGAAGATTAAATATCATTATAGATACTAGCCTTCTAGTTAACCTATCTGTCCATAATGAAATCTACTACTACCATTTTTCTTGGAAGATTTAAATATTTTTTTTAATAAATAGAATCAGTCTTGTGCTTTTACATTTGATATGACTAAATGGATTCTTTACCTTTAATACCTACCCTATAAATATTTAAGAAAATTGTGTTATGGTCACTAGTTTCCTTTAATTTGCTGTAATTTTTAAAGTATAAGTGAAAATGCACCTGATTTGACTAGAACAGCTTTGTCTTAGGTTATTATAGGTAGAAGAGTTCACAATTCATCAAAAGCTGAAGCCTATTAAGAGTTCTTTCAAAGAATAACTGTCTAAACTTGCAAACTGCAGATGCAAGAGCTGATGTGCTTATAATGGACTTGCAGTGCATGACATTTCATCAGGCATTCAATGAGCTAAATTTAGAGCAGCAGCTAGCATAATGGTACCATGGAGTCAAATAAATCAGCACAATGATAGCAACCTGCAAAATCCAAAGACATTTGCAATGTTAATGCATTTGATTTATTAATCTTTTCCATTCAGTATCTTATTAAGTTTTAAATGGTCAATACTTAGCATCACATTTCAAGAAAGAAAATGAATCCCTGTCATATACTATATTTAAAATAAAAAGCTTATACTTTGTGACTGAAACTGGCCCGGTTGGGTTTATTATGGATGAATCAAACACTGTATAGAGACCATTTTCTTTGTCCTTGAATTCACTTCAGATGGAGACATTCGTAGATGCTTTTGTGTCAGTGAAGTTCACTACCTTATAAATATGGTCTTGTATGAGCAAGGTAATACCTGGGATAGCAAAGACTGTGCATTCAGAAATTTAGCCTTACACACATGAGCGCATGTGGGCACACACACACACACACACACACACACACACACACACATGTCCCTTAGTTAATTATAGGGAGCATGCTGTGCAAAGAATAAAAGGATGCATTTGTCTAAAATGAGCATGCAGCTGATAGCCTTACCTCCCGAATGTTGCTCCAACCTGGGGCTTTCTGCTCATCCCCTCTTCTCCTGCTTCCTTCACAGACACATAGTTTCTTACCTTTCTGGAACATTTCAAAGTTTGAATAATATGCATCAGTGATAAATCACAAGACCTCTAAGAAATCTTTAGTTCTGAGAAGTAAAACATGCCAATGAATATGTCTGTATTATAATCATTTTGATATTTGATATACCTATCTTTCTTGTATTTGTGATATATATATAATGTTAATCTATCTTATTTAATATATAAGTATATGTGTAATATATGTGTATGTATATATATATATATATATATATAATATTTAAGGATTTATGTGCTTAAACTTTGCCCCATTTATCTTTAGAGTTAAGTCAATGAGCTAAATAGAGCTAAGACATTTTTTCCTGATACAGGGACCATGATATCTTTAAATAAACCACGGTGAGAACACTTTTTCTTTAATCTGGCTATCGACTAACTCAGTTAGTAAAAATAAAAGTGAAATTAAACAATATTAAAATTCTGATACAAGGGATGAAAACATATGATCAAATATTTTGCTTCATGCACATTCAAGAGTATTAGTCATACATACATGTAATCATAATATTGCCTTATCAATTTTATATGTCATGCTATATTTTTCTATGTGGAAGGTTTGGTATGTAAAGCTGAATGTCCAACCCAACCAGAACAATCCATGTTTATTGTTTTAACTTGGGACTAGTCAAAGTATTTAACTTTTCTGCATTAAGGTTAAGAAACCTCAAGATCTGGACATTTATAAAATGTATGATTTGTAGAGAACAATTCCTAAAATAATAGAATTTTTATTAGTTAACTTTAGTCATACCTGATTTTAGGGTTCCTTCTTCTGACATAATTATTCAAGCACGAAATATAATTTTCCCTAATTCCATCCCCAGTATTTCCCCTTTCCCTCCACTCTTCCCTCCCTCTATGTTCCCTTTCCTCTATTCAACTGATCCTGCTTCTGTTTGTTCATAGTGTTTTTAAATTAGTGCCTTGTAGATAAACATGAAGGAGAGATTCACTGAGGTATATTCATATACGTATGTAGGAGAGTTAGGTGGGATTTATTCCACTATCCTTTCCCCGGCCTTTTTCTCCTTTCTCCCCCTCAATCCTCTTATCTTACTCCACAGATTTCACTTCTATTTTCATGGAACTCCCCCTACAACACACATACCATGCACACACTTTTCTTTTGCCTCCAGCCCCTTTACTTTGGTCTAGCTTCCCCATATCAGAGAAAACACTGGACTTTGACTTTCTGGGTTTGCCTTACTTCACTGAGCACAGTGGTCTCCAGTTTCATCCATGTACCAGCAGATGCCACAATTTCATCCTTCTTTATGGCTGAGTGATACTCTATTGTGTGTATATACCACATTTTCTTTATCCATTCTTCTGTTGACTGACACATAGGTTGGTTCTACAGCTTGGCTACTGTGAATTGTGC
Organism: Sciurus carolinensis; assembly: GCF_902686445.1. Lineage (NCBI taxonomy): Eukaryota > Metazoa > Chordata > Mammalia > Rodentia > Sciuridae > Sciurus > Sciurus carolinensis. The sequence continues at coordinate 7,814,975 of NC_062217.1, read as the reverse complement.
CACTTAAAACATTAATGTGGCTGCATCCCTGGCAGTTTGCTGATTTTAGATCATTTGTATATGAACCAAGGAGTGGAATAGTTGGTTCATATGGTGTTTCCATTCCTTTTTTTTATTTTTTGAGGGATCTCCATACAGCTTTCTAGGATGGTTGCGCTAATTTGCAGTCCCATCGGCAATGTATGAGTGTGCCTTTTTCCCCACATCCTTGTCAATATTCATTGTTATTTTTATTCTTCATAATTGCCTTGCTGACTTGAATGAGTTGAAATTTCAATGTAATTTTCATTTACATTTCCCTCATTACTAGAGAAGTCAAACATTTTTTTCAAACAGTTATTGCACATTTCTATTTCTTCTTTTGAGAAGTATCTATTTAGTTTTTTTCCATTAATTAATTTATTATTATTTTTTTTTTGGCATTAGGTTTTTTGAGTTCATGTATTCAGATATTAATCCCCTACCTGTCTGAAATTCTATTCCACTGGGCTTCGTGTGCACTTTGGTCATAATATGCTGATTTTGTTAAATATTTCTGTGGTATAGTTTGTGGTCTAGTATTGTGGTGCCTCCAGTGTTGTACATTTGCCCAGGATTGCTTTTGCAATTCTGATTCTCTAATTCTTTCAAATGACTTTTAAAACTGTATTTTCAAGTTCTACGAAAAATGTTACTGTTATTTTGAGGGGCTTTGCATTGAATCTCTATATTGCTTTTGGTAGTTTGGTCATTTTGACAATATTAATTCTGCATATTCAAGAACCTGGAGGCTATTTCCATCTTCTAAGGAATTCTTCATTTTCTTCTTTAGTGTTCTACCGTTTTCATCATAGTGGTCCTTCACCTCTTTGAGTATATTAATTTCCAAGTATTTATTTGTTTATTTTTGAGTTCATAGTGAATGGAAGAATTTGGCAAATTTCGTTTTCAGCAGGACTTATTATTGGAGTGTGGGAAAACATTTGATTTATGTATGTTGATCTTGTATACTACTACTTTACTAATGTGTTTATCAGCTATATAATCTTCTGGTGGAGTTTTTTGGGTCTTCTAAATTAAATATCATGATGTCAGTAATCAGAGATATTTTGACTTCTTCTTTTTCTGTTTGTATTCCTTTAATTTTCTTATCTTGCTTGATTGCTCTGGCTAGTGTTTAAAGGACTGTGCTTAAAAGAAGATGTGAGAGTGGAAATCCTTGTCTTTTTCATGTTTTTAGAAGAATTGATTTCAATTTTCTCTCTTTAGTATATTGCTGGTCTTGGGTTTGTGATATATAGCCTTTGCAATATTGAGGTATATTCCTTCTATCCTTATTTTCCCTAGTTTTGTAAACATGAATGATGCTGGATTTTGTCAACTGCTTTTTCTATATCTACTGAGATAATTGTGATTCTTCTTTTAAAAAAATTTTTTTAGTTGTCAATCAACCCTTATTTTATTTATTTATATGCGGTGCTGAGAATTGAACTCAGTGCCTCACATGTGCTAGGTAAGCACTCTACCACTGAGTCACAAACCCAGCCCAATCATGTGTTTCTTGTCTTGAACTTTATTTAAGTGGTGAATAACATATATTGATTTGTGTGTGTTGAATCAACCTAGCATCCCTGGGATGAAGCCACTTACTCATGGTACACTATCCTTTTAATGTGTTTTTGTATGCAGTGGGCCAATATTTTATTAAGAAATTTTGCATCAATATTCGTCAAGGATAGTGACCTGAAGTTTTCTTTCCTTATTGTGTATTCATCTAGTTTTGGTATTAGGGTAATACAGACTTCATAGAATAGATTTGGCAGAGTTTTATCCTTTTTCATTTCAGGAATAATTTGAGAAGGATTGGTATTCTTCTTTAAAGGTCTGGTAGAACTCAGTTGAGAATCTGACCAGTCCTGGACTTTCCTTTGTTGGAATCCACTTATTAGTCACTTCAATTTCATTAGGTAATATCGCTTTATTAAAGTTTTCTGTTTTCTCATGGTTCAGTATTAGTAGGTCAGGATTTCTAGTTTATTGGAGTATAATTTTTCAAAATAATTTCTAATAATCCTCTGAATTTCAGTAGTGTATATGATGCTATTTCCTTTTGATCTCTAATTTTGTTATTTCATGTCTTCTTTCTCATTCTTTTAGTTAGTTTGACTAAGTGTTTATCAATCTTGCTTATCTTTTCAAAGAACAAATTATTTGTTTCTTTTATTCTTTGTATTTTTTAAATACTCAATTTCATTGATTTTGACTCTAATTCAAATGATTTCCTGTCTTCTAGTGATTTTTGTGTTAACTTGATCTTTTTCTAGGGCCATAAGTTGTGGTATTAGATTATTTCGTATCTATTTTTTTTAATGCAGGAAATCAGTGCCAAAATCATTTCTCTAGAACTGACTTCATACTTTCCCAGAAATGCAATTCACACTCATTAATATAATATTTTTCATGGGACCTGATATCTTAAGTGCCTGACATACATGTGGGGACAATTTTGGTGACATCTCTAGTTTTTGTGAAAATGCTAACTTATTAGCAACACTGAGCAATCTTAGAGCAACAATGTCTTCACATAATACTCAGAATGTAATTTTTTCTTTTGAATAAACCCTAATTTTGTACCCATTTTATGGCAAAAATTTGTACCATTGAAAAAAAAAATATTTAAATTACTTGGAGAATTGCCATACTAATTTCCTATAGTTTAGGGAACTTTAGTGAAATAAGCATTGGAAATTTAAAACACCTTAAGACTTCATAGGAAAAACTGAAGTTTGAAGCCCAAGGAAAAATAATAAACCATCTATTACAGCTTATTTTTTAAGTCATATTTCCTGTTTGAAAATAGAAAGTTCCCTTTTTCCCCACTTTTGATGGTGTGGTGATTGCATCTAAAGGGCCCTCAGAAAGTTCCTGCTGAGCGTTTTAGAAAAGATTAGATGACAAATTCAGTGAAGGTGAATTGGAAAAGATATGTATGCCACAACCATGGTTTTAACTCCTATTTATTTTCTTTTTTCAGCTCACATCATTTTTGATTGTTACTTTTAGATAGGATTAAAATTATAGCATTTGAAAGTCAGTGCTATGGAAATAAATATATTATCTACTATATGAGTTGAAGAAGTTGCCTCAATTTCTGCAGTGATTTTACAAAGCTCCAGCATGAAAAACAAAAAGAAATATTATTCCAAAAGGAAAAATATACTCCATTTCCTGAGAATAATTTGCATGCATCTATAATTTAAATGATCAAACTGTATATATGCTAGGACGAATGTGAAAAGGAAGCTATAAACAATGATAGTGAAAAGAAGAGCAAATTTAATGTGATGTCCTTATAAATTGAGTATTAAAGTTGCATTTGCCAGAAGAATGGCCACTGATTTACAGAAAGAACCTCAGAGAATTCTTAAGTGCAAAGTATTCATATACATAGCAAGTCTGAATTCGGATGGTTTTAGGAATAACTGATGCCATGAAAAACCACATTTCTTAACATCACTGCACAATTATAAGTCTGCCTAAGAGAAAGATGGTGCCCAAAGTACATAAAGCTGCTCATTTTTCATAACATGTGTTACCTCTTTAATCTTCACTATGACATTGATTATAGAATTTATCCATTATTTGTTTATCTAGGGCAATATTGCTTCCAAATCATAGCAAGCTCATAGGTTAAAAATGCATTCATGTTTTAAAGAAACAGAGTTTTTATAAGGAAAGTTATCCTTTAATTCTCAATTAAAATGAGAATTAAATAATAAATGGCAAAAATTCTCGAGGAAATAGCAGCCAGTAAGCGGCTGAGAGTTCCCTAAACCAGTGGTCTCCAAGTTGGGATGCACAAAATGAAATCATGTTTCAACATGGAACATAAGCAGAAAATATCAGTCATTCCACTTACATACATCTAAAATGATGAAAGAATTAATACTCACTAATGCTTGATACATACATACTAATGTGTGATATAGGAATTGGTGGTAATATATGTGCAAAATGTATAACCCAATATATAAATATTTCTTCAATTTTTATGTACTGATAGTCTTGAAACTATCACCCTAAGCAATGGGAAAGGGCATAAATTACTACTTAGTGAGGAACCTGTGTTAAAGTTTCGCCATCAATACCCTTTCAGCCTTTGATGCACTGTAATGCAGGCCCATTGCCAGACTTGGCACCAGAATTTTGTTTCAGAAATGTTACAGAATGCACAGTACAAAAACCTCTGCTTCTGTAGTTAATGGACCTACAAAGATGAAATCATCAAAAACAATCTACATCAAGAACAAAATAATCTTAGATTGCTAGGAACATAAAAACTTTAAATGAAATAATTCCGATAACATAGAGCCTTTCAATTCTATAATAAGATGTTGTGCAAAAAAAAGGCGCCATCCTAATAGGCAGTGTTTGGTGCATAGCATCCAAGGGCTCCTTCCTGTCCTGAGCATTACTTTTTAGAACTGTAAGAGGTCATGGGTCATGGACCTGAGCTGAGGAGCCTGTGAAGAACTGCTGCCCCTGGTGGGCTCGGGTGGATGAGTGAGTGGCGTGGTTCCCAAGGGCATCTCTGGTCATGTACGCAGAATTAATTCTCAAACACCCGCAGATTTTACCAAAGCTGTTGTGTAGAATAATCAGCAACACAAATTCATTTGTGTCTGTGCCTGTTTATCAGTATGTGATCAGTCTTCTCTTTTCAAACATGAACAAAAGATTAAATCAGTCTTCTGATGAGAAAAGTGATATAATTAATTGATCTGATTATTTCAAAGAAGTCACAAGTATAACTTATGTAAAAGTGTCTCCTAAACAATTGATTATTTTAAAACTTTCAGTTTTAATAAGATCAGAGTGAAACAAAGGTAGAAAGATTAGATCCTACCCTTTTAATCCATAAGTACCCTCTTAGAATTATCTGTTTATAATTTTGTGAAATAGAAAACCTCACTGATATAGACATTAAAACAAGTACATGGAATGATTTCTTCATTAGACATTTTTTGTTTTCAATGTCTGCCTTTATACAAAGTCCACTCTTGAAAAACAGAAATTCCAGTGAAAATTTCACTGATTTTTATGTTCTTTGTTTGCCATCAGTTTATTTAATTGTTCCATTCTGTTCTGTGTTTACTCCTGGAGATAATGGCATGGGTATCAGAATAACCCTCAACAAGGTCTTAGAAAAGGGTCTGCTTCTTGACAGGCCTACTACCAATCTGTGTGTGTGTGTGGGTGTGTGCAGGTGCACGCTGTAGAGATTAGTAGGACATTTTAATCCCACCATTCATATCTGCAGGAACTCATGAGCACTGGTTCTTAGCTAGTCCTCATAATTTTCACTGAAAATTCTTAGGGATATTTCCTCTATGTTCCCTGGAAATTTCAGCTTCATCTGTTCTGGATCTTTGCATGAGATTCATGCACCACCTCTGTTCAGATCCTGCTATAAGTCCTTAAGATACCTAAGCTCAGGAGAGACAAGAGCAACCTGTCTGAGATGAAGGGAAGGAAAACTGTTCTGGTCCCAAACTGGCATCTCATATTTCCCTGAAATCCTGACTGTAGTCTGAAACAGCGTTAATATTGTTAAATTACTATTATTAAACATCTTCAGCTTCTGATCTTGAGAACGTTCTCTTTCTAGAGCTCCCTCAAAAACAGTCTACCATGTTGGACAGTCAAAAGTCATTGTCTTCACCTGCCCTCTCCATCCGGTCCCTCCTGCCCGTCTCTGTTTCTCATTCCCTTGCAACATGCTCTGCATATACTCCTAAGAGCCCTTGAGCAACCCATGGAAATATATGCCAGAGAGATGAACAGCCTGCCATTTCATAAACATTCAAACTGGATCTTGGTTGGCACTCAGCTGGGAAATGCTGCTATATTAAGATAGAAAGTGCAGGGGGCTTGGATTAAAGAATTATTCATTCGAATGCTTCTTTAAGGCTGTTTGACTCTATCATATGATAAATTAGGGAAATGTAATGACAAGTGATCTTTTCAAAAAATCAGAGGAATGTGCACCATTTCAAAAGCCAGAATAAAATTCAAAGATGCTGAACGGATTCTCCCTCTGTGTCTATGGTGGAATTAATTCTTCAGAGGCCCCTCTTTGATCAAAGGAAGACATATTGCATTTATCTCTCACACAGTGAACATGTTCTTTCAAATGTGTGATTCCCTTTTGATTCACGTCTTGAAATTTATAAAACTTCCTACAAAAACAAGACTCAGTAAAAAGAAAAAAATATGTGAAATAGAGTTTCAGTCTGAAAAAAAAAAATTCTCATTTTAGAATTGTCAATTATGCCCCCAAACCCAAGAGGTATATTTAAACTCTCTCTTTAAAACAAAACAAAACAAAAATCTTACCACCAAATGAATGTGTTGGAAGAATTTAGAATGAAGATAAGAGGATCCTGTATTTTAGCCGGCGGTTTTGAACAGTACTCTTGAGGGAGCTCACATGTGGGAGAAAGTGTCCATGTGTGTCTCTCCTACTTACCTGTCACTTTTCCAGATAATCCCTTGTTCTTCAATATAAATCAGACATTCACCTTAATTCTTGCTCCAAGCTTTCATTTATTTCTTCATAGCCCTTATGGAAATCAAAAGATATGAATTTGTTTATGCCCCATATTCTTTATTTTTGTCTCCTTCACTGAGTTGCATCAGGAATCATATCTATCTCGTGTCTTTAACACAATGCCTGATATGGAGTAGGCATTCAATGACTATATCTAAGTTTAAAAAATGAACGGTACCTTTGAAGCATAAGGCAATATTATCAGTTGTGCAGTATACTACAGATTGTCTTGTTGAGAGATGCCTCTTTACAGGTGTCCTGTGCTCTGACACATCTTTGTGAAGTGCCAATAGTGCAAAGCCTGGACCTTACTTAACCCTTGGCGTTTCTCAGGTTCTTGTTCAATTAAATGACTTTTGAGAATGAGATAATAGCTCTTCCTGGAAAAGACCGACCTCACTGTCTTCTATAAAAGTGGTGGGTGTCCCAAGTCTGTTTCCCTCACCCGTGACACAAATCCACTGTCTACACAGCATTCTCTGAGGAACAGGGAAACTGACATCAACCATGTTCTGCTCTAAGTACTCAATTCCTTTGGCTCAGACCTAAGAGATATGTTTCAGAATCCATGAAATCATAGCCTTTTAAATGATTAGCCTGTAACTGAAGCCAAATCAAATTTTAGTTCCTGCATCAAAATGCATGATAAAATTATTGTGTCTTTTGAATATTCAAGCAAGAGAACCGAATTAAGAATTAACCTTTCTCATTTTGTGCAGATTTTGATCTTTAATTTTCATATAATAATGTGAAGTAGTACCATTAGTAGTACCATTATTACCATCATTATCCCTATAAGAAAAGAGCACAGCACAGAAAGGGAAACTAACTTGTCCTATTAGTATTAGAATTGAGATTACTACCTGTTGGATGCAAGGACAGCATAGCCCACAGGCTCAATTAAAGCATCTCCCTGTGATTGTTTCTCATTTTGGCTTAAATTATAGTGTGGTAGTAACTTCAAAAGAAGAGAAATTTCACATCCCGGATGATGTGTAATCTGGAGACATGTATTTTATCAGCCACTGATAAACAGAGTGAAGGAAGTACATCAGTGAACCAACAACGTGGTGATTCTTGAACTCTAGTGCTCTTACAGTCATTTTTCTCAAAATGTGGTTTCCAGACCAACAGAATAAGCTTCACCTGAGAGCTGGTTAGGTAAGCAAGTTCCTAGACCCACCACGAAACTAGAGCATTTGCAAGTCCTCCAGGTACCTGTAATATACACTAAAATAGAGAGACCACCATCTCCAAGGATGATTTGGTCTAGCCACAAAGTACATATAAAGCTACCTGAAGGCAAATAGCATCCTCTTGGTGATAAACACAGGCACCAATCTTAATAAGATAACTTGCATCATTTAGTCAATTAGGACACTGTCGCCAATGGAGAAATGCAGGTCAGCAAAGTTCCAGCTGAGAACCCAGTAAGTCATGATAAATACCACAAGAGCAGACAAGCAACTCTGCTGAGAGGAAGGAGAAAACATCATCTAGCATTAGAGAACTTACTATTGGAAGACCCTGTAATCAATAGTTAATAATTTAACAAAATACTTATAAGATGGATTTAATGATTATTTGCATTTTCTAAATACAACTCTAGGAACCAGAGTTGTGTCTGATTCACTCAGCTAAAAAGAAAAAGTGATGAAATTCAACACCAGGTGTATCTTAATCCAGAGCCCATGCTCATGAACATTGTTCATTGAAATCTCCAAGACAGTACTCACAGGAGAGGGCGATAGACAGAAACCAAAGTTTGGCAAATTAAGGAGCCAAGAATGGTGCCTCTAGGGATCCACCAATGTTCTTCTCATTAAGTGACCTGTGTCACTTTATGTCACCTATCACGTATGACAAAATGCAGCATTGTTAGCATTAACTGTGTCCTTGCATCTTGCCATTCTCCAAAGCATGGTGCATACTGCTTCTTCATAGTTCCTTTGCAAGTCCTCAGCCCATGTCATTCCTCTGTCCCGGATGGTTAGATCCCTTCCATCATCTCCTTCATAACTCACTTTACCATCTGCCCTCTTCCTTGCTGGCATGCCATGCTTCAATCTCATTCCTACAGAATAGGTACTTCCTCGACTGTTGCTTTGCTTGGTTCTCACTCTGCTGAAGTCATTTTTCCTTCAACAACTCATTTAGCATAGCTCCCGGTGAGCGTCATCTCTCCTGTGAAGTTTGCCTTGACCACAAACCTCCCACCTCCATTCGCAGAGTGAGTTTCACCAGCCTTTGCCAATTGCCCCATGCATTAGGCTACAGACTCAATATGGATAGAGACAGTTGAGGATCAGCCCCAGTGAAAATTTTGCGCATAGTAAGTGCCTTAATGAATGCCCATTGTTATATGACTAGGCAAACTATCTTTATATCAAGGAATCAATTCCTGTGGCCAGAGAACACTCAGTTCCTATATTTTAGGTGGTTTTGTACCAACAATCGATTTTATATTTCTAATAGAAAGTTTAAGTGCATATTACATACTTTTGTGATTTTTATTGTATGAAAAGATAGTCTGCATATAATTATGAATGTTGTTATGCCTAGGTTATGAAAACCATGTAAATTTTAATCACAGGAGTAAGTCTTCTTGTCAGATCATCTCAGGACAGTATTTGACTGGATAGTTGATTGATGACGATGACAAATCATAAAAAAAGACAAAATTGTATTTTAAATATGTGAACACAGTAAACCTTTGCCCTGATGTCCTGGGTTCAAATCTTATGACCAACCATGATACTAATCAGCTGTGTGACTTATGGAAATTTCCTTTTCTATTTGTTCATCTTTGAAACTGGGAAGAATACTAAGAGTTAACTTCTATAAAGCTCATAGAACAGTGATCTCATTGACAAGTTTCCACTGCAATAAACATGGCCCCAGTTGCTTGTGTCTATATAAGTGTAGGCCAAGTGATCTTCTTGATGGACACGTCCTGTCTCTTGGCCATGATGGTGACATCAAAGAAGGCATCCCTGTGATAGAGTTGCACATAACTAAGTACAGGCACAAAGAAGAGGGTTGATGAAACTGGTTAAGTCTAAGTAAGGCCAGCTGAATGTACCAGCACTCTTGTCTTCCTTGTGGTCTTGTCTGGTGGCTGTATGAGATGACACCCCCCGGGGACAGAGGGGTAGCACACGTGGGCTAATTGTGTGAGTTCATACAACTGCACATGAAGCTGTGATTTTCTCAAAATGATAAGATAAAAATAAATACATATGTGGAAAGTTGATAGTGGGAGGTGGTTTGAATGGGGATGGGGACTCTAGGGGAGACCTATTGTCAATCAATGTTGTTAAGAACCTAAAACTTCTCTAAAAGATAAAATCTATACAATGAGGAAATAATATATAAATAAATAGCAGCTATAAAAAAACACTCTAGTCTGGGAGGAAGGATTTGATCAAGTCATATTTTTTCATTATCTTCTTGATTTTATCTGATTATCTTTCCAGGAGTTTTATTTGGATAAATCTTACCTGTAAGGCATTCTCTGCAATTCAGAGCTATCATTCTTCAGAGTAAAAAGTTGATGGCATTTGAAAAGCCTTGTGTGTTTAAAAACTTCCCAGGTTTCCTGATTCACATATATATATGTATAAAAGTTGCCTTACATATATCTAATTCAATGGCCGTTTTGGGTTGTTATTTTTAGAGAAGCAGCTTCAATTCTCATCAAATGGGTCAGGCTATTTTTAAAAACATTGATTTCCTTTATTTTCACATGTGCATTTTATCAGCCTGTTCAATATTTTATTAAACTGTGTACTCCAGTGACAGCTGACCATGCCTTGAACATGGGTAGCTTGGGTGTAAGCTTCCAGGGGTCTTGGGGGGCACCTTCTCTGGTGGGCATTCTGGCGCTCTGGATTCCCCACAGTGCAGCTCTGAGTGGTTAAACCAGAGAGCTGTCTGAGTGGGATTCTGTGATGTGAGCTCCTGCCTTAGGTTGGGGATCATGGATCAATCACACCCACATATATCCTGCCAGGTGTTACCTGTTCAACCCAAGTGACTGCCGGCTTCTGCTCTGCCTGGTCAGATATGTTTCTGATCTCCTCTGGTCTCTAAACTTCTTTCTTTGGTTGTTTTTAGTTTGTATTGTACAAGTTAGAATGAAGTAATGACGTAAAGTAGAAGATATTTTTATGCATTAAGAAAATGAAAGTGTAAACGGATTAGAAAAGCACCAGCAACTTCATATATGTTTCTACCACGTATGGTAATATATTGTACTGTATATGTGTACCATGTGTAGTAATATATGTTACTACTACCATAGAAATTCACACAAACATGGGATTTTCTATGTGGCAGACACCCTTCATAGACACGAACTCATTAGTCTTCACAGCTACCTTATGAAGTCGCTGCATACAGGACTACCATTATTCTGAGTTTACAAATGAGTAAAGGAGGGATAGAAAAGGGAAGAAAAACTTGACCAAGGTTTTACTTCCTCTGTGTGACACCACTGAGCTATAAGCTCAGAAAATTGACTTACATAGTCAGGGTACTTATTCTCCCCACCGCCTGCCTTCTGGGATATTACATCACCTAAATAAAAATATAGACAATAGTTATCCATGGCATTGATCATTGAAGAGTCATTAAACCAACATCAGTTCAATATTGTTCACAGTTACTATTTCGTGAAAATGTTCAGTGTATTTGATATATCATTTCAAAATAAAAATAAGCATAGTTGGTAATTTCTAATGATTTTGTTAAAATGGTAAGCTATATATTTCATAATTAGACATAGGTTATGAATAAATGTATGATCTTGTTTTGATTTAAAACAATGAAGAGGATAAAAACATGAAATATAAATCGCACAGCATTTTTTAATATTTATTTATGTTATTTTTTGCATTTGGCTTTATTTTATAAAAATGGGTACATCATTTTGTTTCTATGGTTGTACATAATGTAGATTCATACCATTTGTGTAATCATACGTGCACATAGGGTGATGATGTCTGTCTCATTCCACCATGATTCATATCCCCCCTCCCTCTCAATTCCCTCTACATAATCTAAAGTTCCTCTATTCTTCTCTCACACCCCATGCCCCCACCCCCATTATATATCATCATCCATTTATCAGGGAAAACATTTGACTTTTGTTTTTTTGGGATTGGCTTATTTCACTTAGCATGATATTCTCTAATTCCATCCAATTTCTCTGCAAATGTTTTAATATTATTCTTCTTTATGGCTGAATAATATTCTATTGTGTATGTATACCACAGTTTCTTTATCCATTCATCTGTTGAAGGGCATCTAGGTTGGTTCCACTATCTAGCTATTGTAAATTAAGCTGCTATAAAACGTTGATGTGGCTGCATTAGTGTAGTAGGCCAATTTTAATTCCTTTGAATATAAACCCAGGAGTGGGATAACTGGGTCAAAAGGTGGGTCCATTCCAAGTTTCCTGAAGATTCTCCACACTGCTTTCCAGAGTGGCTGCACCAATTTGCCACTCCACCAGTAATGTAAAAGTGTGCCTATTTCACCACATCCACACCAACATCTATTATTGTTGTGTTCTAGATAATAATCATTCTAATTGGAGTAGGATGAAATATTAGAGTTTTAATTTGCATTTCTCTAATTACTAGGGATGTTGAACACTTTTTCATATATTTATTAATCACCTGTATATATTCCTCTGTAAAGTGTCTGTCCAGTTCTTTGGTCCATTTATTGATTGGATTCTTTGTATTTTTGGTATAAAGTTTTGTAAGTTCTTTATAAATTTTGGAGATAAGTGCTCTATCTGAAGTGCATGTGGAAAAGATAGTCTCCCACTCTATAGGATCACTTTTCACATTATTGACTGCATGCTTTGCTGAGAAAAAGCCTTTTAATTTCAGTCCATCCCATTTGTCTATTCTTGTTTTGATTTCTTGTGCTTTGGGAGTCTTGTTGAGGAAATCTGATCCTAAGCCAACATGATGAAGATTTGGGCCTACTTTTTCTTCTATTTGGTGCAGGGTCTCTGGTCTCATTCCTAAGTCCTTGATCCATTTTTAGTTGAATTTTGTGTGGAGTGAGAGATAGAGGTTTAATTTCATTTTTACTGCATATGGATTTCCAGTTTTCTCAGCACCATTTGTTGAAAAGGCTATCTTTTTTCCATTGTATGTTTTTGGCTCCTTTGTCTAGGATGAGGTGAATGAATTTATGTGGTTTTGTCTCTGTGTCTTCTATTCTGTACCATTGATCTGCCCGTCTATTTTGGTGCCAATACCATGCCATTTTTGTTACTATTGCTCTGTAGTACAGTTTAATGTCTGGTATTGTGATACCTCCTGCTTCACTTTTCCTGCTCAGGATTGTTTTGGCTATTGGAGGTCTCTTATTCTTCCAGATGAAGTTCATGATTGCGTTCTCTATTTCTATGAGGAATGTCATTGGGATTTTAGTTTGAATTGCATTGAATCTTTATAATGCCTTTGGTAGAATGGCCATTTTGACAATATTAATCCTGCCTATCCATTAACATGGGAGATCTTTTTATCTTCTAAGGTTTTCTTCAATTTCTTTCTTTAGTGTTCTGTATTTTTCATTGTAAAGAGCTTTCACCTCTTTTGTTAGATTGATTCCCAAGTATTTTTTTTCATGCTATTGTGAATGGAGTGGTTTTCCTAATTTCTCTTTCAGAAGATTCATCACTTATGAATAGAAATGTATTAGATTTATGTGTAGTGATTTTTATATCCTGTTATTTTGCTGAATTCATTTATGAGTTCTAGAAGTTTTCTACTGGAGTTTTTTTGAATCCTCTAAATATAAAATCATGTCATTGGCAAATAATGACAGCTTGAGTTCTTCTTTTCCTATTTGTATCCCTTTAATTTCTTTGATCTGTCTAATTGCTCTAGCCAGTGTTTCAAGGACGATGTTGAATAAAATCAGTGAAAGAGGGCATCCCTGCCTTGTTCCAGTTTTTAGAGGTAATGCGGCAGTTTTTCCCTATTTAGAATGATGTTGGTCATGGGCTTAGCATAGAGAGCCTTTGTAGTGTTAAGGTATGTTCGTACTACTCCTATTTTTTCTAGTGTTTTAAGCATGAAGGTGTGCTGTATTTTATCAGATGCTTTCTCAGTATCTATTGAAATAATCATATGATTCTTAACTTTAAGTCTATTGATGTGATGAATTACATTTATTGATTTCCAGATGCTGATACAACCTTGCATCCTTGAGATAAACCCCACTTGATCATGGTGCACTATCTTTTTAATATGTTTTTGTATGTGATTTGTCAAAATTTTGTTAAGGATTTTTGCATCTATGTTCATCAGGGATACTGGTCTAAAGTTTTCTTTCCCCGATGTGTCTTTGTGTTCTTTTGGTATCAGAGTAATACTAGTTTCATAGAATGAGTATTGAAGGGTTCCCTTCTTTTCTATTTCCTGGAATACTTTGAGGAGTATTGGTATTAGTTCTTCTTTAAAGGTTTTGTAGAATTCAACTGAGAATTCATCTGGTCCTGGACTTTTCTTGGTTGGAAGGCTTTTGATAGCTTCTTCTATTTTGGTGCTTGAAATTGATCTGTTTAAATTGTGTATATCTTCCTGATTCAGTTTGGGAGGATCATATGTCTCTAAATATTTGTCAATGTCTTTGATATTTTCTATTTTGTTACAGTATAGATCTTCAAAGTAACTTCTAATTATGTTATGTATTTCAATGGTGCTTGTTGTGATCTTTCCTTTGTCATCACGAATTTTAGTAATTTGAGTTTTCTTTCTCCTTCTCTTCTTTAGTGTAGCTAAGAGTTTATCAATTTTTTTTTTACTTTTTCAAAAAACCAACTTTTTTGTCAATTTTTTGAATTGTTTCTCTTGTTTCAATTTCACCTCTAATTTTAATTATTTCCTGTCTTCTAGTATTTTTGATGTTGATCTGTTTTTCTTTTTCTAGGGTTCTGAGATGTAATGTTAGGTCATTTAGCTGTCAATTTTTTATTTTTTTAATGTATGAGCTCAATGCAATGAACTTTCTTCTTAGTACTACTTTCAGAGTGTCCAGATATTTTGATAAGTTGTGTAATTGTTCTCATTTACCTCTAAGAATTTTTTTTTATTTCTTCCCTGATGTCTTCTGTTATAATTGCATCATTCAATAGCATATTATTTAGATTCCCAGTGTAGGAGTAGATTTTGTTTTCTATTTTATCATTGATTTCTAATTGCATTCCATTATGGTCTGATAGAATACAAGGTAGTATCTCTATTTTTTTGTATTTACTAAGGGTTTCTTTGTGGCATAGCATATGGTCTATTTTGGAGAAGGATTCATGAGTTTCTGAGAAGAAAGTATATTCACTCAATGATGGAAGAAATACTGCTGAGAAGAAAGTATATTCACTGGATGATGGATGGAATATTCACTCAATTATGTCCATTAAGTCAATAGCATTGATTGTATTATTTAGTTCTATAGTTTCTTCAGTTTTTGTTTGGAGGATCTACCCAGTGGTGAGAACAGTGTGTTAAAGTCACCTACTATTACTATGTTTTGATCTATTTGATTCTTAAAATTGAGAAGGATTTGTTTGATGTACATAGATGCTCCATTGTTTGGGGCAAAAATATATAAAATTGTTATGTCTTTCTGGCTTATGTTTTCCTTAAGCAGTATGAAATGCCCTTCATTATCCCTTCTGACTAACTTAGATTTGAAGTCCACTTTATTTGATATGAGGATGGAGACCCCTGCTTTTTTACTGAGTCCATGTGCGTGGTATGTCTTTCCCCATCCTTTCACCTTCAGTCTGTGCATGTCTTTTCCTCTGAGATGTGTCCTGAGAAGGCAGCATATTGTTGGGTCTTTCTTTTTAATCCAATCTGCCAGTCTATGTCTTTTGATGAATGAGTTTATTCCATTAATATTCATTGTTGTTATTGTGATATGATTTGTATTCTTGGCCATTTTGACTTTTTTTTGGTTTTTAACTTGACTTGATTTCTCCTTTGATTGGCTTTTCCTTTAGGGTAGTTCCTCCCTTTGCTGACTTGTATTATTTTTTTTTTTCACTTCCTCCTCATGAAATATTTTGCTGAGTATGTTCTGTAGTGCAGGCTTTCTATATGTAAATTCTTTTAACTTTTGTTTATCATGGAAAGATTTTATTTCACCTTCAAATCTGAAGGTTAGTTTTGCTGGATATAGGATTAGGATTCTTGGTTGGCATCCATGTTCTTTCAGAGCTTGAAATATGTTGTTCCGGGCCCTTCTTACTTTCAGGGTCTGGGCTGAGAAATCTGCTGATATCCATATTCTTTTCCCATTATGTGTAATCTGACACTTTTCTCTTGCAGCTGTTATAATTCTATACTTATTTTGTATGTGAGATATTTTCATTATAATGTGGCTTGATGTGGATCTGTTGTAAGTTTGTACATTTAGTGTTCTGTAAGCCTCTTGTATTTGATTTTCCATTTCATTTTTCAGGTTTGGGAAATTTTCGGATATTTTGTTGAACAAGTTTATTCATTCCTTTGTTTTGTATCTCTATGCCTTCCTCAATTCCAATAATTCTTAAATTTTGTCTTGTCTTGCTATCCCATAATTTTTGGAGATTCTGTTCATGATTTCTTATCATCTCCTCAGTTTGGTCAACTTTATTTTCAATATTAAATATTTTGTCTTCATTGTCTGAGATTATTTCATCCACAAGATCTATTTTGTTGGTGATGCTTTCTATTGAGTTTTTAATTGGGTTTATTATTTCTTTCATTTTAAGTATTTCTTTTTTTTTTTTTTTGGAATTAATAAATGGTAACTATTTTATTTTATTTTATTTTATTTTATTTTTTTACGTTTACATAGGATAATGATGTTTATTTTTTTCCCTTCCCCCCCACCCCTCCCACCCTTTTCCCTTTATACAGTCCTTCTTTCCTTCATTCTTACCGCTCTCCTTAGCCTAACTCTAAACCTAACCCTAAACCTAATGCTAACCCCTCCCACCCCCATTATATGTCCTCATCCGCTTATCAGCGAGATCATTCGTCCTTTAGTTTTTTGAGATTGGCTTATCTCACTTAGCATGATATTCTCCAATTTCGACCATTTGCCTACAAATGCCATAATTTTATCATTCTTCATTGCGGAGTAATATTCCATTGTATAAATATGCCACAGTTTCTTTATCCATTCATCAACTGAAGGGCATCTAGGTTGGTTCCACAATCTGGCTATGGTGAATTGAGCAGCAATGAACATTGATGTGGCTGTATCTCTGTAGTATGCTGATTTTAAGTCCTTTGGGTATAGACCAAGGAGTGGGATAGCTGGGTCAAATGGTGTTTCCATTCCAAGCTTTCTGAGGAATCTCCACACTGCTTTCCAGAGTGGCTGCACTAATTTGCAACCCCACCAGCAATGTATGAGTGTTCCTTTTTCACCACATCCTCGCCAACACCTATTGTTGCTTGTATTCTTGATAATCGCCATTCTAATTGGGGTGAGATGAAATCTTAGGGTAGTTTTGATTTGCATTTCCCTTATTACTAGGGATGTTGAATTTTAAGTATTTCTGTTTGTTTTTTTTTTTTTTTTCAGTATCTCTATCTCTTTATTGAAGTGTTCTTTTGCTTCCTGCATTTGCTCTTCTGTTTATTGGAGTGATCACGCATTGCCTACATTTGCTCTCTTATCTCATCTTTTGTTTCACAGATCATTTTAATTATATAGCTTCTAAACTCTTTTTCTCTCATTTCTACTGCCATTCTGTCATTGAATTCTTGGTTTGTTAGGGACAATTTCTTCTCCTGTTTTTTCATTTTGTATTTGTATATTCCCCTCTAGCAGTGAATGTCTGAAGTACTGAAGTTTCCCCCCTGCAGGTTTATTGTGATCCTGAGATTTCCAGTACCTCTCCTTCGAGGGGTACTGAGCTTTAGTAGCACAAATACAAACAATATGCAGCCCTAAACTAGATAGCTCCTGTAAAAACTATAACATTATTATAATAAACAGGATGAGTTTGATTATTATTTAGAATATTTCTAGTGTGGACAAAGAAGATGGGGAGGGGTGTAGGATGTAAGAGAGTAAGCAGAGGTACCTGGTCAAGGGAAGAGTGAGAGTGTGGTCAAAAGAAGTTGGTCTTTACAATGAGAAAAGGGAGAAAGAGACTCCACGGGAATAGGTAACTAAAGGAAAATAGAGTGAGAAAAAAAAGAAGAAATAAAAAATTAAGAATTTAAAACAAAACAAAAAAGAAATCTATGGTTCACAGTCATCCACCACTCAAACCTCCCAGTCCACAGTATCTCGATGGGAGCTCAGTACCTGTCAAAGGGCCTCCAGGTTCCTGTAGGTGTCTCATGAAGGGAGATGCCCCCCAATGATGGTGGTCATGCCCTCCATCTCCTCACTCCACTGTGAAGAGTAAAGTTGAGCAAGTCTCTGAAAGCATAGGAAATAGCTTTCATAATGCATCTTTCACAAAGGGAAGGAGCCACACTGTACCACCTGCAGAGGGAAAGGTGGGTAGGGACTGTGTCAGTGTGTCATCAGTATTTCTAGGTTGTGGGGAATGTTCGCAATAATCTTCTGTTTTTTTCAAGTGTATTTTTCTATAATGCAATATTATTAATGAAAATGTCACTATGGCAAAACAGTTATGAACATTGTACTGTATTAAAAACAATGAAATTTGGAGCATAGATTTATAATGGTAGAGATTAACTAAGTGTGGAAGAAGTCAGGAAGACATTTGCTGATTCTAGGTCCACTTTCTATTCTGGCAGATTTCCAAAGTATATTGCCCAAAATAGAGTACCATGCTTCCAGGTGAAAAATTGGATACCAAAATGGCATGGAAGGTCCCAAGAGAGACTTGCTTACATACGTAGTGTTAGACTTTTCCCTGACTCCTTGACTGGAGAATTGGAACTTCATGTTCTCTTTGTAGCATCAGATTGCAAACTGTAATTAAAATAACAAAGTATTAATTTAGGTCATTATTATATAACTTGATTTAAACTGGTATTTTTTAGATTTTCTTTTGTCTCAAGTTGGATAATCGATCCCAAATTCTTAAAATATGGTGAAATTGTATGCCCTTATTATGTATAGAGCAGCTTTGGTGTTCCCATGTATTTCAGTATTTTAGCTTCTTTCTCATAAGTGAGGGAATAGCATTCCTTATTTGTAAAGCATTATGCAAATGTTTATGCTTGGTGGGATGTCATCTGGCCTCTCCCCCAAATTAAGTTTAGATTTGTACCCTAGCTTTTCTGTCTCATTATTAAACATTTTGGTGACTACATAAAATAGTTTAATAAATTGCTTAACTTTTTTGTATCTTTCTTAAAGCACCAAGAGAAGAAAGTCAGAATAAAAAAATAAAAATAAGAATAAATAAATAAACAAGGACAATGTAAACAATTCATTTAAAAAGTTTTTATTGGATACAAAATTCATAATGATATAAGCACATTTCTTTTAGCAATTACAAGGAATTGAATCATTTCCATAGAATATGTCTTGTAAGGACAAAGCCTTCTTATTTCTAGCCAAAAAACACAAAACAAAAAAAAAAGTGTTTTCTGTATAAATGCAAAGTTACCTCCATTTTTCAAGCTCATACCAGATAACACACAGCTAAACCAATTTTCTTAATCTACATATTTTTATGGTGAATTCAATTTGTGATTTATAACTGTATTCACATTTTAGTCCATTCTGGCTATGTAAATATAGATAAAATTTTTATAGTTGCTTTAAGGAAAATATAGTTAAACCAAAGTACAACTCTTTATGCTTTTTATATTTATTTTTCCTATTGTTTCAAAGTAATAATACCTAATTTTTTTTCATGTTAGTACTATTTATATTAGACCTTTGGTTATTAGACTATGGGTATTAATTTTTTAATTTCTCAATCTAAAGTACAGAACATAATTTGATGGATTATTTAATTGTTTGTTCTTTACAAAGATAATTGAATTATTATTATTATTATTATTATTATTATTATTATTATTATTTTTGGTACCAGGGTTTGAACCCAGGGTGCTTCTCCTCCTGCCTCAGCCTCTGGAGCCATTGGGATTATAGGAGTGCACCACTGTGCAGGGCTTTGAATATATTTTCAATAGGTGTCTTCTGTAGACTTGATGTTGAGACGATGCCACAGCAGGTCACTATGAAAGATATCTCAATTAATTGGTAGATTTTTCTAGTTGCTTCGGAGATATCTTACCTGAGATGCAGTATCACATGCAAAACTCTTGAAAAGTAACCAATGGGAAGAAAGGTGTATTGAACCCTTGCAAACTCTGCATTCGTGTCTGAATGTTGCTTCTTTATATGCTGAGTGCATAGGAGACAGCAAACATCATTGTATTCATCTGTCCTCCCATCCTTTCTTTAACTTATTATCTTGGGCTCCCTTCCCAAAGCCTATTGCATGCACTGTTCTGCACTCCACACTAGCAAGACTGATCCAAACCTGCTATGAGCTCTTATGACTGGTTGTGGAGAAGTGGTGTTGAAGCACAAGCCAGTGCAGAAAGGAGGGGATGAAAGACCTTATTTCAAACATCATTTTTTGCATCAATATCAGTTTAATGCATGTTTCTCTGTTAAAATAAGGAAAGTCTATTTGTGCAGAGGTATGCTATTTTAATGAATTATAAATGACATTCTTGACCCTGAAGAACGACTTGGTGGTAACAAGATGTAATGTGTGCCTGACCAAACTACCTATTTCTACATTAATTGATGGGAGGTTTCATTACTTTGAGTGTCTTTGGATGGAATTGGTTTAATTTCAAATCAAGGGAACTTGTCAGAACCTTAAAATACAGTCTTATGAAGAACTTTGCCAGTGGCAATTTCAGGAATTATGCAGTGTCACTAATTAGCACTTTCTCAACTTGGAGAAGAGCTGAGTGGAATCTCACCTTTTCTCCTCGGTTCTTGGCCTGCTTCAAGCCTTGCTCTTAAACAAGGAGTGTTGAATGGAAGGGTTTGTTTCTCTGGAAAGTGACCTAAGGTCTCCAGGGCATTCGGGGAGGACACAGGGACACAAGGAAATTTCATTGACCACACACATTCACTTCAGAAGGTGCATGCAGTAAGATGTAGGCTGAACCTTAGGAAATTGCCATTTTAAAAGGTCAAAGTGATTAAACAGAGGCAGTTTCTTGTGTCTCAAGCTAAGGTGAGGTAAATGTCATAAAGTAAAATTTACAAAATGCTTTTTCTGCATGTCTTGTGCTTCAGCATAGAGGTTTTCTGTTTTGTTTTTGTTTTTGTTTTTAACAAGAAGTTCTTTGGGTCCCAGTGACTAGAGAGGCTGAGGCAGGAGGATTGTGAGTTCGAAGCTAGCCTCAGCAACTTAGGGAGGCCTTAGTAACTTAGTGAGACTCTATCTCTAAATAGAATATAAATTAAGAGTGCTACAGGGATATGACTCAGTGGTTAAATGTCCCTTTGTTCAATCCCTGGTACCAATGGCAGGGGCGGGGGTTGTTCTGTGGGAAAGTGAAATAATCTCAAAACAGTGCTACATGTAGAATCATAAAAATGTTTTGACAATTACAAAATAAAAGGAGGGATAGTTTGTATTTCAGTACTAATTCTTTTTAAGATTCAAATAAAGGTAAAACTTTTCAATACTTTGTATACTTTAAAAATATACCTGCCTTAATGGAATTTCAAGACTGACCCTTTTTCAAAATTATTTACTTTCCATATTAACTATTGTATTTTAATGATGATATTAAAATATTAATGGTTTAAATATGTGCTGTTTGATTATTCTCTAAAAATTTAATGTTACAGTTATTGAATAAACTGCTCTCTATGTAAGTAATTTCAGGTTTTAGACTTTATATTTTTATATTTTAAATAGTCACTATCCCTTGTTCCCTTGTTTTCATAAATATAAATTAAGTTGTTTTGGCCCATATTTGGTTTAAAGATTTGTGGGTGATTTGTTTGTTTTTTGTTTTACTGAGAAGAAAGGTCCCTGGGTGCACCATTTATCCTGACAGTTTTATTGCAATTTGTATTCGTAGACACTTGTGCATACTGCACTGTGTGAGACCCAGAAAGTGCAAGAGTGATCAACGTGACAACGATAACTCTTAGTTTCATGGGGAGGAAAAACATAACAGAGGTTGAGGGTCTGCCGGTTTGTCTCTCCATTTCTCCAGAACCCTTGCTTGCTTCCATCTGCATCCATCCCTGTTTCAGTCTCTCCTTCTTCACTTTTTTTCAAGTCATTTTTTTCACACAAACCAAAACACAGCAGTGATAAGTCTTTGTTCCGGTGAGACTTTGCATGCTGTGTATTTAGTGGTAGGGCCATGGCAGGTGAATGGTGGCCCTCCAGCGATGTCCGTATCCTAATTCTCAGAAAGGAATAAGAAGACCAGACAGAAGCAGACCTTGGAGTGACATGGCCAGGAACCAAAGGTCAGCTGCTGCACGCTAGGAAAGGTGAGGAAACCGGGCCCCTCTGGAGCCCACGGAAGGAACACAGCCGGCCAACCCCCTGATCTGAGCCCTGCAAGATGCGCTTTAGACTTCCGAACTGTAATCAAATAAGTTGCTCTTTAAACCACCAAAGGTGTTATTTTTTAAAAGTAGCCATAGGAAACCAGTGCTGATCTTGGAACCTGGAATTGCATGCTGCTGTAACAATATATCAATGTGGAAACGTTTTTGCAATTAGATAATGGGCAGCAGTTCAAAGAACTTTGAGCAGCATGAGAGAAAAGGTCTGTTTTGCTGCCTCAGAACATCAATCTCCAGGTTATACAAAGAACTCGAAAAATTAACAACAACAACAAAAACCCTGTCAATAAATGGGCAAAGTAACTGAACAAGCACTTCATAGAACTATGAATGGTCAACAAATATTTGAAAAAATGTTCAACCTTCCTAGCCATTAGAGAAATGCAAACTAAAACTACACTGAGATTTTATCTCACTCCAGTCAGAATGGCAATTATTGAGAATACAAGTAACAATAAATGTTGGCAAGGGTGTGGGGAAAAGGTTTACGTATATATTACTGGTAGGACTGCAAATTAGTGCAACCACTTTGGAAAGCAATACGGAGATTCCACCGAAAACTTGGAATGGTACCACCATTTGACCCTTTTATCCCACTCCTCAGCATATACCTAAAGGACGTAAAACCAGAATACTATAGTGACAACATCAATGTTTAAAGCAACTCAATTCACAATAGCTAAACTATGGAACCAACTTAGGTGCCCTTCAAAGGATGAATGGATAAAGAAAATGTGATACACACACACACACACACACACACACACACACACAATGGAATATTACTCAGCTGCAAAAAAGAATGATAATCTGGTAAATCTAATCCTATTCACATTGCAAAAGATGCTAAAACTAAAGTGTCTCATTGCCAGAGTCTCTTTCGCTCTAGAGACAAAATGAACCACACACTCACCAGCCATTTCCAGGTGCCTCAGTTCATAGTAGAGATGAAGTTGTGATGGGCAGGTATTGGGATATTCTTCTGCCCTGACAATGGGAAACTTTCTTGTTTTTAACAAAATAATGATCTCTGCAGAAATTTTATTCTTTGTAGTCCCTTTCTTGGGTTTTTTTTTTCTGTTTGTTTGCAGTTGTACTTTTTATAATATCCTACCTGGACTTTTCTAAAAAGGTTTCCAGAGTTTCTCTCCTTGGAGATAATATTTTTGCTTGTTTGCTTTTTGTGGTATGTGAGTGTGTGTGTTTTCCAACTACATTCTTCTAAACCACTTTGTGAGCTCAAGGTTATTTTAAGACTGCCAGGAGAAATTTTTGTTTCAACTCATAGTTGCTTTGTTAATACAGTTTTCTCAAAAGTTCTGATCTGAAGGTTTCCCATATGTTCAGTGCTCCAGAAATTTATTCCTGGTTGTAATGTTCAAGTCTGATCTGTTTTGGGACTCCTTTGCCTGTGTGCTGCTTCTCTCAAATTAGCAGCACCTATTTTAAAGGGAGAAATCCAAATTAATCCGATCATGGCCAATGACTGAATCATAATTAACGTTTATGTCTAAAGGCATTGAAAATCATGTCTTTCTAACCCTGAGTCTAAGCTGCTACACTTCAGTCATTACACTTTGGTGCTACTTGTAAGCCAGTCAATTCTTATCTAACACTTTACTAAAGTAGATGATATCCTCCAACATACTCTGAACAGTTCATTGTTCAATTATTTTTTTCCTACAGCTAATGACTGGGAAGGTATTTGGTCTGAACCCAGTTTATTGCAAGCAACATATAAACTACTTGGACAATTTTATTTATTTATTTTTTATTTTTTTATTTTTGGTACCAGAAATTGAACTCAGAGGCACTTAGCCACAGAGCCACATCCCCAGCCCTTTCTATTTTTCATTTTGAGTCTGGGTCTCACTAAGTTGCTGAGGCTGACTTTGAACTTGTGCTTCTCCTCCCTCGGCTCCAGAGCTGCTGGGATTACAGGTGTGCTCTACTGCGCCCAGCCCTGCTTGGGCAATTCTTATCACACGTGTGTTAAATCTCCGAACTCCGTGACTTCACTATGCAGTAAGTCAGCGCCATTTTTCTTTCTTATAATGACAGCCCTGCCCTTCCAGTACAGCACCTGTGATGACTGTCCTAAAGGCGAAGTATGAGACAAATGGAGTCCTAGTCGGTGGTGGTTGCCTAGTGGGGCAACTCTCCATTAGGCAGCAAATTAGGACCTAGTTTGATTGATTCATGTGCCTCAACCATCTGCATCACATGGATCCCCAAATCCTTCATGGCTTATCTCCACCAGAACAAGGGGCAAAACAATTTGGAGCAGAGCCTGAATGGTGTTTAGCAGCCGCGCCTGACGGTAGCCATGTTCAGAGAGTTTTCAGTGGAGACATCCAAGTACATCTAAGTTCATTCAGAGGCAGAAGGAGGCGCTTTCAATGGTGCATTTGGCATCCCTCTGAAACCCCACCCTCTGCTAGGTCCCAGCTCAGTAAGCTACCTTGCCATATGTAAGTCCTTATTTCCACCACATCACTGGGAATCGGATCTTCATGTATTATATAAGCATCTTTGGCCGTTTTGAACATTTAAAGTTGATACTAGAACCAGAGAAGCAAAAAGACATACCCCATTTGTGTACAATGAATCAAACTACAGTCGGCAAAAATTAAAAAAAAAAATAAAAAATGAAATAAGAACAGATTCTATATTGAAAAAAAAGTTGATACCACCTTATTAAAAGTATTTAATGTCTTTATATGTTGCATTATTTTTCTCTTATTCACAAAAGTCATCAAATTCTTATCGTTAATTTTGTTTAGTGCAATCTCACGTTCAACATTTTTAAAAGTTTAAGTATTCAAAG
This sequence comes from Sciurus carolinensis, assembly GCF_902686445.1. Taxonomy (NCBI): domain Eukaryota; kingdom Metazoa; phylum Chordata; class Mammalia; order Rodentia; family Sciuridae; genus Sciurus; species Sciurus carolinensis. The sequence goes on along the minus strand of NC_062217.1, from coordinate 7,789,983 downwards.
TGTAATCAATAGAAGAAATAATTTAATTGCTTTTTTCCTTTTTTTATGATTTAAAAAATAATATTATGACAGTTCTTTTAATAACTTTTCTATAGCTTATTCCTGTAGGTTGTCCTTCATTTTTCTGTTCCATTCCTCTTCAATATGGATGCACTATGTGACTCTTTCATCCCACCTGTAGCTATGCTGTGAAACAGACCCTGAGTTGCCTCTCGTTTTCTTCCCTTTCTCACAGTTGACACACCTAGAGCTGGGCAGATGGGTGCTTATTGGCGTTACATTTCTTAGTCTTCCTTGTCTTTACCAACAACATACAGAGACAGTGGACTTAAATCCAGACATACAGGCATAATGGCATTAACTATCAGAGGGTATGCACCCCATGCAGAGAACATCAGAATGGAGTATTAAGCGAGACTCAGTTACATATGTTGCTTATAAGAAGCATGCTTTAAAAGAAAAGATACTAACAGAAGCAAAAGAACAAAAATGGGTAAGTTACAGAGAAACAAAATAGGAGAAGATGTGTCTATATTAATGTCAGACAAGGATTCACAGAAGGACCAGAAACACAGCATCATTTATTAATGAAAAAGTGCCAATTATTATAAGAAGGCAAAGTACTAATAACATGAATATATTCAATAGTCAAGTTCCCAAATGAATGCTGAAAATTGAGAGAAAACTAATAGAAACTACAGAGAAATCTGAAACCATAATGAAAATCTAAACATTTCTCTAGTATTTGATAGGTCACTTATAGAAGAAAATATTTCATTAGAAAATGCACTATTTGAAAAATAATGTCATCAGCTGAATCAACTACTATTTATAGAACACTATCTCCATTCAAAACAGAATATTACTTTTTATATAAAAATTACACTTGAAATAATTTAACAAGGTAGATGATAACATGGAGTCACACAAGAATGCTAAATGCACCTGAAATGATTAAGATATTAATTCCTCTGAACCAGGTGCTTGGCACATACCTGTAATCCCAGCTACTTAGGGGACTGAGGTAGGAGGTCCATTTGAACCCAAGAGTTCACGACCAGCCTGGGCAACACAGTGAAATCCCATCTCAAAAAATGAAATGAAGTGGAATAATTTTCTCTTATCACAATTATTTTAAATTGAAATCAGTGACAATTAGATTACTAGAAAATCCTGAGCATCAGAAATCGAATATTAGTAAATATCTGAATTTCAAACAAAAGATCACAAAAAAATAACCACAAATATTTTAAACTGATTTGACCGTACAGTTACCTACAAAAAACAGAAATACTTTAAGAATATAATTTTAGAGGGCTGGGGAGTTAGCTCAGCTGGTAATGTGCTTGCCTCGTAAGCACAAGGCCCTGAGTTCAATCCCCAGTACCGCAAAAAAAAAAAAAAAAAAAAAAAAAAAAAAAAGAATATAATTTTAGAAACCTATCTTGGAAACCTTAAGCTAAAGAAACTTTTGACTATATTAATGTTGAAAAATATATGGAGAAGATCACTGAATGATTTAGATACTTGTTCCTCAAAAAACAAAAACTCTCCTAAAAGTTTGTGACCTAATAACAGAAATCTAAAACCCTAGAGCCCAAATTGTTTGAAATAGAAGAAAAATATATATTTATAGATTGCAACAACACTTTTCTGGTAGTTTATAATATACAGGGAAAGAAGAAAATATGAAGATTCAAATATTTTCACACCTTGACATTTATGGAATCCCAACATCTCATATTAGCTACATAGACTTCTTTTTCAAGTACATATAAAATATGAATGCAGATAGGTTATGCCTGGGCTCTGAAAAAATTTCACTTCATTTATTTTCCTTGTACATAGGAAGAGTTTAATAAGTGACTGTTTATTCATTGTACACAAATGGCATAAAACTTTTCATTTTTCTGATTGATACATGTACATAGGATCATGTCGTCTGTCTCATTCCACCATTTTTCATACCCACCTCTCTTCCCTCTCATTTCCCTCTATGTAATCTAAAGTTCCTCCTTTCTTCTCTCACACTTCACCTCCTCATCCCCATTATATATCATCAACCACTTATCAGGGCAAACATTGAAACTTTGTTTTTTTGGGATTGGTTTATTTCTTTTAGCATGATATCCTCCAATTCCATCCATTTATCTGCAAATGCCATAATATTCTTCTTATTTATGGCTGAATAATATTCCATTGTGTATATATACCACAATTTCTTTTTTCATTCATCTATTGAAGGGCATCTGGTTGACGTGGATGTGGGGAAAAATGTACAGTTTTACATTGCTAGTGGAGTTGCAAATCGGTGCAGCCATTCTGAAAAGCAGTGTGGAGAATCCTCTAAAAACTTGTAATGGATCCACCTTTTGATCCAGTTATCCCACTCCTTGGTTTATACCCCAAGGACTTAAAATCAGCATACTACAGTAACTCAGCCACGTCAATGTTTATAGCAGTTCAATTCCTTTAAACAGATTCACATAGTATTAAGTACATTCTTTGATCAAATGTAACTAAATTAGAAATCAACCATATGTAAATGTCGAAAATCCCAACATTTGGAATGTCAATTACATGCATCAAAATGATTTATGAGACAAAGAATAAACAACAACAACAAAAAAGAAATTAGAAAGTCTTTTTGAAATGAAAGAAAAAAATCTTAACATATTAGAAAATGTGAGATGCTGCTAAAGCAGTAATTTGTTGCTTTATTACCTACAATAAAAAATAAAATCAATGATTTCAGATTCCATTTTAAGAAATTAGAAAAAGAAAGCAAAACAAACCAATAGTAAATGGGAAAAAAATAATTACATTAGTACTGAAATCAATGAAATGGAAAAATTGAAAATGAATACAACTGCATCTTTCAGAAGATCCACAAATTTAATAACCCTCTAGCGACAGTGATCAGGAAAGCTGTGGGCAGCAGCCCATGCACAATTTCTGCAACTTTCATGAATGATGTTGCTTCCTTGAAGGACACAAATAACAAATTTTAAAAATCTATGCTCATTTTAATAGAGAATGAAACCGTTTGATATTTTCACTTCTGATAAAAACACTGAGTAAGTAGGAAAAAATTCAACTTCCTCAACCTGATAAATGGCATGTGCAAAAACTCTACATAAAAATTACACTTCATAATGAAAAACTAAATGCTTTCCGTCTAAGATCAAGGGCAATCCAAAGACGTGAACTTCTCCACATCTTTCAGAGTTGTAGTTCTAGGCAAAAAATGAAAGAAAAAATAATGAGAAATATTAATAACATCAAATTTACAAATAAAAAAGTGTAACTTTTTATTCACAGACAATATCACCAGCTGTGTAAGAAATCCTATGTAATCGACAATAATAACAAAAAATTCCAGAACTTTTAAGTGAGTTTGACAACTTTGGAAAGTGTAACATCAAATATGCAAAAACAAATCCTCATGATTTTATTTCTATAGAGTAGCAAACAAAAAATATTATAAGTAAATTATAACCTAGAATAGAACCAACAACATGAAATATTTAGAGAGATATCTAACAAGACAGGTATTAGGGTATTAGAGATTTATCTATAAAATCTTGTCTGTGATTTAGAGACTTGATAATGTTCAGATATAAATTCTCTCCAAATTATCTATAGTTTCAGTGTAATTCAAAAAGAAATCCTAGAAGGATTTTTTTTCATTTAAAATTGACTAGCTAGTTTTAAGATATATACTCAAATGTAATTAAGAATAGTCAATATAAATTTAAATATGAAGCGTGAAGTTTTAGTCCATGCAGAGACTGACTTCTAGATATACAACATATTATGTATACAGACACATAATCACTAGATTGAGGTATCCAGGAAAGCAAACAGACAATATGGCATCCACAGTCCAACATGCGTAGTCCATTTGATTGTTTTGAAAACATACAAGTTACTTCAGTAAATAATCTTTTTAATAAATGATCACATATCCATATGTAAAAATACAATATTCTGCCCTGACACCTACTGTATAAATGCATGACAGGTTTCAAAAGACTAAATGCAAAGTGTTGCCCTTCAAAATTTCTAGAGGAAGAAAACTGAGGACTCTTGATTAAGCAAAAAATTTTATGTGTTGTACCAAAAGCAAAACCCAAAAGACAGTATGCAAATAAATTGTCTATAGTTAAAATTCAGAATGTGGGCTTTTCATAGGACACTGATCAGACAGGAAGGAAGTTTTTCCAATGAAATCTGATAAAGAGATTTTATTTTCACAGAATAGAAAAAGATTATCAAAATGTAATACAAATAATTCAATAAAAATATCCAGGTGGAAGATTTAAAAACTTTTACCACAGGCATCATATTTGAACACAAAAGGAATGTTCCATGGATGCCTTATTATTACATATTATATATAATGTTTAAAAAGTAAATTTTGGGGTCTGAATTGTGTGGGAAAGCGTAAAGAAACCGTAATGGCACAATCTTGACAATTCTCCAATAAGCGGCGTGAGTCAGAGGGAGATAAAGCATACTATTCTATTTTACATTCTGTGTTTTTAAAGCCTTCTTATTAAAAGTTTAAAAATAAAAAATAAAAAACAGGGAGGAGTAACTCTTGGACCATCTGCCTCTTGACCTTTCATGAGAGAGACGTGGTGGTCTCTATTTTATACCACTGCTTTTAATATTTTGCCTTAAATTGCTCTCTCTCTCTCTCTCCTGCAAGAAACTGTAATTATTAAATATATTCATTATATTGTTAAATTAAATATACTTTAGTTAAGAAGTGCTCAAAATTAAATATATTTTCTATTATTTGAAACAAACACAAATATTCCATCAAGGTCTTTTTCCACTGTCTCTCCTTGTAAATATTTGGAGACATTAAGAAAAGATTGTCTTCCTTTCTTTATTCCAAACTCATTCCCAATACTAAAGTTTTGCTAATCTGATTTAAAGTTATTAGTTTTGAACTCTTTAGAAGTTTTTCATAACAATTTTTTTCAAAATAATTCTGCTTAGCACTTACATAACAAATTCTATCCATGCTATTTATTATTAATTTTACATTCATACATAATATAGAATATTACTTATTCATAAATGTTATTTATTGAATAGATGTAGTTTTATTTCTGCATTACTTTTTTGATAAATGAAATCAACTAAATACAATCCACAAAACAACTAAATAAATTTGCTTTTCTTCTGTATGTGGTTTATGATCCAAAATCCCAACACTCAAGTGGAAACATTCCCCTTGGTTTAGCGACCTTTAATATGTGTAAACTATTTATCCTACCAACATTTATTTTTTCCCAACTTAGTGATATAACTACACATTTTACTTTAAAAAATATTAATTGATATTTTTGAAATGTCTTTTTTCATAATGCAAAAAAGAAAAGAATATATAGATAAGAAATGATATCAACAAAACAAACAGTGTACATTTTGTTGTGAGAATTCTATCCACCTTGTGAATCTGTTATATTTACATTGCACAAGAAAAACTGTTCAGGAGCAAAACACCACTAGGCAAATGACCTTGAATGCTACCTAGTATGACAGAGGACATACAGTCCCTCTAACCACCCCCTGCACAGGCTCAGGAGATGACTAATAAGCTACAGAAGAAATCCAAAGAGGTTAGCAAAGGGAGTACCCGCGCTGGAGCGCAGAGGCCTGCCGCGGGGAAGGTCTCCCGGGCTTGCTTGTGCTGCAGGTTTTCTGTAGCCATTTATTCTTGCAGCTTGCTCTTGTCTGGAGAAAGAAAATAAAGACTATTCTTGGCACTCCTCTTGCTTTATATAAATCATGTCACAATCAAATATGTTTAGAGATCCTCGGCTGGAAAGAAAATAGATAGTTTTTTATTTGCAACTTCAAATGCAATTTCACTAATGAGACCCTTTAAATTCATATCTGTGCTTACTTACTGCACTTGGGAACTTTAAAATTGTATTTGTAGCTAGTGAAAGTGTATAAAAATGGAAGTCAATAAAAAAATAACATTAATTAGATTCCCCAATTGTATAGATACATTTTATCCACGTTTCTGTACATTATTTACTTTTTTTTTTTTTCAAAACAGATATTTGGAATTATCTATGTTGACAGGGTGAAAGCAAATCTTTGTATTAATAATGTATGTATAATTCTACTATATATTGTAATAAACTATTTTACCTGAAAAGTTCTAATAGTTATGATTTTAATATACATCTCCATGTCCAATTTTATCTTCATAAAGGAAATGTTGTGAAAAATAATTTTTAATGTGTTTCTCCTTTCCCAGATCATTTCTTATATTACATATAACCATAGGAAGAAGAAAATATCTTGGCTTCTATTATTGTCTATTATGGTAGTTTGGTGACTGAAATTTCATCCAATAAAAGAATTGTAAATTCTTATATATAAAGATAAACTTTGTCATATAGGCTTTCCCTGTTACCACAATCCAGTTGTACAATTGCATAAATCATGAAACTCCCGGGGGCCTTGCTTTTCTCATGTATGAAGTGTGTCGTTGGAAAGAATAATCCTGAAGGTCACTGCCACATCTAATGTACTCAAAACAAATCCCAGGTTGGGTGTCGGGAAAACGCATGCGAGGAGGCAAGCCTGAAGGGACTTTGCAAAGTAGGTGAGAGACACTGTGTACATCCTCACTCCATCAGGGAACAAGAACGAAAGCAATGCTGGTGTCTTGTTTCAGTGTTTAAACTTGTCTCTCCCCCAGGTCACTCAAAGGGGCAAAATGTCTTTATTAATAACTTAGGACATGACACCAGAACAATTATTTTCCCTACTCCCTGACAAATATTTTACTTTGCCTCTTTTTTCTCAAACCTAAAAAAAAAAAAAAGTTCTCCCACCTCTCACTCACAATCTAAATATCTGTTTTTAAATTAAAATTTGTTTTAAATTTCCCTTAGAATTTTCAAGGAATCCAGTAACAACTTGGTGAATATTTCAGCCTTAGACCTACAAACCTTACTCCAATCTGTGCCCATGTTCTAAGTCTGTCTCAAATTACAGTGGAAGTCACATCCTTTTTGGTAAAAGCCCTCTATTCCCTTTATCCTTGGATGGCTTCTCTTTTTATTTTATTTATTTAAAAAACATTTTTTCTCTTTCCACATTTTTATTGGCGCATGATAGTTGTATATAAAGATGGGATTTGTAGTTACATATTCTCACATGTACACAACATAACAATATAATACGGTAGGTGGTTCATTTTTTGCTTCTTTTCACATCTCTATTTTTGATAGGTACTTTCTACATAAAGGTGAAATTTATATACATAAAGGTGAAATTCCCTTATACATTTCCATATGTGTATAACATGATTTAAATAAATTGATTCCATATATCTTCCCCTTTGCCTTCCTTCCTCTTTCTTCCTCCTCCTCCACTGGTCTTCCCATCATCTTTATGACATCTGGTCCCCCACTTCCCCCTTCACCTTGCTTTGCTATAACTTCCACAAACCAGAGAAAGTGTTCCATCCTTAACTTTTTGAGTTGGGATTATTTCTCTTAGCATGACTTTCTCCAGTTCCACCTGTTTGCCAACATCATTTTTTTTTTTCTTCTTTATGGCTGAGTAAAACTCCATCGTGTACATACCACAGTTTTTAAAACCACTCATCTATTGATGGGCACCTGGGTTGATTGCATGATTTGACTGCTGAGTTCTGCTGGTATAAACACCGATGTGGCTGTCTCGCTATAGTATCGTGATTTTAGACCTTGTGGTTAAACACTGAGGAGTGGGATGGCTGGGTCTTATGGTGTTTCCATCCCTAGATTTTTCTTGATGAAGCTTGTAGATGTTTTGCCTCATCCTTCTGCTGGGTGTTATTTAAAATGTCGACAAGTAGTTGTGACACAAACACAGGTCAGCAAAGTAGAAACCTGCACTGACTCCACCCCTCTCTCCGGTGTCCTCCTCAGCGACTCCCCCTTGCCTCACGTGTGAACAGCCCTGACCTTCATTCTGCACTACTCTTCACAGGCTGCTCCTCCTTTGCCAGCATTTTGTTCTACTGAGGTTAATCTGAGCATTCTTCTGACTCCACCAACTGCTTCTTCTAAGTGTTTGTCTGCCTCCTGGATAAGCCCAAACCCTAAGCTCTAAGTGCCACAGAGCTGTCTACAGACTCCCTGTCTCTGGTCCTTATCTGAGGTTTGAATTAGCATCCAGATTCTGTTGATTACTGAATTTACATCCCAACACTGCCCTTCCTCTAAACTCCAAATGCTCTGTCCTACCTGACGTCTCCTCCTGGGTGTTCTGTAGATATGTCCAATGCAGCGTTTGCAAAGAAGACCTCTTCTTTTCCTACTCTGAAACTGCTCTTCACATTTTCTTTTTAGTCTTAGTGAGTGATACCATTATTATCCAATGTCTCAAACCAAAATCTTAGAGTGCAGCTCTCTTTCCCATCCTCCCAATCCAGTGTACCCATAAGTTTAGCTGAAGTCTTCCTCAACTTTATTTTCAAAACCCGTGCACTCACCTCTTTCTTCAGTGCTACATGCAAGATTGAATTTGACTTTTCACTCTTCTACCCAATAGCCTTTTCAGGTTCTCAGAACTGCCTTCCAAGGACACCTGGGTCTAAGTAACTCTACCCCATCCAATGCCCACGCCACCTGTCACCATGGCCCAGGTTCCACTGTTCTCCAGCCACAGGGTGTTCACTCTTCAGCGTGTGCCGGCCAGGGCTGCTTTTGCCCTCTAGAATGTCAACTATGGGAAAGAAGGTATCTAATCAATTAAAAAAAAAAAAAAAAAAAAAAAAGTGCTTAACAAATCAGTAATAAGAGCTAACATCTAGAAAAATCTAAATGCGGGACTGGGGAATTAGGTCTCTACTTTCCTGATAGGTTGATTACTTTAAATATATATTAGAAAGTTCTCTAAACTTTGTAATACTATTATTATTATTGAGTACAATAAAACGGTCTGTGGGAAACCATCCATGACGGGCAGAATCAGACCTGGCTGAGCCATGGGATACAAAGGTCTGACAGCAGGAACTGGCAGTCGTGAGAGGGTTTCAGACAGCCTGGGGTCTGTGACTGAGAGAGTGACTCACACCTGAGGAGACGCTCATTCTAGTGGGATGACCTGCTAACGCGATGGCTTCCTAACTCCACCCCAACCTGCTCCTCACAGAAGAAGCCCTTCCTGGTCCCCCTTTACCTGTACAACTATAAATAAAGAGGAGGTGGGCTTCTCCATCGTGTTAGAGGCCAGATCTTGGCATGGCCCCATCCCCTTCCATTTGAAAAGGTGATTGACTCCTGTGTTTATTTAATTAATTGGATTAATCAATAGCTGGCATTGTTCTCCAACAGAAACCCTTTTCTTCATCCACACTGCACATGGCAGAGTCCCCCCTTTACAACAGGCTTTCAAAGTCAGACAGATCTGATATTATACACACCATACACACCATATGCAAAACCAGTATCAAAAACCTAAGTGACTTGTCAATATAATATACTTGAACAATATCAGAATTCAAGCTTTCAAAGCCTTTTTATTTAGTTATTGTTTACTCAAAGGACTTGCAGTCTCATAAAGACTAAACATGCCTTTGTAAATTGATTAATGTATTTGAAGATATCATTACTTTTCTGTGACTAAACATACTAGGCATGTTTATTTACTAGTATGAAACATTGAACATGATTATATATGTGCTTATATATGTAAATGCATAAGCTATGTATAGAATTATTAACCTAAAATTGGTTATAGAAATTGTATAAATCAAGAGACAATTATAACTCATGAGATTGTAAAAGTAACAATGAGGAAATAGTATTTAAATATGTATTTTTTTGTCTTCCCAAAGGAGAAACAGCAGGCAAAAAAATGGGATGCCATTATATAAGTTACACATCATTTAAGGACATCCGAAAAAAATACATAAATAAAATTGTGTAAAGTAAATCAATAGACCATTAACTCTGAAATAGTTTTGAAGTTGCGTGCATGCCAAAGCCTTAAGGCAGGACACGTTCAATAACGAAGGACTGTGAGATCCAAGTCAGAGAACAGGAAGGCCATTTCTCGCAAGTGAGCGCTGGAAGTTATGACAGTGGACATAACGGTCCATGTGAATCAGGGCCCAGGTGCTGTGCCACAGGAAGAGTGCTGAGGAGGGCGGGCGGGGATCTGGTCAGTGTGGGGAGGGAGCCAGAGTCAACTACAGAGCACAGCACAGAGCACTCCTGAGTGTTAAGGACGGAGGTAGACCCAACCCTGCCCCCATTTTATGATGCATGCATTATGGCGACCATGACATTGCATCTAAATGGATTTTTAATTAAGGGACGGGTTTGTAGTAAATATTTCACTCTGAAAACTTTTGCCTCATGGTTTTGGGTATGAATCAGGCTTAGAAGTAGAGCAGTCAGAGAAGAGGTATCCACTGATGCCATTGCAGATAAATATTTATAAAAGTCAATATGTGAATAATAGTCAAGAAACATAGCAAACCGTCCCCTCTGGGACCGTTTCTGGGGAAAACTGAGGCTATGGCTATGAACCCTGTGAAAAACGTTTCCCAGGGCAGGAGGAACTGAGAGATGCTGGCTCCAGTCACCAAAGCTATGAGCTGCCTTCACATCACCTCCATAACCACTTGAGAAAGAAGCTGTGTCAGCAGAGAGGTGCAATGGAAGATGGGAGGAAACTTCCTTTTCTCCCACACACTGCTCACCAATGGAAAATGGCCCCAAGACAACACTGAGACTCTAAAAGCATGATTTAAATTCTGTGTGATGAAGCCCACCTACTATTAAAATATCATATTGGACATTTTATCATGTAAGACTGACTAAGCTAATATGCAAAAAGAAATATCAGAAAAATGTTAAAAAGTCTATGAAATATCAATGCACTGCCATTTGTGAATCCATAAAAGGAAAGTCTCACTTATCAGGCAGGAAGGTGAATCATGAGAACAATTGATGGGCGTCTAGACCCAGGGTTCCTTGGGAAATAAAACAGAATAGGAATAACATATAAGCTCTCAACTTTTGAAGCTGCATATTAGTTCCTATAGGAGGCTAAGACATTGGCTGTAAAAGCAGGGACCTAGCAATTTGCATCAGCCCAGGGCTATCCTTGGAAGCATGGTACTGAAATGGAAATTGCAAAAGTTTTGGAAAGCAGCCCTGAAAGGCTTTCCATGAACTTGCTCATGCTGAGAACCTGTATGTGACGTTGTGGGGACCACTGTAGTTATATGGTATGACAAAGTTCCTTGAACACAAAAGGTAGTAATGCAGTGGCAGAATCAACTAGAAGAAACCAGTTTCCTTAATGACATGGTGAAGCAGTCATATTAGCTCTAGACCTCTAGACCTCTCTTTTCTCTGAGAAGAAACAGCAATATGTCCACATCCTTGAGTTCAAGTCTTTTCTACTACAAACCAAAAATAATTAAAATAATTGCTGAGTAAACCGATCCTGAATAAAAAAAAAAAAAAAAAAAAAATCAGTGTCAATCATAATCAAAGAAGGGACTAAAGCTTTCCAGAGGTCACCCCAGAACCATTTATGGGCTGATTGATCCTAGCTTCTGTCTTCTGAAAGTCAGATGTGTTCATTTTGAAAGTGCAAAGCAAACTATTTCAAACAATACTTGATCAATTGTGTTATCCCAAATGTTCAAGATAAGATTGGATTCATTTTTCCTAACTTGTGGAAAAATACTTTTAGTTACAGATAGAAGCTTTGGAGGTAGACATAGATATTTAGAAAAATGAAACTGTAAAAGGAGCTATAAAAGATTATCTTTAAATCATGACAGCTGTAAAAGCCGTCTCATTTCCCATTTTAGAAAAAGTATTTTAAGCGTCAAAAGCAACACACACCAAAAAAAAAAAAAAAAAAAAAAAATGGTTAGAAAGAAATAGTGACATAATGATAGATGATGCCTAAAAAAACACTCAATAATTTTAGTGGAATTCACTTTCATCTTATTGCTAATTATATAATGAAGTAGAAAATCCAAATGACTCCTCTTGTGATTTCTGTCACAGACTATAAATTTTCTAAAATCCTGAGAGCAAAACTAAAAACTGTTTGCTCTATGTTTTTCAGTGTGGATCAGATGACCTTTACTTCTCTTTGGAAAGAAATTTGTGTCAGCAGATGTGAGGAACTAGATCATTTGTGTCACAGACAATATCTGAACCTAAATTCCCGCAGTTTAATGCTACAAAATTACTGTTATTTAACATTTTGACATTCATCCATTCTTTCATTCATTCAATAATTTTTAAGAACCTACTATGTGTTATTCAATCTAAAACACACCTGGTGTGAAGGCAGTCACTGAGTGAAGTGGGTAAGTCCCTAGAAGCCCAGGAAAGAGGATCTGATCATGGGTATATATATATATATATATATATATCCATATGCTCTAAAGTGTGTTGTTTTCTAGGCAAACTTTTTATGTAAATCTCAGATTTTTAGAATATGGCTACTATTTTGGCCTACCTGTACAACCAAGCAGGAAGTGCAGTTAAATGTTCCTGATCAGGCATTTTAGTTCAAATGAGATTCCCGATAAATTAAGTTTTACTATATTGTAGAGAAAATTCAGAGTGCTAAATAGGAAAAACCTAGGGGTGACTTTTTAATTTTTTCATGGTATAAATAAGAAAATTAAGAACAAAATTAATTAAATGAATGTTCAATAGGGCAATCAGTGAAAAAAAAAAAACAAACTAGAATTGGACCCAAGGCTCCTGAATGCCCAGGGCAGCCTTCTTGGTGTGTGACAGTGGTCAACCCAGACCACTTGACAGGCCAGGTCCGCCTGCTCTCTCCCAATAAACGCTCAGTTAACAAACTATGGCAGACTACTGCCGGGAGCCAGGCCCAGCAACTCGCCGTTCCCCGAAGGATGGGTGGAGTCGGCGCAGAGGGACAACAAGAATCCCTGGAGCAACTGGAAGCAAGTGCTGCTCAGACTTATTTTAGCTCTCCTTTTATAGTATTAACTAAAGCAGGATTAAACAAGATACAAGTTATAGAGAAATTTCCACAAGATTTGTCACTTTCCGGCAGGTGTCTAACACGTAGGGTACATTAAGGTCAACTTTCTATATTTACTTGAAACTACTCACCTAAGCATATTGCAGTGAAAGATATTTTCCTCTTTTCCTCTTCCCAGCCCTTTGTTTACCCTTTGGTGTCAGATCTATTGTCAGCATAATGACTCTATTTTGTTTTAAGCTAATTTTACTGAACTGCTAAGCAAAACATGCACTAATCTTTAGCTCATGTTATTATATTTTTCATTTAACCTTAAAGGTCTACTCTATTACCTAAACAGGCCAATTCCAAGGAGAGATGACAGTGGCAATTTCCTGGAATGGCGGCCTTCCCAAGCCCTTCCCCATGCTCGGACCTTGTCAAGCAGCATGGTGGAAACAGTCCCCACCAGAATACCCTTTTTCTTCAGGAAAGAAACAATCCAGAACCCTATCTTCTACTCTCAGATGTCTACTTATCATTCCGTAGGCATGTGTTAAAGTCACAGAAAACTTGGAACAAAATTTCAACCACGTGCCTGTAAGACCTAAAATCTGGAATTCAAAAAGCCAACAAATAATACTAAAGGAACATATGACCAGTTTCCTATCCCAAAAGAATTTCAGGAAGTTAGTCAATTATTTAGCAACAATTTTATTTTATTATTTATCACTCAATATTTACTCAGAAAAAGAGTATTTAAATTAATTACTATAAGCAACAAAGAACTAAACTTTAAAAGTACAAAGATTTACATTATAGGTAATATAATATATATGTTAGTTTTAGAGAACTGAAATCTTATTTCAGTAGATTTTTAAACGTGGATGAATTATTCAGAAATTCAAAATGCTAAACACCTTTGGTCTTTTGCTCTTAGTATTCTAATCCTTTGAGTAAAATGAATAAACTAGTGATCATTCAGAATATATATTGCATATTGAATTTGGAAGGGCCTTGAGTTCATATAATTAGCTTGAAGACAGAACATCAAAAATAATTTTGAGGGACTGGAGATAAATCTCCATGGTAGAGCGCTTGCTTTGCATGCTCAGGGTGCTGGGTTCAGGGCCCTGCAATGAGAAATAAATAATATATTAAAAGAAGAAGATAAAGGAAAAGGAAGATTTTTGAAAAAAAATGAAAAGGAAGTTACAGAAATCCATACATGTGATTTATGTCACCAAAAAAACAAAGGAGTCAACAAGTGAGGAAGCATCAAAAATGAAGAGCCCTCCTGGAGAGCTACACATTTGAGGGCAAGGTCAAGAATGTCAGTGGGCCACAGAAGCAGAGGGTAGTCTGTCTACAACTTAGCTCCTTCCTCCACAGCAGATGAGGATCACTGAGTCCCATGAGAGAAATGGCTCCAGTTAGGATTCCACTGCACCAACCAAGGAGCATGGTGGAGGCGAATGGGAAGCCCAAGGTGAAAGGACCATGCACAAGCACTCCTCTCCTCTGCAGCATGAGACAGGAAACTGCCTGCCTGCAGAAGGGGAGAGTGGAAAAACAGACATGTGAAAACAAAGCGAGGTTCCAGCTCAAAGGCAACGGCAAGTGCATTCCTTATCCACCTGCCTACCACCCAGCAGAGAGGGTCCCCAGGACCGGAGCATCATGTCACCCACTACTAAAGGCCCACCAGGCGTGCCAGGACCCAGGCACGCTGTTAACCCTTTCTACAGCTGAAACGCTGGCCAGGAAAACACGCACCTTTAATTTCAACCAACCTAAACTAAATGTTGAGACAAAACATTGACGAAAACCAAAATGTTCCTGCTACTTGGTCCTTACAGAATTAGTCTTTGGATGACAGATGGTGATATTGACGGAGGTGGTCGTGGTGGTGTGATGGAGATTGTGAAGACTGCACCCCTCTCTAGTCTCACTGTGTGCAAGGCACTGTTTGAAATGTTGAGCATGTATTTGCTAACTAATCGCTCTCATCGACGAGCTGAAGACGGGAGTTTTAATATCTGCGTGTCCTGGAATGGTGGTCTCCTGGGGAAGGTCAGGAAGACTCAGTCAGCGGAGAAGCCAGGATTCAGCAGGGGCATGGCAGGGAATGTGGATGGCGACACATCGTTGTATGATAATGTGCACAGCTCTGTCCCCTTGAAAGGGGTCCTTGCGAATCCTGGAGCACAGTGCACACCCCTGCTAGAGCTTGTCTCTGACACTCATCCTCCGCAGTTCCTCTCTTCCCTTCCTCACTCCGGTCCAGCTCTGTCCTTGCCCCAAACTTCCCTTCTTCAGGAGCCCCACCCGAGGACCACCTGACAATGCTGCCACCTCTGTCCACTCTAGCCCAACACCCAGCTGCCCCCGGACCTGCACTACCCTGCATCTTCCCTTTAGTATCTGACGTTCAACACACTCCAAAATGTGTGTGTGTCCTTCGCTTGTTTCACTTTCTTTTTATTTTGTGCTAGAATGCAAACTTTGTGGGGCCGGGATACTAAACTCATTTGTTCCTTCAGGATACAGAACCATGCCTGGCAAGTGATCAGCGCTCTAAAAATATCAATGCAGCGAAGAAATGGACAAAGGGTAAGGAAGTGAAGCGTGAAGAGAACTGAGACAACACCTATGACTGAGGAAACGCCAATAAATGATGCGACAGTGGCTTCCTCCACGTGGAATTAAAGGCGAATTATCTTGGAGTTTCAGTACTTATGTATTTTCCATAAGTAAAATGCTGCAAGATATGGAGAAATCATGAACCAGAAGAATAATGAAAGACCTGTGAGGACAGTAATATTAGGACACATGCTGTCGACTCTCTCAGCATTTATACCACGTTTGCCTGTGTGTGCACATGCACATGAGCCACAGTATTGCTCCGGTAAAGACTATGGAAGGTTTTCCCACAAGAGTTTATGATAGAGCAGATTGGCAATGCCCATCAAATTTAAATGAGTATACCTTTCAATCCAGAAGCTTTAATATCAAAAGAGAACAACTGTACAAGTGCTTAAAGATATTAACAAAAGCTATTAATTATACTGCTTTTAAAAATAATGAAACATTGAGAAACTACCTAAAATTTCATAATTACATAGTGGTTGTATGGTACAGTCAAGCAAGAAAGCTGTTACTGTTACTTAGAAAAACCGTATCTATGTATGCGTATATTATATATTATATATGTATTTACATATATTATATATATGTATACCTATGTAATTGCATTAATGTGGAACTACACTGGGTACTATTGATTAGAATAAAATATGTTTCCAAAAATATCACACATAACATGAATCTATGCATATAAATTGTAAAGGGGTCTGTGTGTGTGTGTGTGTGTGTGTGTGTGTGTGTGTTTGCCAGTATGCCTCTGGAGACAGAGAAAGATGCTAGAAAAGTAACTGATATTTTTTTTCTGATGCTTGACATCTTGGGATGATGTTTACTGTCTTTATTACTTTGGAATTAGGTTGTATTCTCTACCAAAATTATTAAAATATTGGTGACAAAAGCCTAATTATAAGACTGGAAAAGAGAGAGAAGTTAAGGTAGAAGCAATAAGGGGTAGGGAGGAGTGGGCAAGCAACCACATCAGTGGCATTGGTATAATCCAACTAGCTCCTACTAAACACCTCGGTTTGATTCATGGTTAATAATATGTCTGCAAGAATTACTTTATGTGAATAAAATGCACTGGCAACTTCTACTATATTTTATCATTACCTGAAATCAGATATTGCAACTCCACTATTTACAGTATTAAATTTCTATATATGATTAACCTATTAATTGCAGAATCTCATATGTAAAACAAAAAATGTTATTTAAAACTACATCATCATAAGGACTCATAGGTATATTTATAGATTTCTTTCACTTTGTGGTAAATCTGAAAAAATATTTATATTTAAAATGTACTTGCTTATTTTAATTGTTCAAAAGTAAGGGATTTCTATTTTTCTTTTACCTTATGTTTTCAGGAGAACAAACATCAATCACAACTTGAAATCAGATTCTTGGTTGGAAGAATCAGAAGCAACCTGGAGATAAAATATACTTTGACAATGTAGGACTAAGAATTACATTTGTCATGTTATAGGTTTATGGCAAATCATTTCCCAAAAGAAAAAAAAGTTATTAAAATTAAGTAGCATTGATTTTCCCATTTCTTATAAATTTCAATTAATTAAAATCATGTGGAAGAAGATATGTGTAGAGAACAGATACTGACTGAGTGCCTACCATGTTATTCTAGGTTCATTATTTCTCATATCCCTGCCATTTCCACACGGCCTGTTCTATTTGGAGAAAAATATCAACTCAGGATCATGAGAGAGGAGTGTAGGGTGAAGCAGGCCTCTCAGAAGTCTGTCCTGCTGGCTTTTGAACTAAGGCGGATGGATGAGGTGGCAACCTTGGCACAAAGTTAGGAAGATGCAGACACAGCCACACAGAGAAAGCAGAAAAGGGTGAGGTAGAGAAGCCTGGGACCCAGGACTGGAACCATTGGGGACGAGGCCATGGGGAGAGGCATCATAGGAGGAGAGGAAGCAGGAGCCAACCAGGTAGGGTAGGGTAAAGTTCTGACCGTACTCTGAGGCACCTTGAGACCATGAGGGGGTTTTATACAACAGGATGATCAACCTAGTTTGCATTCCCCAAGAGGCCTCCCGCACCCATACAGAGAATGGAGTCTGGGGCTGAGCAGGTGGCGGGGGGCGTAGGAGTCTGGTGTAACTAGGGAGGAAGACGGGGGAGACGGATGCGATGGTGCTGAAACGGACAGAGGCCAAAGACTGAAAGAACTCTTGCAGGTAGACGAGTGTGGAAACGGGGGAAACAAAGAAAAATATGAGTTTGCAGAATGCCCTTGGTGTGTGTGTGTGTGTGTGTGTGTGTGTGTGGTAATGACACGCAATCTAGGTACCACTTAACAACTGCCCAGAGCCATAGTGACAACTGTTGGTGTCATGGACACTTGAGAAAATGAAAGAGAAAACAGAACAAAACGAAAAGAACAAACCCATCCATCTTTAGCTCCCTTTCGAAAACTTCTATAAAACAGTGGGGAAGGCTGAAGGTCAAAGTCAGGCCCCACAGCCACAGCTGAATCAGTCTGGACAATATCCCCTCCCGTCCACTTCAGTTCTGCCTGGCAGGTCCTTTGCTAAATGGCACCCATTGACTCTCTCCTGACCACTCTTACTATCACTTTTGTAAAAGGTCTCCCCCCACAATTTTGCCCAGATCTAAAAACTGTAAAATTAGTTTATGTCGCTTCTATTGCTGACATTTATAACATTTCCTACAATTTGAAAAATAATCAAAGAAAAAGTGGGAATTTATTTCAAGGGAGCCCTTGACTGGCAGTTGTGCACAGTTAACTTTGATACTGAGGCACCATTTTCAGGGGGTCCAGTGTCAATCCTATACACACTCAAACAGAACAGTGATGCTAACAGAAGAACAAAATGCAAGGTCAAATCTCAAGTTATGACTCAAAATGGGGCTGACCGTGGTGCTAAATTTGTTTTCATGATGTTCTGGGTTCCTCTCCTCAATGTATATACAGTAACTGTAATGGAAATTTTACTAGATTAATAAATGTCAGTTCAGTGTGCTATCATCACATCATACTATGGTCAGACTTTATCTGCACAAAAGTATTTTTATTGGACTTCATGTTTTAGAGAATTGAGGCACTGCTAACTATTTTTTTTTTTTAGTTTATGCCTTTGTTAAGGCTTCGTTTTTAAGTGGAAAAACTTCGTGAACTCACAAGCATTTTTTTTTAATAATTGCAGGATAAAGAAATCTGGAACAGGGCTGGATGGTGCTGTTGAGGATGAATTAATTTTAAAATATATCATTAATTAGAATTTTTTGATTATAAAAAATAAGAGATGATTCAGGATATATAATGCAATCAGGTTTCCATTTTATAACATTCATATCATTTAACCTTTATCCAGAATAACTAGGAATACTACAAAGTCTTGCTACTTCTGAGAAATGGACACTATCACCTGTAATGAGAACAGAAAGATGGTTGATTTTGTACAAGGGCATTAAAGAAAAAAATTTCCTGCACATAATATAGTATCATAAGATGCAATATTTCTGCACTCTTGACTTTATTTTCTGACTTGTGGCTAAAAATTGAAAGTCTCTTATTAGTTTTACAGAGTTATTTGAGCAATCTGTAAATTATGTTTGTGTAGTAACTTAGAAAGGAGAAAAGATCCACAAACAGGGATGCAAGCCATGCTCTTCACACCTAGTTTTGCATCTAAAGTGGAGACCCTGGATACCACATTCACACGTACGCATACGTGCACATACACATGTGTTTACATTTTCACGTATGTTTACATTTTCATTCTGCAGATTTGTCATTGGAAAAATGATTTTGTAATTTAAGCAAAAAATGAAAGTAATGTTTATTGTGATGCCAGAGTAAAAAAATTTGGGTTTTACAACTTGGACATTTTATTGGTATATATGACTATATAGAGAATAACACTACCTGTGATTTCCTGGTTTCTCAAGATCATAAATTCTCATGCATGTTTTTCTCCTTCATAATTATTTCTTTATTTTTTTCTAAAATATGTCCTAAAATGAGATATGAGCAGCTCATTTAATCTGACAATGTATTACCTTTTACTTCTGGGTTTCTATTTAAAAGCATTAATAGGATGAAAAGAGAAGACACTTAGAGCAACAAACCATAAATAAATACCGACTTGGTGCCATTGTCCTTGACCTCCTGGAATTTGCTCTGGGCAACCAGTAGGCAGGTTGCACACTTGTCCATTAACAGCACTTATGAATAGCAGACATGAGCTGCAAAGGAGTGGGGGCTCGCTCCTTCCTCAGGTGAAGTGTTGCTGCAGGAGGCAGGGCCGTGTGAACCCTGTCTTTGTGCTCTTCTCCAGCAAGCACATTATCTAGACCAGTGACCTTCATCCCTACAAAACCTCAGAAGGTAGGCACTATTGTCATTTTTCTTTGACACACGTGAGAGAAGCCTGGAATATTTGAAAACTTAATAAAGGCCAAGATAATGAATACAGACAGAGAAGGAGAGAGGGGCATGGGGCAGGCATTGCGGAGAGGTGGGTAGCTGCTGGGTGGGAGGCAGGAAGGGCTGAGGGTGCTGCCAGCAGACATGGCAGCCAAGGTTCACGATTTTTGACTGTACCTCTCCCTACCGATTTGTAATTGTAATTACAGAACGTTCAAAGAAATCTTCATTTTCAGTTAAAAATATCTGGGAATCCAGATAGCTAACACTCAGGCAAAGGTGTAGCATGATCCCTTGTGCCAAACTCAGCCAGATCACGTGACTTGAGAGGCTGAGGCAAGAGTGTGGAAGCAAGTTGGAGGCTGCCATGGGCAACTCGGTAGACCCTGTCTCAAAATAAAATTAAAAGTCCTGGGGAAGAGGCCCAGTGGAGAGTGCTTGCCTAGCATGCTTGAGGCCTGGGGTTGGATCCCCACCCCTGCAAAGAAAGAAAAGAAAAACTAGTGTCAGAGCCGCGGTCTCACTACAGCTTCTGCAGGATAGTACTTCTGTGATCTGCAGAGATGCAAGTAGGGGGGAAAGCCTTGCAGGGATTTAATGGAAAGGAAATTTATTTTGTTTTCTTGCTAATAACTGCATAGAAAGTAATTATACGACTAGAATGACACTTGTACTTTTAATCCATCAAGAAACTTGATGACATATCTGCCCTTTCTTTAAGTAGAATTATGAATCAGAGCATAATTTTTCTGCCTAGTCTTCTTGGATGCTCCTCTTTCCTCTATCCCATAAATCCAATCACTGAGTGTTTACTGACATTCCTACCAAATGTCTCCATCACCAATATTTTGGTATCACTTTCCATCATCTTTTCCCTGACTTACTGCAATATTCACCCAACTAATCACCCTGCTCCTGGTCTGTCCCCAGATAATTCATTCTATACAGGGAAGTAAAAATTCTCTCTCTCTCTCTCTCTCTCTCTCTCTCTCTCTCTCTCTCTCTCTCTCAGGCACTGCTCCATTGTCCATATACCTTTTAGGAGCTTCCCTCTATGCATACATTTCAAACTCCTCACTACAGACCACAAGGCCACAAGGTCTGGCTCTTGCCCGCACCTGGGCACCATGGTGTCACGACCCTCAGTGCTTTGAATTCCTATCAGTTCTGACCTCTGACCTATGTTTCCTAAAATACTCCACAATCCTCCATGCATGGAGGCCTTTGCTTACTCCCTCTGAGATGGACACCTACCCAGGTGCTTTTCAAGGCTGACCCCAGTTCTTTTCAACTCAAAGGTACTCTTCTCATAAGGACCTGTTCTGAATATCCTGGCTAAATCACCCACCATCTCCCAAGCCCCTCTATCACATTAACTTTCTTTTTAGGGTCTCCATAGTATTTGCCACTCTCTGAAATTACTTTAAATATATGCTTTGTCCACGGGAAACACAAGTTGCATAAGACTCAGAAAAAGCAACTTATATGTGTATGTATCTGTTTGCTCTTCTGCCAAGCTGGAAATTTAACTTAGGATCTCAGGCATGCTGAGCACACTGTGCCATGGAGCTGCATCCTAAGCCCATTTGTCTGTTTTCATTCAGTATTGAAGTTCCAAATACTGGATCAGTGTCTAGAACATAGGTGATTCCTGAATATGTGGTTAATACACTAATAAGTCTATTATTAGATGATCAGAAAGGTAGAGGATTTTGCTTTGAAGCAATTTAGTGAAAGGGAAAACTCTAATTGCTGACATGACTATGTAGATTTGATCAAGATCACATGCAATTGCCTAGTCTGGAATTCCAAGCTCTTCCCAGCACTTCCACTCACTGGGTCCACTTCTGCAGCTTCAATTTCCACCACCACCCCGCCTTTTCCTCTCATTTAAATTACCCCAGGTACAAATATCAACTTCTGCAAGAACTAGGCAGACAAATTTCTCTTGACTATGAATTGACTTAAATTATAGATTATACAGTGAAGATTTAAGATTTTTTTTTTCAAACTATGAGTCACAAAATAAAATCCTTAGGCCACAGCCAGCAATCAAAAATAAAGAGAAAAAGAAAAGGAAAAGAAAAGTGATAATATAGAAAATAAAATATAAAAACACATGACTCAAGTAAAATTATTGTTCTTTGAAATGTTTGTTTTAATGTTGCATATGGAATATGAATGTGCACTCCCGTCACAATGGGGTATCTGCTTCCTCTCCGTGGCCATGGTGCAGAGCTTCTGGAGCCCAGACCTGCAGAGATTGCACGTCTGCAGCAAGTCCCCACTTCTCGCCACCTTTCTGACCCCAGCCTTTCTCTTCCTCACCTCCATCTGCCTAATGAAAACCAGTGGCAATGCCAACACCAACTGGGATCATCACCTCCACGCAGCTACACGCCCTTCTCCAAACCTTCCTCTCTACTTAGATAAATGCCTCCCTGTTTGGAAGCCTGGGCTCCAACAGGTTCCCCAGGCTCAAGGTGTGAGGAGCGGGTGATGCTGCCCACTCTCCTTAGGGGAATCTCTGGTCATTAAAATGTCGTCCTACTTTGCCACTTCAAATGTGCTGCAGAGGGACTGCTCCCAGCCTAAAAGCTGGGATCACGCCCCTGTCCGTTCCTATTTGTAAGATGGTGTTGGAGAGGGTAGGTCAAGGGTTCAGGAACAAGAATCTGCTCCAAACAATGCAGGATCTGAACACTGGAGATTGGAAAGAGACCTCAATTCATGGAAAAGCCATAATGGTGTATATTCTGTTTGGAAGGTAAAAGAAGCTTTTGATTAAGAAATATACAACAGGAACTCTGCCATTCTCCCAAAGTAAAAGCCAGTGGCACATGGGTCTCAGAATTCTGTACCACATTCTCCAAACACTCAGGTGTAGTTGAATACTATTTTGGGCAAAAGTGAATTTTTTAGAACAAGAAGTCTTTATTTTGGGTCAATTATGTTTCTCTTTCTCTTCTTCTTGCCTTCCTTCCTTCTCTTCTTACTTCTCCCTTATAAATATGAATAAAACAGTGCATTCCCTTTTTAACATAGAAAACACTGATTACTTGTCAAACTTTGCATTAATGTTAAATACTTTGAATTCCTTAGAAGTCAAATATTAAAGAATAATCAATGCAGAACTACATAGCATGGGTCAAAACAGGAATTTGCTAATAGCTGGATTGGCATTTTCTTCCCACTACCCAGTAAGAACTCTGGTTTATGAGTGTAAACTTGAAATAAAAAAAAAAAAATGCATTCCTTTGTGATTGAAATCAAAGCTATTGAAAGTGGCTCAGTATTACTCCAAAACATTAGTGACACAGAAGTCACTCAAGAAAACATGAGATGAGTGGATAAAGCCTTTTTCATGATTTGATTGGATTCAAACTCTCATCTGTTTAATCTGCTAATAAAAAATATTTACTACAATGATCTTTATCACTCAATAGAAAAAAAAAGTCTCTTTTTATAGAAATGTTATAAAACTGTGTAACCTGGTTAAACTATCACTAATAAACATTTTAATCAGAAAATCTTACAATGGACCAAACCAGATAAAGATGTTGACTTAAAAGAGAAGAAAGAGACCAAAACTAAGAGCTTTCCATATAGCTTAGAATTAATTCTGAAAAATGTTGACCTCAGTCACTGCATTGGGTGGTGTTCAGGAAAGTCAGCCAAGGGGCGCGAGTAATGAGAAAAACACCAATGTCTGACCACATACCTGCTCCAACGTGTGACCAGTGTCGCAGCTCCTCAGTCGAGACCTTCCTGACCTGTCCTTGCTGGAGAAACATGCGGTGCACTATATCTGTAGCTACCCTCCTTGAACTCACAGCCCCACAGTGCCTCCATGAAATGAAGCTGCTTCAACTGAGGAGACATAATCCCTTTCTAATTTATGATATTCATCTCTTCCCGTAATTTGTTTGCTAATATGCCAGCAATTGATAGACAACGCGAAGAAGAAATTTGTTTTCGAAAGCGCTCTTCATTAAACCACACTGGCCCTATGCGGCAACTGTAGTTGGCTTCATTATTCAATAGTACTCTGCTGTCCCATGTGTGTGGCTCTCATTATTACAGATCATTTTTCCTTAGGATGTGTGATTTAATTTTAATGCCTGAATCTAAATCAAAATCTTCTGCTACTTAGAAGCTCTCTGGTGTAATAAGAAAGCGGGGTTTATTCTGTTTTGTGCTTGAGAATGTTTTGCTGTTTCTAAATTATGATAAAAATCAATATGAGCACAAAGACAGCGCAAATGAGGTATAAAGTTTTCCTTTCTTAGGTAAATACATGACTCAGCCCCTTTCCCAATCAACGCTTCGATCTTTACATAGCTTCCCAATTCTTGGTTGATGTGAAAATTTAACAATGCTTTAGTTGGAGAGGGGCGGGTATACTTCTGAGACACTTCCTTTTGGCATATTTCACATGCTTTGCAGTTCAAACCTAGTGTCTTATTTGTAATTGTTCTTTTAATTCCTGAATCGCTCATGCACACAGTACCGTCTTTCATTGCTGATCTCTTCAGAATGCTAGCAAAAAATTAAAGCATTTCCCAAGTTGGATTATTTCCAAGACAAGCCATGATCTAATAGAGAAAATTATTTTCTTTGTTTCCACTGGGAAGCCAGTGAGTTCAAAGCTGTCTGTAAGGCTCACCTTCTGAAGATCCAGGATCCGGGCCCTGGCAGGTGTAGTGGCTTTTCCTGTCTGGCAGCTGTGGCCCCATTCCTCACCCCCACAGAGGGCCCACCACGCCAGCGTGAGGGAGAGCCAGTTCATTCATCTCCGAGGAAGTTTTTGAATTAGTGTTTAATGAAGAGCATGATGAAAGCATTTTTCATTTCACAAAATTTAAATTTCAAATATGTAGCTAGAGAGAACATGGAAGTATCAGCTTAAACCATTAGCTTCAAAATACTGCCATGAGGCAAAAGATAAGATGGGTTTGAAATCAAGCAAGAGATATTTACATTTAGATAATAACACGGGGTGTTATGGTCCCTGTTTGGCACCTACATGCCAAAGGTTGATGCTTCTCTTCATTTTAGGAACACTTTCCTCTATTCATGGGAAAATAAGTGTGGGGTTATTTCCTGTCTGCCCTGAGAAGTTTCTCTGCTGTTCGCGGCCCTTCTTGCCTTCCCCTGAGCATCTCCTCCTGTCTGTGGGCCACCCCAGGATCCTGCATCCAGGGCTTTGGTGGGTACTTTCCTGGAAAAGGCCAATTCTCGCCCTTACTCTGCTGATTTCCGCCCCCTCGCTCCCGGTTTTTCTGATGAAGTCCATCCGTCATACCGCTCCTCTCACTTCGTTTTTGAAGCCCACCATGAACTTCCCACCTGGAACACACCCCTTTCCTAAGTCCATGCAGGTGTGACGTTTTCATCTGGAGTGTACCTGGAGGGCTCTGGCAGGACTGCCTGGAGCGTTCTGAGTTCCAGGGAGGGAACCAAGAGCAAATCCAGCCCCGCAGCTGCTCTGGACAGTGGAGAGCAGGTGTGGCCCCAGAGCGGGCGAACAGCACTGCGCATACTTCAGGCGCACCCTGTAGTATTCTGCGTGGTATACAGCTGTCCAATAGAGTGCACATGCGCCCCCACTCGCCCCATCCCAAACAAAAATTTGAAATCTCAGCACATGCAGCATCTAAACTGCTTGGAAAAATAGAACTATTTCCCCAAAACCATCACAATTTCAAAACATACTGAAATTAATATCCCAAACCTAATTTATTTCAAAAATTTTCCCTGGACCTTTTCAAATGAGTCCTTAAATCAGAAGACCCCACTGAAAGGCATGTATCTCTCAATTAGTCTCTTAATTATTCAAAAACTCAGCAGAAAAAGATATATATATATATATATATATATATATATATATATATAATTACTACTTGTAAGAACATAAGTAAATTATTAATCATGATTTTGTTTTAAAGTTTTGGCTCACTTATAAGAATGGTAATGAAGTTGCAATGCATTAGGAAAGCAATTTGAACTTTTGAGAAATTTCAAATGATATTCAGCCAAACCTTTCAAAAGGAAAAGTTAAAAAAGGTTTTCACAGCTAAAATATATTTGTAATTCAAAACCTGAGGAGTTTTAAAGAAACTTTTACATGGGGTCAAATGCAGGCCTTTAAACAACTAAATGTTTCAATCATAAATCTAGCATTGCATGAGAAAAAGTAAGCCAGACACCAGAAAATTCTAATATATTTCAGCGAGGATAATTAATCCAAGTTCTGTTTAGATTTAGCTTTAATCTATTCATACAAACAGCTCATTGAAAGAAATACAACCATCATATAATGAATAACTCGTTGAGCAATTACTAGTTGACTTTGTGTTAAAATTTTCAGCTATGAAAGAGAAAAGCAGCATTTGATATCACGAAGATAAAATAAAATCAATTGGCACAGAGGGCTATGGTGCCTGTTTTCCAAAATCACTTGATGCACAATATGATATCTAGTTGTGATGTTTTGATTATTGTTAGTATGTATTGATAAGTACTATAGTGCATGTTAAATCCATGCTGCATTTGAACATTCTTCATCGGTTTCATTCAAATGGGCAATTATCATACGGCTCCATCACGACTTGAGAGAATGAGTTAAATAAATTATAAGTACAAATTGTGTGAAACTGGAGTCTGGCTTAAAGATTTTAGTAGTTAATGGTTAGCTTTAATGCAACATGATATAAAATTGCTAACAATTGAGAAGGCGCGGGTGCAAAAGCCACATGGCTGTGTGCAAAATTAGCAGAGCCAATGACTCCGCCCACCCGTTTCTAGACAGCTCGGAAGGGCTGAGCACTCCCTTTTCGGTGCTAGTACTTTCTCTCCCGGTCCTTATCAGAGGGGGTATCGTATATAGTACCTCTTTACAAACCGTATAAACTTTATAGCCACGTTGAGTTCAGCACGAGGGCACGTTGCTATTCACTTGGCTCATCCAGGCTAGGGGGAGGGGCGAGAACCTTGAACTCCGGGTGCTTTATTTTTGCAAGTCTTTGTCGGGGCTTTCAGAATCCATCATATCTGTAAAGCAACACCCTGTCCACGTTTCTGCACGTTATTTGTGCACAAGACTCAGAACTGACATTTCACATCACTGCGCATTGCTTTTTAATGCTTTTCTAATTTAGGCTAAAGATGTAGAAATCTTAGCTCAGTTTGGCTGCATGCTGACCTGTGTTTGAACTTCCTCCCAGCTGCTCCTGGGTTCCTACCCATATTGTTTGAAGCTACAGTTTGGATGAAGCAATCTCAAAATTAAGAAAAGTAAAGAAAGAAAGAAAGGTTTGTGATTCAAAAGAGCACACTGGGAGGCAGTCAATAATAATGTGAAATTGGGAACTGACAAATCTGCTGCCAGATTCAAGGGCACCTCCTTTGACTGTCTGGTCTCCTGGCTCTTTGGAAACCTTGCTGCTGTTGCTCCTGCTCCAACAAGGCAGTGAGCAGGATTGTGCTTCTAGGGCCAGCGCTGAGTTAAACACACCTGCTCTGAACAGCACAAATGGTTCACGATCCCAGGAGTTGGTGGGCTTTGATGCATGAAATTATTGGAGGAAACTAGGGCAGTGTCCAGACATAAGTATAGAGAAAGAGAGAATCCTGGAATTTTAAAAGAGGGTAGAGTTCAGGAAGGTCACAGTAGTCACTTTTAATAGAAGTTGAAACAGGGTGGGAGAAGGGAGCCAGCCTCTGGAAGGTACTGAGCACACGGGCACAGTCCCGGGACAAGCACTCTCAGCTTCCTCAGAGGCTTCCTTTGAGTTTACCGGCTCCATTTACATTAGCGGATGCGATGAGTTATGATGATGATGATGAGGAGGAGGAGGAGGAGGTAGAGGAGGAAGCCACCTCGCCCACCCAGCCTATTAGTTTAGTGGGGGAAGGCAGAATAAAAATACTCAAAGACAAAATGATTTTACCCAACATGGAACATTCACGTTGCCTGAATTCAAACTTTCATAATTTGTAAAATTATTTTATGTTTACATTCTACTTTGTTAAATTGAAAGCAGTAAAAACCCTAAATGACAAGTTTTTCTTTCAATTATTGTCATCTTAATGATATACTCTATATTGCTTTGGTTCACTTCCTGTAATTCACTTAAACTAATGTTACTTTGAAAATAAAAATATTATATGACAGAACCCAAGACAAAAAAAAAAAAAAAGTCATTCAAAAGAATTGTACTCACTCTTCAGACTGAAGGCAGTATACCACGTGGTGATCGTGGTTCTTACTGTCCTTTCTTTCTGTACTAAATGTGTACTGGACTTTTTAAAAATCAGATGTTGTCATCAACCACATGTAAATTTGTGGTGCTTTGAATCATACCTTCAAAATAATTCTTTTCACTTTCATATGCATTTTTTGTTTTAAAGTAACAACATAACAAGATCACAGCATTTCATAATTGAATACCCTGTGCAACATCATCAAAGGAGGATTTAGGACATTCTTCTCACTCAGAAATTACCTTGGGCCCTTTCTTCAACTTCACAAAGTCCACCATCTGATTCGAATCTATCAACACACACACCCCGACGTGCATTGCTTGTTTTTGGACATCAAAAATCAATTATGATCTGATAGAATACAAGGTAGTATCTTTATCATTTTGTATTTGCTAAGAGTAGCTTTGTGGCATAGCGTATGACCTATTTTAGAGAAGAATCCATGTGCTGTTGAGAAGAAAGTATATTTGCTCATTGATGGATGGAATATTCTATATATGTCTGTTAAGTCATATATAGAATTTTTGTTTGGAAGATCCACCCAGTGGT
Source organism: Sciurus carolinensis (assembly GCF_902686445.1). Taxonomy (NCBI): domain Eukaryota; kingdom Metazoa; phylum Chordata; class Mammalia; order Rodentia; family Sciuridae; genus Sciurus; species Sciurus carolinensis. The sequence goes on along the minus strand of NC_062217.1, from coordinate 7,761,107 downwards.
GAGAGAAGTGTATTAAAATCACCTAGTATTATTGTGTTGTGGTCTATTAGGTTCCTGGAATTGAGAAGGATTTGTTTGACGTACATGGATGAGCCAATGTTTGGGGCATAGATGTTTATGATTGTTATGTCTTGCTGATTTATGCTTCCCTTAAGCAGTATGTATTGTCCTTCTTTATCCCTTCCGACTAACTTTGGCTTAAAGTCCACATTATCTGATATGAGGATGGATACTCTGGCTTTTTTGCTGAGTCCATGTGCATGGTATGTTTTTTCCCATCCTTTCACCTTTAGTCTGTGAGCATCTCTTTCTATGAGATGAGTCTCTTGAAGGCAGCATATTGTTGTGTCTTTCTTTTTAATACAATCTGCTAATCTATGCCTTTTGATTGATGAGTTCAAGTCATTAACATTTAGGGTTATTGAGATATGATTTGTATTCCCTTACACCAAGAATACAAATAACCCAATCAACAAATGGGCTAAGGAAATGAGCAGACACTTCACAGAAGAAGATCTACAAGCAATCAACAGATATATGAAAAAATGTTCAACATCTTTAGTAATAAGAGAAATGCAAATCAAAACTACTCTAATATTTCATCTCACCACAAATAGAATGGCGATTATCAAGAATACAAGCAAGAATAGGTGTTGGTGTTGATGTGGGGAAAAAGGTACACTCATACATTGCTGGTGGGGTTGCAAATTAGTGCAGCCACTCTGGAAAGCAGTGTGGAGATTCCTTAGAAAACTTGGAATGGCACCATCATTTGACCTAGCTATCTCACTCCTTGGCCTATACCCAACGGACTTAAAATCAGCATACTACAGAGATGCAGCCACATCAATGTTCATAGCTGCTCAATTCACAATAGCCAGATTGTGGAACCAACTTAGATATCCTTCAATTGATGAATGGATAAAGAAACTGTGGTATATATACACAATGGAATATTACTCAGCCATAAATAAAAATAAATTTATGGCATTTGCAGGCAAATGGATGAAGTTGGAGAATATCATGCTAAGTGAGATAAGCCAATCTCAAAAAAACAAAGGCTGAATGATCTCTCTGATAAACAGCTGATGATACATAATGGAAGGTGGGAGGGAGGCAATAATGGAGGAAGGATGAATTGTATAGAGGAAAAAAAGGGGTGGGAGGGGTGGGGGGGAGAAAAAAATAACAGAATGAGACCAACATCATTACCCTATGTACATGTATGATTACACAAATGGTATGACTCTACTTCATGTACAACCAGAGAAACAAGTTATACCCCATTTTGTTTACAATTACAATGAATCAAAATAAATACATTATAAACAAAGAAAAAATAAATCAAGTCCTGTGTTTATTTCTATTTGTATATTTACATATCTACACATTCATATATTATTTGTGTATGTATACAAATGAATGCGTAGGCTTTGAACCTAGCTTTTTCTGCGCAGCATAATGCTCATAAGACTCATTCATGGTTTTAGAAACATTAGAAATTATTTATTTAATTTTTAGTGGTCTCACGTTGTGTAACTGCAGAGCTTTTGACTAACCATTCTTATATTGATGGACATCTGTGTTGTTTCCAATCTAAGACTTGTTCTTATACAAGTCTTTTCTTTAATACAAATGTTTCCAGTGTTCTTGTGTAAACACCTAGCAGTGGATTCATTGTTTCAGAAGTAGATATATGTTTAATTTCATCTGAAACTGGGAACAGTGCTCCAAAGGGTCTTTTTGAACACTAGTCAGTGATTCTAAGCAACTACCAAATGGTACATGTCTTCACCACCATTTATTATTGTCAATCTTTAAAAATTTAGTTATTCTATTTGTTGGATAGATTAGTTTAGATTTCCAGTTGATAAAGATTTTGAGCATTATTTCTTTGTATATCTTCTTTTCTGAGTTGCCTACTCAAGTCTTTCATTTTCAATATGGCTATCCTTCATATGTGGTTTTATTTATATATTCTGAAAGCAAAGTTTGCAGATGTTTTCTCCCAATTGATGGTTTGCCAGTTTTATCATAAATAGAAATTTTGAACTTTGATGTGGCTTAGTTGATCAATTTTATATACTTAATGTTTCTGTGAATTCTCTGAAGAAACTTGACTATATCAAGGTCACAAAAAATGTGCTCCTTTGTTGTCTCCTACATTGTTTACAGTTTTATAGTGTACATTTTTGTCTGTGATTTCTCTTGGATCAGTTTGTGAGTAGGGAAGACAGCAACCTCTTTGTTTTCTTTGTCTGATTGTTCCAGCATCCTTTTTTGGGAAGACTGCCTTGCCTGTTGAATTACTTTTGCATCCTTTCAAAAAATGTTGGTGTTATATATGTGTGTGTGTGTGTCTATCTTCAGGGATATTTGATAGTTTTGTAGAGTAAACATCTTTCAGTTTTAATTTTTATAAGTAATTTATGTCATGTTATTTTTTTCAATTTTAGTGTCCCTTTGTTTGCTTTGAGTACTTAAAAAGTTCTTTTTATTTTGTTTTGTTTTGTTTTCTATTGACAATGGTTTGAGCAATGTTACTTTCACTCTTTGTTATCTTATTTTGTGATTTATATTTCTTGAAATTCTCACCTAAGTAATCATGTCATATATAAAGAGAGTTTTATTTGTTTCTTTCCAAAATTTGCATATTTACTGATTTAGTTAGGACCTGTGTTACAATGTGGAATAGAAATGACTGCAGCGGAAGTCCCTGCCTATTACTGTCAGGGGAAGGGGCTCAGTATCTTCCCGGTTTGCTACGGTGTGAGCTGTGAGTGTATTATAGATACTCTTTATAAGACTGGGTAAGTTTCCTGCTTTTACTGGTTTGCTGAGAGGATTTGGCATAAGTGTCTCCTGAAGTTTTTGAATTGTGCTTTCTGCATCTATAAATATGATAAGATATACATTTTAAATTCTGTTAATAATTGATTATTAAATGTTAAGCTTACCTTGTATTCTTGGATAAAAAAAATGTCCCATGATGTTTTTGCCCTTTTATGTACTACTATATTCAATTATCTATGTTCTTAATGATCTTCATGATTATATTCTTAATGTATGCTTTGCATAATTACCAGATTTGAAGTTTGTCAGGTTTTGTTACTAAATTCTCAGGACTTTGAAATGTGGTTGGATAAGTTCCCTTTTCTCAATAAGTTGTGTGGGATTGATATTATTTGCATTATTTCTTAAATATTTAACCTCAAGTATTGAACCTAACTGGTTAATAAATCTCCCTGTGTTTGAAGTCTCCTTATGAAAGATATCTTTAGTCCAATTCAATTTTGTTCCTTGAAGTCATTATCTAGAATTTTGCTTCAGCTTGGTAAATTTTTTAACATAAATATTAATAGAATTTCCTTATTCGTAGGATATATAATAATGGTCACATTTTTATTCCTGATATTGGGGATTTGTATTCTTATCTCTCTCTATCTCTCTCTCTCTCTCATCTCTATATCTTTGTTACTAAATAATACTAGTGTTTTGTTCTTTTCTTACTTTAATTAGAGCAATTGTTTTGTCTTTTCAATTCTGTTATTTGCATATCACATTTAGTGTTGTTATAACTTTACGATTAATTTGTTTGTTACTACCTATTACATATCATTTTTACACATTTAAAATATGTAATATCTTTTTACTTCTGATAAAGCTCCTTTTCTTCTTTTCTGTTATAATTCTTCACACTTTTTATAGCTGTTGCAATGTTTGCTTTAAATTTGTGTTATAAGTTTTATGTATTACATAGTCATTAAGCCTACTAAATAAATCTCTAATTTCTGATTATATTTTTGCTATATTCATTTTTGTTCTGCTTCCTATCATTTAATTCTGCTTAAGTTTCCCATGGGTTCCAACACATAGCCCATCTTTTGCACCCGATCTTTTAATTAATTCATAATTATTACAATGAGATTTTTGTCTGACTACTTTAATATCTGGCCACCTCTGATTCTGCTTCTATTGATTATTTATGCTGTTGATCATGGCTTACTTTCTTTATATCTTGTAATTGTTTTTTCAATGTAGGCAGACATTCTGGGAAAGATAAGAACAGAAATTCACAAATACACATATGTGTACAAAGTCCAGCCTCAGTGTTCTTTACACAGGAAGGTCACGTCAGCACTGTCAGTGCCCCAGTGTGTACAACTGAGCAAGCCTGGTCCCTGCCCAAGCCAGTTTGCTAATAGCTCTAATGATTTTGTGGGAAGAGTCAGGGCACCCCCTTCAACACTGCCTTAAGTCTATCACCAGCAGGACTCTGGAGAGACCGCCGAGATGTACAGCCCAGCCCTCAGATTTCTACAGCATCTGAGACTCTTTCAACTCTAGAGTGCCAGGTTTTTGGGTCAGGCGAGGAGTCTCTGCTCTCCTGCTGGGTCCCTGGTAGGTGCTCTGCCTGCCCTTCCCCCGTCTGTGCAGCAGCTTCTGTGCACTCAGTGAAGGCAGGAAGGGCTAGAGATCCAGCCTCAGCTCAGCTCTCGGGTCCTGCACCCAACCTTCCTCCGGTAGGCACGGCCATGAGCGTGGAGAAGCTCATGCGCCCTACCTGCCTAGGGGAATGGAAAACACGGCTGTGGAGATGGACTGACAGGTCCTGAGCACCTCTGCGGTCCCCTCTCCATCCTTATGAGGCTGCTCTATGCTTGTGACCGGGTTTGCTGGTTCTCCTTCCTCTCCACCACAGCACAGTCCCCAGGAGCAAGTTCTGGGCCTCCTCTCAGTTGAGAAGAGCTCTTCACTCTGCATTGTAGCTCATTTAGGCTACTTTGAAGTTTTAATGGTTAAACAAGTGGATGACTCTATGATTTTTAAAATTCTTTCTTAGCTGTCCTACTCTCGGAATTAGAATAAAATAGCGGTGTCTTGAGTTTTGTACATCTAAATGAGAAGTGGAAGCGATGGTGCTTGCGTCTTCAGCATATTGCTTGATTTTTGTATTTTGAGCTCTAGTGAATGATATTTATCTGTACCCTATAAAATGGTGTCCTGAGGGACAAACTTATTATAACATAAAACTGGGAATCTCAGAAAGCTCTTCCTCAACAGATGCTATACCATATGGCTAAGATTTAACACTCAACACAGACAAGCGTGGGAGTGGAAAAGGACTTAATAAATGTGGTCTTCCATTTCATATTGTATAGGAAAGTAGTCAGACAGATATTGGTGGGAAATGTGCAGATTCACTGTTAAAGGAATTGCTTATTCCCAAGTCTGAAGTCTTCTAAATTTGGATGTTGGATTGTATTGTACATGTGTTTTCCTATATCTACTTATTTTCTAAAGTAAAATATAATATTAAAAATAAAATTTTAGGTAGCAAGACAATGAAATCATGAAATATGACCAAACCAGAATGTTGAGTTAATTATATTTGAACTTTTAATGTTTGACCAAGTATGATCATGTTTTATATTACAACAAGAAGTCCCAAAATTTTGTTTGAAAACCTTTATTTTAATATAAGTTTGTCATAGTGTGATGTTTCAAACTTTTCTCTAGTAAGAGAGATTTGTACTTCATCAATTTTTAAGTCTTTAAAAACACATTCTTTTAATAAAAGCAGTCAGGAGCACTGGACTGTGTTGACATACCTTGCTCCAGTTGGGCATCTGAGTAAATATTGCCCAACAAGACTAGTTCTCTAGCTGCATCCTCTTTGGATCCAGGCAACGACTTGATTACCATAAAAGGGAGGAGACAATTGGAAGGCTGAAAAATCTTCTGTCCAACAGCTAGGACAGGAGAAAAGGGTATTTGCCAAGTCAACACCATAGAACAGGCACAAAAATGTAAATCAAGAGTCCTAACCAACCACTGCCCCCAAAATCATGTGAAAGAAATACCAGAGACCAAATGTAACATACCCACATAGCAAAATAAATGAGATAAATTATAGCTAGTTGAGTGACTTTCATTATTTTTTATTCACTCACCTATTCATTATTTTATTATTTTACCTCATGAAGTATTTAGTATAATTGATGATATGAACTTCGAAATATTTAATATCCATATAATAAATAAGTCTACACTATAGGAAACGCTTTTATCACTTTATGGGGAATCATTACTTCGGAACTTACAAAGTTTTATGTTGAGCAATGAAACTGATGAACAACAAGAGGTAGAGTCAACAAAATTGCTCAGGAAGGAGATGAAAAACTGGCCGAATTCTACCATAAAGACAAGGAGTGGAATAAGAGCGGTCAGTGGGTGGTGAAAGCAGAGGTGGTGGTACTAGAGGGAACATTTCAATAAGGGAAGGGAGGGACCGGTGTTTCCAACATGCTTTACACTTGCAGACGAACACACACACACACTCAGTTGCTATGTTCCAGGTCTCATCTGCACCCATACTGACAAACCCTCCGTGACCGTAAACCTCTCTTGTTTTTATCTGAGAGCTGAGGCCTGAACCCAGGGCCAGGTACGTGGTGGTGCAAGCCCTCTACCACTGAGGCACGCTCCCAGGACAACTTAACCATAAGCACTTTGCTCTGGGAGCTCAGCCAACACTGCATGAGGGCTCCTTGCTTGGACCTGGGAGTCTCAACCACTTTCCCAGTCCTTCTCCCCCCTCACGTCCTCACTTCCTCTTCTACCATCTGCGTTTAGTTGCTGATTACAGTAATGCAGTTGCATTAACCTCTGCCATGCTCACTCTGTTAAGCTCCCTTGGCATTAATAAGTTCAGTTAAATAAAATCTCCACTCCTGAGCTTCTCCAGGTTCTCGGAACGGAACTGGCCCGCTAGTGAGAGCCTGTCTGAACAGAGCAGGCTCCGAGTCCCGGAGCCGCTGCAGTGCAGTGTACTCCTGCAAAGAACCAGCGGAGAGCCTCAATCTGCAGTCAGCCTCAGGGATAAGGGCAGGGCAGCCGGAGACCTCTTCAGGCGACTCTGCCCACTCCGGCTGCGGGCTCTCTTCACGGGGCGATCCAAGATGGCGGCCTAGAGGGAGATTGCACCCCCGGTCGCTCCACAACCCAGGAGTTAAGAAGGGGAGGCATTGAGAGACTCGGACTGAAGTGGAGCCACGGGTGAGTCTGCCCACTGGGTAAAGCTCAGCCCGGGTGGCAGGCCCAGATAGAGGTGGCTTAGCAGAGCCGGGCAGGGCAGCTTGAGTCTTCCCAAGGTAGTCTTCCACACTCTGGCAGTGGGCTCTTCCCACACGGCCAGCTGCACGGTGCAGGTCCACAGTGAGAGCATTTCCGCACAGAGCCAGTTCCAAAACGTGGAACCAGTAGGGGGCTAGGGGCAGTATTCTTCGAATGAGCTGCTTTATCAGATTCCTCCAAGACATCAGGCTACTGAAGGCTGGGAGGTGATACACTGGAAATCTACTGGGACACTATAAGCCAATAGTGGAAAACTGCAATATCTCAGGGTCCCACTGACAACTGACCATTATGAGAAAACAAGGGAAGAAAATGTCCCAAACAAACCTAGATGATATATCAATAAAACCCAATGACAGCACAGCAGAAGAAATGTCAGAAAGGGAGTTCAGAATGTACGTAATTAAAACGATCAGGGAAGCTAATGAGGAGATGAAAGAGCAAATGCAGGCATTGAAGGAGGAGATGAAAGAGCAAATGCAGGCATTAAATGATCGCACCAATCAACAGTTAAAAGACCAAATACGGGAAGCAAGAGATCATTTCAATAAAGAGTTAGAGATACTGAAAAAAAACCAAACTGAAATCCTTGAAATGAAGGAAACAATAAACCAAGTTAAAAACTCCATAGAAAGCATAACCAATAGGATAGAACACCTGGAAGACAGAACCTCAGACATTGAAGACAAAATATTTAACCTTGAAAACAAAGTGGAACAAACAGAGAAGATGGTAAGAAATCATGAACAGAATCTCCAAGAACTATGGGATATCATGAAAAGGCCAAATTTGAGAATTATTGGGATTGAGGAAGGCTTAGAGAAACAAACCAAAGGAATGAACAATCTATTCAATGAAATAATAACAGAAAATTTCCCAAATCTGAAGAACGAAATGGAAAACCAAGTACAAGAGGCTTAGAGAACTCCAAACATACAAAATTACAACAGACCCACACCAAGGCACATTATTATGAAAATACCTAACATACAAAATAAAGACAGAATTTTAAAGGCCGCGAGAGAAAAGAATCAAATTACATTCAGAGGGAAACCAATAAGAATATCAGCAGATTTTTCAATCCAGACCCTAAAAGCTAGAAGGGCCTGGAACAACATATACCAAACCCTGAAAGAAAATGGATGCCAACCAAGAATCTTATACCCAGCAAAACTTACCTTCAAATTTGACGATGAAATAAGATCCTTCCATGATAAACAAAAGCTAAAGGAATTTACAAAAAGAAAGCCAGCATTACAGAACATTCTCAGCAAAATATTCCATGAGGAAGAGATGAAAAACAACGATGCAAATCAGCAACAGGAGGCGCTAGCCTAAAGGAATAGCCAAATAAAGGAGAAACCAAATCATGTCAAAAACAAATATGAGTCAATTGACTGGGAATACAAATCATATCACAATAATAACCCTGAATGTTAATGGCCTGAATTCATCAATCAAAAGACACAGACTGGCAGATTGGATTAAAAAGAAAAATCCAACAATATGCTGCCTGCAAGAGACTCATCTCATAGAAAGAGACACCCATAGACTAAAGGTGAAAGGATGGGGAAAAACATACCATGCACACGGACACAGCAAAAAAGCTGGAGTATCCATCCTCATCTCAGATAATGTGGACTTCAAACCAAAACTAGTCAGAAGGGATAAAGAAGGACATTACATGCTGCTTAAGGGAAGCATAAATCGGCAAGACATAACAATCATAAATATCTATGCCCCGAACATTGGCTCATCCACGTACGTCAAACAAATCCTTCTCAATTCCAGAAACCAAATAGACCACAACACAATAATACTAGGCGATTTTAACACACCTCTCTCACCACTGGATAGATCGTCCAAACAAAAATTGAATAAAGAAACTATAGATCTCAACAACACAATCAGCAATTTAGACTTAACAGACATATATAGAATATACCATCCAACACAGAATGAATATACTTTCTTCTCAGCAGCACATGGATCCTTCTCTAAAATAGACCATATTTTATGCCACAAAGCTACTGTTAGTAAATACAAGAAGATAGAGATACTACCTTGTACTCTATCAGATCATAATGGATTGAAATTAGAAATAAATGACAGAATAAAAAACAGAAACTTCTCCAATACCTGGAGACTAAATAATACACTATTATATGATGAATGGATAACAGAAGACATCAGGAGGGAAATAAAAAAATTCTTAGAAGTAAACGAGAACAAAGACACATCATATCAAAATCTCTGGGACACTATGAAAGCAGTACTTAGAGGAAGATTTATTTCATGGGGTGCATTCAAAAAAAGAAGTAGAAATCAACAAATAAACGAGTTAACACTACAGCTCAAAGCACTAGAAAAAGAAGAGCAGACCAATACCAAAAGTAGTAGAAGACAGGAAATAGTTAAAATCAGAGCCGAAATCAACGAAATCGAAACAAAAGAAACAATCGGAAAAATTAATAAAATAAATAGTTGGTTCTTTGAAAAAATAAATAAAATTGATAAACCCTTAGCCACACTAACAAAGAGAAAGAGGGAGAAAACTCAAATTACTAAAATTCGGAATGAACAAGGAAACATCACAACAGACACGAGTGAAATACAAAACATAATTAGAAGCTATTTCGAAAATCTATACTCCAACAAAACAGAAAACCTTGAAGACATCAACAAATTTCTAGAGACATATGAACTACCTAAACTGAATGAGGAGGACATACACAACTTAAATAAACCAATTTCAAGCAATGAAATAGAAGAGGTCATCAAAAGCCTACCAACAAAGAAAAGTCCAGGACCAGATGGATTCTCAGCCGAGTTCTACAAAACCTTTAAAGAAGAGCTCATTCCAATACTCCTCAAACTATTCCATGAAATAGAAGAGGAGGGAACCCTACCAAACTCGTTCTATGAAGCCAATATCACCCTGATACCTAAACCAGACAGAGACACATCAAGGAAAGAAAATTTCAGACCAATATCCTTAATGAACATCGATGCAAAAATTCTCAACAAAATTTTAGCAAATCGCATACAAATATATATTAAAAAGATAGTGCACCACGATCAAGTGGGTTTTATCCCAGGGATGCAAGGTTGGTTCAACATTCGGAAATCAATAAATGTCATTCACCATATCAACAGACTTAAAGTTAAGAATCACATGATTATTTCAATAGATGCAGAAAAAGCATTTGATAAAATACAGCATCCCTTCATGCTCAAAACACTAGAAAAAATTGGGGTAATGGGAACATTCCTAAACATTATAAAGGCCATCTACGCTAAGCCCATGGCTAATATCATTCTAAATGGTGAAAAACTGAAAGCGTTCCCCCTAAAAACTGGAACAAGGCAGGGATGCCCTCTTTCACCGCTTCTATTCAACATCGTCCTTGAGACTCTAGCCAGAGCAATCAGACAAACCAAAGAAATTAAAGGGATACGAATAGGAAAAGAAGAACTCAAACTATCCCTGTTCGCTGATGACATGATTATATATTTAGAGGAACCTGGAAATTCCACCAGAAAACTTTTAGAACTCATAAGTGAATTCAGTAAAGTAGCAGGTTACAAGATCAATGCTCATAAATCCAATGCATTTTTATACATAAGTGATGAATCTTCAGAAAGAGAAATTAGGAAAACTACCCCATTCACAATAGCATCGAAGAAAATAAAATACTTGGGAATCAATCTCACAAAAGAGGTGAAAGACCTCTACAATGAGAACTACAGAACACTAAAGAAAGAAATTCAAGAAAACCTTAGAAGATGGAAAGATCTCCCATGTTCCTGGATAGGCAGAATTAATATCGTCAAAATGGCTATACTACCTAAAGTTCTATACAGATTCAATGCAATTCCAATTAAAATCCCAATGATGTACTTTGCAGAAATAGAGCAAGCAATTATGAAATTCATCTGGAAGAATAAAAAACCTAGAATAGCTAAAGCAATCCTCAGTAGCAAGAGCGAAGCAGGGGGTATTGCAATACCAGATCTTCAACTCTACTACAAAGCAATAGTAACAAAAACGGCATGGTATTGGTACCAAAATAGACAGGTAGATCAATGGTACAGAATAGAGGACATGGACACAAACCCAAATAAATACAATTTTCTCATACTAGACAAAGGTTCCAACAATATGCAATGGAGAAAAGATAGCCTCTTCAACAAATGGTGCTGGGAAAACTGGAAAACTATATGCAATAGAATGAAACTAAACCCCTATCTCTCACCCTACACAAAACTCAACTCAAAATGGATCAAGGACCTCGGAATCAGATCAGAGACCCTGCATCTTATAGAAGAAAAAGTAGGTCCAAATCTTCAACTTGTTGGCTCAGGATCAGATTTCCTTAACAGGACTCCCATAGCACAAGAAATAAAAGCAAGAATAAACAACTGGGATAGATTCAAACTAAAAAGCTTTCTGTCAGCAAAGGAAACTATCAGAAATGTGAAGAGAGAGCCTACAGAGTGGGAGAATATCTTTGCCACTCATACTTCAGATAGAGCGCTAATTTCCAGAATCTATAAAGAACTCAAAAAACTCTACACGAAGAATACAAATAATCCAATCAACAAATGGGCTAAGGAAATGAACAGACACTTCACAGAAGAAGATGTACAAGTAATCACCAGATATATGAAAAAATGTTCAACATCCCTAGTAATAAGGGAAATGCAAATCAAAACTACCCTAAGATTTCATCTCACCGCAATTAGAATGGCGATTATCAAGAATACAAGCAACAATAGGTGTTGGTGAGGATGTGGTGAAAAAGGAACACTCATACATTGCTGGTGGGGTTGCAAATTAGTGCAACCACTCTGGAAAGCAGTGTGGAGATTCCTCAGAAAGCTTGGATTGGAAACACCATTTGACCCAGCTATCCCACTCCTTGGCCTATACCCAAAGGACTTAAAAGCAGCATACTACAGAGATACAGCCACATCAATGTTCATTGCTGCTCAATTCACCATAGCCAGATTGTGGAACCAACCTAGATGTCCTTCGGTTGATGAATGGATAAAGAAACTGTGGCATATTTATACAATGGAATATTACTCCGCAATGAAGAATGATAAAATTATGGCATTTGTAGGCAAATGGTCGAAATTGGAGAATATCATGCTAAGTGAGATAAGCCAATCTCAAAAAACTAAAGGACGAATGATCTCGCTGATAAGCGGATGAGGACATATAATGGGGGGTGGGACGGGCTAGCATTAGGTTTAGGGTTAGGTTTAGAGTTAGGCTAAGGAGAGCAGTAAGAATGAAGGAAAGAAGGACTGTGTAGAGGGAAAAGAGGGGTGGGAGGGGTGGGAGGGGTGGGAGGGGTGGGGGGGAGGGGATAAATATAATAAACATCATTACCCTATGTAAACGTAAAAAAAATAAATAAATAAATAAAAAAAAATAAAAAGTTTACATATATTGAAAAAAAAAAAAAAAAAAAAAAATCTCCACTCCTCCTGCCTCATGTTCTAGGCTCACTCAGGCTAAAACACATCCTGAGTTTTGGCACCCCAACACCCAAACTAAGAGGAAATTTGCACTTTGTAGCATGCAATCTCAGAAAGTTTCCAAAGTTAACTTTTTCAGCACCCATTAGGAACCTAATATTTTGCAGACTTGTAAAACTGGTATTATGTACATAAACATATCATAACTATTATGACAGTGAGATTCCTTCTTCAGTATTTACATGTAAAAAGTTGTTTTTCACTCAGTATATTTTGTCTAATCTCCATCATGTTAATCCTAGCATTTTTAACGTCAACGGTGATAAGAAACATGCCAAATGACAGACACTAGAGAACATACATATTTAACACATTATTTGCACTATATATTAGAACCATGTTTGTGAATATATTTAGGTCTTTTATTAACAATCAGTCCATCAACCTGAGTACTTTGGGTGTTTTCCCAAATTATAATTAGCCTGACGCTTTTTCAAAAATGAAGAAAAATAAAATCTGTTATTAAACTCATTTTAAAGAGGTCATTCTGCATGACATCTGTTATTTCAATGCAAGTTTTAAGATATTGCTCAATAAATCACATTGTATAAATATTTTTAATATTGCTAACCAATTGGTTGCTCCTCTGAGAATTTATCCCTGCTTCAGATCATGGCAACAGCAGATATCTCAGAAGATACACACCACACACACACACACACACACACACACACAATCAAGATACACAGATCAGTTGAAAAGTTCAAATAAGACCTAGCACATTTAGTGTCATAAATGGCAGAAATAACATTTCCTTAGCTTAAAAGGTAATGAAATGAAAACGTTTTAAATTAGTGCATTTTAATTATACATATTAGTAGGGATTGTTATGACATACTAATATATGCACACAACATAATTTGCTCCATATCTTTCCCCAGTACTTCTCCTTTCCTTCCCCTGACCCTCTTCCTGTACTCCACTGGTCTTCCTTCTATTACTTTTTTGGCTTTTTTGGTAACAAATCAATAGCACATTGGAGACAATTCTCTTTAAAAATAAATCCTGGTAGTATTTCTAAATGTAGCTTTCAGAAGATGCCAATAGATAGCAATATTGTATTAATATAGTCATAAGATTTCAATTTAAATATTTAATAAATGTGAATTAAATGATATATCATTTTAATACCCCCCAAAAAAATGTACAGAGAACATCTATATGCTTTTTGATTATATTTGTGTTAGTGCCTAATCTAAATAAGAAAGTGATAAAAAAAAATTTATCAAAATATCTTAAACTTTGCTTTACGTGTACTTCAAAGAACTATGAAATATGCAGTAAGACTTGGTGGCTTTGTGTCTGATTCTCTATTCTTTCAAAAGTACTCAGCTGCAGAGTAGAAGAGATTTCATTGCAATCCAATATACTATGGTAAAGCAAAACCAAAAAGATTAAATGCAAAACACACACACAAACACACACACTCAGCAAGAATTTTCTGATATTACTTAATTTTTGCAACCATAAAAGCCATATTTGTTAACCAAATAATCATTGAACTCTTATCACCTCAATGTTCATTGTAGAATGTTTTTCTACCTCTTTATATCATATTTCTACTAACAACTTGGGAACTTTTTTATTTACTAATAACATATAGTCTAAAAGAAATAACTATTTTCATGTTCCTCTAAGTTAGCATCATGTACTTTTCTTTTGCCCACTACATCTCCAAAAAAACAATGGTTAAAAAAATTCTATTCACAGAAATTATAAATAGTTATTACGATTTTTAGGGCAGTGAGATTATTCTATATGACACTAAAATGGTAGATGTATTAGTTATTCATTTGGCAAAATCCACAGACTATATAGCAACCCCAAATTAACCCTAATGTAAATTATTGACTGGTTGGTGATGTGTCAGTGTATGTCTGTCAATTGTGCTAAATGGACAACTGTGGTGAGAGATGTCAATGGTGGGGGTCTTCATGTTCTACTCAAATGTACTATCTCTAAAACTGCCTGAGAACTCATGTTTATTACTTCTAAGATGATGAAATTAACAGTGGAAGTCATACCCATGTTTGAAAATAAACATGGTCCTCAAAGTCAGATTAGCAAATTAGAGTTCAGGCCAGTGGGTGGGCCACATGGCCAAGACTCCTCAAGAATGGATCAGAAACAAGAGTCCTATTTAAAGCCTGAATTTTCCAGAAGCTTCTGTGTCTAGGCTGTACAATCAGCACAGAGAAGGTGGGAAGATGCTCACTTCGTGCCTGTGTTCATGGTGAAAGAAAACAATAAAGAGTCGATTACAAAAAATCAAAGCCAGAGACTATTGTAGCCTGTCCCCTGAAGCCACTATGCACCATCTGTAATACTAAACCAAGAGGTTGACATGGAACTGGTCCAGTAGCAGAGCCAGCCATTGTGGGCACAGGGCACAGTAGGGCACTCTGCTTAGAAGCTCTGCTGTGGAAGGCATATGGTGCCCAGACTCATAGGAGAAGAGCAACCTTAAGGGAGAACACAATCAGAGAGGGAAAAACACCCAGGTGTCTAATTAGAAGACGTAAAAAAATATTTTGTAGTCCCACGAGTGACGATAATAAAATCATCACAAGGAGAATATGAAAGAAATTCAGTTATTTAAGAGATCAAACAAGACAAAAACAATATGTTTTGCCTGGTGTCATAGCACATGTCTGTAATCCCAATGGCTCTGGAGGCTGAGGCAGAAGGTCCCAAACTCAAAGCCAGACTCGGCAACTTAGCGAAGCCCTCTGCAACTTACCAAGACCCTGTCTCAAAATAAAAAATTAAAAGAGGGTTAAGGATGTGGTTCAGTGGTTAAGTGTCCCTGGGTTCAAACCCTAGTAACAAATAAGTAAATAAATAAATATGATAGCTTTTAAAAAGTGACTACATTTAGGGGGGAAAAAAATGTTGTCACTGAATCAAAAATCTGAATTTGAGGAATTGCTTCTGTGTGACATGATGCTTGATGCTATGAAATACAAAAATGTCAATGCATTGTTTAGTATATCACCAGAACAGTTCACTGTCTTATAAAGACTTGGGTAAACTCAAAGTGAGATGACTGAATGACCAACGTGAACTATACAGAAGAATTATCTGAAGAACTAATTGAAGCACAGCAGTTAGAAGTCTGCAGTGTACTAGAGGTTTCCATATTTCACAAGCCCAATGATTACATAGTGTTGTTAACAAATTTATCATTGTTTCTTAAAAAGCAAGTTTAATCATGTTTAGCACCATTGATTTGCTTTTATTTTATTATAACATAGTACTTCCGTAAGTATTTGAACATGCACAGATAGCAAAACCATATTCTCATTCATTGAGATAAACACCTGCTCTTTGACATTTATGTTAAGAAAAATAGGTAAATATTTTCTCATCTTTTTATTATTGATGATGGATAACATTGAATATCTCAATAAGAATAAACACATCCAAAATGTGGTATGGACAGCTTTGCCTAATGATTCAGTGAAATCAAGTTGGTTTCTTATGAGGATAAAGTAGAAATATGTTCTTATAATGCTGAGGTTTATAAAGCGATATCTCAAAATATCCCATATTATTTTCATGACAGAGACGGGAGTGACTGCTTCCATAGCTCGACTTGAGTTTTAAAGTAGTAACTGTGATAGCAAATAATTGTTCAGGGGACAGTTGTTTCCAATGTAACAAAAATTTTCTGATGAATCTTCATCTGATTGATTCTTGTTATTTTAATAGCTTTGCTTAGTTGCTAATTTAAATATATGTGGCCTAATCAATAATTATGCTCGGCATCTCTGTTTTGTGTTAGTTGCTGTCTGAATTGTTAGGGAACAAAAGGGAAACCAGAAAATCCAAGAGAATGTTCACTGGAAGGAATGAAACTTAACAGAGCCAAAGAGGAAGCAGAGGAGACCAACAGCTGATATGTCAAGGTACGTATTGAGGTTGGATTCTTTATTAACATTAAATACCCAGAGAGGTGAATGAAATACTCAAGGTTATCCCCAGATATTTACCATGAATAACTCCTTTGCTGTGATCCACCAAAAGAAACACGTCATTCAATACCATGGGGTTTCTGTAAGAAGCCAAACCGTGGTGAAGAGAAATGCTCATGGAACTGCAGAGGATGTGTAGGTCTTGACATGGTCCCTCTAACCCCAGGCACAGGCTGCCCTTCCAACTCCCAAAGGAAGATGGGCAAAGGCATTGGATGTCAATCAGATTACAGAAGATGTGTGTCAAGGAAGAGACTCATTCCCTCTTTACCATTACACAGAAAGGAAAGGGAGAAAGGAGAACTCTACAGAGAGACAAAGGACACATGAAGTAGTACACGTGACAAGATATATATGCAAAGCTGGTGAAAACGTTGGTAAATCTAGCATAGTTTATTCGCTTTAAAGTGGACAGTTAAAGTCCATTAGTAGTGCTGTCTTAATTGCATTTGAAATGTAATTCCATTTTGGATAATTTATTGAGATGAACATTCAGGAGCTATGGTAGTGTGTACCCTAAGTGATGTTAGTGAAAGCTCAAAGAAGCCCAGAATTATGTTCACTGTTTAATCTCTCCACTGATGGAAACATTAGGCCTTGGATTAAATTTTGTAATTATTTCAAAAGCCTGGCTTTCAAGTAAATGTGTGGAAGGTGAAAATTGGTAGTTTCACACAGCTCTAAGCATCATGGCTTTGTATGCGTGAAAGGACAAGGGACAGATTCAAGCTATTTGATTATCCATGCATTTATCTGTCTTGTCTGCATTTTCCTTCTGAACGCCCTACCGTGGACTGTGTAACTAAAAGGTTTTCCATTATATGTAATTTTAAGGAGAACAAATGATATGCAATCATATACAATGTGAGAAAAATTATGACCATCTCATCTCCAGAGAGATTCACATTTGGCCTCAATTTACTTCCCAAAGCCGGGGACACACATACTGGTGGTGGTAGCCCAGGTCAGAGGGTGCGGACTGGGAGCTGCCTCCATGGAAGATGCCATGCCTATGCTGACCGTTCAAGGCTGGTGCCCACCCTGGATGGGACTGCTGGTCGGGGAGGCGACGCGCCAAGAGCACAGAGGCCGCCATTGTTTCCCCATTACGTTGTCCCCCCTGCTGCACCATGACACCTGGATCTCCAGACAATTTCTGCCTTCCATTACACACGGGCAGGAGTGGGTGTGAAAGTGAGCCATCCATGGAAGCCCAGCCGTTTAGAACAGGTCTCTGGGGCACTGGGAGGAGAGGCCTGGTGAGCTGCACCCAGCCGGCAGGGGTGGCTTAGCAGCAGAGAGGGCGCTACCTGCCACAGGGCTGCTGAGGAGCTTCCTCTTCCTTTGGCCTTTCCCTGTATCCACACCAGCCACACTGGGGAAATACTCTCTTCCTGCCAGTTCATTTTCTTTGCCGGTGTTGCAGGAAGGTCTTCTGTGAGTGTTGGGGAGGGGGAAAGAAGCCACTCTGGGCAAGAGTGTCAGCAGGAGGAGAGAATCCACGAACTCCAGACTGAGATGATGCTGCGCTTTCCACAGTTAAAGCGAGTCTGCCAAACCTTCCATCTCTGCCACTGTTTCGGTCAGCTGTGTGTCCCTGTGACCAAAATACCTGGCAAGAACAATTTGGTGGAAGAAAAGGTTATTTTGGCTCATGGTTTCAGAGGTTCAGTTTAACATGGGCTGACTCCATGGCTCTGGGCCTGAGGTGAGGGAGAACAACATGCAGAAGAGCATGACGGAGGAAAGCCGCTCAGGACGTGGCTACCAGGAAGCACTGGGGACAAAATATAAACCCCAAAGACGTGCTGTCAGTGACTCACCTCCTCCAGCCACAACCTACCTGCCTAGAATTACCACCCAGTAAATCCATTCCAGTGGATTAATCCACTGATCACATTGCAGTTCTTGTGATCTGTTCTTTTCACCTCTGGATATTCTTACATTACCTCACAGGTGGACTTTTGGGGATACCTCTTATCCAAACCGTGACAGCCTACCTCATCTTTCTCTTTTCTTTCCTTATGCTGCCTAAGAAGCAATGAAAATGACTTCGCATGAGTAAAAGGAGTTGGGTGGATCCTTCGCTTTATAACCTGATTTATTCTTGTGACTTCAGCAGCTTTGGTTAATTGCAAATCAAAAATTATTCAGCATAGTCAATAATTATGTTTATGAGTCTCTGTTGTGCGCCAGTCATTGTCTGAGGCACTGGAAAGCGGAGTGAACATATCGGATAAAATCCTGCCCTGTTGAACCTAAAATTCTAATGAGTGATGATTAATAATTAAAATTTATCATTATAGGCAGGGATTGATGTTAGAAAGAAAAGCAATCCTATCAGCATGGGGAACCAATTCTGCATAATTAAACCTCAGTATCCTCATAGGTTTAGAATATGATTTGGTGGTACATAATACAGTCAGTCTTTTCAACATAGTTATAAGCTTGATCTCTTAGTTGGAAAGATGTCTGTTACCGATGCAAGACCTCCTTGTCTGCACAAGAAGATGCCAAGTGTAGGTGACCTCCTGACTGGGGAGGGGGCAGGACTAGGCAGTCCTGGGAATGGGGACAACTCCAGACCATGGCAACATAAGTAATTTATATTACATTTTGTAGATAATTTGTTAGAGTAGTAATTATGAGATCTATTATTTCCTATTGCTGTGAAACTATTTACTAAGAACTTAGTGGCTTGGAGCAATGCTTGTATGTCATTCCAGGATGTCTGTGAGTCAGGATTCTGGACCTGTGTGAGTTGCATGCGCTGCTCACAAGGCCCTGGTCAAAGCACTGATCAGACCATGTTCTTATCTGGCATGCACGGTTTTCTTCCAAGCAGCAAAAGATTTTGGCAAGTTCCAATTCCCTGCAGCATCTAGAGAGCTGAGGCCCTGACCTGCCTCATGAGCTTCCACATACACTTATTTCTTGGAGTCTGGCAGCAAAGGCGTTCCTGTGGCCTTAGATCCAGAATCTAACATAATATAGGTAATCACAGAAGCGACCTTGGTGTGAAGATGTCACTTGGTGTGACCTATCATGGAAGTGACATCCCATACCTTTCTCATGTTTTCATAGTTAGAAATAAATAATGGTTTCTCCCACAGTCAAGAAGAGGGGGTGACACCAAGTTATGGTCCCCAGGAGCCAGGAATCATCAAAATCATGCTAGCTTAGGTCTACCACATGGAGAATCTGCAAAATATGTAGCAAAATGACTTTCTTTTATAGCAATAACTCAATGGGACTCACACAGTCCGAAAGCAAACGCTGCTCTTCTTTAGTTGGCATAAAATTGTTCAGGAACAAACATCAAAAATTAAAAAAAAAAAAGGATGCAATTCAAAATAATCAGCTCAGCACTTGAGCATTGTATCGTTCCTTCCCGAGACCCCAATAAAAAAATTCAATCAATGGCCAGAGCAGTTGGGAGGAAGGGGAGGGACCCTTTGGTGGGAAAGAGTTCAACCCTAACTGCCACACCCTGTCGACGGTGGAACTGATCATGGAGTCGAGGCCCAGAGTGTGCACACCAGGGCTGCACAGGGCTTCCAGGTTGCCAGGTCACAGGTCAGAGGTGAAAAGCAGGCCTACCAAGAGCAGGAAGGGGACAGCGGGAAGCTGGCCTCAGGGGAGGCGGGGCACCACCTCATCCTGCTGTTCTCAACTCCTGCTCTTTTCTTTTTTTAGATTGTTCTTATTTCTTCCATTTTCCGCTAAACAAAAATGAAGAATTAAAGAAAACACGCAAGTAATCTGTCAGTTTCCGATAATGCATCTATGAGACTTGTTAAAAAAAAATTGAGCTATAATCTGCTTCTCTAAGGATAGTCTATTTTAATTGTTGATTATGTTAACAGTTAATGATGAAGTGAGGAATAGCACTTGCTTTTCAATCTTACTCTGAGTGGCATTTTTCAAACAACACATTTCTTTATATATTAGCTGTTAAAGTAATACCTATTAATTCATGAAAAATTGCAAAGACAAGAAAATATAGATACGAAAACAAATTAGTCAGTCATAGACCTTTCATTCAAAAAGAAATTGAGATTTTTTATTGCTTAAGTTTAGCATTCTTTTGTCTAATTAATCTTAATATACCTTTCACCCATAATGAAAATTAAATTGAATTTATTTTCCATTTACAGCATTGTAAATAGTTTTGTGTGTGACCAAATATTATTTTTGCATTTATTTAATAGTCTGTGTTTGCATGTGCCGTAATTTATGGAAGCTGTTTTCTATTATGCACTTTTAAAGTTGTTTCCAGGTTTACATCTTCCTTGCACTTCAGTGTATTCTGACTTCACTGTGGACTTTCTGATGGATCATAGAATGTAGCAGCAGTGTCAAGTCTGTGTTCGAGGTTCTCAACTTATGTTCCAGTCATGTCACAGAATTTACATGTCTCCACTAAATGTGAGGTGTGCCTTCTCATTGTGGCTTCACCAGCAATGAGTATTACTGAGAAGTGGAAAAGAGCACACATTGTGATAAAATGCATGTTTTAGATTATCAGTGAGATTAACCTTCACGCACCTGAGTTTAACAAGGTGTACTTGTCAGGAAGAGCTATCACACGACATTTGGTGCCAATCAATCCTTCTAGACCTTGACCTGTGTTATTACGTTTCCTGGTGTAACCAGCCAGTATAGCAGACCAGGCCCTCTTGCTTTCTGTGTGGAGTACCTGTGTATCTTAGTGTGTGTGTGTGTGTGTGTGTGTGTGTGTGTGTGTATGTGTGTGTGTGTGAGAGAGAGAGAGAGAGAGAGAGAGAGAGAGAGAGAGAGAGAGAGAGAGAGAGTTGTGATCACCTAAGGAGAAGGGGAAGAAGATGCACTTCCCTGCATCTCAGCAAAGTGCTGTCTCCCAAAAAACATTAAGATGGAATCTGCTATGATTTGAAGGTTGCCACCAACACTGAAGTTCAGTCCTGATCATGGGGTTTTAAGAGGTGACCAGGTGGGACCTTGAAGAGGTGATTATATCATCAAGATTCTGTCCTCATGGTGGGTGGGGTAATCCACTCATGGATTCATGAATTAGTGGGCAGTGTCCAAAATGAGTGTGTTTTAAAAGTCAGTAGAGCCTATCTCCTGACCGAGCCCCACTTGCCAAGTGACACCTTGCACCATCTTGAGCCTGCGAAGCAAGAAGGGGCTCACCAGCAAGAAGGGTCTCACCAGGGACTCTCAGCCTCCAGAACTGTAAGCTGAATGAAACGTTATTCTTCACAAATTACCCTGACTCCAGAATTCAGTCATAGCAACAGAAAGGGGACTAAGGACCTGAAGTGTCCATTTCATTCCAGTTCTCATGGACTTGCCGGTGGCAGCCTTTCTTTATGGATCTCAAGTCTCTGCAGATTTATGATCCCCTCCATTTCCTGATAGCTGAGGGTTGGTGTGGAGGAGAGTCTGCATCCCAGCTTCTGTTCAGACAACACAAGAAATGCTTGTTTTTCTGCTCATCTTACCATCCTATCTATATGTGCAGTTGCCCACCCCCCCTCAACTGCTCCAATTTTTTCTTCTTAGCAATTGTCACCTCGTAAAAGATGCATAAAATACATTTATCTATTACATTCATGAGTTAGTTTTCTATTAACAACATGAGAGTGCAAACTCTTCCAGAGATTGTTCTGTTTGTTTTATGTTGTTGACCGAAGTACTACCAGAGCCTAGCACTGTGCCCACCTGGTAGGCCATTGGTCAGTATTCACAGGGGACAAGGGAGATTCCAAGCCCTGGCAGATGACACACAATCATTCATAGTGTTCTCCAGTCAAAGGGCCACCTGTCAAGTGCAGGGCCTGGTTGTCACTTAATAAGCTTTTTTTGAATGTGGAAACAAATGACTGAATGATTTGGGGAAATACCTCTGATTCCCACTTAATGATAAGGTTTATTAATTGAAGTTATTTAGACTAATTATCCAAGACCATCTGTTGATACCCAATCCTAAGAACATGTTAACTGGAAATAAGAACATGCTTTTGCTGAGAATACATTTGCAACTAAATAAAACCAAAGTGATTAGAAAAAATTCTTAGAAAAATATCAATTTTTTTCACTGAAATATCCTCACATTTTCGTTAAATAGACTTTCCTTACAAATATATATTTTAATGAAATATGTAGATTCAGTTTATACTTTTTTCATGAAATGTAAAGCATCCATGTGAACTTCAAATGCAAAGCAGGAGGCTGAGGTTTCTGGGCTGTAGGAGCCGAACTTCAGGATGACTGTATGCTGCACCCAGGAGTCAATGAAAAATCAAATCAACTGGCAGATGTGTTCCTGCAGGACTGAGCAAATTTGTTTCAGGAGCTGAGCAACTTGTCATTGGCATTCCAACAGCTCTGTTTCCAGCTCTCACTTTCTCAAGTCAAGTTTGTGCAGATTTGGTACCCCAGGATACATAAGTCTTATGCTACTTTGGATTTGATGTGAAGAAGAATCCCACTGTTTGGTCGCAAAGGCCTGTCAGAACGGAATTGACATTTTCTTTCCCTCTTACTTTGTGTAATATGACTTAGGAGTGGGGAAAAGGAAGCAGGCTGCTTTTTTTTTTTTTTTTTTTTTTCCTTTATGGGGAGAAAAATCAAAGCCCTCAAAATTCTCTGGTGGTTTTGGATCTCCAGTATCATTTAGTTGAATCCCCACTGCTCTTACATACTTTTCTTGATCAAAGTTACATTTTCTTATATCCGCTGCCCAATCAAAGTGATACCAACTGAACATTCAATCAAGATGTGAGAGATTCTTTTTTTCTAACACTTAAACATGGCGAACAATTCATACCTTCATCTTGACAGCACATTCATCTGTGAGATGACTTTACAGTGGGTGCTTTATCACCTCTAAAGTCAAAGTCACCAGGCAATTGAATTTGTACATTATTAAAGTGGCAAACCTTAATAGACCAGCAAACCTACACAAACCAAGGTCTCTCGGCAGGGCACAGTGGGGAGTCATATGGGACTCTAGAGGGCTGTTTAGAATTAGCACCTTCCCAAGATGTTCAGGTGAGTCTAATGTCAGGACTGTGTGAGCCCACAGATGTATGTTGGGCCATGGACACTGGGTACAGGGTTTGGCTCTCAAGCATTTATATTCATAGTGCTCAGAGATTCTTCAAGAGGCAGGGACAGGTTTTACTATGTCACTAGTTGCTGTCACTTTACTGTAGACAATATTTCCAGCTAATATTTAGAAACCTTTTGTTTCCAGGTTCCGAGTTAGAAGTTGACCCTTCTAGCAAATATAGGATCCTAAGGAAACTAAAAGAGGGAAAATAGATACAGGTCAGTCCTCATCTGGGGAAAAAGTCCTGGTCTAGAACAAGTGCTCCTTCCTTGGGGACCTGAAGTTTGATTCTCCGTGTGCATCAGCTACAGTGAGTGTATCCCCACACATGTGGATGGTTAAAGGTAGAGGAAGCTACAGATCTGTCAGACACAGGAAAAATAAAATGCAGCTTCTATTGAGAGTTTGACATGAAACACTGAACTGTAAGTCAAATACTTATGCAGATAATCTTAGAAACGCAGGCGATAGATTCCACACAACCTGGGGGACTTGTCTAATTGTTCTAACAAGTTAGGGGGAAAATGAAAATCCTAACTTTTACTTGAGCTGGGCACTTACTGCAATCAAAGTAAGATAAAACATTGCCTTGAGAAAAGATACAGAGAACTAGACCAGTGACACGTTGTTCTCACTATAGTTTATTTCCCCTAAACGTATTACCTGTGAAAAGTGAGAACATTGCCACTCTTTGCAAAGAGTGTGCTTACTTCTTTCACTGGAGATCGCCCAACCTGAGCCTTGGTCGAAGGCTCTGCAACAGCAAGGACTTCCTCCAGTGCTTTCTCTTCCTTAAATCAAGCTGCCGCCTGTGCCTTCCTATTATCAGTGATGAAGAATATAGAAAACGACAATCCCCAGGGAGAAAAGGAGATCATGGGTCCCTGGGAGAGAAGAAAAACAAGGGGCTCTGGACTCTGACAATTTCCCCTTTTACAAAGGTTTCCAATTGCCCATCAACTCATTCTGCTATAATTGAGTCTCACCGAACCCTATAAAACTCAGATCCCTATTATAACCAGTTGCCATTTTCTCTCTTACAAATGTGGCCCTCTGCGGCTGAATGAAGCATCACTGGTCCATTGAGGTCTGACTCCATTTCTTTTTCCTTCTCTTTCACTTTGCTTTCAAGTGAGGCAATGTGAAGAAAAATTTAGGACCCTTTCCAACCTTCTCTTATCTAAGACATGTATTAAAAACAGATTCTTGGGTATTAAAATTAAAACGAAGACATCTCGGTTTTCCTTGACTGGGGGACATACATGTTCCACTGTTTGAAAATGACGTCTTCTAGTACATTTTCCCAAAATACACGAGAAGGTCTATAGAAGTATTTAAATGAATTTGTTGGCTATATTAAGAGTATTTGGCAAATCTGGATTCTGTCAAAAAGTGGATGTATGTTGAAACAGCACAGAATGAAATAAAACAATCTAGCTACACACAGAAATTGCCAACATTCTATCAAGCTGGTGAAACCTAGCTAACTTGGCTTATAATCACTCATGTGATAAGGAAAGCATGTTTTTAAAAGAGATTTTGTGAAATCTTGCAAAAGGAAACAATATTTTCAGGATCATTTTGCATGGTGCTTCCCATGAACTAAAGTACATTTCCTCTTAAAAGGTTTGACTTCAGGTTTCCTGTAAAGTCAAACTTTATCTTGACATTTTGGATTGAATGCAAGTGTTTAAAAGGTAATTGGTTCTTACAGTGCTATTTCTGGAAGAAATACAGAAAAGTGTAATGACAATTCTTATTTTAATTGTAGTATGTGGTAATAATATTATTTATTATCAGTGCTACAAGTCTGAAGAGACAAATCTACTAAATAAGGCTGCAGAAAGCTATTTGATTCTGTTTTAGGACTTAAGGTTGTCTTAGAATTGACAGTACTTCAGTCAATCACAACTCCATTTGCACTGAAGACTTCTGTATTCTATAAACTGCTTCATGAATATCATTTTTTATTTTCCGACTTGTAAGTAATAATATTTTGGAAAGCATTGTGATGTTTACTCCACTATGATTTTAAAAGAGATTATCGTATTTTCAGTCAGATCACACTAATATTTCTCTTGTAGATGAATCAGCAGTTTGCAATTAACTTTTCTGTTTTTAAATAGTTCTACTGATGTTTCTTTTTGAATTAGTTATTGGTCATGGAATTAAAGAATAAAATTTTGTGAGTAGTAATTCTTTCTAGATTAAAGTACAATATGATGAGGCCAATTAAATAAAAATGAGCTCTGTGTTATTGATAGGAGACAATTTTGAAATTGTATCAATAATTTCCGTGCAATTAGCAACATATTTCATTTTGGTATATTAAAAAGAACAATAATTAGGCATAGATATTTAAGTTTCTAGATCAAATTTTTTTCAAATATTTTAAATGCTTAAGTATTTGACCCATATAATAGAACCCACATAATTGAGAAAAACCAATATAGATTACTTTATCAAATGTGAAGAATCAGTAAACATTTTAAAAAGATGCTGAAGTATTATCAAATAAAATCCAAAGTAACTTAAAATTTGAAAGCAAATTTCTTCAGGACTGTTCTGTACTTGTAGAAGTTCCCCCCAACCTTAATATTAAAGCTAATGTTTCCCATGTGTGGACCATAAAGAGCCCAGGCTGCATATTTGTCAAACCATTGCTTCTGGCGAGGCATGGTGGTGCACACCTGTAACCCCGGAAGCTCAGGTGGCTAAGGCAGGTGGATCACAAGTTTGAGGCCAGCCTCAGCAACTTCAGCAGGACTCTGAGCAACTTAGCAATACCCTGTCTCAGAATAAAAAGTAAAAAAGGGCCCAGTGCAGTAGCATGTGCCTGTAATCCCAACAGCTTGGGAGTCTGAGGAAGGAGGATCCAAAGTTCAAAGCTAGCCTCAGCAAAAGAGAGGCACTAAAGTACTCAGTGAGACCCTATCTCTAAATAAAATACAAAAAAATAGGGCTGGGGATGTGGCTCAGAGGTTAAGTGCCCAGGAGTTCAATCCCTGTTACCTCCTACTCCTAAAAAAAAGTAAAAAAGACTGGGGATGTAGTTCGGTGGTAAAGTGCCCCTTGGTTCAATTCCCAGTACCAAAAATAAATGAATAAATAAAATCATTGCCTATGGAACAGCATATGCATTGGCAAAGTACTGAACAGCTGGCAAGTTCAGTTTTCTTTTCTGTTTATAAGGATATACAGGAAGAGTCACTCTCCTCTGCCTTGATGTCATTTTAGGTGAAAACCTAAAAGGGTGTTTTCCTTCTGCCCTTTCTCATGTATCCCCGAAGCAGATGTTAATATTTTATATACAATTTTCCTTAACCAATAATTGGCAATAAAGACAAAATAATTTACTGTTTCAAGATTCCTCAGTGTTAACTAATTAAACCAACAGCAGGCCGGGAGCACAGGACAATGGCAAACTTTCAGATGAATTAATTTTATGGAAGACCAGCTGAGTAATTGGACTCCAATTACAGGCAGTTTCGCTCCATCGTCACCTTCATATATAATTAAATTCAATTGGTTGATACAGCTTCTATTTTTATGAGGGCACTTACCAGCTTTTTGAATCCCACTGTGACTTTGGATTCTAGCCAATCAATTATTAGTCATTTTTCTTTCAAATGGAAAATGCTCTGGATTGGTCTCATCTTTCCCAATGCTCACACTTCAACTACCTCTATTTTAGTATGTTGTGATATATTTAAGTCTCTCTTTTATTCTCCACTGGTGGGATATTCATTTACACTGAAATATGAGAAGATGAACACTCACAGGTCACTGCTATATGAATTTGAAATCTCATCTGTATGTCAACTCATCTGCAAATGAATTGCTTACTTTGGGAAAAAAACTGGATGGATTTTTCTCTCTTTTTTTCTTAGTCTGATTAAGAAAACATTTGCTTCTTAATTTAGCATTCATTGGCGTCATTTACTTTTCATGTACAGGACTATTACCGTATTTTAGATCATATAGGTGTATTGGCATTTATTAATTGTTTTATATGTTTAGATTTCCTTTATTTGTCTAAAACAACGTTCTTGGTAAAAGAGTAAAAATATTTTTTAAAGTATATTTTATTTGGAGTGTATGTATTTGTTCAATGTAATCCAATCTACTGAAAAGGCATAATATATTCAATATGCAAATAATGTATTAATTCTATATTGTGTTATCAATCACCATTAAGTATAAATTACTACATGATAAGAAAATCTTGACCTTACTACCAATAGCATATTCATCCAGGGTATTTTAAAATTTAGTAATAAATTATTATTGACACAATAAAATGTAACAGTTACTGGTAGTACCACTAATAACCTTTCAAAATTTACTAAGATGACAGAATCACTTCCATTCCTTCTAAGTGGGAGGAGGGCCATCGAGACATGACATATGAAACTGGAGAAGCAAGACCTGAGGGTCCCTGAAGAAAGAAATCCACTCCAACACCATAGGTATTAGGGGGAGCTCCTTGTAGCTTCAGTTTGGAAGACTGTGAAGGATCCTTGAAGTCTCCTTTCCTACATAGGTTTTCCAGCTTCAGTTTTCTGAGAAAACTGAATTAGAATTAGAAAATTGGTTTAGAATGCAGCCAGTTATGAATGAACCTGTGAGACTTCTGAAAGATACATACCTCCCACATGTTAGAAGGAGCATAAATATCGATGGTCAAGATGGCAAAAACTCTGGATCATAATGATGATCTTCAATAAAGTTAGTCAACCCAAGTATAAAGATTAAATCTAATAATGGAGATAATTTAGTGATATTTATATATTTTTAAAGGTATATTTTAAACATATGTTTATACATTTAGTATAAATACATCCTTATACTAAGTATATAACAACTAAAATAATGTTAGAGTTGGAGAAGGAATTTCAAGTTTAGTATGATAATGACTATATCATACAATTCATATATTTCAAAATTATAAATCTATATTGTTTATCACCAATTTTCTGGGTCTTGAAATTCTTAATTTAGTTTCATGCTCTATGAGTGATTCTATGTATTTGATAAATACATTCTACATATTTATCCAAGTAGTTGAGTTACTTTTTAAACTTCTTTCGATATTCTTTCCTATTAAAAGAAACATGAAACACTTCATTGTAGTATGAACTTCTTTAAAAAATAGAAAATATTATTGTTATTATTTTAGCAAAATGTTTTTTTCCTTCTAAACTCTCTTTTTATTTCAGTATATTCCTTATAAAAATAGGGAGAATTTTCCGTATATAATACATGGTGCCACAGACTGTGGGCATGGCAGATTGTAACCGCGTTTGTAAAAACCTAGACTGTTTTGGGGTCTCTCCCTCTGTAATAGCCTCCTTTAACCCTGAAGAACAGAATGGAGACTCCTCTTTTGAATACCCAAATATTTAAAGGCCTTCTGGGACAGAAGTTACACAGCAAGAATTCCTGTGTATTTAATAATATCAATTTTACTACATATTGCACAACCCCAAATTAAAATAAGGAAATTCAGGCAGTTAGCAAATAACTCACTATCCCATGTCAGAGTTGTGCCTAATGCAGTTACTCAATTTACATAAAAGGGTAATCAACTCATGTATTCCCTTTATTTTTGTAGAATTGGTCTCAGTTTTTAATCAATACAAAAACAAGCTTTACAATAAATGTACCCTACTTCTTATGATATTATTAAAGTATTATAATAATATTTTCATTAAGACATAGAAAACATGTACACATTTCCTCTTCACTCTTAATACACTTATCTTGTGACCCCTGAATAAGAGTTTGGTTTGATAGCATCAATAACAACAAAAAAGATTAATGTTGCCCAAATATTTCAGTATAATTTCAAATCTAACTTTCAGCTTCTGAATCATGCTGCAAGTGTTGTCTGTTGGACTTGCATATGTCAGAACTAAGCAGGGCATTAGAGTCGGCATAGTTTACCTTTAGGGAAATGAATACTGGAGATAAAAGGACACAGATATTTGGTTAGAAAACTTAGTCTTACATTCAAATTTTACAAACAATAGTTCCACCATTCCCTATGTTATGAACCATTCCACATTTTATTAGCATTTTCAGCTTTCTTTTAATATTTGCACTGTAATGCAAAATATTAATGTAATTAAGTTAAATCTTAAACAATTATTGTAAAATAATTTTTTATTGATTTTTTTCACAGCATTAAATAAAATAACTTGGAACTTCATTTTGAAGATATTCTTATGTTACCACCCTTAAATACTTCTCTTGAGGGGAAGCAGTATAACATAGTAAAAACGAGAAAAATGGATACTAATGTTTGAGAGCAAAGTGTTTTTTTGAGTTCTAGACCATTAGCAATGCAATCTATTTTTTTTTTTTAGAATTTCTAATTGATTTCCATTACATTGTTTGCTTTCTTTGTACAAGAAACAAGAAAGGATGATGAGTGGTTTTAGGAAAACTGGATAAACCTGATTCAATTGAACAAAACTTAGAGCAATTCTTCTCTTTCTGTAGGAAACACAAGTAATTAATGATGGAAGTAAGCGTTTTCTGTTGTTAAATCAACTCAGGTTTGCTTTTCCTTTCATAGTCCCCTTACAGCACTAGTCTCAGATTATGCAAACGGAGCCCTTGATCAGAGGGAAGAATTGACCTTTGTCTTCCCTGGGAACAGAAAAGGCTTTCAGGTATCTTCTGAATAAGGAGAATGGGTAATAAGATGTTTGTCTCTCTCTCCAGCTTCTCCAGAAAATAGTTTAACCAGGATATTCAGAGTCCCCTGACAAACATTCCTCTTCGCATACAGTGCAACAAAAGCCTGTGTTTGCCCCTGGTGTCAGCTTAACCAAGTGCACAGGGAGCACGAGCTTCCTGGGCAGAGGAGAGCATCAATAACCCAGTGGGAAGTGGCAGGACAGAAGGTAAACACAGGTCAGGCCCGGAAAGCCTGGCGGGGGGTGGGGCACACATCCGCAGGCACAATGAGGAGAATGACATCAGAGGGCCCAAGCCTCCCTTTTA
Source organism: Sciurus carolinensis (assembly GCF_902686445.1). Lineage (NCBI taxonomy): Eukaryota > Metazoa > Chordata > Mammalia > Rodentia > Sciuridae > Sciurus > Sciurus carolinensis. The sequence continues at coordinate 7,730,339 of NC_062217.1, read as the reverse complement.
ACCTGGATTCTCAGTCATTAACTAAGGCATAACATCATCCAGCAACAACAAAGGAGGGCTCAGCCACTCTTCAGCTGCCTCGCAGATGGCATCTAAACGCACACTCAGGGCTCCTGGGAGAATTGCAGGCTGGCCATTGTGTTCTAGGAGTTACTCAGCTGGGGAGAGCGGGACACGAAATGCTCTGATTCAGTGACTGCCATTCAGTCATTCACACCACCAGACCTGCCCCGTTCTGTGTCATGATCTACTGGTGCACGGGAACCCCATGCAAGATTTTCAGAATTCTGACATGCTATTTCTGCTCTGAGTTGGCACGAGGAAATAATGCTGTGTAGCTATTCCCTGCACATCAAGGCTTGTATTTCTTCATAGCTGGAGGAAATCATTAGATTTTACTTCAACTGGATTTAGTAAGACTTATTGCAAAAGAGTCGATATTAAGTACAATAAACATATCCTTATTATTTTTCCATCCTGGCTATAAAATCAAGGGGAAACAGAAGTGGGAATGATAGTTCAATTAAATTCTGGGGCATCAGCCACTATGCTGGTGTGGTTCATGGAGTCATGCTGTGAGAATTCCAGGCTCTTTTTTTGGGATTTTACTTAGCCAGGGCTGCAGCAAAGAACACTGGGTATTTGTGTGTCAGTCAAGCAGTCTGGGGACTATCATTATCCACAGAACACTAGTGCATCAGATTAGTTGAAAGCTTTCCCCTGAGTATTAATCCAAATATTTAAGGCACAAGAATATTTACCTGAGAATATTTATTTTGAAGTATCTTGAAGAAATATTTACCACATGGTTTAATGGAAGTACAGTCAATTAGAATTTTCCACCACAATTATGAAACTGCATATTTCAAGTAATCCCTTCAAATACGTTTATATCTGTGAAACCTGTGGATATAATGTACTGCATTTTCTTTCAACTCAATTCACTATATAGGTTAATGATATGAATTCCTTATATATCTCATAAAGAATTTCTTTGAATAATAATCTTAATATTTGGTCAAATATTTACTTTCTTTATACTGAGATAAATATCATTTTAGTTCCTATTGCGTTTTTAAGCTCTGTAAAGTATTATAATAGCACTTTGCTTTGGAGCAACACTATTGTTTTATAAAGTATGCCCTATTAGGTTGTCATTTTGGGAAGTGGATAACACATATTCTACATTATATTCAAAAGCATGGTTAACAGGATGCTTTATAACCTAGTTTGATCTTTTTAAAATCTGTAGAGTATATTTGAAAAACAAATTCTTAGAAAAGGAAATAAATTCAGAGATTTTTTAAGGAAATAATGAGTTGTCATCATTGTTAAATTTATCTAATAAAAGGGAACTCTGAAATTCATTCATATTTTCAGAAGTATAGCAATATATACATTCATTAGAATTTGCTAGCAATTCAATTACTCTTCTCCACCTCGTCAGTTAGGTAAAAGCTTAAGTAAACAAATTAATATTGAGTGGTTGCCAAAGGCCAAGAACCTTAGACTTTGCTGTAATGCAGAGGAAATGAGTTCCAGATATATGTGTCCTTTGAGAAAGTGGCAGAAGTTCAACTTGAGGATCCCAGGCAGGAGCGACCTATTGATCTCTTTTCTCCAAGGGAGCACATAATGATGGTGAGGACATAATCTCCAGAGTCACTAAGGACTCAATGACTGCATAGGCCAAAATCAATATCCCTGAGCTCCCCAGGGCAGCAAATTCGAGTCCAACTCCAGGACCCAGGTGCAGTCAGCTTATTAAGTAGAACAGGAATTAGATCAAAGTTCCAGATGAAGAGGGGAGGAAGAGGGATTATGCATGTGTTGTTCACAATCATTATTTAGGGGATACTGAAAAAGATAAGTAGTGTCATGCAGAAATTCTTCAAAGAAGAAAGAGGTAATGTACAACTTTATCAACTTAAAAACTAACCAAAAACTATAAAAAATGAAAATTTCTCTGTAATGAAAAGAAAAAAGTCATCACCTTTTGGAAGGCAATTCCATTGTAATGATAAAATACCAAAAATGTCATTGTATATTTTTATCATTGCCTTCTTTAAAGATCATTTTAAAAAGTATAAACCAACAGAATAAATTCATCTATGTGCTCCTTTTGTACAGAATAATTTGAACAACTGAAGAAAATGGTATTCTACAATTTTGAGAAAACTAGTTGGTAGAAATCTAGTTGAACAATCTTAGAGACTTATTAGTTTCATTTCTTCATATGCTTTTTCATTTATCCAAATCCAAATATTTATGTGTATGAATAATATTTGCCAAGAATTGCAGAATCATTAGGAATGCAAATTTGAACAGAAAGCAAAGTGTCCTCTTCATGGACAGAGACAATTAACCTAAGAAGAGATGAACTTTTTAAGGATCCAAATATGTAATGTTAGTTGTTAAATACTATGAAGCAAAACCTGTTGGGAGACTAGAAAGGGGTGAGAAAGATTCCCTGTGTATTTGGGTGGTGACTTGGTCCACTGGGATTTTTGTAGCACCAGTCCCCAGATTGGGTGCCTTTTAAACAATAGAAATTTATTTCTCATGGTTCTGGGAACTAGAAAGTCTAAGATCAAGGCCCCAGCAGATTGGATGTGTGGCAAGGCTCATTTTCTGCTTCATAGATGGTGCCCTCTCACTGTGTGCTCACACGAAAGGGGCAAAAGAGCCTTCTGGTGCCCTATTAACAAGGGCTCCACCGTTGTGACCTAATCACTGCCCCAAACCTCTACCTCCAATACCACCAACTGTTGGTTAGGATTCATCCTATGAAAGGGCTACCACAAACACTCAGACTGTAGCATTGCACTTCTGCCCAAATCAAGTCCTTCTCACATGCAAAATTCACTCACTGTTAAAAAAGCTCCAGTCTTAATGCAATCAACCATCCACCAAAAAGTGCAATATACCGAGTCTCATCTAAATAAAACCTAAATCAGATATGGGTGAGAAACAAGGTCCTAAGGTAGGTCCCCTCCAGCTTTGAAGCAATGCAATATATCATAGCACGTAAGGGGTAAACCAATCTCAAGGTCAAAACCTGAAGGATTGAAAACAATCTTATTTGATGTGAGGTTCTGCCCTCTAAGCTCACTGAGGTGGAGGTCTACTTTTGAACCCACTGGGGCAATTCACTAGGGTAGTCCCCATTACTTTGGATGTCCTTACCCCTGTGTTGGTTCTCTGCAGAGAACTCACTTCTGCAGTGGCTTTGTGTCTGTGTTGCTTTCCTGTGGTTCTTCTGGTCTGGAATTCCATATCAATGACATCACCAGCCTACAGGCTTAGGGAGGTATTTGGCTCCATAGGACATTGCTCTGGTAGGGATTCTGTACAATGGCCTTGGTTCCCTGAGTCATCCTCTAAGATCTATGTAGAAACAGGGCCACATCTACCCCCGTAGTTTTGCTGAATCCCATGCTTGCTGTCAGAAGGCACACTTGTGAACTTTACTTCCAGCAGCCCTACCAGGTTTTCATAGTAAAGATGTGGGAAAAAAAAATCCCTTCATTCTTTTCCCACTGGGAGGAAGAAAAAGGCATTTTAAAATATACCCAGAACATTCTGTTTTCCTTAAAGCTTACAATGTAAAGAAACGATTTCACAAATGTCTAAAAAGTCTAACCCACTAAAATATTATCAGAGTTAAACTGACCTGGAGGAAGAAAAATACCCAATTGTTGCCTGCTAATATTAGAGTTCTTCAGAGAAACATAACCAATAGGAGGTGTGTACACAGCACACACACATTCTATACAAATTTACTGTGTGTGTGTGTGTGTGTGTGTGTGTGTGTGTGTGTGTAAAGAGAGAGAAAATATTTAACATAAGAAATTGGCTCACCCCATTATGGAGGTGAGAAGTACATGATTTGCAGTCCCAAGTCCATGGAACCAGGTGAGAAAATAGTGTAAGCGCCAGTTTCGATGCAGAATCTGAACTGTCTCCTGCAGAGCTATAGGATGTGCAGTACAGTGGACGTGGTGGTCCTTTGCATTGCCAGCCTGAGTAAGTTGGGACTCCATCCCAGAAAACACTGCCCTGCACTGACCAGGACCCGACTTCTGCACTCTGAGGTTGCTTCAGGCTGTCTTGCTGCTGCAGCCCATGGACTGGCCTTGGCCCATGGCTCATGTGCTTGGGGTGGGCAGCAACTGGGCCTGCATCTCCTCTGTCTCTCACAACTTCTTCAGTTTTATCAAATCCTGGAGTAAACAAGTTTGCAGCTTCTTGAGAAGGGCACCTATTTATCCTCCAGGTCGTCCACATCTTCAGAGCTGCAGGAGGGAGAGACAGACAGGACTTCCTCTTCTCCTTGTGAGTTTGAGAGTCCCCTCTCCTCCACTTCACTCCTTTGCTTCTTCCTGAACTTGTTGCTGCCAACTTCACATCAAATACTAGTGACCAAAGCAAAAGCCTTACATAAACTGCTTACCAGCTCTCCCTAGCAGGTGCCTAATCATCCGTCTCACTCTTGGTGGTTCTGACTTGCTTATCAAGATGTGACTAATCCAGGGGACAGGGAAACAGCACTGTCTGCCAGCATTGAATTCTAGCTCTTCAGCTTGGGAGTAGCTGTGTGACATTTGGCACAACAATCTAACTTCTCTGGATCTCAAGTTCCTTCATTCAGAGAGTAGAGACCAAAATAATACTTGCTCCAAAGCATTTCTGTGATAACTAAATATGTTATTACATATCAAACACTTCAATAATTTCTGCTTAGACAAGATCTAAATAAATATTGGTAGTAGCCCTAGGAGTATCGGTTCTACTGGTAGTGATGGTGTGTTGATGGACTACTACATTAGTCTGTATTTTATCTGAATTTTCATTATAAAAAATCATTAGACTAAGCATAAACTAACAACGACAGAAAATTCTCAAACAGTAGCAGCAATATGCTGTATCTAAGTACAAATCATGTCTATTCCAGAATCTAACAGCATTTCTTCCCTCCTTAAAAGAACTCTTGATGTTGTACCAGTTGGAGTACGCAAATGAGTGATACACAATTTTAAAGATGCATACAGATTTCATGTCCCTCCTTACAATTTGATATTGGAAAGGGTGGTAAAATCCAAGGCATTTTAAGAAACAACTTAAAAACAAATGTTCATGTAGATTACCAAAAGCAATACATGTACCACAGAAATGTATTTTTCTGATATGCTTTAACAAGAAGTTAGTAAATATTGAAATATTTTTATAAATTAATAACTATAATGCATTGAAACCATAACTTATGATTATTGCCAATTTGTAGATTTTTATTTGATACTTCTTGTAACCAAACACTACTGAAGAATGAAATTTGAAATGTAAATACAGTCCACCCTTCATCTCTATGAGTTCCACATTCATGAATTCAACAAATCACAGATTAAAATATTCAGAAAAAAATGTCCCTGTAGACCCCTTTCTTCTGTTATTATTCCCTAAACAATATAGAATTTACATTGTAAAAGATAAGTAACCTACCATGAGTTAAGTATACAGGAAGATGCTCATGTGTAGGTTACATGCAAATACTGGGGCCTTTCACACGAGGGGCTTGAACATCTCCAGATGTTGGTATCCAAAGGGAAGTTTCCGAAATCAATCTATCACGGGGCCTGAGGGATGACTGTCATTTCTATGAAATGCAAACTGAAATATTGAAAACCAATATACCGAAGAAGAATGGACTACACATCAGGGGCATGAAGCTTTGTTCCTTGGTCTGTTCCTTCATGCAACAACTGTCTCTCCACAGCCTGATCTGTGTCTCCCAGTTCTTACACCTGAGAGTTACTCAACCTCTGCACACCTGTTTCCTGATGTGTGGATTTTAGAATTAAATAGATCATCATCGTGGTCTTTTTCTACTCTAAAAATCATGGGGGCCTATAAAATTCTGAAAGGATGTGTTATGTAAAAGTTCCAAGTAGTGAGCACTGCTGTCGCAAGGTCCCAGGGTAAATAGGTCGTAGATCATTTAGAACTGATAAACAGGACCCCATGACTCCAGTATTTACCTAAACTCTTCCAGGAAAGGGAGGAAGGAATATTCTGAAGGTCAGTGAATACTTGAGTTCTCAGCGTCCTTCAAGCACAGTACAAAGTGGCACTGGGAAAATAGAGGGTGGCAACCTTCTGTCACTGCTTTCAGACCTCAGGGATTTTTCCTCTCCTGTTGCTCTGATTGCACTGTGAAATGTCCTGTTCAGTGGATTCACAGAACCAAGCCACACAGGCTGAGAAGTTCCATTCTAGCTCAGTTTCTCTGCTCTGAATTGTCAGGGCTATCAGTATGGAAGTACTCCCAGACTGAGAAGGCATTTGCCAGTTTATTTTCATTTTTTAACGTACTTGTGAATACAGGAACAAAAGTTAGGATTCTTATGCAAATTAAGAACCAGTTACAAAAACAGATTATTGCTGAGCTTTAAAAGTTTTTGCAAATAAGTAAGGCTTAAGATTTCTTCTTGTACATTTAGAAGACAAATTTAATTTGTTAAGAGTTTTTTTTTTTTTTTTTCCCCTACACTTACCTCCAAACTTTAGTTAATCTAAATTGAGTTGAACATTTTTCCAGGGAAAATCACTTGGTTTATCAGATTAATAGTTATCAGATTTTATAAAGGCATTTAAGCCAGGCTGTTCTAGCAACTACAATTTTACATAAGAAATCAGCATTGAAAGATGAGGCATTCTTGGATCAACAACTGGAAATATCCAAGATTTTTAATTGCTTTTGGAAACACAGGTAATCTAATTTGATCATTTTAACTCCGGAATATGAATTGGGATAGAATTTAATCACTGTAGCTAATTAATGCTAACCTATACACAAATACTAATATTGAATTGAAAACAAAAAATGATATACTTCCTATATAAAGAATACCATTGTTATGCATTGTTCTTGCAGTAGTTTGTCTGAAATTCATTCAATTTAGATTTTTTTTAACTATATTTTTAAATCTGGCATCAGGACTGGGGTTGTAGCTTAATGGAAGAGCACTTGCCTACTATGTGTGAGACTGGGTTTGATTCTCAGCATCACATATAAATAAATAAAATAAAGGTCCATCAACAACTTAAAAATATTTTAAAATACTGTGCCATTAAGCATATTAAATGCAACAGAGTATAACAACTCTACGGCTTAATGAATTACATTCTTTAAAAAGTTCAATTAACAGCATCTAATTGAAAATATTTATGCAGTAAGGATAGACTAAGTCAGCAAAAGCAAAAACACGAAACAGATTAGAAAACATACAAATACTGTTTCAAAATCGGGAAGGTCAAACTAAATGGGGTAAGCACTTGAATCTACCATCAGCTGTGGAATTTTATAATCTCAGGGAGTGTACTGAGACAGGAAAGTATTGTGAAAAGAGCAGAATTAATAGGCACAAGGACCTTCCACGTTCAGGTACTATGATTTCATTTATTCAAGAGAAGAAAGTTGAATGCGTGGTGGAGCAGTGCGAGTAGGCATATTAAAAAAGATAATAAAGAGATGGGCATGATTAATGTAACAACATTTAACCCAATGAAAACTATTACTATAATAATAAATGCCCAGCAAAGTTATTATTGAGACATTTTGCATTCTTTCTCATACTCTGGTTTTTGGTGTTTTGCACCTAAGAAGGAGCTATATGTCAATAATGTTGTGTGGCTCTTGGGCAGCATGGATCTGAGGTGGAACTTAGACCAATCATCACCCCAAAGGCTGAAAGCAAGAGGATGAAGCATTATACCTCTCACTGATATTTTCATCTAACTTTGTAATCAAAGCCAACAATAAGGGGAATAAAATAAATAATCAAATCTCTAAATATCAAACCAAAGATCTGCATAAAAAATTCAAGTGAGCCTTAAATGAAATATTATATTTCATTGGACATCTTAGAAAAGTTATAGGTCATATGGAAAAAAAAAGAAAAACAGTTGAATTTCCATGCATTTTTTAAAATTTTGAAAATGTAATAATAAAAAGTATATTATTTACTATAGGAGTGTCCTGGGAAAGAGTAATAAAAAATGTTCAAATCCTATATGGAGATAATCGCAAAACTATTAAAATATGAGAAAGATAATATGAATTAAAATTAATTTTAATGAATAATAACATAATATCTTAAGGATGCCAGTTGCTGCCAGGAGGACCAATGTACTTCATTCTGTTTTATCGGTCTTAACTGTCTTCTACAACGTGGCACCATGATCCTTTAACAAAAAGCCAAGAAAATGGAGAAGACAAAGAACAAGGGAAAGGCAACTTATTTTTGCACCATAGGTATTAGAACAATGCTTTTAGTCCAGTGGCGGACAAACTGAATAGTGAAGAAGGCAGAACATCCCAAGCTGCCCTATGGGGCCTCCACATGACGGATGTGGCACTTCAACAGTGACAGAAAATCAGTGCAGGGTGCTGGCGAGATATGTAATGTGACCCATGTGAAAATATTAAATGAAATGCTTCTTTATCTGATTTATAAGCAAAAACATTTCCAGCATTTGGATACAGACCCAAATGCTGAAGGCAAAACCCTGAAGTATTTATGAGAAAAATAGAAGAATTTCTCTATAACAGACCAGTAAAGGATCATACACAAACTGTAGGGCAAAGTCTTAAATATTCTGATTAATAATTAAGTTAATTAATTTAATAATTAATGATTAAGTTGACTAATTTACTGTGAACTAAAGGCAAAGACAGGAAATGTATGACACAAATGGAGATAAGAGTAACGCAAATACATAGATAGTCAACAAATAGATGCAATAGGTACAATTTGTCCATAAATCATAATAAAGGATTTTGCTGAGTCGAACACACATGTACACATGCATCCATGTTAAATATCTCAAAAAAATAATAGTGGGCAGACAACGTAAATAGGAATTCTCAGAAACGGAAACCCAGGTGATCCAGGGGTGGGAGAACATGCACCCTGAGCTATGGTTTACAAGGTTCAGCCTGGGGTAGGGCTCCTTGACCTCTTTCTCATCCACTGAGTGGACTGGCCCACAATTCATTAGCAGTTGCAAGAAGCCGCCTCGAGACAGATTGAAGATGGAGAATATGCTGTCAGTGGAATGTTTGGGTACTCCCCCAAACCCCGATGTTGAAACCCTCTCCACCAACATGCTGTGACTGGAGGTGGGGATTTGATATTATTGGTGGCGAGGGTGGAGTTCTCTTGTTGGATTAGTGGCCTTACCGAACACGAGAAAGAGCTGATCTCCGCACCACGCAAGACCACGGCAAGAAGAGTGCCCCTCGGCCTGGACTTCCAGCCTTTGGATCTGTGAAGCTCATATCTGCTGCTTCAGTGCCCACGGGTGGTGTTTCATTCTAGCAGTCTGAGTGCTGGACAACCAGGCACTATGGAAGACTATCCGAGGGCTGTCCCCTGCAGTGCCCAGTCACCTCAGCCGCTGCACAAGTCAGTCACAGCAGGGGCTGGGAGATCATCTCCCAGGGGTGGACCCAGTGCCACCTCGCCAGGTAAAATGCAGGACTGGAACTTTTCTCTGTGCCCTGGAATCATTTCAGAACAGGGCCGACCTGTCCACTTGTAAAGTGGGGCACACTGGACCAGGAAGAGGAGCAGGGACTTCTGCTAAGGCTTGAGTGTCTAAAGTTGGTGGTGAATAATATGGGAGTTACATTATTTTCTTCTGTACTTTTTTATATGTGAAATATCACATTAAAAAGCAAATAAATGGTGCCCAAGGGAGAAAGCGGGAGAATGTTGGGGAAGAAAGAAGATGAGAGAGGACCATCAGGCCAGGTGGACCCTTCGAGACAGGGGAGAAGAGGTTCCCAGGGGCAGGAACTGGGCCTTTTCCACAGGAAGTGAGTAAAACAACATATTCTAGAGATTCTTTTAGAGAAGAGTAGTAAACACACCTGAAGAACATTGATTGGAATCCAGCCGAGTTAGCTGTGTGATTCTCAGCTCAGGAGAATGACTTCAACTCCTGGACTGTGCGGGGGTCCCGAAGGAAGTTTGTTGATGAAGGTCATATTTGTGGTGGCCCAACCTTGAAAAATCTGTAAAACCTGCCCTGATGCGATGCCAACAGCTTTGAAATGTGTGCTTTCATTATCCTTTGAGGTACGAATTTGACATTGGTTCAGCAACAAATATTTCACAGTAGTACCGAATTTTGTCATAAGAATGAAGAGCAGCTTCTAAGCTCCTTTGAGTGTTCCCCTGAGTTTTTAACACAATCTGTGAGTAATCATGGCTGTCTCCATTTAATGTAGAGCTTCCATCTTATGAAGTAACATACTCTGGCAAACCTAAGAATGAATCTTACCTAGTTACCTAGTTAAAAAACAAATATAATGATTAAAGATTCCATAAAGTTTCAAAATGTTACCATGTTTAATACAAATTAGTCCTTTAAAAATACTTAAAGTGCGCCCTAGTCCCATTATAGAATTTATGTCTAATTTGACCTTTAGTGTTAAAGATAGTTTTAATGAAAAAGAAAGGGTCATGTTTTAGATCACATCTGTGCCCTTTCTGTAAAAAATCATGTCTTGTAGGATGCACATTCTCTTTTGTACCCTTGATAACAATTCGATATTACCTCTATTATTGAATGGTATTTGGGGAATAATCCTTTTTCAGGGAATATATAAAGGGATGACAATGCCAAGCTTGGTCTGACGTAATGAACTGCATTGCCATGCAGGGGAGGTTTTGAAACCTACCTCAGATTTCTCCTTCTGCATGGGGTCCCCTGACTGGATAAGACTTAAAGTAACTCTTGGGGTCTGTTTGTCTTCCCTGCTGTAGTGAGCGTCATGAATATGACATACAATGTCAACGAATCCCGGTTCCCAACAGGGTCTCTACTATGAGATGGGAAATGATCAGTGGGCACAGTTACTCTGCACATGATTTTCATGTTATCTTCTCCCACTTTATGTGCAGCTTTCAATGATGGCTTTGTTACATATTTCCTTGACCTAAAAAAATAAAAATAGTCTTCATAATTATCACTTATTTCATCTAGTGAAAAAATGATTGTGCTGTGTAATTATACACTGAATAAAATCACTGGATTTTCACAATCTCGTGGGGAAGGAACTATTCTTATTACTTTACAGATAGATGAGCTGAAATCAATTAACTTGGTTGAGGTCACATGGATAGCAAAACAGCAGTATGACTGTTTAAACCTGACTTTTTCAAATTCAAAGTTTTATGTGTTTAAACACAGTTACACTTTTAAAAAAATTTCACTTAGTTATTTTAAACACTCTAGCAAGAGAGAAAAAAGAAGTCTGAAAAAGAAAATTTATTTTTTTAAAATTTGTTTTGTCTTATAATTTCAGAAGTAGAAATGGGTTGAATTTACTTGCTACATTAAGTTGAGATTTCAAAAGAAACAAGATGTGTCTTAGTGCATTTTTAAGCAGAAAATTATCTCTATCAAACTGAAAAATAGGACTAATTTTTAAAGCAAGATATTTATCAAAAATCAATAATACAATTAACCTAATAATATATGAAGAATCAATGTGCTAGTCCACACAAGCTAACATAAAGGAATGCCAAGGAGATGGTGACTTATAAACAACAGAAAACCATTTCCCACAGTTCCAAAGGGTAGCAAGTGCCCCAGCAGGGCGCCATCCCACTTGGATGAGGGCCTCCCTCTTGGCTTGTACACTGCCATCTTCTCCCTCCTTCCTCAGATAGTGGAAGGGAGAGGTGAGGAAGCTCTCCAATCCATGAGGGCTGCATCCTCTTGGCCTAATCCACTCCTAAAGGCCCCCATCCCAATACCATCATGCTAGGTGTTGGGTTTCAACATATGACATTATCATTCCACTTAAATCAATTAGAAATGCAAATTAAAACCACCCTAAGATTTTATCTAACTCCAATTAGAATGGCTTTTATCAAGAACACAAGCAATAATAAGTGTTGGTGTGGATGTGGGGAAAAGGCACACTCACACATTGCTGGTGGATTTGCAAATTGGTGCAACCACTCTGGAAAGCAGTGTGGAGATTCCTCAGAAAGCTTGGAATGGAAACACCATTTGACCCAGCTATCCCACTCCTCAGTTTATACCCAAAGGACTTAAAATCAGCATACTACAGTGATGCAGCCACATCAATGTTCATAGCAGCTCAATTCACAATAGCTAGATTGTAGAACCAACCTAGATGCCCTTCAATTGATGAATGGATAATGAAACCATGGTATATATACACAAGGGAATATTACTTGCCATAAAGAAGAATAAAATTATGGCATTTGCTGGTAAATGGATGAAGTTGGAAAATATCATGCAAAGTGAAATAGGCCAATCCCAATAACCAAAGGCTGAATGTTTTCTCTGATAAGTGCATGACAATATATAACAAGGAGGGGTGGCAGGGGGAAGAGAGGAATCTTGAAGGAACATTGGATGGTGTAGAGGAAAATGGGGTGGGAGAGGTGGAGGACAGAAAGTTAGTAGAATGAAAGAGACAGTATTACCCTATGTATACGTATGATTACATGAATGGTGTGAATCTACATTCTGTACAACCATAGAAATGAAAAGTTGTACCCTATTTGTATACAGTGAATCAAAATGCAGTCTGTAATAATAAAAAAGATTTTAATTAAAAAAAATTAGACTGCAGATTACATAAAACTTAGCAAATACACCAAAATAAACATGGCTGCCAACTAGTGTTCTCCAGAAACACTGGGACTCATGGCAAAGAGATGCCTTCTGAGAATCTGATATGTCCTTTCAGAGAAAGGTAAACCACGCATCCATGTTATCATTGAGATAGAAAGTTGGTTTCAATATGAGAGGGTTCATACTGAATAAGAACAGACCCTTCTACAGACCACTTTTAGAAGATAACAATTTTCCCTTTTTGCTTAAATCTGAATAAGCTTCTCTCATTCACCCTTCTGTTCAGTGGTAAATCTATAATCCACATATACCTAGATCCACCTACTAGCTCTCTGTGAGATCAGAGAATGTTACTGTGTGAGTTCTACTCTGGAAGCGCTCCAAGTTCTACAAATAAATGGAGAGCTCAGTGATGGGATGATTCTTGTGTCTGAAGTGCTCATCCATGCAGAAACCACTGGATAAGAAGGAAGTGCAGACATCCTCTGGGAGTAAAGGGTAAGGAATTTCCCTAAAAGTGAAACAGATGAGGAAGCCACAACTGGCAACTGTGTCTTAGTGGCCACCTGCAAATTAAGAACAGGGATCACTCTTGAATGCAGCACAGGAACAGGGTTATCCTGCAAAACTGAGTAAAAAGTGCTTTGAATTTTATTCTACAAGTTTTTTAAGAAAAATTAATCTCAATAGCTCTTATCTTAAAATAATAAATAACAGAAACATTTAACCTTAGTCTCACGTTTATTTTTAACGCCCACATTAAGAAAGTGTTCTAGGTGCTAAATTGACCATCAAAACACTACTTCCATAAAAAAAAGAAATTGAAACGGGCCACTAGTTGACAAATTTACTCCACATGGGATGATTCTGTTGAATAACTTAAATTACAAATAATTTACTTCTCCCTGAAACAAGTTTTACTTCTTCTCTAAATCTTACATTTTCTGATCTCTTTCAAAGATGTCTATTAAAAACAAAACAAACACCAAAAAACTAATGCAGAATGAATGGGTCCTTTCATATTTTCCATAAATACTTTTCAGAACATACTAATCAATCTTGTCAAAACTGGCCTCACAACAGGATCTATCTCAAGTGCAGTATTTTAACTTTTGAACTGTGAATGAAAGACGATAAATAACACACCAGCTATTGAAGAAATAAATCCTTTCTGTACTTGAAAGCTTCATAGCCACATGGCTATATAATAGTAGGAAATTATGGACCAAAGAAGGAATTTCCATTATTTACTATAATATGGAGGACTGAAAGAGAAAAACTTTAAAGTTTTGGTTGTTAAAGATTGTGAATATCAACCCACAGTGAGAAACAGGTGAGTAATATTTAACTTACGGGCTGAATTATACTTGTGGCTGTTCATGAAAACACTATAAAAAATCATCATGTTAGTTTATTGCATTAAAATATATAGTGATTCTTTATAGAACAAAATGCCTGTAAAATATGTTACTATGTCTTTTCTTTATGTAAATGACTGCAATAGTTAGAGTTATCTTTTAAAAAAATCACTTTGATTATGTTTAAGTTGTGCTTTCTTCCCATTATGTAGATCACTATTTTTAAACTTTTTTTTTATTAATTAATGAAAATTGAGTTTATGTTAAATATGTCAGAAAAAAAGTTGTAGTCTTTTTGGAATGATCTGGAATGTCAGTAATATCAGCACACAATAGAGATGCATGCACTCCCATGTTTATTGCACCACCGTTCACAATAGACAAGACATGGAATCAACCTCAGTTCCCATCAGCGGTGACTAGATGAAGAACAGGTCATGCATTTTCACAATGTAATATGGCTCAATTATTAAAAAAAAATGAAATCCTTTTATTTGCAGCAAAATAGGTGGATGGAACTAGATGGTACTATGTTAAGCGAAATAAGCAAAACACAGAAGACAAGTAGTTTGTGTTCTCTCTCATATGTGGAAGTTAAGAAATCCAGCGGAATGTAGAGGAGTGATAATTAGAGTCGAGTAGGGGGCATAGCGGGGTGGATAAAGGGAGGCTGGAATTGGTGCATACTGTATGCATGTATGATATACCACAACCAACCCTGTTAATACAAGTTAATCAGAAATATAAGAAATGGAAATATAATAAAACATGTACAGGGTAATTCAGCAGTTATTTTTCTCTATTTAAGTTCTAGCTTTGTATTTTTGTCTTTTTAATAGATCAATATAAAATTAAACATTTCCCTCAGGCAGTGAATTAAAAATGTATTGCTGTTGTTGCCTGAAATCTTTGGCTATGGGCTACGCTCTGGCACTGTGTGTCTTTCAGGAATCAATAATCATGGTTTGACTGAGGCAAAAATGCCACAATATCTCAGAAAAAAATCATAAGTTCCTTCTCAGTATCATGGCATCTATAGTTCAATTTGATTAGAAAATAATGCCCCTATTTACTAATTTAATAGCAAGCAATTAATACTGACTTATGTATAAAAGGGGAAGGAGGAGGGGAGGGAGAGGAGAGTGCTGGGACGCGACGCTGGCCAAACTGCAGTTACACGGCGGTGTGCGAGTGTGTAAGGACAAACCCCATCATTATGTACATCTATAATGCACCTGTAAGAACGTGGAGGGAAAAAGGTCGACATGTATTAATAGTGGCACTGTGCTCTGTGTGCCTATGTTGTGGTGAACTTGAACCCCATCTCTGAATTGTAATGGAAATTTATGCCACTCTGTAGATATCTCCTGGGGTTACCTTATCATTCAAAGAGTAACCCTGATTAAAACCTAAAGTTAAGGTGTTTATCTGCGGGATAGGGATTTGAGAAAATGCTGATAACTTCAATCCAGGTTCACGACTTCAGTGACCCCAACACCTGAGTAAAACAAGTTTAACTCTTGGTGTGTTAAAAAATAAGTTGTTTCCAATGAATAAACTGAACATTTTGTCTTTCAAGTAATAGCAGTAAATGTAGGATTATTTCTACAAAAGCATGTGTTCATTTCCATGCCCATGTATTTTTCTGGGAGAGAAGAACTAGGTTGCAATTATGGCTGGAACATACACTAGAGCCCAGAGCACATGAGTGGGCCAAGCGAATGGTACCCCAGAACAGGACGGCCACAGCTGTAGATCTCGCACACTTCAGGTACTGCACAGCCCAACGGTTTGTGTGGTAAGACCAGCTTAGCCAGAGACCAGACAAGGGAGTGTTTCTCTTCCCTGTTTTCTAAGTGCTTGGGCACGTGCGCATGTCTGTTGCCTCATGCACACTCACAATGCCCTGTTTCTCAGGTCCCCTAGGAATTGCTGAGCATTATTCTTCACAGGTAATCTCCATGCAATGTCCTTGAAACTCGCAGTGAATTCGCTGCATAAGAGGCGCCCACCAGCGCCAGTGCTCACTTTAGTCCCTTAGCATTTCTGCCCCCAGGTCTGTTTACTCCCCTCAACATGACGTGCCAATGTTCCTGTAAGATGCGTCAGAGCCGTTTTCTCGTATTGCCTTGGATTTGTTTTAAAGTCAACTTGGATGCAGATGGGACAGTATACCTGCCAAGAAATACTGGTTCCCCTTCCGCCCCCAGTACCCACAGAAAAATCCAAGTCCTTCATCTTCTGTGAAGATGGGTGGCTGTGAACATGGATTTTTCACTCGTAATTTAGAGCATTCTCTCAATACTCTTTGTATGTATAATTGAAAGTAATGAAGAGTTTCATTCAATTCACAAGCTGTTCCTCCCCTGAGTGCTTTTAGGCAGCTCTGACTTTAGAGAAAGTAGACTTGATTTAATGAATATTGAGGCCAGGGACACAGAGAAGGTAGAGAAAAGGTTTCTGAAAAAGAGGCCATGATTTTCTATTTTGATGTTTATCTCAATTACTACTTCACTTAACACAAGAGGAAGGGAGGCACTTAGAGAGAGTCTCCATACTTTCAAGAATAAAACCCCACCCATGTGTCTTTTGTTTTTAATTTATGGGAGCTAATCAAATTGAAAGAATGAGTAAGTCAATTAGAAAATATGAAAGGTAAAATTAATGGTCTCATTGAGTGTCGAAATTGCAACCAAACTTTTCTGTGCTGGCTTCTCAAATATAAGTACCCTCCTTAAAAATCTTCATGATAGCAGGCTTAAACGTGAAGGTGGAATTATTTTTTCTCTCTTCTGTTATTTCTCTCCCTTAACCATAAACACATATTTGACACAAAAGTTTTTCAGGGCACTATTTTTCTTAATCTCTAAAATCAAATCTTTGCAATATTGCTCTAGAATAGGGTCTGTTATCCCTGATAGCTCTTATGCAAGGGTTAAGCTTTGTCATTTTCTACCTCATTTCCTCCTTCAGGACACCCTGACATTAGAAAATAACTTCACCCAGCAAGTTAATTCATTTAAGTACTTGGCAGGCCAGAGACAATTGACTCTTTTGGAAGGTCCATTAACAGGGAACAGTGTTCTAAATCAGAATTTCTATGGGGACCACACTGTAGTTATTTTATGACTAAGATGCTGAAGGTTAATACCTACCCCTAAGATTTTCCAGGCAAGTTCCATTTATGTATGGGCAAGGCTACAGAACTTTTTGAGTCTCAACTGAACACTAGTTCATGGCCTTAACCAGGAACCAGAACAGCAAAACTATAAAACGGGGACATTGAACTTTGGCAGATTGTCATTTGAGTCTTGATTCTGCCGTGTAAATGATGTGTTGCTTTGAGCAAGGGTCCAAGATTTCTGGATTCTATGTTACATATAAAAGAATAAGTTTTGTCTCTGTAGTTCTTTTACATAAATTCTATAATATAAATTACAGAAAACCAAATAAGTGTATCATTTGTATATAAAAGAAAGGAAGCGAATCAGGAAAATGAGACAAGAAATAAATAGCCTGAGGGGGAAATTAGAAAGAGGCAGAACAGGGATTCTCACCAACAAGCAGAGAAATGTGTTTTCAGAGGTCGGAGTAGTGAATGTATTAAATGCCTTGAGAGAGATTGCATAAGCTGATGTCACGTAGCTTCCAGGGATTTAACAGGTGGCCACCGGGAATCTCAGTTAGAGGTTCTGTAGAGTAGTAAAGTCAGAAATCATACCAAAATTAATTTATATTGAATGGAAGGTGAGAAAGCAGAAAACTCCAGATAAACAATTTTTTCTGGACTGTGTTTTGTTTTCCTGGGAAGAGGAACAGGGAAATGCAACAGTAGTTAGAGGAAGAGAGTGGGTCCTCAGGGGCTCCTGGATTGTCCCAGGGCTATTATGAGATTGGTTTCACTTTAAAAGGAAGAATACTTAAGATAGTGTTTCGGTATCATTATTCTACTGATTGACACCTTCTGAAATGCTGGCTCCTGAGCCACACCCTAGTTTACTGAATCAGGGGATTGGGACTCCGAAATCTGTTTTTATAACATGTTCCTCTGCTGATGCATGTTAACACTACAGTTTACTCATTTAAATAGCACAATCATTTTCTATGTTATAATATCAAATGCATAAGTTGAACTGCATATTTTTCATATCAAAATTGTTCAAAATAATGACTCCCACTGCATCTGGAGGACTTTTGGAATGAATCAGGGGATGTTTCCAAATCTAGAGTGGAAAGAGCACGTTGCTTTGCTTTTTCTCCAGTGGTGCACCCAACACCAGCACCAGCTGAGAGTTCCTGAGACAATCAGGAGCTCAGCGAGAACATTACAGGAGCAAAGGCTTCTTTGGTTTCTTCTAGATAAGAAAATGTGATTTTCTTTCAATTCTTTAATACCAGGCTCTGGTATTGGTCAGACTCAGACATTGGTCATGGAAGTACCACCTGCTTCGCTCTCTGAATGGTCCTGAATACCCACCCTCCCTTCTGCAGGCACTTGAGGCACAGTCCTCTCCACTGCCGAGGAAGCCCTCCACCCAGCCCTTATCCATGACTTCTTATATTTTATTACCCTAATGCAGTCCTTTTGGTTTATGCATAATCGCCATGTTGCAGGTCGAAATTTCACCTCTCAGGTTCTCTGCATGAACCTGTTACTTTGCTTCCATGAGTTTCAGTTTCTTCTTCTGGAAAACTGGATCAGTAACCTTGTAATGTTAAAAGTTAATTCATTCAAATGTTCATAAAACTGTTTGGAGTTTAGTAAGTATGTAATAAGCAGTCTCTATCTTTTGTCTTTCAAAACACCTAAGTGAGGGGAACTTACCTGACATTACAGTCTCAAGTTATGACTTTTGCTTAACATTTGAAAATCTACACTAACAAAAATGTTTCAAAGGGTGTGCTTTCCTGTAAGCTTTAATTTCATATAAACTCAATGCCACTACATTAATTAAAGCACCACTAATTTTTCACAGTGAAAGAAGAAAAAAAACACCTCTACCATTCTGTTAATTTGGGGCCAATTAAATGTAGTATCTTTGGAAATCTGCCTTTTACCCTATGAATTTTGTTTCCTAAACTTAAGCTCAAGTATAATAGTGACTTTAATAATTGTTTATATGCATCATCCATCCTCTCAAATTAAAATAACCAAAAAGCGTAAATTGCAAAGAATGTCACATGAATACAAAGATTTTTCTGTGCAATAAACACCACTATGAGCATCTCATTAGAATTTCTACTACTGCTCTTAAAAAGGTGTATATTGTAGAAGAGGAAGAAGAACTTAATATGGACAAGTACATCATTTTAGTGTAAATATCTGTTAATAGAATAACAAGCAGCAAGTTTCATTTAACTTAAAAGTCTCAAATTTTATTCTGTAAGAATACCCATCTGATCATTTCAAGGACTAAACGGTAAACCAATTTAAACAGTTCATGCATAATTTTGAATCTCTTTTTAAGCATATTTGTACCTTCAAAATTTATTCAAAGACTATCAAGCAGAATAGTTTCACCTGAATCCTGTAGCACTAGGAATTTGCATAAATCACGAGGGCTTAACACAGTTACTAGATTGGTATTTGTGCATTTGCAAACCACAGAACTGAAACAATTAATTACTCTTGAGAACCAGTGGAAGACTTGAAAGCCACATAGAACTCCCACTTTGACAGCAAAAGATTGTCCAGCACCAGCTACTTCTTACCACCTGTTTTTTCTTTTCTTTTTTTTTTAACCAAAACCTGGACAGTGCTCGTGTGACAAGCATTTCTCTTGTCTCAGTAGCACTTACACATCAAAGCAGTGGCTAGGATGAGAGCTTTTATATGGAATGAGCACGTGACTCTTATGGTTCTTGTCATTCCAGGGTCTCTTCTCTATATCATGATTTGCTCCGTAAGATATGGCGTATGAGTAATTTTAACTTTTTGGAGGGCAGTCTTCTAAATCACGAATCGCCAAATAGCACAATGAGGACTATCACGATAGCAGAGAAGAGTTAGGTTTGTTCTGCACTTTCCCATCTCTCTACTCAAATAGCAGATTTTTCTGTTTTCTAACATCTTCTCATACAGTGGTCCTCAGCTGGCATTATTAAGATTAAACACTGTCTCGATTTCCTTATAGGTTCCAAACTCTGAAATGTGGCGCTGTCTCATTCCCTCTGCTTAAGCTTCTCCTTGACCAGAGAATCCTCACTTTGGAAAGGCCAGCAATCTGCAAGGGACCCAGTGAGCCAAAGAGAGCACCTGGCAGAAAACCTGTGACTCCCGTGAGCTGCTGAGCAAGGCATGTTTTGGTGCAAAATGTAACTCCTTCCATGAGAAGTAAAGTATTCAATACCAAAAGAGCTTTTTGTCCTTTCCCCTTTTGATTTTCCATGCCTCTTCATGGTCGCTCTGATATTCCCTACTTGGCACAAATAATAAGTAACTCATAAACATTCGGAATAGATGTTTTCCCTTTGCAATATTAATGTTTAAGTGTGTTTGGTTTGAGGATGTGACTGTGGCTTCAGTTCTGTCTCATGGCCTGTTCCCTATTCACAGGCAGGATAGCTCATGTCCTGTGATGGAGGGTGTTGGGTTTGAAGAGCCAAGTCATCAGGCAGTGCATTAAGCTTAGCCTCTCCAGCAAAAGCTCGGCATGGCGAGATCTTGGAGAGGCCAGACCAATACAGAGCCCTTGAGATCCATTTTCCTGCACACTCTTTGTATTTCCCTGTGTTTGCAGATGCTTTGTGTGTCTTTTGATTGATATCCTTTGGTTGGTTCGATGAGCACACCCAGTAGGCTTTGTTCCGGGTGAGCCGAGGTAGCTGGGGATTACAGTGCAAGGATTCTACCTGCACACAAAGATCTTGCCATGCATTACAGCAGATTTCACCACATTCAAAACTGATGGATTTAAGACCTGTTAACTATTAACAAAATGTTCTTTGTATTCACCTACAAAGTTCATAAATGTAAAATATCCATTGTCAAATATCTATACTCTTCCCTCCACCAAAATAAACAAATTGCTTTTTCATCTTGCATTAAATTATCCAGGTATATTAACTCTAAATGCTTTGATTTTCTATTTTCTGAACACTTGCCTTGCTTCTATGTAATTTTTGTGTGGAATAGTCCATGAGATATGAGACATTTCTAAAGGTCGAACGGGCTATTGCTGATTTTAAATTTTACATATAGACTTAAACATAGGTTTGCAGGCTTATTTGTTTATTCCCAGAGGATTCTCCACATTTTAAGTTATAAATTGGATGAAACCACAATTCTGTTTCCTAAGTTTTATTTGCTTATGATCTTTTCCCTCTTCTAAATCATTTCCTAATTTATCAACTTCTTAATTGTGTTATTTCTTGAATTGTAATCATGAAGACTTTTAGTGTTTTTCTATCTGCCGTTGAGACATCTAAACTCTGTTGATTAAACTTTCCCTGATACTGTTTTCATAGCTTACTTTTAAAAAGTCCCTAAACATGGGGGGCTGGACTTGTGGCTCAGTGGTAGAGTGCTTGCCTAGCATGTGTAAGGTACTGGATTTGATTCTCAGCACCACATATAAATAAATGAATAAAACAAAAAAGACCTATCAACATCTAAAAGATATTTCTTATAAAAAGTCCCTAAACATCATTATTGTTGTTTGTCCTGTAGAAATTCATTTTATAAATTTCCTTCTTAGTGGTCATTGAATGGATAGGCACAATGACATAAGCATTACTCTAATTTATAGAAGTGATGTTTTGCAATGTTTGCTTTAAAAGATTCCTCAACATGAAACACCTGCAAACACTTTGCCAGAAGGAAATTAAACAGTACATTCAAAATTATAGGAAGAAAATGTGAACGACCAAAGCAATTGGCTTTCCATTTAGTTCTTATTGAATTAGCAAAAATATAAAATATTTGTAGCTCTCAAATTTAAGTCTCCCATTCAACTATTGGTTGAAATAAAAATAAAGGTGCAAACATTTTAGAAATTAATTTCATTAAACTTTGGAAAAGTCTCTGAATTTTAATCAGTTTATTTTATGAATGATCTAAAGTATCATATCATTTAAAGACAGAAAAATGTTCATTGTAGAGTTTGTAAAGTCACCTTAGAAACAAAACCGAATGAAAGCACCCAAAATGTCCATGATTAGAAGATAATTGTTACATGTCAACCGAAGCAGTGAAAGGCTACTGCAGAGACTGGGGCTGCGGTCCCTCTGTGTTTCAATGCCAACTTCAACACTTACCACTGAGTTTCCCAGGGCCTGTCACTCAGCACCCTGGGCTAGATGCAGCCACTGAACCTACCCCCACCTGGATTTCCCAAAGGCAGAAAACATGTAAAATCCTGCAGGATGCTTTTAACGTGGGCAACAGAAGTTCTCTTACTCCTAGGTCACTGGTAGTGGATTTGGGCGTGGTTGCCTTGACTCTCAGAAACCCAAGTCAAAGGTAAATGTGCATGTCACCTGCAGGTTGGCACTGAGTGCCCACTCCCCTCTTCCAGACAGAAGTGGCCTTGCCTATACATCTGGTTTGTGCAACAAAAAGCTGTCATAAAATTCAAGTTATATGGCCCATCCCAGGGACCTCCAAATAGTTCTTTAAAGTTTAACCTTTCACCATTTCCATTCTTATATCTTCCAGAGAATGATAAAAATGTCCAGGCAAAGACTGATGGACAGGTGAGGTGTCACCTTTAGCCAAGGTGGCAGAATTAAATATTAGCTTTCACATCAAGTCTCTTAGGACCTATGAAGTTACTTGATCAAATTATTATTAAAGGAGGATCAATACATTTACTTCATTTTTCTCTAAGTATCATTGTCTTTCCCAAATTACCCATTATTGCATTCATGAATTTTTCTTCTTCATAGATCTGTTATTGTTTGGAAATTAGTGTCTGAAATACTCTATGATTTGAAATTTTATTAATAGTGAGCACATACTCATTCACAAACTCAGTTGCTGCAAAC
The DNA here is from genome assembly GCF_902686445.1 of Sciurus carolinensis. Lineage (NCBI taxonomy): Eukaryota > Metazoa > Chordata > Mammalia > Rodentia > Sciuridae > Sciurus > Sciurus carolinensis. The sequence continues at coordinate 7,707,318 of NC_062217.1, read as the reverse complement.
AATTTGTACATTGATTTCATTTCTTTAGATCTGCTGAACTCCCTCTCGACCCTTGTTTCCAGGCTCTTTGTCATGTTATGCTGGAGCCCCTTCTCACTCCGACTCCCTCTGCTCGGTGGATATAAAATAGGAAGAAACAGTGTGCACTGGGGCTTACCTCACCTGACCCTTCCCCTCCTCGGTGAGACCGTGTCTGCACAAAGCTGCTGAAGGTGAAAGCTGGAGGAAGGTTAAGTTGCCTCAGTTGCCTTTATGTCAAAATCAGTGGCACAAAGACAACTGGGTGGCCTCACCAAGCCCAGAGACCTACGTAGACCTACTTAGCCCCGAGCTCTTGCTGGAGATGCTAAGCTTAATGCACTGCTGGTGGCTTGGCTCTTCAACCCGGACACACTTCATTACGGCGCATACGCTATCCTACTTGGACAAAGCCAGCCTGAGTCATGATATGTAGATCCTTAAGTCAATGTTGGTTGCAAAAGTCAGTGATTTTCATGGTGGCTTCTGTGCAGCACTATGCTGACAACAGATAACCGATAATATGGACATAAACAGAAAAATATACCTGCTTATTTGAAATAGAGTGAATTTTCCCAAAATGCAGCAAATCAAAGAAACAGCACAGTTTGCTTGAAAATTCATCAGATACGTTCATAGTTATTGAAAATTGCAACTCATGGTTTAAAGTCACAAACATCACCCCTGCCTCCTCTGCATTTGAGATGCCACGCAGGTGATGACTAGATGGGGGTGTGCAGCGTGCCCCACAGAGGACACAGGGCTCGTTGACGTGTGGATTCCAGCGTGACGAAGAATGAGTCCTCCAGCATACCTGGGCCAGCGGAGGTCAACGCAGCAAGCCCGTCCCTCTCAGTTTCAGCTCCCATGCTGCGACCATGTGTCCATTTTAGAGTCTATTCGGTGCCATAATGCCTTGTGTTTTTGTGCTTTTTTTTTTTTTTAAGCGATTTCTCAGATTTAAATGACCCCCACATGTAGTGATGTGATGAGATTCTTACTGAGAAAATGTCTGCTAGAGAAACTCTGTTTCAGAATGAGCCAGTGTTTCTGGCTATGGGATTAGTGTTAATGAATGGATGAAATGGTACACCCAGGAAAAGCAAGAAGAAATAGGTCTACCAAGGTGCTCCGAGCCTCTCTAGAAAGTACTGAGGCAGTATCCACAGCCTGTGATGGCACTGTGGAAGAATGTCCACGTTTGTGAATTTCCAGAAGAGGCCTGATCTGATAAAATATAGTTAGCTGCATTATGGCGAGGCTGAAGGCCTAGGAGGAGCATGGTCCCGTTACAGAGGCAGAGAAATGCCAAAGCACCGTCTCAGCTGGCAGAGGCCGATTCCACAAGCCACAGGACTATGCTACTTGAAAGGTGTTCACCTGGTAGCCCAGGCAGCTTCTCACATCGGAAGGCTGTGGAAGAATTTTTCAAGTTCCAGCTAACTGCAGTACTGGAACGGGTCCTGTGTTCAGCGGTGGAACAGCTGAACAAGGTCAGCTTGTTTTTTAAGAATGTTGGCAATAAACATCTACACAGCACAGGTTGATGAAAACGTGGGGACCCAGGGCTCTCAGGGAGGGGACTGTGTATTTTCCCTAGGAAAAATGTTCAGTATTTGCTAATTCAGTGTTCACAGCACGTGTGCAGAACAGCACTGCCACAATCCAGGAGATTCAAATTCCCCTTGTGTGTTATAGGAAATGCTGATGATATTAACTTAAATACAATTTTGCTTCTCTTACTTTGTGTATGCATCTTATTCATTATGAGCAAGCATAAGACCCTGCTTACTTCATTATGATTCTTAGGATAGCAACATCTGTGTACACACACAAAGTACATAGGGTTGTGTATACTACATTATATCTATCTATAATTTTAAGAGGAATTATTTTCATTTGCATTACATACATACATACATAATACAACTGAAGTTTAAAAATCCTGTGTGAAGTAGTTATATTAAATATGAGTCTCACTGCAGGTTTGTAAAGGAAATCTTATTGAACACAATTGGTTTTTGTAAGATAAATGTAATGAAGGTGGATCATTTATATAGAAAAGAGACTCAGGATCTGACTGAATTGCAATTAAGAGTTTAAACAATATGACTCTAGTGAGACAAGTTGAGCAATAGAGGAAGATTATTCAATAAGAGATGATGGGGCTGTCATCAATCATTTGGAAATAGAAAATAAAGATTCCTAATGCACAATTTATTCAAAATAAATTTCACATGAAATAGACATACGTGTGAAATCTGAAATAGTAAAACACAGAGAAGAGTTTTTGAGAAACATTTCTTGAAAGGAGAAAAATTCTAAACACCTCAGAAGCTCTGGATGAAAACAGTGAGTAATAAAAGTTCAAAACCTCAGAGACAGAAATCACACAAACGAGGCTGGAGGCTGGGATGGGAAGTGGTAAGACTTACCTGATGAGCAGAAGGAAGGTGGTAGGCAGGGCAGGGTCCTTTTTCCCTAAGGCGGTCATCTGATTTAGTCCACTCTCCTGTCCTTGTTTGGTGTGACATCAATAGAGGGCCCCACCGACACACAATTTTTACTGCTCCTGTCCTTTGGTATTAAATGGTGATAAGGGGCGACCCAACGGGAGAGCAGCCAGTCTCTCAGCAGAGCCGAGGGGGCTCCAGTTGAAGTGCACACAGCGCCCTACTGATTAGACACAGCGACTCAGCAGACAGACTCCAGGAAGGACTCGGCTCCAGGAGGAGAGCGATGAAGCGTGTCCTGAGAAGGGAGCCATCCGTCTGTGTTGTGCCTCTAGTGAACACTCGGCCCAGAGCCTCCAGAAGACTACATTCCCCAGCTCCTCCTTTATGTCCCTGCCCTCGGATCCTACTCACCACTGATCAGTGGAGGGACAAAATGAATGCAAGGGTAAGAACCTGGGAACTTCACAGTACATAGGGCGAGGTGCAGGTGAAGACTAAAGGATCCATCAAGCAAAATCGTTGTGATCATATTTTTAAATAAAAGAAAAGAGGCCTGGGCACATTATGCAGAAAATTTATAATATGGTGAATAAAATCCAAGTAAACAAATCATTTAGAGATCTGAAAAATGCAATACATTGTAGAAAAAGGAAGAAATTCATCATTAATGAAGACAAAGGCTGTATACTCCTAATTGAGATATACCACAATTTGATCAGATAATAAATAAAAATATTATAAGTAAAAATATGACAGAATGAAAGATGTAATATGTATTTTGAGAGATAAGACTGAGAAATTCTCCCTGAAACTAAAAAATGTAGTTATGGAGAAATATGAGAGAAACGTGATAATAAAGAACATAAACTTTTCATTCTAGAGATTCAATGTAGAAAACAAAAAAAAATTAAAAAAAGGAAAAGGAGAGAAAAGATTGTTTTCATCAAAGAATAATCACTAATATCTATAATGTACATCTTTTGACCAGAAACAATAACTATGATTCTGATAACATAACTGGGAAATACTAGAACATACATATAAAGAGAAGGTGTTCAAAACTCCATATTCCATGAAAACTAAGGAATCAACCTTCTCAAACAGAAACAGTAGGTCAATGCTTTAAAATTCTGAGTAAAAAGATTTTTAATCCTAGAATTTTATACCCAGCCTAACTATCATACAACTATGAGAAGGAAAGACATTTTCAGACATGTAAGGACTTACTATATGTATCTTTTTCTTAGGAAGCTACTGAAAATTATGTGTGTAGAAAATTAAGAGGTAGAAGTTTAAAAAAAAATCATGAAAATACTCAGGTAACGGGAGTAGGAGCCTGGGTGGATACCTATGAAATGTGCCTTACAGCTACCATGATTGAAACCTCAGCTCATCCTAAGAATCATGATCTTCATCATGATAATCATTATCAGGTATCTAGATAACCATTTGGAATAACTACTAATAGATCATTGCACTTGTAATGAAGATTCATTAAAGAAATACAAGTAGTTACTTAAGGGTAACCACTTAATGAAGGAAATGAAAAAAAAAATAGTGGAAATTTTTTGGATTAATCATAATTTACTCATGATCATTTTTACTATTATATATTTAAAAAATTTGCTCTCAGTTCTATATGAAAATGTTTGATAAGGTTTATATAATATTGACCTTTATAAATTAGGATACAGAAATTATGTTTATTCTAAACATAAATAACCAGATCAAAATACGATGATTTTTTGTAGGGTTTAAAAATCATAAAGCAATTATTTTACAAATACACACATATTTTTATCTCAAACATAGGCTTTCTTTTCTATATAAGGTTGCATTTAGAGTCAATTTGATATATTGTATTTCTCAAAGATATAAAGAGACATGTTAGATTTAATACCCTTTTATCCCAATATTTTTACCTCAAATATGCCTCAAAATGTTCTTCTGTTTTGTTTGTATCTCAAATTATTCCTCTAAGGAGTATGTGTATCTCATTTCATCTTCACTTGCACTGAGTATTAGGATTTTTACACATTGTATATGTTTAATATTTACAACATATCTAATTTTTCTAATTAAAAACAATAAATAAAAGTAGATGACTCTACAATACAGTTAAGAAAAGAAAATTTCTACTCCATTTCCTAGGAAAAACAGTAATTTCTTTTTTCTTTTCCTTTCTGCTACTTACCAGGTGCCCGACTTAAACCCAGGGAGCCATTAAGACACAGAGAAAATCACTTTCAAACTATATAGTCTTGAAAGAGGTTTTATTTTTATTCTGCTATTACTAGAGCTCAATGATACTCTGCTGAATCTTACATTTCTCTTTATATCACTGAGAAATACAATGTATCAGATGGACTCTAAGTGCGACTTTATGAAGAAGACAGAGTATATGAAATTGACACTTCTCAACTTATCTGTTATTGGTTTTCTTTTAAGTCATAAATCTGTTTGCTCTACACAAGAACAACTTGTTTTTGCTGCTGCTAAAACTACAGAGTCAGTATAGAGTCACTGGAGAGTGAGCTGAATTCCATACTTCCTTGCACATCATGAACTAAATTGTCAATGAGGTAATTCCTAAGAAGCTTTATCGCTAGTCCCCATTGAGAAGCAGTGAGAACAGCTTGATTTTTAAGGTCCCAGACTGGTTCTCTGGTACTGACATTATTGAAATCACTTTTTCCTATATAAATGTAGAGCATTACTGTAAAAGTCATTGAGGAAGAATAAATACAAACCTCGCCATCACATGGTCACGGAAGTGCTTTGCTGACTCATCGCACATGGAGCAATACCTTTATTTTTCTCCCTTTACATCAACATTGCTTATGTTTCTGGGGTTTTGCTTCAGACCTTGCACTGGTGTGAGTTTTGAATACTAATGGTGTATTACACATGCCGCACCCCCAGGTAATTTATTTTCCAAGCGATAGATTTGTATGTTCTATATTTATCTATCATGCACTCTTTTGTAATAATATTCATCAATGGCTACCACAGATATTTCTCTTTTTTCTTTTTCTTTTTTTTTCAGTTTCTTGGCAAGTTGGTCATATCAATTTTTAAAATATAAAATTTTTCATTCAACAATTAGGTTGTTCCATTTTTCTTCCATCCACTAGAAATGGCAATAGATGTTTCCAGAGGTAACCTGACCCTGGAGCCCAAGAGGCCATGTGGATCCTTATGTGTGGGTTTTTGCAGTCTCCCGGGAGGGATCTCATACATGTGGCACCTGACAGCAGGTAGGATTCTATTAGGAAAAGTGAGCAGAAGACAGAGTGGTTGCATAGATAAGGAAGACATGGTCTAGAACCAGGTGTTCCCTTACCATTAACTATGGCCCTGGGAGGCCGGGTGGGCATCCCAGGCCCTGTTTTCCTGAAGCCTCCCAGGATTTCAGGTAGTAGTTCACATCAGGGAACATAATCTGCTATGGGATGGGAAAGATGGGCATGTGTCCCATTTTCCAGGTGCCTGCCTGTTCCTTCAGGCTCCGGTCGTCTGTTCCGTGACTCAAGGATTTCCTTAATGCACACGTCTGGGGTCTTCCCTGCCCATTAGTGCCCTTCCTTGTCTTCCCCCTGCCCACTTGGCTGACTCACCTACCTAACAGGTATATTGAGTCAACTCAAGCCTCCTAAAGCAGTTTCTTATTTATTTATTTATGGTACCAGGAATTGAGTCCAGAGGCACTTAACCCGCATCCCCAACCCTTTTTTAGGTTTTATTTTTTGAGACAGGGTCTCTCTAAGTTGCTGAGACTGGCTTTGAACTTTCCTGCCTCAGCCTCCCAAGCCACTGGGATTGCAGGTGTGTGCCACCACACCTGGCCAAGCAGATTCATCTTTACACATACTCACCTCAGTGTTATAGCTCAGGGCTTCTGAATACCTGCCCTTCATCCACAGATTAAACACATTGTGACCCTTTTTCAGATTATGATTTCTTTAAAATTAACCAATACCCATGTGATTAGGTCCCATGAAAATATTAATGATAATTTTGAGGAAAATTTAGATTCTCAGCATTTTTTTTTTTTTACTTTCCATTCATTAATTTTATATACTTATTTAATTGGGTCAGTGTTAGCCACAGGCTGAAAATCAGTGTGCAGACTTCTTATTTATCTGGCCAAGCTCTTTTTATCTTACCAAGCATAGCCTTCAAGATAGGTCATTGAGAAATGTCGAAAATCCCTATTACCCTAAGCACAAAGGAGTACAGAGAATGAACACATATGAAACATTACAGCTCTAACAAACACGGTGACAATATAACAGAAGCAGTGACTTAGCTTATGTCCACAAGTGTATCTTAACATTCAACTTCGTATCGCTATTTCTGAAGACAGCAGCCGGGTAACCTTGCATTTGTTGGACTGACACTTTGGAAAGAGTATCCTTACACTGTTTAGAATGGCAGAACCCTGCCATGGTTATATCCAATATCCACTAGTGCAAAGTAGTCACGAATTAGTCTTAGATGGATCTTAGACTTCTGATCATGCCCTTGACTTACTATTAAAGTCCAGTCTTTTTTTTTTTTTTTCACCTACTGGTACTTATGGCTTGTAATTCCAGGAGGCTGCTCACCATTCCTCAGACACAATGCATTTTTATGCCTCCATGCTCTAATTGGCACCAGAGTTAGACATGAGGAATCCCCCAAGCACCAGTAAAAGAGGGAAATAAAATTGGCCCAGGAGATTAAACTGTAAAATCAACATGTAAAGAAGAAAATTCAATTTAAAGAGACTGAAAGCCTCCAGGGCCAGCAGGATTTAACTCTGAAGGATTAAATATATTAACATATCTAAAGAAAGAATATAGGAATTCAGAGGAACTGTGAGAGAGAATTGGAGGGAGCCTGGAATTAGTGAGGGGTGTGGAAAAGCTCAGAAAGTACCAGAACAGAACAGTCAGGGAGGTAGTTATTCAGTGCACCCATCAAACAAAATTGTCTCCTATATAAAGTATCCTATATAAACCATGAGTTTCCATGTGTTTATTCACACACACACACACACACACACACACACACACACGTTTCTGTCACTGTCTCTATGTACTCTATTTCATCCATAAATGCAAGCATATACACAAGATGGCTAGAGAATCCCTATAAAATTAGGTCATTAGTCTTTTAGAGGTGAGTAGAATAGGAGATGAAGATTATGCTTAAACTTTAAAATGCATATTTAATGTTTATTAATCCGTACTTTTGTAAGTCTAATATATCAATAAATACATATTTTTGTAAACTATGTATTTATATGTCATATTATTGCATAACATAATTTACATATAGGCAAATAAATCCCAAAGTTTTTTATTTCATAGTTTTTTCATTAATGCATGCAGATATTTATCTATTAAGATTTATTTTTTGGAATATTAAATATCACTTATTGGAATATTAAATAAAATGTCTCAATTTTGCACCACACCATATATGTATTGTGTTTCACTAAAGAGTCCATGCATTGTTCAAAACCCTAAAGTAGCTTCATGTCTTTGCTTTCAGGACAGAAGTTGTATATAGTATTAACAAATGTAAAATTAATGAACAGCATGATATTTTGCACAATTTATGTCGCTTACACAATGATATTTTAATGTGCATAAACATCAGGACTTATTAAGTGATGAAATTGAATTGTATATCTTCAATGCTGCAGATGTTTTTGTTTCATTTCTTTTCAGTGATCCCTTTGATCTTCCTGGACTAGAATCTTGCAAACATCTGCAATACGTCCTGTTTGTCTGCTGGGTTTTACCAATTTAAGTCAACTTCCTGCGTGATGCTGCTGGTTATCAGAACCTGTGCTCTGGGAAGCCAGGTGGTACTCAGAGTTCTGCTTCCTCTTTGGGTGGTGAGGCTCACTACGGAGGCTCACCTTGCCTCTTGGGAGAAGGTGCTTACTTCCACCCTTCCACATTCACTCCCCAGTTGTAGAAAATCCCATTTTCTCTGTCTTCTTTGAGAAGTTCCTCATTAATGAACATTCTGTTCCTTGCAGTAGCTGCCAGAAAGTCAAAAGACAGAGCTTGGGAGATTCATGCTTTTGGTTGGTACATCAGTGAGTCCTCCAGCTCCTCATGAGCCTGGTCTTCTGGCACGTTTCACCTTCAAAATGTCTACCAGTGTTAAGCCCTTAGAGGAATGGGTCCCCACGCGTCCTTCTTGGAAACTTACTCAAATTTCATTAGTTTTTCAATTATCACAATTGAAAAAAAATAATTTCTGACACATTAAGTTTCATTTATTTCCTTCCTTGAATCTTTATGTAAATTATCATAAATTATACTATAGGTGGTTCCAGAACACAACAGTGTGTCTCCAGCACCAGTAGGTGGCTGGTTTTTGTTGTGAAGCACACTGGCAAATATGTTCTGGGTGATCTGCAGTGTGTGCCGACTACCGGGTGTTGATGCGTGAAGGCATGGGGGGTGCAGGGAGGCTCGGGAAGACTTCTTCCTGCTTGCAACGGCCCTTCCAATACCTGTGGATCCTACCAAGGCATTTCAATCTGCATGTAACTGTAGGAACATCACGAAATCTGCTCAAAGTTACTCTTTAATATGCATTTAAATCACAATCACACCTCTAGTCCCTCATCTTCTGCCAGGAGGAAGAAAGGAATCAGTGATATTTGGCATTAAATTGAGAATTTTTTTGAAGATGAGAAAAACTTTCAATGTCTGCCAGGATTTATTAACTGCATAAGAATAACCAAGGCATCCCTCTTTCCAGAATAATTCTATATCTTTGAGTGAATTATCTTACTAAGTGTACCACAAATAACTAAAATATTTTATGGATGTCAAAAAGAGCCTAACATTCCAGACAGTAATTTATCTGTAGGGAAAATTTGGGCAAAGATTTGCGATTTAAGACAGCCAAATATGATACTAATGAGATTGTAGTGTGAAAGGACCTTATAAAAGTTGTAAGTGTAAAACTCTGAGAATGAGTGTTGATTGGCAGGATTATACCCCATAGTTGAAAGGAATGTATGGTATGGAGCCACTGTGAGCCTCATGGAATCCATGTTTCCAGCAAGCCTAGACTAGAGTAGATTTCAAGTTATTTTTACACCTGGTTAAAATATTGTTTTTGGATATTTGTAAATGTCTAATTTAAAAGCTCAACAGCAATTTGGACCATAGAACAGCACTGTTGTTATAACCCTGTGATGAGATAAGATTAAATGAATCAGAAATGATGAATTAATACCATATTACAACATGCATAGATTTAAAACTTTAGGAGGGTGAATACCCTAGGCATTTAATCAAGGATTTGCTATTTCCAAACATTTTAAAAAAATTCTGATGCTTGCCAGGAAAAAACTGTTGCCAGGTTTAGTAATCTGTATTCATTTAAATCTTCTGTGAAAGCAGGGTTCAAAGCTAGTCTCGCGCTCCACCAGTTCATATTCCCAAGGGACCTTTCAGAACTCTTACCAGAGCCAACCAAAGGCTTCTTGAGAAAATAGAAGACTTTTCACTTCTTTCAGTCAAGCCAGAACACTTCTGAAAACCCAGACCTGGCAACCCGCAGCCCCCACATTTTTATTCCCACTGCCCAGCTCTCTTGTGCTGGAGTTTGGAACTGTGACATACGTTATTACTATTAAGTTTTGCCCTCTGAGTTTGGAGGGGCTTCTCTGATGAAAGCTGTAATTACAAGATCACTTAAAGGGGAATTGAGTGGCAAATGTATCTCTTCCTTCAGACAATGTGAGCATTATTCATGGTTTTTCTAGCAAATACACTCACAACTTTAATGACAGGGGATTTTCACTTTGGAGATGAGGCAGAAAGTGCAGTGGCATAGGATTTTTTTTTTTTTATTTCTTTTTTGGTCCAAGCATTACTCTTGGTTCATTCTATGCACATTTTTCTATCTGTTTTTTCTTTTTTTTTAATGTAAAAACTTCTAGAAAAAAAAATGAGGTTAACTTTGACATTCATTTTTCCCTGGCATTAATCAATAATATTCTTACAAATATACCAACTTATCATACTAAAATATCTGTGGTAGGTGGTGAATTGAATAATTTTGAAACATGTGTAACTGTTATAATAGATTCAACCGTAATGTGTTTGGTTTTTACCTCTTGAGCTGGGATTCCACATCTGTTTCAGAAGTCTGCTGATTTTTCAAAGCCCATCTGTTGAAGAGTTCCCTGACCAACACCAGCTCATTCTGAAGATGGAAGTTCTGCTTAGAAGCTGGATCTTCCCCATCCCTCCTAGGGGCAGGAAATGTGTATATGACTCAGGGGGGCTGACTAGTCCACGAGGGGTTAAACCTGGACCATTCAGGATTCTTTGGAGGCTTTCAAAGTTTTCTAAAACTGCCCTTCATCCCCCCACACCATGTCTATTGCTATGAGGATGGAGACCATGCCTGAAAAATAAAGCCAGCTATCCCTAAAAACTGAGAAAAGTGATTAGTCAACACATAAAAGGTAGACATCAGTAATGCCTGCTGTTTCGTAGGGTACACATGGTGAGCCTTTATGGCTATACCTTCATGGAACTGGATAGGAAAACTTTAGGACCTTGAAATGTGTTGGGTACCATTTCCAGATTTCAGTAAGTTCCAACAAAGAAATGAACATTGGCCTAAATAGGTTCATTGGGAAAGAGTAAGAGATAAACAGAAAGAAAACACCCTCAGATTTCCAGAAACACTTCCTGCTTTCAGTCAGCAACCTGTGTGTCTAAAAAGCACAATAACATGGCTGCCAGCTTTGGAAAAGTATGGTTAATCTCCTTCCCAAAGTAGAGAGAGGCGAGGATCACAAGGCGGATGTTAGATTTCAATGTAGGAAGGCAGAAAAATAAGGGAAGCCCAATCTCATAAGTATTCTGAGTATTTCTTGCTTGATAGAGGCTTAAATTTACTGCACTCAGGAAAAAAAAAAAGTCAACTTCTGCTAGTATAATCCAGCCTCCCTGTGTATCTCTGTTTCAGAGGAGGGGCCAAATGAAGCCAGATGAACCAAGAGTGATACACTGTGCACCTGAGCAGCAAACGGCAGGGGCAAGGGGTCTGGGTCGTGGCTCATGCATGAATGGAGGTCCCCAGCGTTGCTGCAGCCAGGGAGGTTGTGAAGGAATTTATTCTCTGTGTGCAAGTCCAGCAAATTGCTGTCTACCCACATAAGTTATCTCCTGGCCCACACGCTCCAAGGAAGACTGTGAATAGCAAAGGGAGTGCTTCCAGAGGACAGACCTGAGGACGTAAGAATGACTGACCAAGAGAGGGGCTCCACCACGCAGGCTTGCTATCTCTGCCCGACCGGCTGTGGTGCGAGCCACACAGCTGTGATGTGCTTTTCCAAATAGCATTATTTCCTATCATGCGTTTACTGTTTATAATTGCTTTATGTATTACATTTTTATTGTTCTCTGAAATTTGCTTTTTGTAACTAAAACACTTGGATTGGTCATGAGCTCTGAGTAGCTGCGTGAGGAGGGCTGACTGCAGGTCTCCTCAGGACCAGGTGACACTGCTCTTCCCTTTTCGAGGTGAGGACTCTCAGATTACCTAATTCAGATTCTCATCCAACTTGAAGGAAAGTTTCAAATCAACTTTAGTTTGTTCTAAATCTGTATACCTTCAGCTGATGTGATGAAAGAGCCCTTATTTCCAAATCATCTGGAACCAGTACTTTTGTTAAATAGAAGAAAAGTCAAATTTAAGATCCATATGAATCAAGCATTAATATAGTATTTTGAAATTTAATGGGCATAAACTGTTTGGTCAAAGTATAATAAAGTTGTATAAACGTTAAGAATTTCAGTACAGTTGTCCTTCAGGGAGGCGGCAGATGACCCTGTGATAACCCTGAATTACAGCACTGGAGTCCTTTACCCCATGAAGCTGTCCCCAGACTCGGTACTCCATGCTCAGCTTGAGTCACAGTGGCAAGGAGATCGACTCACACATAAAGAATCTCTCACAGAGGCATTTGAATTTATTTTTTAAAGAACATATAAGAGGACACACTGAATGAATGTGTTGGGAATTTCTAAGAGCTTGCCCAATGTCCACTTCCTCTCTTTCCAAGTAGGAGACTCCTGAAGTTTAGCTGGGCACACAGGTGCTCCTCTAAAGGATGACTCTCCATACCTGCTCCTGGATGTGTGTCCAGCCAGGTGATGGCTTTTATGTCCCTGGGCATGCCTATTGTAAAACTGCAGTCAAGTTTCCAGAGAAAGGATGAGCACGGTTGTCCACCTTCCCTCTGGTTGGCTCCTGGGGTGTGGCGACTTGGCAGAAGTTCCACAGTGGTGCTGGGTGAAGAGCACAGGAGCTCCACAGCGTGTCTGCAGAGTAGATGGATGTCCAGGGCAGGATCCCCAGGGGCCTTGGAGCCGCTGTAGCAAAACCTCCGCTCCTGCTGGTGGCATCCAGGACAGATCATTTCTGTGATTTATTTTCTCAAATGCTAAAGGGCATGCAGTGCTCCAAATGAGGTGGATCATATGGCTGAGTTCAGGTGGAACATTCTGGAACTGCAGAGGTGGCTGAAATCAGAGTACTGTCTCACTTTAACACAACTTTCTCCAATATTTATTTTGCACACAACATGCAGCACATTCTATTATATTTCTGTTTATTTACAAAGACAAATATGGGTATATTATAATTATTTTAGTTGGCATAAAAATTCAGATTTTAAAAACTGCTTTCATCCTAGAGCTGAAGAGATAGGGTATTCTTTTTACTTCCTCCTGGGTCTGTTTGTATTTAAAAAGGCAGCAAGATTAAGCTATGCTTATTTCATATTTAGCATCTTTTTGGAAAGGGACTAGTTACTCAATCTGCTTCTGTACTTGAATTCACATCTCAGGTTTCTTAAATCTTCATGTACTCACCAAGTCAGGCTAGCGATCTGTTATTTTACATTTATTAGGTATTTCCGGATACATCTGTTTCCCAAACCATAAGCTTAGAGGTAGAATAAAGGGGCATTTGAGAGTTTATGTTCTGGAATGTATTATATATTTAATAAATAGCATTAGTTGCTTCAAAAGCATAGATACAGTTCATGAAAATATTTGAGTTTACATGCAGGTGGGTTTCATGAAGTAGAGACAGCAGTCACTCTACCTGGGCCCTCTGTGATGTGGTCTCCACTGAGCTTCATTTGCCAAGAGGCCAGACATTCATTTGAAAAATAATATCTGTGGAACAAATGATGAACATCAACTCGCTACTGAAATTAATCTAATATTTAGTTATCAAAACTATATATAAGCAAAAATGTGCAATTATTTAACAGCTCTCTCCTCTTCTTCCCCAGTGAGTTGTGAAATAATAGTGTTGATATGTAAAAAGTGATATCATAGTGGGCCTCATGAAACACTGCTTTAGGTAAATATAAAGGATGTAATATAATCTCAAACAACAAAAGGCACACAATAAAAGTATCCTTAGCTCTCTGTAACTTAGGAGTATTTCAACAGGGCTGGGTGATGTGCATGCCTGTAATATGAGTGAGGCAGGAGGATTTCAAGTTCAAAGCCAGCCTCAATGAACACCTAAACAACTTAGTGAAACTCTGTCTCAAATTAAAAAATAAAAAAGAAGGGCTGGAGATGTGGCTCAGTGGTTAAGCACTTCTGGGTTCAATCTCTGGTGCCTATATATATATATATATATATATATATATATATATATAGCAACAACATTATTTGCAAAATCTGGCAAAGTTTCTTGAGTACATGACCATCTCTATGAAAAGTAAAATGTAAAACTTGGAGCTAGAAACTAGATATGGATGAATATTTTGGGGAAAAAATTCCTATTAAAAGATAATTAGAACTTTTGTTTCTGCAAATGAGCCTGAGCCAACTGAAACAGCCTCTTTAGCAACAAGCTCCTGGTTCTGCTATCACTAGAGTTTTCCATACATATGTGCATCCAGTCAGTTTTATCCCCAGGCGTGAGATTCACAGAAGCCAACTCTGGAGTTTGCTTTCCAGTCATTTATCCACTGCTGATTGGATAAATTACTGGACAGACCTGTTTAAATTCCTGCATTTTTATCCTTTACTCTGGGTCTTAGTCATAGACTGAACAGTTTAAGCACCGACATGAAACCATCAGTAATAAACACACTAGTTAAAACATCTGGGAAATTTAAACTGTTAATTAAAAGATTTATGTTTCAGATACACAATTTCTATCTGCATCACATGAATCCTCTCATTTGTCATAAAGAATTAATATCGTTATTCTATATTTACTAGGCAAGTACAGTCAGTATTTTTAACTTTGTTTTAGTAATACAATACTAGTGGCAAAGGCATTATAATAAAGTGCAATATTTTTAATCAAACATGTCTGTCTTATAATTTTGCAATCAACTATTAGGCCATTCTTATCAGCATCATGTATTTATTGTTCTTCATCTTCCAGAACTTACATAAATATGTGTTTACCTAAATTTTAGTGTTTTCCCCAAGAAAACTCCCCACTCTTGAGTTCATACCTGATAGTACAAGAGTCAGAATTGTAATATCTGTGGTTAGGTGGAGCTCAGAGGGAACTGTTCATCTTCACTGAGGTATCTGCAGCCCCCTGAAATAAAGGTACACGTCCATCGCTGGAACAATTCTGGATGTAGGGTATGCTCACCAGGTCTTTTTGAACAGATGAGTGAATATCTAAAATGGACTTACAAGCATAATTCACAAACACACAGGACAAACACACAAGCCTCACTTAATAAACGATACTTCCTTTCTCAGAGAATGCCATTAAGAGCCACGCAGTTGTCTTTGCTAGAAACACCTGGTGGCTATCCCTGACTCCTGCTCATCTTGTCTCCCATCAAGTTTGGTTGTAATAAAGAATGTTCAAATCAGCGGGGTATGGTGGCCCAAACCAGGAACCCCTGCAGCTCTGGAGGCTGAGGCAGGAGGATTGCAAGTTCAAAGCCAGTCTCAGCAAATTAGTGAGGTCTAAGCAACTCATTGAGATTGTGTCTATAAATAAAATACAAAAAAAGTGCTGAGGATTTGACTCAGTGGTGGAGTGCCCTTAGGTGCATCAATCCTAGTATCCTGGTACTTAAAAAAAAAGAATGCTCAAAGTTTCCTGATTATTTCTCTTTCTTTAATGCCTCAGCTCACTAGTCTTAATTTAGTCTCCAAGTTGATGATATATACTCTCTTTTAAAATTATCAAGCTCTTCTATTTCCTCAAAGAATTTCTTACCTACAAAATAATGATAAATTTCTAACTTTTCTCTATACTGGTCATTTTGATCTGCCTCCTGCCTTTGAGATATTATTTTTTGACAATAAGCACAGTGCACAAAGGTTTCACTTAAAATTGAATTACTTTCATTTCTTTGAAAACACTGTGATGTTTTATGCCTAGGTGTCATAACACGCACAATCCAGATGACCTTCTACACACTGTAGATTCTTGGACAATTTGTTATTAATCTATTTTTCAGGTTTCTCTTTACTCGCCCTGCCTCTGCAGTTTTGAGTCCCCAGCCTCCGTTGAACCTACCCCTGGACAGAAAGCCTCCTCCATCCACATGTCTGTTGTTGCCATAAAAAATGAGCGCATCCACTCCGCTATTCAGCTCATTTCAGACCCTAAGTGCTTTCGAATAGATGTTATTGCCATATCATCTTTGACCATCAAAGTAAAATGAATCACAGAGAAAAAAACAAATTTTTTGGTTATCATTTTTTTGTGAAATTTGAGATTAGTTTTTGCTTCATCACTACCTGGAAAAAAAGGGCTATTTTGTCATAATAGCATATCTATTTTCTCACCAGCTATGTAGCAGGAAAAGTTGAAGATTATCATGCTGTAAGACTCAATGATAAATTAGGCACCTGAAATGTCAAGTGTTTAGGTTGTTACAGAGTGCATTTGTGAATTGAATTATACTTTAAAATGCCAAATGCTTTTTTGAACGTTGCGTCGTTAATGTCATAATTTTTGAGAAACACTGAATAGTTTACTTATCATTTGTGTATACAGCAAAAGGGGGTAGGACCCTGGCATTGGAGAGTCTGATGTGGGTAGAGGTTCCCTCTTTTACACCTTCTTGCAGTGGTTCATTTGTATGCTATCAAACCTCTGCAATGATAATTTTTATTTTTTTTTAAACATTTTTTAGATCAAGATAGCATGTTACTGTGCTTTTAAAAAGGTAATAGTAAACTCAATGTACTCATAACAAGTGGAAAAAATCGCCCAGGGCCTTTAATTACTGGATTAAAGTTCATGCACCTGCAGAAGCATATTCATAGTGAGAGGAAGTGTGATCAACATTATTTTTTCCTTTCGACTTGTTAATATCTTTATATAGAAGTACAGTTACAACCTTGTAAAGTTTGGTTGATTGTGTTTTAATTATTGAATTTCAATAGAGTATATTCAAGTTTTAATTCTGCTCCCGGAGTCAATATTCAATCACAGTTTCACTGTTGCCTTCCATGCCTCTTTGAGCAAATGAAGGGAAATGATGTTTTAATAATTTGGTAATATTCTAAAGTTTTCAGAAAATTAATGCTATTGAAGGACAACTCACTGCTTATTTCATAATTACATTTAAAGCTCAATTGAAAAGAATAAAATCTAGAATATTAATCAGAAGAAAAAGAAAATACTTTCTAGGCCATCAAATAGTCCTAATTTATTAAAGAAAACATTTAAGATTTTGAAGCTTGGCGTTTTCCACCGAAGCCGGGTTGTCCCAACTCTAATATCTGAAGGCTGTCAGAAGTCTGCCTCCTCTGTGGTGACACTTTAACTAATTAGATCACATAGAAACATTTTTCTTTCTTTCCCTTGCCATTGAGTAATGATCAGATTTCTGCACGTGAATATAGCAAGTGAGTTTAATGCCTCTGCAAGATATTCAAGAATAAATTAATTTCAAATCAGTCCATCCTATTATTAAAAAACAATGTTGCTCAAATCATATCATTTGACATGCAGAAACTAAATAAAGCAGGCAGGGAAGAAAGCGGAGACAAGGAAATGTTAAGACCAACTGGGAGATGAGCTGCCACCACAGCAGCAGAAAAGTAGTCTACAATTACCTTCAAAACTTCCAGCAGGCCGTCACAGGAGGAAGGCAGGCACGTGCTGATCAACAGGCTCTGACCACCTGTTTGTTTTCCCTATTGCAAATGCTTCTGTCTCCATGTATTCATAGGACACACACATCAGGATATCAGAGACATCTCACCGCTTGCTCTACCGTTCTTGGATTCTATATTTTGGTCAGATGTATCTCTTGGCATTGCAAGGAGACAGGAAGCAGATGCCTGGACGAAGCGAAAAGAATGAGGAATTCTGGCATCTTCTGCCCCTTAGCTGAAACCCCAACTCTGCTGGATGGGCTTAATCTATAACATATTATAGGAGACAGTTTAGAATTTCCACATTGCATGCATTTCCATTTCTAAACAGCTGCATTTGTGTTGGCAGGTCTCCCTCCATTTGATACACTACCCAGAGTTTTCTTCAGAGGGAAAACAGCCTTTCCAAATCCTCCTCTGGTTTTGATATTTCAAGAATGAAATCACTGGATTAAGGTAAATCTGTCACAGAAATGCTATGAGCCTATATAGCACTATCCTGGTGTCTGTAATGTCACCAGTTTTTATATGGGGATAGTTTTGATGCCTGTGCAAAAACAGATTTAAATATCATTAAGAAAGAATAAGCAAGTGAGGGAAAACAAGAGTCCTGATCACATAAAACAGATTAGTCAAATTGGATTAGCTCAAATCACTTAGTTTTGAGTTATATATCAGTAAAATTATTTCCAAGGTACATAAAGAGATGTTCAGTAAAACTGAAAGATATTTATGATTGCTTCAATAAAATTGTTTAACATATGTCACCAGATTCCTGGTAATTAAATGCAGTCACACAAAGATCTTGTCAGAAAATATAGAAATGACTTACAGGCTATTTGAAGAAAATATATAACCAAAAGTTTCTAGCTTTGTCTGCTACATTATGAGTCATCTATGAAATATTAAAAAAATTTCTCAATATCTGCTTTGCTTTTCACTAATATGTTTTATTTCAGACACTAATTTTTCATTGGAAATACTTGATCTGCAGTTATATTTTTTATTACATTTGCTATTGGAAAAATAAATTTACATGCCCCAGTTATTCCAAATTCAAATTCAAATTCAATTCAATTCAAATTCCTGAATTGAGTCTTAGTTTATTAATTTAAATTTTTATTAATTAACATGAAATTAAAGTATAAATTCAGTTATCTTATTATGAATCACATCTCAAATTCCTGGGGATATTGGCACACATCTGTAATCCCAGAGGTTGAGGAGGCTGAGGTAGGAGCACCCTAAGCTCAAAGCCAGCGTTAGCAATTTAGTGAGGCTCTAAGCAAGTTAGTGAGGTCCTGTGTCAAAATAAAGATAGATAGATAGATAGATAGATAGATAATATATATATAAATAAATAAGTGGACTGGGGAATGTGAGTTCATGGCTAAGGATCCCTGGGCTCAATCCTGGGTACCAAAATAATAATAATAATTAATAATAATTCTTAATAAATATGTAACTAAAGGATACCATATTGAACAAAATAGTAAGCTAAAAAACCTCTTTAAAATCTATATTATAAAACTAGAGGAAAAAAGAAGTACTGAGGATGAACCAACATAAACTTCTAAATTTAACGTTTTCAAATTCATTTTTAAGGTTAAATAATTTAATATGCACATGAGTTGGATTTTAGTTGGATAGCATTACAGATGGAGCTTTGTAGTATAGAGTAATCATGTCTAATGGAGGACAGAAAGCTTAAACTAAGGTTATTGAAATACACAGGGAAAAAGCTTGTAAATTGGGAGGAAGGGATTTTTTTGGTGTTAATGCAGAAGTCAATCTTAGGAATAGAGAAAATAAAACATTAGTTGGGATAATATAAAAAGCAGTGCACACTTTAGATTCTGCCAATAAGTCAATAAAGTTATAAGCCATGAGAAATGATCTAATTGGTGGTACACATCTTCTTTTCCTGTTATACTCTGCCTTTGTAGGGTCCACTGGATTCTCAGTGGTCTGCAGAGGGTAGTGTTTTTACAAATGATTATTTGATGCTCAGTCAGCTGGTTGGAGATTGAGCAATTCTGTATCATGTTTGACACAAGAAGAACCAAGAAGTTAAAATGTTATCATGTGGATTTTCTGTTCTCAGGTGAACCTGGGTGCATTAATTAGGACACCTGAAGAGAGCCTGAGGAAGGTTTTCAGTAAGTAAGCAGTAGGGAAAGTTCTCTGTGGGTCTCTCCCAATCTGCTTGTCTTATGAGCAGGGCCACTGGCTGCCTTGGCTCCAGGTTATGTTTTTCAGGGGGGATTCTTGGTGAACAGTCTGGGAAGGTAATGCTGATATTTTCCCTGGAGCAAAGGTTTTTTGCATGTCTATTGTCCTTGATAAAAGTTTGGAGATCTTTAAGTTAAGGATCTTCCACTTTTACATGAATTGTGTGCTGCTCATGGAGATGAGTCACTGGGCCTCTTTACGTACCCCCATGGCAAGTGGGTCTCAGAAATCCAGGAAAAATGATGGCTCTTGATTACTATTATTGCTGTAATAAGCTAAGATTTCTCTCTGACTCAGAAATCCTACATCCTCTTATAGCATTTGTATACAGATGGCAGGCTCTATTGATGGTGTTCAAATAAGGTAAAATATCACTCTCCAAAATTGTTGACAAAGCTTACTTTTATATCGATTATAAACAATTTGCTCTATAATTATTTTACCTTGGGATATTTGTTATTGTGTTTTTTTATATTACAGAACACAGCATGTTATATCAATAATCAAACTCTGTAGATTTAAGTTTTAATTAGCTGTTCAAATTGAAACTCTTCAAAATCTGCATCTTCCAACATTTTAATAAAATATTTTAAATAAATATTTGAGATTTTAAGTACTTTTCTATTTCATGACAAATATAACAATTTCAAATTATAATATTGCATTCACCAGTTAAGAATAGAATTAATCTGACTTTTAAAAGTTTACATTCAAACATACATGTCATACTAAAATGGGTTATATCACTATGTCCTATCAGGTTTTGAGGAATTATTTGATTGCTGAAGTAATAAGTTGCTGCTTAGTCTAAAGGATATGCAATGGGTTATGGTGCTGGACAAAGTGTAAACTGATTCATCTTCAAATAGAGTTTATTATAATAATGAAAAGTGTTCATCATAATAATGTAGCAATGCAGCCTGATATTTAAAGAAAAATGTAGTCATTTGTGAAATCTTTTTAATAAAAATGAAATTTCCAAGTTGTAGGAAATGCTTCCTTTTTGCCCAGAAAATATTTTCCCTCTACCTTCAAGTCAGTCTTGGTAGATATATTTTGACATAAGTACAAAAGTTATTTCAGTATAATTAAATCATTTCAATGTTAGCATTCCAAATTTTATTTTCACAAGTTAAAGTAGAAAAGCTTATGTATATAGGCTTGTGGAAAGTGTTTTTATCACAGTACTTTTTTTTTTAAATCTACTTGCCTAATAAAGAGATGTTATTGAATGTTTGTAATAGACACAAATGGGAGCAACTCTCCAGCTTCCAAGGTCTCCAAAGACTCTGATGGTGGCACTTGCCTTTCTTTTGGTTCTGATAGATGGTTCCCAGGACAGAAAAGTGGTCTAGCATAGGTTAGCATATCTCCCTCCAAGAGGTTTTTGCCCCTCCTATTTTTAGTTTCCCTGAACCTCAATTGCTGACTCCCCAACTGTCTCTGTTTACAGTTTTTCTTGTTAGAATGCGTTTCTGTTGCTTTCAACTAAACAGTCATCATTTATATGTGTTAGGCAATGGGCATTTTTAAAATGAATAATAATGGGTATGATGAAAAAATTAAGCAATCACAAGTGTCGTGCATTGAGTGGAGACAGGTAAATCATAAGGTACGAATCATGAGATAAATAATTGCAAAGGCAAGAGTAGATGGTTTCCCTGGGGACATTGGAGTGGCTTTTGACTCAGTCTCATTTGACAGGTACAAGGGTGCAGAGAGCCAGATTCCTCCCTTTTCCTTCACTTCCCACATCTTCACTTTCCCCCGATAAAACTAATTGGAATAGTCTATACTGTGAATGGCATTCTGATTTTTTCACTCCTCTTGGCCATCTTTACCATCACGGTGTCCCTGAGCAACCATATCCCACCAGGACAACGAGGACCATGGAGAAGTGATGTTGGCCCTGTTTCTGCGACTATTTTTTAAATAACAAAAAAGAATTTTTTAGTCTTTTAATATCCAGAAATTGTTTTTATAGGTAGTAAATCTTTTATTTTTATAAATTAAAAGAGTGAACAACCTTGTGATATAAAGGAGGGAAAAGGTCAAGATTTTGAGAATATAAGAATGTCTCTCTTCTGTGTCCATGGGGATTGGCTCCAGGACCATCTCTGGAGACCAAGATTTGGAGAGACCAAGTCCCTTATATTAAATCATCTATTCTCAGCCTTACATACACTTTGAATCATCTATAGATTCTTTATAATGCCTAATACCATGTAAATGCTGTGTAAGTAGTTGTTACACTGCACCATTTCAGAGAATAATGTCAAGAAAAATGCCTTTCATGTTCTGTTTAGACCCAATTTATATTTTTCAAATATTTTTGATCCATGGTTGGTTGAACTCATAAATGCAAAACTCATAGATATGGAGTGCTGACTGTATCATATGAATATGTTCAGGAATGACTGCATTAGAGAATAAGAACTAACTAAATGTTCATACCTCATGGCGAATATGGTAGCTAAGAATACAAAATCATACACATGTATTTAAGTGGCTACTTAGACAATATTAACAGTTTTCCCACTGATAATGTGATTGTCCAAGGTAATCACAGTGCCTTATGAAAGATCCAAGTAAGGCAAGGCGCACTTATAAAGTAGCTCTCCCAGGCATTCCATTGTAGCAGTGCAAAGCTGACTAGTTCATCAAGATGGATAGGTGTCACTAGGAGGCCGTTTCTATGTGGGGGCCGTGTTTCCTAGTTCCCCTGGTTTCCATGGTTATTGAACAAGTGAAAAGTTTTCTCATACAAGAGGTAAGGGATGACATAATTCAGCTCCAGGCCAAGAAATGAAGGAATGGGTGGGCTTACACTCTCTCCATTTCTTGCTCCATCCAGAGAATTCCCAAGTTTTCAGGGATCGTGGTGCAGAGGCCTCGATCACCAAGAATACTGCATTGAATTATCTCACAAAGAAAAAATAAACTTCAATTCTCAAGTTTATTGAAATAGATCCTTATTTTAAAAAGCTAATTTAAAAAATCAAAAGGTGGGATTCCATTCAACAGTCAAGTAATTGCAATATATATGGAGAAAGATTTTAATTTTTTTCTGCCTAAAATTTGAGTCATAAAATAATATAATTGAAAATGAATAACTGGGATAGGGGATGTAACTCAATGGTAGAGTGCTTCCCAGCACTCTCCAAGACAGAATTCAATCTCCAACACAGAAAAGAAAAGTGACTTATCTAAACAAGTCAGAATAGTATTAGTTAAAGAAAGATATACAGCAATGTTACTATTGGATAAGACAAAATCCAAGAAAAGGAATATTACAATGACTTTAAAAAGCATTGAAATCATTTGAAAGAAAAATGATGCCATTGACTTGCATTTAAATAATTAAGAATTTCTAATTTAAAGTGATAATTAATAAAACTACTGGGATACTTGATAAATGCCTGAAAATGTTTAGAAAATTTTTGATATGTTCTACCAGAAAACAAAATTTTCATAGACAACAATAAATGAACTTAAATAAGAATTGAATAACACAACCAAGATCTAAATCATAGGTATGTATACATATATTTAAAAGGCAAGCAATATATATAGAAAACTATTATAAAATAACCATGCATGAAACCACTAGAGAAATCTCAAGACATTGTTACATGTTATATCATTGAAACTGTAGCTATTTACTATAGTTTAATGAAATTAGAAAGTAAAAATAATTAACATTCAGAAATCAACATGTCTGCACAATGGAGGATAGAGAACAAACAAAATAATTTGAATAAAATGACCAAAAACATGACATATAAGTGTAAATAATCCAATACTGTAAATAATTATATCCTCTAATGAATCTACAGTAGACATAAAAGTTTTCAAGTAAATCAGTGAATTTAGTAAAAAAAAAAGAGAATCAATCAAAAATATGTACAATCAAAAAAAATGAGAAATGGTACTCCATTTATGTATGATTTATCAAAATGCATAAATGCATTCTACTGTCATGTAAAACTAACTAGAATGAATTTAAAAAATTTTTAAAATAGAAATGACAAGAAACAGCATAGAAATTCAATATATAAATCTATCACCAACAAATTAGCACTGATTAATACAACCTACAGAGTGCCATTTAAAAATGAAATAAATTAGAAAATAGAAAAATACGATAACAAATATAGAAGAACAGGGAGCACCTCACAGTCAAAGCAAGACAAAATTAAACAGAATATTGTACTTATAAGATCATACAGTGTGGTCTCTGATAGCTTCAGGTTTCAGTCAAATTACACAAGAGCCCAACGAGGGCTTCCGCTTCTTCCATATCTAAGAATCCTTCCCTCCAGCAATGTCAAATTAGGAGAAAAGGAGCCAATTTAGATGTGCAGCTATTTAATTTATTATTTGTTTTGACTTTGATGAAATTTCACAGAAGGAACAGTAGGTGAGCACTCTGTATATCCCAAAACATATCAAAGACCTCTTTTCTAATCCATCTGTCAAAGAAGCCTTGACTTGATTCTTTCCCTATGGTTAAAAAAGCATCCTGTGAAATGTCTCCTCATGTACTTGCAATGACGGAGAGTCACTGCTAAATACTACTGATGGAGGCTGGGGCCATTTTTATCATCATGGTGCCATTTCTGTCTTTGTAAATTCATTGCCAGAGGAGGTGGCAATGAATTGGTTGTGCTCGAGGAAGAGCCTGGCTGTGCTTGGGTAAATTCCAACTGTGTTCTGACATCTCTCAGTGCCTTGGCCCCAGAAAAGTAAACCGTTCCATAGCTTTGCTGAATTATTCCTTGTTTTGTTGTCACTAGATAAGGTATCAGAGATCTTTATGCCCTTGTCAGCATATGGAATTACCTCACTTTGTATCTATAAACCATTGCTGCTGTTCTTCCCTGGTCACATGCAAGGGGATAAATTCTTGCCTTAACTCATTTCCTCCTCATGAATTTAGGAATGGTGGTCATTACATAAGGCAAATGAATTATTTTTTCAATTAATTTAAATAACAGATTTGATATATTAAAAAATTATACCTAAAAAACTAAAATTCAAATGTATCGACACCAAAAAAGTTTATTTTATAATAGGCAAAACCATCTTTATCTTGGAATGTGATACAAAAACAACTTTAGCTTTGTTTAGAGAAAATGCAAAACACTTGTTATTCCAAAATGTCACAGATAGAATGAAAAAGTAAACTATTACTATTTAAAAAAACACTATCTTTTAGCAAATAATTATTGTCTTAATAGATAAGTAGAGCTTATCTTTGGATCAGGATACATTCATACTCCATTATGAATGGCTTGAAAAGATCATTATCTTAATTTCTGATACATTTAAAAATTTGGACAACAAAAAAGATTAATTTGGCCAACACCATAGAAATAACAGAAAGAAATATTTTCTTATTAAATTGACAAATAATAAAGTCATATAATACTCAATGCTTGGAAGGTATTGATATAGCTTTTGACTATTGAGGAGAGTAAAATGATGAAGTCTTTTCAATATTTTCCAGTATCTGATATAATATTTTTAATTGTATGAAGCTACCTTAAGGGAGAAAATAAGATAGGGTAAACATTTATTTACAATGATATTAATAATTCTATAATTTTAACAAGGAAAATAAATTCAATATTCCACATTTATTTTCTTTCTAATAGTCAATGAACCCCCTGGTATTATTCTGGGAATGAAATGGAGACTATGACGTAACTATCCTGTCCATTATGTCCCACCTGGTGTTGGGAGTCAGTGTTCACAAACTATTTCACTGATAGATATGTATTTACAAAACGCATGCAAAAAAAGTACAGGGAACTTTGAGAGTACACCCAGAGGATTCCGGGAAAATGAATAGAAACCCAGATTCCTGAGACACTTGGGAAGAAAAATTGAGAGGTTTCGGTGCTCGCTTGATTATGGCCTTGATACGGAAGGAGGCATCATAAATGGTTTCTAACTTTCTAGTTTGAATGCTCTACTAGATAACAATGATATTTACTGAAATAAGGAACTCTTAAAGTGCCTTTGCAACACAGACCTAGAACTCAGAAGCGAGCTCTGATGGAAATCCACATTTGGTCATCCTCCTGGGCACGCAGCAAGAAGCAGAAGCTGAAGTGCAGACATGAATTGCAGGAAAGACAATAAACAGGACTGCATAATAGCACATTTGCAGGTATTGTAAATTCTTGACGTAGTCCAGAACAAGGATACACACTATGAAGTTAGCACAGAGATCAGTGATCTGTCGGGTTACACTAGATTTAAGAGATACTGGGCCTCTTGAAAACAGCTACACTGAATATGTACATGACTTCCATAGACTGAAGGTTGATCATTTCTTGACCTAAGCCAAGGGAGAGAGCTTATGACCCAATCTTTATACATTTGGGCAATATGTAAATAGTTCAATATATTTATTTTAAAAATGAAAAAAAAAAACTTATGCATAATTAAAATCAATGAAAAATACATTTAGACATATTGTTTAGGCAGCTTCTCAAATACCTAGCTAGTAAGATAAATAATGTTGCTATTTCTTCTCTTATGATTGGAAATGTCCAAAATCTTAATCAACATCTCAACCCCCAAGGCAGGGGATTGACTTTCCCTGTCAATAGCATACCAAGTTCCATGTGTGCAGCTCTTAAGGTCTGTTCCTTGGGTACTTCTGTCTCTACCTGCACTGATTTCTGTCTCCAGCCTCTAAAGAGAAACTGACTTAGTTTGTGTTTATACATTATCAAAACTTTAAGTCAGCTAGGTCTAAGACTGGTTGCTACTGAGCAACTCACACATTAGATGGTAAGCATGTCCAGAATTTTGATGTTATCTAAATGTAGCCCTTACCATATTTGAGTGCATATTTTAGAAATAGTTAGAATCCTACATTAATTAATGACAATCTGTTTGTTACTTTCAATAAGAGAAGGCTTCTCTTATGTCAGAGTATTTAGAAATTACTTGAGAAGTAAATTTAACACACAGCATGGGCCTCAAAAGAAAGATGAGAAATGCACATTTGAAATTAATCTTGCTGGAAGAAGTCAAAGCCTGCTGCAGATTAAGCCAGGGGAGTCAGGGAGCTTCTCTTCCCTGTAGCTGAAAATATCCTGATGAACAGAACATTAAATATGTGATATCAATGAAGACGGATGTCAACGAAAAACAAACATTTGGCAGAAGACTGAAATGCTGTTTTCTGGGTATAAACTTATCTAAATAGCAGAAGTTTCCTCCAAAGACTGATAGGGGAGGGTGGGTGGTGTGGAATTACATCTTTAGTGGTGAGGAGACCTTTGCAGCCAAGACTTTATTGAGCTGAATATGTCCAGAAGGCAGTTTGGGTTGGTCCTGATGACCCTCATGCTTTTTGCATGGTGAAATCAAAAGGAATAGGTTGTAGTCTTTACTCAATTAATATATAGTGAGGATAGATTTTGTAGACATCTTAAAACATTGAATATTGAAGCAAGGGTAAGTCCTCCTGCCTGGAGACTAGAATAATAACAACAAAAATATTTGTGCGGGCCCAATTCCACATTGAAAATGATGGAAGTGGATGTGCAATGCAAATATTCATATGTATTACAAAGGACATTACTATATTAGGTGAGACATTGAAACAACTGATAGTTCCCAAAAGAGTTCCAGTCATTAAAACTTCCCTATCTATCTTCATTTGTCTAAGAGGCAGGGACAGAGAGTGATATCCGAAGATTTTACAGTTTCATGTTTTTTAATAATTTGTTTCTAATAGAAATAAACAAAAAGTATGAATCCAAAATTAGGAAAGAAAATTTTTATGAGAAAAATGTTGCAAATATTACAGATACAACCCAATTTTTAAAAAAAGGCTTGATTAATCAATTCTAAAATACACATTTTAAATTATTGGTTTGATTAATGTTTCAGAAAATAACATTTTGAGGTTAGGCATACATGAGAGCAATTCATACACATTTAAAATTGCTAATATGCATGTTGAACTACACTATTTTGTAATGAAATTATTGTTATCCTACATTTGTTTATCGGTTAGTACGTGCAGGCGCCGCCGTAGTTCTTGATGCTTTACTCAGATTTGCTGGGCTGTTAGTGATTTTGCATGCTCTTTTCTCCAAAACTGTCAGATTTCCTCAAGGAAAAATGCATCAGAGGCCCTAAGACATGGTACTGTAGATTGGGATGTGTAAAACGTGCAACCACATAAATGGCCAGTAGCTCCTGTACAGGTGGAGATGCTTTGAGGTTGTGCCCCATAATCACAGGGATTCTTATTCATTCCCTTCCAAAAGATTAATGACTTGTATGATCCATTTATAACTGTTTATGCATGTACTTCTTCATAGACATATGTATGTTCTCACAGGTACACACATAGATTCTGTTTGTTTCTAGGCATAACTGAATTTCTCTTTCAAGTGCCAGTAGAGACTAAGTCCTCTCATCAATTAAACTCGCCTTTCTAGTGCTTGGAAGAGCTCCCTCACGGAGCTCCTGCCTTCTGTGGCTTCTACACTTCTCACCTGCTCCTCATGCAGAGCTATAATAGCCATTCACAGCAAAATGCAACTTGTGGTTGTGTGTCAGAGCCTCCAGATTGGAAAAATCAGCACAGGGGTATGGGTGTCTTTCCGAAAGCCTTTTATCCTGAACCACAGGACAGACCACAAAATCATAATGGTGAAGTGATGACAGAGCATAAATAAGTCTGTACCTGCAAGCCCCTACAAGTCTACTTCTTCGGTTGGATCCCTAAAATGACAATAGGCACTTAATGATCAATAAAAATAAGGAGCAGTGTAGTAGAGGGAAAATTAGAGCAGGAAGAGAAAATGATCTTTATTAATCATAGTTGACTTAATTTTGCATTTTTTTTTTGAAGAGTTGTGTGAACATGTGAATATATTGCTTACTACATTAAGGTTTGTAAGTTTGCTTCTGAAGAAAGAAATTTGTTTTTACATATGTGACTCATTTTGTTACTGATTTCTGTTTTCCCCTCTACTACTCTACTTTAAATGCAGAACCATCGTGTCTGTTTTAGAGAGAGGCAATCTGCTGGCCTCTGAAGTGGAATCTGCGTAGGCATGGATGCCAGCCGGCGAAGCTCCAGTGCCTGTCAATCATTCCCTTTCAACACCTTCAGCTGTGCTTCAGGACAGTCCAAACTTTGTACCTGAGCCCAAATGAGGTGGTTATGGAAGGTTAAATAGCATGGACCACAAACTCATATATTGTGGAAATTTAAAAATCAGTGCTTTCCAGGTTTTCAGATAAGTAGCTGACATCTGATAAAAAGGGATTTACATTTTGTCTCTTCATTAGGTACTAAAATAATCACATACATATGCCTTAATTTGGATTTCTAAGTCTTTGGAGTTGTTTAGATCATATCATTCTATTTACTCAATACAGCACCCATACACATTAATATATGAATAGACTACTACATGGGAAGGCTTTTCCTATATGATGATGATGATGATGTTGATTATTATTATTATTTTGGTGGTCCTGGGATTGAACCCAGGATCTCATGTATGCTAAACAAACTTTCTATTCCTGAGCTGAAGTTCCCAATTCCATATAGTTTAATTTTATATTATTTAGTAGGTAGTACATATGCTACTAAATCAGTTGAGTTTTATTAATGTATGATGACTTTGAAGTAAATACTTTGAAACTAATGTACTTTCAAATACAGACCTATTCTAGCAACTCTAAATGGCAGAGCAATGACTTTAATTTGCATCAAACCATCTGTTATGGGTTTGGGAAACTGATTTTATATTAACTGTAGGTTTAGTCAATATTCATTATTTCATGTTATATTTTTCACACTACAGAGTAAATAAAATTGTTTTTGAAAATAACCAGAGGAAGCTTAACTTGAGACTTCTCCTTTTCTTACTATAAATTATTTGCATGATCTTTAAAACTTTCTCAGAGAGTTTACTTCCATGTTTCATCTGATGGTTTTGTATTTTGGCAAGGGTAGTTAGAAACTGTAATGTCCTACATATAACTTGTATTATCTTTGCTGAAAAAAATGTATGCAGAGAGGTCAATTGAATAATGAAAGAGAGTGTTAGGCCAATACATCTAAATGAAACTTCGTATTCTGTATTTTACATTAATTCAGCAAAATTACTTGTCAGTTAAACTCATCATGGAATTTTCCCAGGGCTGGGACTGAAGCTCGGGGGTAGAGGGCCTGCCTCACATATGGAAGGCACTGAGTTTGATCCTCAGCATCACACAATAATAAATAAAGATATTATGTCCATCTACAGCTAAAAATATTTTTTGAAAATAATTTTTTCCAGTTTTGTGGACTAATTTTGTTTTAAAACACACACTAAGATTGGTTGCCATCTGATTAAGTCTTTTGAAGGCAATGAGGATGGAAGGAGCAGTTGTGATTTCAGATATGTTGACCATGGCTAAAGATGCAGAGTCCCCATGTCATGTTCTGATTGACTCTTTGAAAGCAAAATCCAAGAAATCGCTAACACCAATATAATGCACCTTTACAACTAATTCACAAATGGATGTTTATTTTTGACCTTCAAAGACTATATTTTAAAATTTATATTTTTTGTGGATTGTTCCCCAAATCTGTGTTTTCTAGTAAATAAATATAGTTAGCAAGGAAATTATAATGATTCACTAAAATAATTCATTATATTCTCTGAATTTATAGAACATTCCATCATAAATGTAGTAATCTTTGCCATTACTCTTCTTGTAAATACTCTTCATTTTTGATGCTTAATAGATGTTATTAATGGTAATTTAAGGAAGACAGGAAATAGAGGCATATTTTCCCCCCTAAGGAAATAACATGAATATTTTTGAAAATCAAGAAATATTCAATAGTGTTATTTACTTTAGAGTTAATCCCAAATAGTGTAGTTTCATTAGTTAATTAACAACACATCAATTGTTTATTTTAAAATATTATAATTTTAAAAATGCAAGATGAAAACGTGAAATTAGATTTCACCACAACAAGCTATTGATCTTGTCCCATATGGGTCAAATTATGTATAATGTTACCATTATTGAAAAAAAAAACCTAATTATTTGATTCTAAATGGCTTGGTTCTTTGGTTGAAGCATTTGTTTTCCTGTTGATGTTGGATGTCTATGTTGGATGCTGATGGAAAGATTGCCCTATTTGACTTCAGAAAATGTGGCCAATGAAATAAAACTATGACACTTGTCTAAACAAAGTAACTATCAATTCACATCACAGGCTCCTTTTAAATAAAGGACTCCAGTACATTAAATTTGTTTTTCTTTAATGAACCTAACCCTTTTCACTGTCATTACTCATTCCTTCTAAAAACAGTGGAAAATGCAATACATTACTCAACTGAGACCATTTGTCTTGAGGTGCCTATTTTATTGATGTAAATAAATGAGATTCTGGCTCACTTAACTACCAATGTTTTGATTTTAACAAAATTCTGAATATACATTGAAAGTTGTCAACTTTGAAATTACCCCTCCTTTCCAGAGACTCTGTGTTAATCTGAAGGAGACTCAGTATAAACTGGTTAAGAGCCATTGTTACGAATGTGTGTTAAGTGAGAAATATGTGTTGATGATGTTACAAATGTAGTTCCTTGGTAAGTGTGCATGTCATAAAACATAATCATACAGAAATCCAGTTCTTTGCTAGCCTCTGTTAATTGAAGATATTGTTCAATATACTCTTACTGCTTTGATGGAGTTAGAATCCAGCCTTCTCTATAATTATACAATTATTGCAAAGAAAGAACGTTTTTAATTTATTATCATATTTCCACTGGTAACAATAGTGACTAAAACCTTTATGACAGAATCATGTGTTTAGAGATCTCTCTTGCCTGCAAATGCATGTCATTTTGACCTCTAAACTTCCATAATAGTACAGGCTATTGAAATCTCCTGTGTTATGGTCCAGGGAGAGGATAAGCCAGACAGTCAACATTCACAGGACACTTTGCAGCAATAGCCTGACTGCCTTGAAGAAAAAACAGGCTACTTCCTTTTGTTTCTGGGCTGAGAAAAAACTTTTAAGCATATGTACAAGTTTGGAAGGAAGTTCTTTGGTGGCATCAGTGTTTTGGAGTGCTGCAAACTTCTGTATTTTTTATATTCTTTGTGCTTTTCTCTATAAATGCAATCTTGGGAGAACTCAAGTGTGAATTATCCCAAGTGATAAAATTCTCCTCCCAGTGAAAAAACCAATAAAGAAGTTGATCAGTTGGATAGAAAAAAAATGGGTTAAGTAGGATTTGCCTCTTAGAATTCAAACAGATTTGAACCTGTCGGCAACTTTTTAATAAAAGGAAAGATTCCCCTAAAGATGTGACATTACTAAAAACTAAAAACAAATTAAAATAGACTTACAATATCTAGTCAGAAAAAAACAATTGGTCTTTTCTTAGGAATTTGAAGTAATGTTTTACTTCTTTGAGTTTTCAAGTCAGTGCATCTGAAAATTACATTTCCTCTGCTGTATCCCTTAAGTAATGAGGCATTATTATGTTATCAGCATAGAATCTCTTTGTAAGGTCATTGATTTAATGCAATACTTTGAACATTTCTTTATTCAGGAGAGTAAATTAACCTTTACTAGGTATGCATTACTACAAATTGCATAGGACTGAAAATACTGTAGTTCATCTCATGAGAATAAAAAATAATCGTGGATTAAATATTTGCTTCTGAGAAAAGGGAGAATACTCTATTTTTAAATGACTCATCTTAATTTAAAAATATCAGGAAATAAGAGATGATAAAATCAATTCCATTTATCATTTCCTAACTTCATGAATTAATATTCAATATAGAGAAATATTCAATCCAGCTGTCTTTTCTTTGCATTTAAAATCACCATATGTAAGTTATTCTCATGTTAACCCTTGAAAATATACACATTTATTATCAAAGGAGCTCACTCTTACTCTACACAGAATTGGAAAGTGAGTGCAAGCCACTGAAATTATAGTATTTTTCCCAGGGTTGATTGTGGTCACTCACTTCCTTTTTTCCAATGCTACATGACAACTGAAATAAAGAAGTGTGAATGAAAACTGTAATCAGAATTTCAAAATTAATGCTTTAGTACTCATATGAATGGTACTTTCAATTAACCTCAGTTGGATTGTTTGAGAAGAACCCTGTCTCCTGTAGAACCACTTCATTGAAAGACAGCATTAAAGCACACAAATAATAATTTGCCATATTTTATCGGCCTTGAGTTTTACAAGTTATTACAAATAGGTCCGTGTGGAATATGCAGTTAATGTATTATCCTATGTATATGTACTTTATGGGATAGTATGGAAAAGTTGAAAGGAGTGAGATTTTTAGAAATTAAAAAAAATAAAATTGACTTTATGAATTTTAATTTTATAAAACACAGCTACATCTATGAGTCAGATAAATAATGATCTCATTTTAATTGATAGGTATAGGGATAGGGTATAAACAAGAACCTATTAGTAGATAAATTTCATTTTAGTAACTTCCATGTCATTGAAGCTTCTTGGATTGAAAATAGATGCAGTTCCTCTATAGATACTTATTTTGGTAGTTACCTGGCACTTCATTTGGCCCAGATTTGTATAAAAAAGTTTAAAATATTTATATTCCCTTCATTGATCATCAGTGGTGTTTTTCAACAAAGTATAAAAATTCACCATTTTAAAATGTTTAATATTTAGAAATTAGGCCACATTCTGTAGCCATTATTTTAATATTGCTTACGTATTCAAACAGATTAAAGTAATGAGTAGCTATTAAAGTCATGGTGTAAGACAAGATGCTTCTCAGTTGCTCCTCAGGAAGAGATGAGAGTAAAGCTAGTCCTGAACAGTTGCTCCACTTTAA
Source organism: Sciurus carolinensis (assembly GCF_902686445.1). Taxonomy (NCBI): domain Eukaryota; kingdom Metazoa; phylum Chordata; class Mammalia; order Rodentia; family Sciuridae; genus Sciurus; species Sciurus carolinensis. The sequence goes on along the minus strand of NC_062217.1, from coordinate 7,673,570 downwards.
AACACAGGAACATGCAGGTGACAGCCAATGTTTTCCAATTTTGAGAGAAATAATCGTATTGGTAGCCATGTTTGAATCTGGAGGGAAAAATGAATAGAAGATACAGACAACTTGCAAAATCCCACTTTCTCCCTGCCTTAGGGAGAAAATTGTGTGTGTATATACACACACATACACAAGAGGAATTCCTAAAGATATTCCTGAAAGAGGTGTTTGGATGTAGCTCTTTTGATATCACCCTTTTAAGACCAGGAGTAGACAGACAAACTTTCTCTGTGAATTAGCACAAGTACACATACTGGGCTCTGGAGCCATATGGTCTCTACTCAACCTGAGAAGTGGAAGCAGCCAGAGATATCGTTAAACAGTGGATATGGCTGTGCAGCAAGGAAGCCCCTACTTATGGACATGTCGGAAAATATTCTCCTCTTGATTTTTTTCAACTACTTAAAAAAGCAAAAGTTTGTTAACTCATTGACCTTACAAAACAGGCATGAGCAGAGCTCATGGGTAGAGCAGAGCCCAAACTTAAGCACCAAGTATGACAACTCTCTTGTCACATATGCCACAAAGGTCCTTGACTATCTTATCCTATCCCCCAGCTTTAGGCCAAGGAATGAGTTAATCCTCCGAGGTGGAATTGGGCTTGATCTCATGGTCACTGCTGGGGTGAAACAGGGACACCTAGCACCTGAAATATAAAATAAAGATGTCTGTGGCATCCATCGATCACTAATAATTATTAATAAAATGAAGATTTATTTTTGAGGTACCTGCCCTCGATATCGTGTTGTTGAATCCACAATGTCCAGTTGTCGTGTCCTACATGTAACTTGTTTATTAAGCAACTCTTTTCAGGTTTTCATATCAGGGATGACATTCCATAAACAATTTGCCAGATGTTGGCGTAGTTCCATGAGTCTGCAGTTCTGTGTTGGCCACAGCACTGGTTCAAACCGTGGCCCGAGAACCCTTCCCAGGGTGCTGCTGAGAAGGCTGCGGGGGATTTGGCCCCACATCCGAAATGTTCCACCTGGTTTCTACATAGATGCACTTAATGAAAGGTCCATTTTGCTGGTGTCCGTTTTTGGAAATCAGTGACCTAGTACGTGTAGCTTTGTCAGTTTTGCTTCAACTGAAATAAACAAATCTCCTTGGTACCAAACTTCACTCCGCAACTAAGAGCCCCTCCCATGCATTTATAAAAGACATCCTAATCTACCACCCTTAGCCTTCCCATTTCCCCATTTTTCCCCAAAACATGTATCACTACATTCTGGGCTTAACTGCTCATCCATCTCTGAAAACCTGAATTTTGTCTGAATTTTCTATGTTTGTGAATGTCTTTGGTAATGCGCATCTACTTCATTTCTGTTTTCATTTTTTCACTCCTCAAAAGACCAGTTTTGTTCCTGAACTAGCATAATTTGGGTATATTTCCTAATTGCTACTTGTATAACTATTTTATTGTCTATAAATAAAATTAAGATTTGCTTTCAGCATCATTAATCTTCACAAACAATTCTTTCCACATTGTTTTGAATAGAAAAATTTCTATTCAGTGGATAGTTTCCTAACAGGTTGGTAGGTGTTCACCGAAGGGATGTTGCAATGCTACTTCATTGCCTAAGGGACCCAAAGGGGAAGGGCATAGATACGCTAGGGGACGTGCAATCCTCTGGGGCACACATTTTCAGTATGAATATGTAGGAGTGATAAGCAGTACCTATTAAATGCTGCTGAGACTCTGTAGTGAGGAAGAAGTCTAACCCCCAAAATTCCACCCCAGAGAAACTACCCAGTGATGATTAAATCTGTTATAATTTGAGAACCCTAAGAACTTCATTTTTAAAAATATAAATGTGAAGGAAATACTATGAAACTGTAATGCACATATCTCAATGTTGAAAGTCTATGTTGTACAGGTAATAATTTCCTGTTTATACTTTTATCCTGTCAATTTGAATCAGATCACTGTTTGAAGTGATAGTCAGAGTCTGAAACTGTATAAGGAGCTCTGGGTGAGATCACTGAGAACCTGGTGCCTTTCTTTACTGACACATGGTGACATTCCACATGGTTCTAGTGACCAACTCAACATAGAGTCCTGGATGTTTAAAGGAGAAATGCAGAAATGGAAAGTACATCACGCATTTAAAACAAAAGCCAGCCTGTGGTTTTTTCTCTAAGGTGTAACTGTTATTAACACGTTGGAGTATATTTTCCAGGTACTTAATCTGTGGTAGTAATTAATTCATCACTCTACTTTCTTTCTGTCCTTCTCAATTTATTTTCTCAAGTCAACAGTATTTGAGCAAAATACACTTTCTTGGCTCATGGTACTGTTTTTCCTACTATAAATCCAACAAGGAATTAACTTGCTACCACATCCTTGCTCTCACACATGAAGGTTCCTTTAAAATAAATTTAGTAGCACTTGTGGCTTATTTGGGCTTCACAGAGTTTTGGGTTCTAAATGACAAGACACAAGCTACCTAAAGTGTTGTAAGATTATTTAAAATACTCAGTCTTGCTTCCATGCAGATTCCTTTGGCATTTTGGAATGAAATCACAAACCTAAATTTTTATTGTACAGAATTTAGTTGTTAAATAAAATATTAATTTATATGCTCCTATGTCGTGTTCATTTTTTGCTTCGAATTTCATTAATCCTTACAGTAGGTTATTGAAACCAGCTATTTAAATTACTCTAGAATATCAGAGATAAGTTTGGATTCTTCATCATGAAGGCATTAGCATATTTGGATCATAATTTCTGAGCAACAAGAAGAAAGTGATGTCAACACCTTGATTTCTAATGACTGAGTTGGACTCATGGGCACCTCAGCAAGGAAGTACTGCCAAAGTTGCCTTCAGTACCATGGGGGGCTCTGGCTCTGGAGTTTAGCAGAATTCCCTCAACTGGGGATATCAGCCACCCTGGAGTTGTTTCAAAGAGTGCAATTAATTCTCAAGTTGCGTTCACTGTTTACGAATCTGCTTAACCACACTCTGCCTTAGGATTTATGTAATCAGTTTGCATCTGTTTCATCGACACACAGTACTGGGAAGGCCGCAAAGGGTGCAAGATGTCTGAAGCAGAGTGTGGCTTTACCACATCTGTGGGGTCGGATCTGAGGAAGAGAGAAGCCACTCCTCCTGACTTGAGCCCAGGTGATGGCGCTCCTGGATTCCATGTTTCCTGACCAGTATTCACCGCAGGAGCTCCCTACCTGTTCCCAGGTGGCCCACTGAACACTGTGCCTCCACCACACCCTTGTGACCACACAGGCCCCACTACATGGGAGCAAGGGACTTGAAATCCAGATGAAAAGAAGCAGTCTCGTTCCCCAAAAACTCTGAAAGATCTCTCTCCACTCCCCTGACACACAGGGACCCCGGGGGAACTGGGCGCTCCCATTTGCGAAAAGCGATGAAAGATTGCCTTGCCTCAGTCACCAAGTCACGAAATCCCTCCACCTTTGCCATGTTCCGCTGGCTAAACTTAACACACAGCTCTTTCCCCTCTCAAAGGGAAGGGTTGCCCAGGTGTGGACAGCAGAGGAGTGAGAGTCAGGGGCCACCCAGGGTGAGTGTCATGAGGGCCTCCAACTCCCAGCTGTGTTTCGGGTCCATGTCAAGTGACCCCTTCCCTCAGGCTGTCCTTGAAGGCCACACCTCCGTCAGCATGCTCCCTGCCCAGCCCCTGCCCAGCCCCTGCCCAGTGGCTTCTACGCTTACCCAGCGTGTCCTTGGCTTGGCGTCCGCCTGCTCTATTTCATGGTGATCGCGTTCCCTCCCATATTCCTCTCTGTCCGCAGGCTGACAGGTACTAATGGGGTTCACTTCTCAGCCAGGCTTCAGGCTCTCTCCCTTCTGCCTCCAGCTTCCTCCAGCTTGAAGCTGTATGAGCTGCACTGCGAACTAAGACCAGTACTGGTGAGAAGTTGGAGGTCTGCTTGGGGTACCTTGTCCTCCTAGGCAGACCTTGTCAGGCACCTGCTGAAGGAGTGGCGGGTCTTGCATTTGACCGGCGCAGTGCAGTCAGCCATGGCTGAATATTATCTATAATATGTTGTTAAGAGGGACCGACCTCTTTCTCCAGTCACCTGGAATTTTCATCAGCCTTGAGGTAAACAACCATCACCAATCTACCTTCTGGATCTGTCATCAACTTCCCAGTCATCCAAGCATTGGGACTACATGTCTAGGAAAGCTTTGAGATTATACCGAGAACAGAATGTTTATCAGTGTAAGTAGGAAGGAAAAAACAGCTAGATACACTTTTAGATAAACATGCATAAAAACTAAGAACAACTTGCATCTTTGAATCTTTTTGCTCTTTCTTGTATGGAGATTGAACTTTTAATACCTAAAATTGTAAACAGTTTTGAAGGGTAGAGATGGGCGCGGTCAACCTCCAGTGTACCCAGGGTGGCTCAGCTTCATGACTGACCTCTGCAAAGGCAGAGTCACATCGCCTGTGTGGATCTAATTTAGGTTGAAGGGACAAACTCAGGAAAACTCTGACATTCTGTACAATTAAGTGAGCACTTTGAAGGCTCTTGTTGTTTTATAAATGAAACTTCTTGTGCTTGTCCATGAGACCATAAAATGTGGAACAGTGCTGGAGGCCTCTGCTATTTTTATCTGAAGTGAACAGAAAGTATGACTGTTTTTTTAAAGGAGATGTCATTCGGTGATGTGTAGCCAGCTACCAGCACATACACCAAGGTGACTTTTAGAGTGGTGCGTTGAGTGCCCTGGCGATTCAGCAAATTCAGCATCCTGAGGAGGCTTAATAATCTGGGTGGTGCTTTCAGCTGGGAGTCCACAGCTTTGCTTTTCCCTTATAGACGCACAGACATTTTCTCTGAAATAAAACATGTGTAGTGAGACTAAGCATGTGTGGGTCAATAACGAAGGAGTATGCACAAAGTTCAAATAGGGCATAAGATGGCAGGCATTCCCAAGATGTGGAAATGGGGGCCCTGGAAATGCTCCTGGGGATGAACCTGTTCCAGAGCAGTACAGACTCAGTTTGTGCTAGAAAATCAAACAGGTTATTTTTAGTTCTGAAAATATTGAAATTTTTTAGCTTGATAACTATATCTCATATGTCATATCACACACACACACACACACACACACACACACACAAATGTTTTAAAATATTAGCAAATAGCCCTTGGTTAAATTATTAGAATGCTTTTATTTATTTATTTATTTGTGTGTGTGTGTTTTAATTTGATCTTTACTGACAACATTTGTGTAGTCTGGAGCCTTCAAATGCACGTATTCCAATGGGGTTTTGCAAAGCCAGTGGATAGAATGTACCTGCTCAGATAAAGCATTATAGATGGATTTCACTACAGTTTATTCTGAAATGGATTTCTTAAAAAAGTTATTCAATATCCTATTATTGAGAAGCTTAGATTACTTCACAATTCACAGCTTGTTATGTGTGACTCTAAGACTGTCACCTAAACTCTTAGTTTTCAGTGATTCCTTCGTGTAAATTGGAAAATAAAATCCCTAAGTTATTTTCAGGTTTTGAAAAAGAATGTAACATCTTTCTAAGCCTCCTGAGGTTTCTTCTAGCCCTAGGGTCTATGATGGTTTTTAGAACAACAACACATAAACAACTGCAAATCTCTAATTCGGCTGAGATATATTTTGCAGTAAAAGGGAGGATGGATTTTTAACCTCTAAGTCATTCTAGGTTTTCCAGTTTGCACGACAGGCTTAGGGTATGGTTTCTAATAAGCAGGTGGCCCTTTTCTCTTCCTTCTTCCTCGAGTGTTCTCTTTACTGCAAATTCTTCCCTGTTCACCTGAGACCCCAACAGTAGCTAATCTGGACCTTCTCCTCAGAGTCTCCGTAAACAACCTGGTGTCTGCATTGGATGGGCCCTCAGGGGAGAGCAGGCAGGGTTGTTTTTTTTTTTTTTTCCATGTGAAAATTTGAGATTTCTCTTGGATAAAGGCCTGTACTACTTTCATAATTTACCCGCAATTATGTCATCAGTGCTTTTCCCTCTCAGGGCTGCCAGGCATGGCGTAATTGATAACAGAATAGCCATACTGTAGGGAGACTTATCTTTATGAAAATAAACCACAGTTACAGTTTGAAACTTAAGTGAAAGAGAGATTAATGGGCGGGACGAGGAAGGCATTGCATAAATCACCCTGACGCTTGCACCCATTTCCAGTTTCTGTGATTGCTGAATGACTCCAGATATTGTATGCTTTTGATGATCAATAAGGGACAGTCTACTGGATGTGTTGAGCAAGTTTATTAGTTGTCCCGGTCAATTTATTTATGGTTCTGGAAGTTTATTTCCTGTTAGCAGGCAGCATGGAGTGCAGAAGGCGGCGGGGGTTGTGTGAGGGGTAGCCGGGCTCTTCTTGATTTTTCTGTGCACAAAGCCCTTTACGCTCCCTTTTCAATGACTAAACCATGGGAATTATGATCTTGGGGATGAGGTAAGATTATTTGAAAAGTGCACGGTACCATTCACACGCACGCTGCCACATAAGAAAGGAATGCTTTCATGAAGACCACATAAATCATGCGAATTTCTTGGCAAAAGTGCATACTATTTTGAAGATAGATTTGAGAATCAAGCACTTAATGAGGAGCCGCCCTATGAATATACGTGGCTATGAGGGGTACGTTCTTCAGTCTGAGGTTCAAGCAGAATGGAAAGTTGTGACAGCAGTTTATCGTGAAGGAGTACCTGGAACAACTCTTTTAATTCAATGTGTCATTCGAGTTGTTGTTAAATAGCCATAGCTTATTTTGAAATACAAATTAATTATCTATTACAAGCATGCTATTGCTTATCTCCTCCAAAGTCTCATTAGTATGCAAATGACTCTAATTAGGTCACTGTCAGACAATATTAGTGCAGAGTCACTTGCCACGGTTTAGAATGAAAGGGTTTAGTTCCTAAATATTTATAAAACTGTTCCTAAAATTAGCTTTTACTTAATTGGGATTGTTCTGAGAGTCTTATTGGTTTGAAGGAAATAATCACAGTCAACAAAGAAGAAATTTCTTTCAGAGGCACAAATTTTGAATTGACACATGATGGGTTAGAATATTAGAGAGTATTCATACTTCTAATATGAATTATATTTAATATCTTAAATTAATGAAATGGTTCTGTATATTCTTTTTATTCCTTTTTTACTCATTTACCATGAGAACCAAGGATTAATATAATTGGAATATGCACAGTAAAGAAAGTTTGTTTCATTTTAAATAATCATTTTATCTAACAGAATTAATATTGAAAAATATTAATCAATATCACAGGGCATGCACAAGGCAGCAATGTTTTAAGGTCATGCAGTGGATTTTAATTAAGTTTAAAGGATTTTTTTCCTATGCCCCATCTTTGTGATGTGCTGAGATCACAGTAGTTCTATTTGAACAGCCATAGCAAACTTTCTTAATATCACTCAAACTCTGATGTTCTCTTTCAGGTTGAATATAATGTAGATCTAAAGCAATAATTTATATAATGACTAGTAAGAAATAAAAAATAAATATTGTAGGACATAGCCTGGGCATTTTAAGCTGAAGTCCTTTGACATCTTCCTCACTAAATGATTGTGTTTGCATGCTGTATCACCACATCTTAAGTATAAATAGAGAAGTACGTGAAGGGTTACATCAAGGGGAGACAGAATCATCAGAGAAGGAAAGGCAGGGCTACAGAAATGGAGTATGAGAAGATAACGGTTCAGGTAAGTGCAGATGGAGAGGAAGAGTCAAAGATTCAGTGGAGAGAGAGGAGGCGAGAGCAAATGGGACGGAAGCTGAGATCCAGCACCCGGACGTTTGAGGAAGACGGCAAGTGAGGCCCACTGACCAGTCTCCCTCAGAGGAGGGCAGACTTCTGTGCAGCCACCGGGCTAGGCCTGCCTGTGACCACCATTCTCAGGACACTGTCAAGGAAGAGACTCAATTTCTTTCACAAAAAAAGAGACCAAAACACAGCATGAAAGATCAAATCATTGGGCCTGGCAAATGGAAAAACTGAGACTGGGGCTTATTTTTTTTTTTTTTAGGAATATTGGCCTCCATCTATCTACCTCCATCTATCTATGCTTCCTTTCTTTCTTTTCTTTCTTTCTCTTTCTTTCTTTCTTTTCTTTCTTTTCTTTGTTTCTTTTTTTCTTTCTCTTTCTTTCTTTCTCTCTTTCTTTCTTTCTTTCTTCCTTTCTTTCCTTTCTTTCCTCTATTTTTGTTTGTTTACTTTTGCTGAACTTTATATGACATGGAGATTATGAGCATTTTCTCCAGAGTCAAACACTCCAGAGTCAAGCACAGGCTAGCAGTGGGAAACTGTGCATGCCCTGTTATTTCTCAAAGACTCAATTTCCCTACCTGGGGTTGGTGCAGGATTAAAGAAGCTGAAGCATGTATAGTGTACGTCCACAATTCTTGGACATAGGAAGCAATCAAGAATGACAATAATATGAATAAAAATAAAATAATTGATACTCAAATAATAGCACAATAATAGTAGCATACCTAGCTCATCATTGTGTGTCTAGACATTATGTTCCGATTATGTTTATCTTATACACAACTTGTAAATATAACTCTTTCTTGAGCTTCTCTAACTTGTACATTTAAACAAAACTGCTCTCCAGTGCTAGAATGATCCTACATTGTAGTTTTCAGGTTTTGCTCCATGTAAATATTAAAATAGCTTTTAAAAGATTGTATTTTAAACCTTTTCACATTGTTTGTTTTTGAAAATTCCAAATTATTTCTTTTTAGCATTTTACTGATAGCAAAGGAATTTGGTACGTTGGACTACTGGCAGATGGAGGGACAGAGGTTAAAATACTATTACAAGTCACTTTTACTGTTCCTAAAACATACTAATGAACCAAATCATGTAAAATCTACTACCACCTATAAATTCAATAGACTACCTATCAAAAATACTTTCTCATCTTTGATAAAAGTCAACCATAATGCCTCTTATACAACAATACCAGCGTTTGATATGGTGATTTTACCTGTGGGGACGTGCCTTTCCTGGTGTAAATGTGCTCTGCACCAGGACAACACAGCTATCCTGCATTTCAGGCTGCACCCCACCCCTCGTTCTGTACGTGAGCCACGCACAGAGCCCGACAGACAACATTCCCTTGGCACAAAGAAGTGATTCCTGTGTGAACATCATTCTTATTTTATTCACCTATAGCAATTAAAAATAATATTATTTGGTGCAAAAATGACAATGAAATTTTGAGATGGTACTAGTTAAAAACTATCATTGGAATTATCATAATATGTTTACAGGTTGTTTTTCATAGGTTGTACCCAAAGATTAAAAAAAAAAAAACTTACTTAAATACTTACATTTCTATGTTGTACTATTTTAGAGATGCTAATAATTGTAGTCTGAAAATTTTACAACTTTCCAGCAAATTCTTTACTTAGATTTCAAATGAATAAAGTAAAAAAGCCTAAAATATAAGGATGACCAGTGACCCATCACCACCACCATCCCATCATTATTCCTCCTCCTCCTCCTCCTCCTCCTCCTCCTCCTCCTTCTCCCCTCCTCCTCCTCCTCTTTTTCTTCTTCTTCTTCTTCTTCTTCTTCTTCTTCTTCTTCTTCTTCTTCTTCTTCTTCTCTCTCTCTCTCTCTCTCTCTCTCTCTCTCTTCCACATTTTAAATAATGGTTTTACTGGGGGAGAAACTTCCATAAGATTGCAATTCCACAACTCCAAGAACTTGTGAAGCACAAATTTGGATAACAAATAACAAGTGTTCAAATTTAGCAATATAGAAGGAGCCTACCTTAGGAAGAGTCCCTAAAGCCACCTGCTTAGATGGTATGTGTTACAAAAAAGCTAATCTAAGTGCTGGATGTTAGTGTTTTTTTTGTTGTTGTTGTTGTTGTTTTTTTTTTAGTATCCATAAACATTTATTTATTTATTTATTTATTCATTTATATATATATATTATTGTAAACAAATGGGATACATGTTGTTTCTCTATTTGTACATGGAGTCAAGGCATAACATTTGTGTAATAATAAATTTACATAGGGTAATGTTGTTTGATTCATTCTGTTATTTTTTTCCCTTCTCCCCACCCCTCCTACCTCTCTTTTCCCTGTACACAGTCCTTCCTTCCTCCATTCTTACCACTCCTTATCCCTAACCCTAAACCTAACCCTAACCCTAACGCTAACACCTCCCACCTCCCACCCCCCATTATATGTCCTCATCCGCTTATCAGTGAGATCATTCGTCCTTTAGTTTTTTGAGATTGGCTTATCTCACTTAGCATGATATTCTCCAATTTCATCCATTTGCCTGCAAATGCCATAATTTTATCATTCTTTATGGTGGAGTAATATTCCATTGTATATATATATGCCACAGTTTATTTATTCATTCATCAACTGAAGGACATCAAGGTTGGTTCCACAATCTGGCTATGGTGAATTGAGCAGCAATGAACATTGATGTGGCTGTGTCTCTGTAGTATGCTGATTTTAAGTCCTTTGGGTATAGGCCAAGGAATGGGATAGCTGAGTCAAATGGTGGTTCCATTCTAAGCTTTCTAAGGAATCTCCATATTGGTTCCGGAGTACCTACACTAATTTGCAACCCCACCAGCAATGTATGAGTGTACCTTTTTCCCCACATCCTCGCCAACATCTATTGTTGCTTGTGTTCTTGATAATCGCCATTCTAATTGGGGTGAGATGGAATTTTAGGGTAGTTTTGATTTGCATTTCTCTTATTACTAGAGATGTTGAACATTTTTTCATATATCTGTTGATTGCTTGTATATCTTCTTCTGTGAAACGCCTGTTCATTTCCTTAGCCCATTTGTTGATTGGATTATTTGTATTCTTGGGGTAGAGTTTTTTGAGCTCTTTATAGATTCTGGAAATTAGCACTCTATCTGAAGTATGAGTGGCAAAGATTTTCTCCCACTCTGTAGGCTCTCTCTTCACATTACTGATAGTTTCCTTTGTTGAGAGAAAGCTTTTTAGTTTGAATCTATCCCAGTTGTTGATTCTTGCTTTTATTTCTTGTGCTATGGGAGTCCTGTTGAGGAAGTCTGATCCTAAGTCAACAAGTTGAAGATTTGGGCCTACTTTTTCTTCTATAAGATGCAAGGTCTCTGGTCTGATTCCGAGGTCCTTGATCCATTTTGAGTTGAGTTTTGTGCATGGTGAGAGATAGGAGTTTAATTTCATTCTGTTGCATATGGTTTTCCAGTTTTCCCAGCACCATTTGTTGAAGAGGCTATCTTTTCTCCATTGCATATCTTTTGGCCCCTTTGTCTAGTATGAGAAAATTGTATTTATTTGGGTTTGTGTCTATGTCCTCTGTTCTGTACCATTGATCTACCTGTCTATTTTGGAACCAATACCATGCCGTTTTTGTTACTATTGCTTTGTAGTAGAGTTGAAGATCTGGTATTGCGATACCCCCTGCTTTGCTCTTTTTACTGAGGATTGCTTTAGCTATTCTGGGTTTTTTATTCTTCCAGATGAATTTCATAATTTCTTGCTCTATTTCTGTAAGGTACATCATTGGGATTTTAGTTGGAATTGCATTGAATCTGTATAGCACTTTAGGTAGTATGGCTATTTTGACAACATTAATTCTGCCTTTCCAAGAACATGGGAGATCTTTCCATCTTCTAAGGTTTTCTTTAATTTCTTTCCTTAGTGTTCTGTAGTTCTCATTGTAGAGGTCTTTCACCTCTTTTGTGAGATCGATTCCCAAGTATTTTATTTTTTGCGATGCTATTGTGAATGGGGTAGTTTTCCTAATTTCTCTTTCTGAAGATTCATCACTTATGTATAAAAATGCATTGGATTTATGAGCATTGATCTTGTAACCTGCTACTTTACTGAATTCACTTATGAGTTCTAAAAGTTTTCTGGTGGAATTTCCAGGTTCCTCTAAATATGTAATCATGTCATCAGCGAACAGGGATAGTTTGAGTTCTTCTTTTCCAATTCGTATCCCTTTAATTTCTATGGTTTGTCTAATTGCTCTGGCTAGAGTCTCAAGGACAACATTGAATAGAAGTGGTGAAAGAGGGCATCCCTGCCTTGTTGCAGTTTTTAGGGGGAATGCTTTCAGTTTTTTAACATTTAGAATGATATTGGCCATGGGCTTAGTGTAGATGGCCTTTACAATGTTAAGGAATGTTCCCACTATCCCAATTTTTTCTAGTGTTTTGAGCATGAAGGGATGCTGTATTTTATTGAATGCTTTTTCTGCATCTATTGAAATAAACATGTGATTCTTAACTTTAAGTCTGTTGATATGGTGAATGACATTTATTGATTTCCGGATGTTAAACCAACCTTGCATCCCTGGGATAAAACCTACTTCATCGGGGTACATTATCTTTTTAATATATTTTTGTTTGCAATTTGCTAAAATTTTGTTGAGAATTTTGTGTCGATGTTCATTAAGGATATTGGTCTGAAATTTTCTTTCCTCGATGTGTCTCTGTCTGGTTTAGGTATCAGGGTGATATTGGCTTCATAGAACGAGTTTGGGAGTGTTCCCTCCTCTTCTATTTCATGGAATACTTTGAGGAGTATTGGAATGAGATCTTCATTAAAGGTTTTGTAGAACTCGGCTGAGAACCCATCTGGTCCCAGACTTTTCTTTGTTGGTAGGTTTTTGATGACCTCTTCTATTTCATTGCTTAAAATTGATTTATTTAAGTTGTGTATGTCCTCCTCGTTCAGTTTAGGTAATTCATATGTCTCTAGAAACTTGTTGATGTCTTCGAGGTTTTCTGTTTTGTTGGAGTATAGATTTTCAAAATAGCTTCTTATTATGTTTTGTATTTCACTCGTGTGTGTTGTGATATTTCCTTGTTCATTCCGAATTTTAGTAATTTGAGTTTTCTCCCTCTTTCTCTTTGTTAGTGTGGCTAAGGGTTTATCAATTTTGTTTATTTTTTCAAAGAACAAACTATTTATTTTGTTAATTTTTCCGATTGTTTCTTTTGTTTCAATTTCGTTGATTTCGGATCTGATTTTAACTATTTCCTGTCTTCTACTACTTTTGGTGTTGGTCTGTAATTCTTTTTCTAGGGCTTTGAGCTGTAGTGTTAAGTCGTTTATTTGTTGATTTCTACTTCTTTTATTGAATGTGCCCCATGACATAATTCTTCCTCTAAGTACTGCTTTCATAGTGTCCCAGAGATTTTGATATGATGTGTCTTTGTTCTCATTTACTTCTAAGAATTTTTTTTATTTCCCTCCTGATGTCTTCTGTTATCCATTCATCATATAAAAGTGTATTATTTAATCTCAAGGTATTGGAGAAGTTTCTGTTTTTTTTGAAGTTTCTGTTTTTTATTCTGTCATTTATTTCTAATTTCAATCCATTATGATCTGATAGAGTACAAGGTAGTATCTCTATCTTTTTGAATTTCTAACAGTAGCTTTGTGGCATAAAATCTGGTCTATTTTTGAGAAGGATTCATGTGCTGCTGAGAAGAAAGTGTATTCGTTCTTTGTTGGATGGTATATTCTATATATGTCCGTTAAGTCTAAATTGTTGATTGTGCTATTGAGATCTATGGTTTCTTTATTCAATTTTTGTTTGGAAGATCTATCCAGTGTTGAGAGAGGTGTGTTAAAATGACCTAGTATTATTGTGTTGTGGTCTATTTGATTTCTCGAATTGAGAAGGATTTGTTTGACGTACATGGCTGAACCAATGTTTGGGGCATAGATATTTATGATTGTTATGTCTTGCTGATTTATGCTTCCCTTAAGCAGTATGTAATGTCCTTCTTTATCCCTTCTGACTAGTTTTGGCTTAAAGTCCACATTATCTGAAATGAGGATGGATATTCCAGCTTTTTTGCTGAGTCCATGTTCATGGTATGTTTTTTTCCCATCCTTTCACCTTTAGTTGATGGGTATCTCTTTCTATGAGATGAGTCTCTTGCAGGCAGCATATTGTTGGATTTTTCTTTTTAATCCAATCTGCCAGTCTATGTCTTTTGATTGATGAGTTCAGGCCATTAACATTCAGGGTTATTATTGTGATATGATTTGTATTCCCAGTCATTTGACTCATTTTTATTTTTGACATGATTTGGTTTCTCCTTTATTTGGCTATTCCTTTAGGCTAGTTCCTCCCGTTGCTGATTTGCATCATTGTTTTTCATCTCTTCCTCATGGAATATTTTGCTGAGAATGTTCTGTAATGCCGGCTTTCTTTTTGTAAATTCCTTTAACTTTTGCTTATCATGGAAGGACCTTATTTCGTCATCAAATCTGAAAGTAAATTTTACTAGGTATATGATCCTTGGTTGGCATCCATTTTCTTTCAGGGCTTGGTAAATTTTGTTCCAGGCCCTTCTAGCTTTTAGGGTCTGTGATGAAAAATCTGCTGATATTCTTATTGGTTTCCCCCTGAATGTAATTTGATTCTTTTCTCTCACGGCCTTTAAAATTCTGTCTTTATTTTGTATGTTAGGTATTTTCATAATAATGTACCTTGGTGTTGGTCTGTTGTAATTTTGTATATTTGGAGTCCTATAAGTCTCTTGTACTTGGTTTTCCATTTCATTCTTCAGATTCGGGAAATTTTCCGATATTATTTCATTGAATAGATTGTTCATTCCTTTGGTTTGTTTCTCTAAGCCTTCCTCAATCCCAATAAATCTTAAATTTGGCCTTTTCATGATATCCCATAATTCTTGTAGATTCTCTTCATGATTTCTTACCATCTTCTCTGTTTGATCAACTTTGTTTTCAAGATTAAATATTTTTTCTTCAATGTCTGATGTTCTTTCTTCCAGGTGTTCTATCCTATTGGTTATGCTTTCTATGGAGTTTTTAACTTGGTTTATTGTTTCCTTCATTTCAAGGATTTCTGTTTGTTTTTTTTTCATTATCTCTAACTCTTTATTGAAATGATATCTTGCTTCCCGTATTTGCTCTTTTAACTGTTGATTGGTGCTATCATTTAATGCCTGCATTTGCTCTTTCATCTCCTCTTTCAATGCCTGCATTTGCTCTTTCATCTCATCGTTTGCTTCCCTGATTGTTTTAATTATGTACATTCTGAACTCCCTTTCTGACATTTCTTCTGCTGTGCTGTCATTGGGTTTTATTGATATAGTATCTAGGTTTGTTTGGGACATTTTCTTCCCTTGCTTTCTCATATTGTTCAGATGTCAGTGGGACTCTGAGATATTGCAGATTTCCTCTATTGGCTTATAGTGTCCTGGTAGATTTCCAGTGTATCACCTCCCAGCCTTCAGTAGCCTGAAGTCTTGGAGGAACTTGATAATGCAGTGTTTCCGAAGAAAGCTGCCCCTAGCCCCCTACTGTTTCCAGGGCTTGGAGCTGGCTCTGTGCAGAAAGGCTCTCACTGGGGGTCCTGCTCCAAGAAGCTGGCCGTGTGGGAGGAGCCCACCGCCGGAGTGAGCAGGGCTACCTGGGGAAGACTCTAGCTGCCCTGCCCTGCTCTGATAAGCCGCCCCATCTGTGCCTGCCGCCCAGTCCGAGCTTCACCCGGTGGGGGAGACTCACCCCATGGCTCTATTTTAGTCCGAGTCTCTCAATGCCTCCCCTTCTTGAATCCTGGGTTCTGGAGCGACTGGAGATGCAGTCACCCTCTAGTCCGCCATCTTGGATCCTCCTATAGGCTGCCTGCGGGTTGGAGCTCTCCATTGGCTCAGGTACTCGTGGCTGGCTCTGTGTAGAAAGGCTCTCACTGGGCGGTCTGCTCCGAGAAGCTAGCCTTGAAAGGTGCCTCCCGCCAGAGGGGGCCGGGCTGCTTGTTGAAGTCTCTGCCTGCCCTGTCCTGGTCCCTGAAGCTGCCTGTTGGCTGGAGCTCGCCAAGCTCAGATGTTAGTGTTAATATTAATGTGAAGCAGGAAACCAGCCTTAACCTCAGTCAGGACAGGGAGCTGCATCATCAGGAGAAGCTGGGATCCTCAGGTGCCATATTTCCCCTATAAAGAAGCAGGGGAAGGCAGCAGGATTTCCACCATTGGGGGAATGCTTATCTGGATTAACCTGAGGTCTCAGGGAAAATACTGCTTCATGGATAATTTATAGCAATTACACTTCCCTCACTTAGTCCTAGGATTTGGGTTTGTGTTATCGATGATCCTGTCATGGTCTGGGAGATGCTGGAAAGGAGAGCATGGTCCAAGGTTGACAGCTCCCTGGGGGCCGGGGGCACGTCAGAGCTCTGGGGAAAGAGAGCAGGAGGCAGCTGTGTCCGTTCCTCACCCAGTGTCCCTAACCCTCCTCTTTCCATCCCACGGTCTGTTTCTGGGTTCAGGTGATGTTCATGACAGCACCTCTCTTTCCAGCTGTGCCAAACTCGCTGTTGCATCCAAATATTCAATCTTAAGATTACAATAATATTTTGTTTCCCAAGGTTATTTTTTTTCCTTGAATTTTTTTGACAATATTTTCTGCTTTGCTTTATTTGGGAGCTGAGAGAAGGTGTAAATATCAACAATGATTTCACATTCACTTTTGTTGCTGTTGCTTTGTGGTAGTGCGGTCTTAACTCAGGGACACTCTACCAGTGAGCCCCACTCTTGGGTCTTTTTGTTTTCATTTTGAGACAGGGCCTCACTAAGCACGTTTGATCTGATATTACATGCGAACACTTGGCTATCTGTATTACTGCCGTTTCATTGTAGTTATCATTCTTTTAGAGCATCTCCATCCATTTGTGAACATTCTGCCTCCTACAGTCTGAATACCATCCTCTGAGAAGAATCTGTATTCTGTGTTAAAGGCCTAGAACATGGATCCCTTGATTTGGGGGTTCCATAATCAGAAGCAAGAAACTCAACTCAAGGAAAATAAGAGCAATCTCACTACTTAAAGTCTCATAATGCCAGTGCTTCTTTAACAAACATTTCCAAGCTACACATTTCCCAAGTATTACAATGCATTTACCTGAATGACACAGAATACCTATTGCACAGCTGGTTTCAGTCACCTGTTTACCAATTCTACACATGCATTCCATTCGTGAGCTTTGACTGAGGAAGACATTATTTTTCACTGACATGAGTCCCATAGCAAGTTAATACTTAAGTAGTTCAATTTTAATATTCTGCTGCATACATTTGATAAAATGTAATACCCATTCCTTAGAAAAGGATGATAAAAAACTGAAAATAATAAAAACCATTTTTAACTTACATAAAGTTAAAGAAGCATTTTAATCCACTTTGTTCAGTGATATATTCCAAAAGTCTAACACATTCCCTGACTTAAAGTAGTCAACTGTTAAACAATTATTAATAATTATTTGTAATGTTAATTAGTAATTAATAATGAATAATAAGTCTAGCTCACTTAATACATATATTGTATTTATTAGGGAAAAATTAAAAACACATTTTTAAAAATTGAATCATGATAAAAGATGTTCAACATTATTGCTTAAACCCAGAGTATTTATAAATTGCTTAAATAAATGAATAGGTACATATAACATAAATGCAATCATATTATCCTTGCTAGTCACACAAAATTATGTAACATGATTGAAAGAAAGATACTACTCATAATAACAAAGAAATTACTTATAGAAACAAAAATACTCTGGAATAAATTTAATAAAAGGCAAAGTCTTTTGATTGGGAGACAAAACTTACTATTAAGAAAAATGTATAATATGATACCATGTTCATGGATAAATGTCACCAATGTAAAGGTATAATTTTCCCCAAATTATACCATGTAGTTGATGTAATATAATAATTTCCTAGAATGTATTAGGAAACTTGGCAATATTCAATTGTGCTAGAATGAGCCAAGAATAGCTAAGATGATATTAAAGACTAATGTTGGGGTGGATTTTCCACGCAGACCCTAGACCTGTGAGCTAGTGCAGGTATAAAGGTAATTAAACATGTGCACTTATGTGAGAGGGACCTGAACTATCACCTCACACATGAGGGAGTGTGGAATCTCATCAAGTTGGCATTCATCTGTAGTGACTGAATGGTATCAACATCCGTCAGTTATCAGTAATTGGTAATATATTTAGAAAAAATAGAATTGTATCTTCACACCAAAAACAGAATTCAATTCCAGGTAATTTAAACAGATTGCACATAAAAAATGCTTAAAGATTGAAAGCATTGCGTTAACGTTTGCTGTTTACTGACCCCCATTCTATTCCCACCTCCTGGGCCCTTTCTCTGTATGGCGGGGGCTGGTATCTGAAGACCACACTCGCTAGAGTTAATCAGGAAGTGCCTTCTCTTTCGTCTTCATCATGTCTGATTTTCCAGGGTCAGCCGCCGAGGCTGAGCACTGCCGAATCTCTCCTGCTCCCAGGGGGCAACTCAGCATCAAGTCCCAGCACATCACTTCCTCAATCAGACTTCTGAAGAGCAAGAGGTAGAATCGAGACTCAGAAAATGGGATGGTATCAAACTAAAAAGCTTCTGCAGGGTGAAGGAAGCAATCAAGAACATGAAAAGAGAGCCTACAGAGTGGGAGAAGATCTTTGCACACTGCATCCCAGATAGGACATTAACCTCCAGGATATATAGAGAACTCAAAAACCTTCACACTAATAAAACAAATAAGGCAATAAATGGGCAAAGGAACTGAACAGACACTTCACAGAAGAAATATGAATGGTCAACAAATATATGAAAAAAGTGTTCAACATCCCTAGCAATTAGAGAAATGCAAATTAAAACTACACAGAAATTCCATCTCACTCCAGTCAGAATGGCAAGAATACCAGTAACAATAAATGTTGGTGAGGATGTGGGGCGAAAGGGATACTCATACATTGCTGGTGGGACTGGAAATTGGTGTAACCACTCCTCAAAGCAGTATGGATATTCTTCAGAAATAGTGGAATGGAGTCACTGTTTGACCCAGTTCTCTCACTCCTCAGTATATAACCAAAGGACTTAAAATCAACCTGCTATAGTGACACAGCCCCATCAATGTTTAGAGCAATAAATTCAATTCACAATAACTAAGCTATGAAACCAAACTAGGTGCCCTTCAACAAGTGAATGGACAAGGAAAATGTGGTATATATATACACCATGAAAGACTACTCAATCATAAAAACAAAATTATGAATTTTGCCAATAAATAGATGGATCTGGGTATTATTATGCTAAGTAAAATGCCAATCCCCCAAAACCAAAGGCAGAATGTTCTCTCTGATATGTGGAAGCTAGCACACAGCAAAGGAGTGGGGAGGAAAAGACTAGAAGTCCAGTGGAGTAGACAAAGGGGAGTGAAGGGGAGGAAGTGGGGATGGGAATAGGAAAGACGGGAGTGAATCTGACATGACTTTCCTACATACATATGTGAATACCCCACAGTGAATCTCCACATCATGTACGATCACAAGACTGGGATCCTAAGTTGAATAAGATGAACCCCGTTGTTGTGTAAATATACCCTATGGTCATGTGTAACTGAAAAGAACAACAACAACAAAGACCCAGCACTTCAGTCAGGCTCAACCTCCAAGTCAGAGTCCTGTGTGTTCCCAGCAAGACCTGACTAGCCCTGTCCCTCACCCTTCCTGCATTTGGGACAACTTAGCACATCACCTTCACTCTGTAGGATCTGCTAAGAGGATTTCTGTTTTCCTGACTCACTACTAATTGATGAATGGAGAATAACACATAGGTTTTTGGATTTCCTTAAACAACACAAAATGCAAAGCCTTCATGGAATTACAAACAATGAATTCATGATATCGATGACCCCGGCAGGAGGAAGAAGCATTGGTGACACAGGACAATGATCAGGTACTGCAGCTCTGTTGGCTCTATTCAGTTATTAAGAGGTCATGGAAGGGGTCATATTTAATATCATATTTTATATAGATTGAATACCTGAAAATAACAAAATGGTATGAATTTCACGTGTTATATATAGAAATATATTAAGCTACAGAATCAATGTGTCTGGTTTGTCAAACACATGGCAACCTGTTTGACCAGATCAGCTCTGCTTCTGGCCTTACTCCTTGCAGTCTATTTAATGGGGCCTGCAGAGGGAGCTTTTTAACATTTACATCAAATCATGTCACCAGCCTGCTCAAAAGCTGCCAATGGCTCCCATCTCATTCTTGGGAGAAGGCAAATCCCACTATGTGAAAACGCCATGCAGGCTGGATCCTCATCACTGGTCTATTATCTGTGCATTTCTCTGTCCCCTCTGCTCCAGCTCCACAGGCCTCTGGGCTTTCCTTGAGGATAGCAGAGACAAGTGGCCACTCCTCCCCACTCTGCACCTGCACCAGGCTACCCTTGCTGCTCTGTTGACTTGATATGTCCCTCTGGTTGACACCTGCAGAGCTAACTCATTCCCTTCCCTGCCATCTTTACCCAGGCATTTCCTGATCATTCACTCATATGTATACTTATTTATTTCTCTTCACATATTTAATACTTACCAAGATATATATTTTTCTTATTTTTGTAGTTCACTTATTACTCTACTAAACCATAAAGTGCAATAAAGTCAAGAATTTTTTGAAAGGACTATTGCTTAGTAATAGTAGTGTCTGGTAGGTTTATAGAATGAATAAATGAGGTAGTGAATGTCAGATGGTTCCACTGCAGTTGGGATGTATCACACTCGTATTTGTATCTTTTGTCAATAGACTTTGTTGATTTGGAGGGTTTAAAAGAATATTGGAGGAAGGTGTAGAAAGTCAAGTTTAGAAAACAACAATTAGTGAAACAGTAAGCTAATATATTAAAAAGATAGGAATTGCACTTAAGTGGTCTTTGTATTTATCATTGATTTAAATGATTATTTTCTAAATTTAAGGTCGGTTTGGCAGGTAGTTGTTTTGTTGTACATTCATAGACATAATCTCCATTAAACTAATATTTTTAGCAAGGTATGAATTCTTGCAGCTCAAAATAAGAAAAAATAAGTTCTTAGGACATTTATGAATGTTTTGAAACTATTAGAATGATTTCTCATATACACGAATATCTCTGAATGCTTTATTAATAATTTCATAAAAATTGCACTTACAAGACATTATTTGTAAATAAGTATTTGATGGAAAGTTCACAAGTAAAAAAAAATATATATATATACAAATAAAAAGATTTTGTATATATATATATATACAAAAAAAGATATATATATATATATATACATACATATATATATCATAGCCAAATGGTTTAGTGAAGATCACTTGCAGCCAAGCAGTTTTCTGATGAGAAGAACATTAGAATATCCTTATGTCATCTATTAACAAAGTGCTACTTTTGCAAGTTTTTGACACATTTCAGTAGATTATCTTGTGTGCATTATGTTGATGATCACTCGTGTAGTATTTATAGTCTGA
Source organism: Sciurus carolinensis (assembly GCF_902686445.1). Taxonomy (NCBI): domain Eukaryota; kingdom Metazoa; phylum Chordata; class Mammalia; order Rodentia; family Sciuridae; genus Sciurus; species Sciurus carolinensis. The sequence goes on along the minus strand of NC_062217.1, from coordinate 7,652,189 downwards.
AGACTCATGCTGAGAGTCTTTGCAGAATCTCACTATTTACTTTTATTTAGCTTTTTTCATACCAAATATTGGAAACTGAAACTATCATAACTCAAAGATGTGATAGTGATAAACATACAGAATTTATCATGCTTTTTACAGCTGAATGCACAAAAATTTTAACACTATTTTCTGAGTATAGAGAAATTGTTCTCAAGTATCAAAAATGGAAGTGTTTGATTCATTGTTACTGATGGAGACTCTTGGTATTGCATATTTAGTATCCCTCATTAAAATTGTGTAGTCTACGGAAGGAATCTTTCTGGGTTATAAACAAATACCATTAAAGAAAGCACATACAGTAATTTCAATTTTTCTTTCTCCTTTTAATGACTGTAACAGTGATGATATACTCAGGCATTGTCCCTGTGCATTCTGTTATTAGTTATATTATCTCACTAGAAAAGGAGAACATTAGATTATGAGATTTAAAAATGCAATTCTTTTTAAAACCAGTGGTGAAAATTGAAATAAAGCCCTGACCTTGCAGCCCCAAGTCCCAAGTTGAAGAACTACCTACACATAAACCAGGGGCTTGGGAAAATCATTATTTTTTCACTTAAATTTTCTTTTCTGTGAAATTCTTCCCTGGATCCTCCTGGCTCATAGAAGTACCTTAGAGACATTGGCTCCCAATTATGGGAGGGATGTATTACCCCTGTTCCAATAGTACAAGCACTGTGTTTAGTATATTTTGTTTCAGTAATTCCTGTTGTTCCCATTCTGTGATCCAAATATTTTATAGAATAATTTTATATATTTGTACTATAGCGTACATAACGATGCAATTTTTACATACTATGTTCTCTGACAGTCAATTGTTAATCCAATCTTTTCATTCCTAACAGTTTTCTTTTAAATGGAGTTTTGAGTTTTTCTTTGAATCTTTGTTTGTGGAGTGCTCATGTCATTTTGTTTCATTAATCATTTAAGAGAGTTAATATAAAATTTTCTGCTTAAAAATACTGGGTTCATTAAAGGCAGTTGAAAACTGAACTAATAGAAAGCCACACCAAGGTTGGGATTTTCATGTACAGCTCATAAAAGAGCAAGCCAAGGAAATTTGAATTGCATTTATTTCTTCTATGAGAAGCTGCATTCAATAAACCTGTAGATGCCAGCCGCTCTCTGCCGCAGCACCTTTGTGAGCACCTTTGTGCTGTCATTTGGGCGGCTTGGTACAGAGTGTAGCGTAGGCCAGACTTGCAGATCTCAGCTGGTTGGATTAGAAAGCAACCTTGAAGTCCCGTTGAACGCAAGGTGCACAGACTCACGTGAGTCTCTCCAAGGTCCAAACCTCTTGGTCACACGAAGAATTCTTAGTCATAAAATTATTTTTGTAAAATTAGAAAATTTTATATATGAAATTATAGCACTAAATTTCCTATTTAAGTGAGCACACTTCCACATAATTTCGGGTATTGAAGAAATGAAAGAGAAGTACTGCACTTTTTTCTTTTTTTCTGCTTTGTTCCTTACTTCCAAGGAACATCAATCTTTTTAACAGCAATGATGCTTTAGTCATTCAATAGCATTTTCTTCTACATCATCAGAAATCAAAATGGTCTTATCAGTCATGTAAATTTCAGAAAGAGATAAGAGAACAGATATTCACATGCAGTTTTATTTAAGGTGTTGAAAAAGACTTGTTAAGCATTTCATTTCCCTTAAATATTCTTTTTAAATAATTCAAAAAATAATGTTAATTTATCTGGATGTTAGATTACATATTTCTTCATGTTTCAAAAGATGTGTATAGCATACACATACCAAAAACCAAAAACAAAAAGCAAAAAACCTCTGAGATGCTAAAATGTGAATCCTTTTGGTAGTAATCACGTACCAGTTAATTTTTGTTTCCACCTTGACTGGATGTTGTAAGGCACTTAGGTTAGCACAATGCCACATGCCCACAGGTTATTGTGTATATGTTACTTGATTCAGGATGCTTTAAAAATTTCAAATGTGTCAGTCTTCAGAGATAAGAAGAATAAGCACTATCAAGTCCAAATCTAGACACACAGAATGAACTTGATTTTCCCATCTTGAAGGAATGAAGGCGTGTTTACATGGAGTACTGGATGAGAACTTGAGGCTGCTGAGTGGCTTCCTTCTAGAAACCCAGGACACTGCAATCAGGCCCCTGGATGGCTGTCCTTCAGCTTCTGAGTACGTGAGTTGGGAATTTTCTCTGTCCTTTTTATTTTCCCAGGTGCCTACTGACGGCAGGACTGTATTTAACAAGCTTTGGGGGAAGTGAAGAGAACGATGTTTGCAGGGGTCTGTGGTGTCTGAGGTCTCGCAGCAGAGCAAGGTGGCTTTTGCAAAGCTGAGCGAAAACCTGGGCATTCTCCAGGATCTCGGAAAGTCCCTCTGGAGGGTCCAGGGAGGGTACTTTGGCTTGCAACAGGAGGGAGGGTTGCAGGCAACTTACAAGCCTTCACAGTCATATAGAATTCCAGGGGTTACCCTGTCTTTCTAGAAGTAAAAACTGGATGTGGTAACATGATGCCATTGAGCTGGTTAGTTTTATGACATCATGGTCATGACCTTACCCAGGAAGACTCTCCCCTTAGTATACAGCTGTTATATGGATGTCTAGCCTACACAGAAGTGTATGTCTGAGGTCCCTGAAAACCAGTTTTCACAAATGCCACAAAGGGAAACTCCTCTGCTTTAGACAAACTGTGTTGCATGGTACCTTGAAGAGATACCCTGTGACCAGTGCTTCGAAAGTCAGAGCTGGTAATGAAAGTGGTCACACAGTTGCCTAAACAAAAGGCCCCTTTTAATCAAAGAGAATAAGAAGTCATTTCTTTTTCCATTTCTGAGATGTTTAACAGGCAAATCACTTGTGTTTGAAATAATCTTGAAAGCAAAAAAAGAAAAGTATAATTTAAAAAAAATCAGGATTTCCACTATATGAAAAAAAATCAGGATTGAGTTTAAAATGCTTTGTTGGCTCTTATGCATGGATATTATGGAAGAGGCTCCCAAGAAGGAGGAAATTTTTCTGTTTATTGTGTCGTCATCAGTGAATTAGGGAATGAATGTGAATCAAAAGAAAACAGAGCATGCTATTTCCTACATTTAATTATTTTGTGATTGGTCGAGTCATTCATTCATAATTATTAATGTTCCTGAATTGTAACATAATGGATCTAAAACAGGATTTCATTGCATTTATTTATTTATTTTTTGTTTTAGTATTTCAGAGATAAATGCTTTGAGATCTCCCATTCTCCCTCCTTCATTTAAAAGTCTTACTGTTTATTTATTCCTTAAGTTTTTCAATGGTGTCAGCAGATCCTTAAACATCACATTTTAAATTATTCTTGCATGTTTTAAAATATTATAGTGAAGTTAGAGTTTTATGATTATTTCTGAAACTATTAACAAGCCTAACAATTATTTGTATGACTAATGTTAAAATCTATAATGTATGTGGTGTATTTTTCTATTTTTATACATCTATAAATCTATCCTCTGCATTTTAAAATTGAATATCACGTCAGGCCATTTAAATAATTTTATCATATGTTTTAATTAGTTTAATTGAAACTTTTTACACCATAAACTACCAAAACCAACCCATAATTTACATAGGGATTTTGCTATTGCAAGTAATATTAAATGGTATCACTTTTGACATATAACAATCTAGTATTATCAAATTATTTTTTGAAAACAGCTTCTCAAATATTTGAAAATTGTGGTGAGCTTTTATTTGACCCTTTCTGTGTATTTAATTTTTGCAAACCTATCAAATAAATACACATTGGTTCCTCCATAGTACATATGTAGCCCTTTATGTATAGAAGTATAAAACTAATATTTATTTCAGCTCATTTAGTAGATAATGCAGTCTTTTTAAGTGCATTAATTTTTTTCATCTTTAATCACTCATTAAGAGAGATTTTTAAAAAATAAGTTGATCTGAGTTAAAGTAAAAACAAAACTATCAACTAAGTAAAAGCAAGCAAACATCCGTTTGCAGTTTTTAGTTATTAAGTAATGTGCACAAACCAACAAATCTGCTATATTCTTAAATAGTATGTTCTGTTTTCATATCAAATGAATTCATATGAGATGAATGTCAAGGCTGAAACTGGAGGGACGTGAAGGAGGCCAAACTGCGGCCAGGGCTGGCCGTGGGCCTGAGGAGCAGGCACGCTCTGCCTGAAAGGTGCCTGCTGGTTAAGGGTTCTGTAGAGTGGCCAAGAGTTAGTTGAATTTAGTGTAATTTTTTATGATTTCCTTATTCTCATCAGCTTCCTTGTTCTCTTGCTCTTGTTATATCTGTTATGTCACTGTGTGCATGCCCTATTATTGCCACATGACTTTCCACTGGGGGGACTTCCCAAATATACATGGACACAGCACCATCAGGAATAATAGGGGGAAAAAAAATCCGAAGCCTTACTGTGAGCAATGTAGGACATATTTCAGACTGTGAAGCTGTTCTCTGATGAGCCAATGACACAGAAAGCAGCAGCCTAGCAAGAGTTTCTTGAAGTATCACTTATACATTATGCAGCGATAATTATGTGGTAATTATGTAATAGTAGCAGTCATGAAAGTGACACGGGCATGATGGGAAATCACACAGTTGATGATTCTTAATTTCAGAACAGCAGACCACGGAGTCCATTTATTACTCTATGTTATAAAGCTGACTGAAACTATTTTAAGGGAATTTTGTTCTCCACTCAAAAGAACTTTGATCTAGAAACTTGGTTATCTAGATTTATGCAATGGAAGAAATACTTAACTTACATTTTAATTTTCACAGTTTTCCTGGCTTTTGAAAATAAGCTGAAATTATGTGAGTGGCCATTTTGTTATAAGTGCTTCAAAACTAGGGCAAAAATGTTGACCTCATAGCATTTCCCCAACAAGACTCTTATTTAGAGAGAGGTCCTGCCTGAATTAGGAAAAAGCCCGCCTAAAAATGATTCTTTTTGAGCTACCTGAGTTTCATTTGCCACTTTGGTAGGGTCAAGGACTCAGAGAACTATGGAAAACAGGGCTTTTTTTTTCTTTTTTTTTTTTTTTTTACCTAAAGAAGGGTGATCATTAATGCATTTCTTTATCATCCAGGTTTTAAATATAGCATCATTATCCAAAGTGATTCAGCCAATATCAGACTCACGAAGAACTAGAGAAGACATACAGGTGGGTGATTTTATATGTGGCTACAAGCCTGTATTACTTGTGAAAATACTAAGTACATATAGAGCACAAACACATGCAGTGCCTAACACGTTGGTGCAGTGCTTTATACTGAAGAATTGGGAAGGTTTATTACCAAGGTTACATGTTCGAGCTTGATGACCTATAAAGTAACTCATGTTTCAGATGTGTTGAAAACAATGTTCAGGATCATTGCTTAAGTTTAGACCTAGCATTTTCTGAAAACTTCTATACCATCTTGGGCCGCACCCAGTTATTGAGAGGGTAGTTGCTGCTAGAGGACCAGATCCCAGAAGGCGTCAGGGTTGGAGAGAGGCCCATGGCCAAGGACACATCTAGAGGGAAAGGCAAGTCCAGAGGCATCAAGAGTGAATGAAAGAGTGCTAGATAAAAGAGGTTGAAAGTGCTGCAGATATCAGGAAGAAATAGGATTCGTTCTTCTAGGAAAGATGGAGAGAAATGGTGTTATGCTTTCAAGAATTTAAAGGTTGTCTAATAAATAATGCTGACTTGACACTTAGGAGCAAAAGGTGCTTTTGAATGAGGGTTTGTACTAATAGGACCACTGTGGGTCAGGGATGCAGTTCCAGGGGTTATCACAGGGAAAGACTTTTTAAAAAGACATGAGGGATTAAATAATTTCTCTCTGCCTCCAGGCTACCAGGAACGGGGATGCATACAAACAATTGGAGAAAATTCAAGCAAGTGCAAATGAGATGACCAACTTTGTTTATGATCCTCAGTCTTTTGTCTTATAAATAAAATTTGCAGACCTCATCTTTCCAGGAAATACATTAATTACATGACTGTGTCCTATGTGAACATATTTGCGAAAATAAAATTGTCCCTAAAAACCTTTTATAATGACTAATTGACATAATATGAAGTAAAAATCAAAAGAAAGTCAACAGTTTTTCAACTCCTTTGATGGAGAAAGGAAAAAAAATAATAGAGGAAGACTTTGACAAAGAAATGCTTTTAGTGTTCAAAGGGGACTTGTTTAGGAACTGAGCACATTAGCATTTGATGCTTGAGCTTTCCTTTCAAAGTGAAATTAAGCTGAGTAATAATATTCTCCTCCCTTCCCACTTCTCTAAATAAATACACTCATACATAACAACTTGCCCTGTGGCACGAGGCTTAATGCTTCTTTTACATTTAATGAGTCCAGGGCAAAGGAAGAGGGAAAATATGTTAATGAGAGGAGGGAGCAGTGACAAGACAGGGAGATCCGGATGTAAAGGACCTGCCTTCACCCTTCATCGCTGCGTGGAGTTTCCTTCATTTGTTAACCTCCGTGCATCTCGGGAGCACATTAAAGACCATATGGACTGGCATTGTAAAGGTACTTCCACTTGGATGTTTATGTTGCTTCAGGAGGAATTTACATCCCTAATTGTGGAGTCAACCCTCAGGGACTGCTTTCTCCATCCTCAGACTAGAAACCCACAGGGCGATGCCTTGATTCACTCCCCTCCTTTGACCCCTGTGCCCCTCTGCAGCTCCTCAGTGCCTGCCATGCTGGGGATTGTTCCCCTAGATTAACAGGGTTTTACCGCCCAGACTTGGTCTTCCTCCCCAGCCTGTGCTTTGCTGGCTGGATCCCTGCTTCTCAAACTGGGCATCATATACTACTGTGTAGAAATGATGTTCATATATATTTACCCATGTATTTAAATTAAAATATTTTTATCAGTACTTTTTGATGTGTGTATGCCTTAAAACTACATTTAAAATTTATTTTACTTTATTTGTTCTAATTAGTTGTACAGACAGTAGAATGCATTTATATATTTCAATAGACAATACATAAATAGTGTAATATCTCGTTTTTCTGATTATACATATAATATAACATAAAGCTGCTCCCCCACCCTTTATGCTACAGCCATTTCTCTGCCTCCCAACTTACAACCTAACTAATCAGTCTGTGAACATCCTACCTAGCTATTGCTTCATCAGTCAGCCTGCAAGTCTCCTTCTCAGTTATTGGTCCCTTGTTAGCCCACAGAATTCCACTATTTAAGAATGGTTCCCCCGCCATTTTCTCGCTCTCTCCTCCTCGCTTTCATGCTCTCTCTCTTCTCCTCACTCTTGCTCCCTCTCCTTGTGTTCTCTCTCTCTCTCTCTCTCTCTCTCTCTCTCTCTCTCTCTCTCACACACCCTGCAGGGTGACACTCTGCCTATTTGCTTAATAAACTCTCTTGTGTGACTCCCACGTCCGGAGTGGTTTCTGGGAGCTTACGTTGGTGCTGTGACTCGGATGGGTGGGTGGAATCCCATCTGATGCCCCAGAGCCCCAGAGGCTGGTCTCACCTTCCATTCGCCCAGAGGTCCTCCTCCACATCCACCACCGGCTTCCGATGGGTGAGTTTTCCCCTACCTAGGTCAACTTAGACACTTCTCTGCTGACCTCAGACATGACTGTTGATCGTCCGGCGCCCTCAAGGTGGTTGAGGAGTGGGGGTTCCCCCGTCGTGACGTTTACAGTTATGACTGCCCCCTTAGTTGATCTTATCTGGTGGGTGGGTCCCTGATCTTTATGGTGGCGATTCTCTCTCAGGGTTGAGGCTCCTCTTAGCGCTCGCTCTCTCTCGAAAATCCTGACGTCAGGTCCTCAACCCTCTCGGCTTTTGCCCGGCCCACACTGATGCTTCGGTGATGACCCTACCACTGTGCCACCTCTCATGTCCAGCCAACTAGTCTGTGACCTCGGGATGCCCTGGACACTGACTCGGCTGTATCAGTCTCCACCATGGGATCTGGGTCCTCCATTCCGGCAAAGTCACCCCTGGGGTGTTTATAATCTTAAACCCCTTCACCTGACCCCTGGTCTAGGTAATCAGTCCAAAATGGCCATGTAATGGCACACAGCTTCTGTGAGCAAGAGGGCAGATGGGAAGGGAGTCCTTATCTTCATGTCTTTCCTTTCTTGCATTTCTTTGCTCTTCCTGCAAACTCGAACTCCTCCTTTTGGTTTCTTCTCCCCCTCTTAATCCCTCCTCCTTCTCCAACTTCAACTCAGCTAACAAACCACTCCCATACTGGTCCACTGCGGCAGAGGCCCCTCCAGTTACTGCTTCTCCATCTCCTTTGCCCCGTTCTGTTTCTGCTTCCGTTCTCCTGCCCAGGCCACTCAGTCCTCCACGGGGTCCCATGTACATAATATAGCCCCCCAGGGGAGGTGGCTGGTGTGGAGGAAGTAACCCTAACCAGCCCAACAGTCAGTGGCATGTCACAGTAAGAAGTATGATATAGCAGCCCCATTCCTCAAAAGTAGCAGGAGATAATGTGTTATAATTTTCTGCATCCAAACCTGACCTGATTCCCAACCAGGAAAAAAGTTTAAAAGCCCTAAGCAATTCCCCCTCCCTGGCCTTGCTGAAGCCTGCATTGGAATGTAGACTGCAGCTGGCTCAACGAGGGACCAACCTGAGATTGAAGAAAAAAAAAGTGTCCATTTTAAATTTCTCCTGGGCTGCAACACAGAACACTCTGTCTCTCCCTCTCACCCCTTCTCTCCACCCTTCTCTTTCTCACTTTCTCATGCTATAGTTAATGGCCATTATCATTTTTCTTCTAGGACTCTTGTTTTTCTTAAATGCTGTATTTGTGAACTCACAATTTTGATCCTACATACCTAGGTTAAGGATTTTTCATCAGTTCTTTTTATCCAATTCTAGAGTTATTTTTGAACATCTGTTACATTGCAATGGAGATAGATGTTACAAGGCCTTCCCTTTGGTGTTATGTGTTGTCTGTCTGTGTTCAACTAAATATAAGCATGCATAAAATTAAAATTTAAAAAATGGATCCACATACTTTTAATTCACATGATTTAAAAAGGTTCAATTTAAATTGGGTGAAGTAATAAAAGTAAAACGTCTCTAAAACTAACTCATAAGTCTCTAGGTGGTCAAACTAATAAAATGTTGATGTTTATAAAATGTCTAACATCAATTTTTTGTAGGACTTTTCTTCAACAAGAAAGAGATGGCAAATGCTGTTTAGTACACTTGTCTGACTTTTTTTTTTTTTTTTTTAACAATAAGACGAGTGGATTATAGTTGACATGTATGGGATTACTCAAATGTGTTTGTTAGAGACATGTGATTAATTTACAAACTTAAAATGCTAATTATTAAATAACATCAAGTACTCTTTAACTCCTTAAATTCCATGGGGTAACATACTTAAACATTATTGGTGTTTTCATAAATTGGTAAATAAAAAGGGCTTAAAATTGCTTTGTGTCATCACTAAACTAAAACAAGGTTACTAAGTGTTATGTCCTAACAGGTACAATTTTAAAAGTACTGTGATCTCAAATGGGATATAGTTATTTCTCTTGCTAATTTCATTTTGTAAAACTGTTACCTGTTTTGTAGAGGTACTGCTTCAAGAACACAGACCTACATAACTTGTGATAATAAGCCATCACCTACAGAACAGATAGTATGCTAACAGAGACTCCAGTTAAATAAAAGGGTAAATAACTGTAAAGTTATAGACATTGAAGTTAAAGGTCAGTACTCTTACTTTATGACTGGTGAGACTGGCTTGCTGGATGGTTAAGATCAAACTTAGAGATTGACATTAAATACAGAAGTCAAGAAAAACCAGTATTTGGATCTTGCCCTCAAATTCAGCCTGAATCCAGGGTACAAGAGAACTTCTCTAAGGAGCTTTGCAACTCTGGGCCACATGACATCCCAATCAGGGAGGTTGATGAGACCACTGGAGGATGAAAAGCCAATCAGTGCACCTGCTGCAGAGGAGGGTCATTGAAAAAGGGAGATATCCCTGATGTGTCCAAAGGAAGTCACCTCATCAAGGAGACACTACCTAGGAAATGACACTAAAGGAGCTAAGAAGCTCCTCTCAAGTTCCCCAGGAGTGATCCCTGTGGGAATTCAGCTGACTCTTTAATAAGACAGGAATAGGTCAATTTGACCAGCTTGATCTTAGACACCTAGCAAAACAGTTAAAACCAAAATATAGCCATTCTTGGAATTTAAAAGAATAGTTAAATGTAACTTAAAATATACACTTGTCTTAGCCCACTAGAATAAAGACTGGAAGCTACAAAAGATTCTTAGGCAAATTTGCCTGATAACTATCAAGAGAAACTGCCAGAGTCAAAAGTTTTTAGTCCATTTAAGGCCTACAGACATTCCTAAACTACATAGGTAGGCTTAATCTATGTTTGCTAGTATGATTATCTAGCACTAAGTAACAGAAATATAGAGATCTCTACTAAACACAGGTTATACCAATAAAAGGATATTTTACAAAATTAGATGACATTAAGTAGCTTAACTACATTTTCTGGGGACATTAATGACATTAAGAATTAAATGTTGTGTTTATATTCTTAATAACCTGGACAATGTTAAAGTTCCCAAATAAAGGCCTTGTCCTCTCCAGTCTTTGTTAGGCCTTGTTATGGGAACAATTTCTCAGTTCTTCTACCTCCTGGTGAAGGATTATTGACTTCTGTCATCTTCCATGATATTCATTGACATGTTCCAGATTCTGCAACTTTTATTTTTTATTAATCTCATTTCAGTACTCATGTCTTTTTGTTCTTCTCTCATAGAAGCACCCACCCCAGATGCCTTTTTCAACCTGTCCTTCCCCAGCCAGACTTCTACCATGGACCCCTCAATTGCCCAATTTTTAAAAAGGGAACTCCAAACTGCTTGCCCCACACTGCCCCCTTCCAGTTCGAAGGAGTCAGAGTGGTCATTGCCCCCTTTCCCTACAGCAGTAAGGAGTTCCTAAACTAGAGGGGGAAATGAAGCCAGTATTGGGAACAGGCAGTTAGTGTATTAATAGGGGATTGGCCAAATTGAGGAAATGAAGTTCATGAAAGCCATCTGCCTCTGGAAGTCTGGAAATTGGAGACTGCCCCTGGGAGAATAGAATGTCAAGGGTCTTCGGAGCCCATGGATTACCAAATTTCCCTGCCCTTATCAAGGACTGCAAGCCAGGAGCTGCTAATTAATGCTTCCTGGGCCCTTGCCTGGCTGAATCACTTTGGCTCTCTAAGAGTTTTGGAGGTTTCCCTCTCTTGATGTATGATTCATTCACTTAAGTTCAAATTTTCAATTAGCTTAATATCTAGATATTCTTTTCATTATTTAAAGATATTCTGTTTTTTCTAAATTGTTGTGCATATTATCATAATCACTTTCTTTAAATTATTTTGAATCTGCTCATCTATAGCCTGTGTCTAATATCTCGAGTCTGAAGTCTTTGAGGTCTGTCCTGCTGTCGTAAGTACTCTGTGCCAGGTCCCGCGCATGAGACCAGGTTTCCAAGGGTACCTTGTCATCTGCTCACCTTTGTGTCCCAGAATCTTTCCACTTCATCTGTGAAAGTTCTTTGAAGTCTAGATTGAAGTTAATTTGTTTCTTATCAAAAAGGCTTGCCTTTACTTTTGAAAATCACCTGAGAGTAATAACAATCTGACACCACTATTGTTTGGATACAGCTTGACATGACTACAGTCATCTTGAGGTACATGCACCATGACTACTTCTTCCTGGATATTTCTGCATCATTTCCCAACAAACTGTAAGTAGACAAATCCATTAGAATCACATTTGGGACCTTAGAATTGAACCCTGGCTCCAGCAATACGCCTACTTCTTTCAGGTACATTCTAGCCAAACAAAAGTCATTTTTGTCCTAAGCCATAAATAATCCTCTTTCTGACCCAAATTGCTGGTACCAAATGGACTTTCTGCTGCCTAGGACCATACTTCTGTCAGAGTCTCCCAGTAAATTACCTTCTATGCAATCTTGGATCTGCCTCTTGTCTTCATTTTCCTGGTCCTTATACACTAGGACTGGGTTGTTCCAGAACAACCATATTTTTAATTTTCTGGAGAATTATTTGAATACACAGGTTAACATAAATGTACATTTCAAATGTATATGTGTTGGGACTAATGACACGTTAACTAACTCAGGCTGACTCCTTACTCCCTGGCGAGTGAGCAAGATCAAGGCCTCAAAGGCGGTTTCAATAGTTAATGACGATGAATTGGACCACCGTCAGGGATTGGTTAACAACAGTTCCGTGAACGTGATCAGCTTGTGCTTGCCATATAGTCCTATGGGACTCTTGCCTGCATGAACACCCCATGCCTTGCTGATCTTTAAACTGATTGGTTCCCGCCTACCCCCCACCCTACATAAAAGCTGTGTGATTTCCTCAATAAACGAGTTCCTGCTGTGACGGGTCTCCTTGACGTATCTGATTGTCCTCCGCCGGGAGGGCTGGGAGCGGGCAGTCAGTCGGCCCTAACTATCCCCTACCTATCCCAGTCTGACCTTGTTGGGGAGTGTCCCCTTCCCTTGTTGCTGGTCAGAAGAGCAAGGGGGCTTAAGATCCCCACATATGTGAAAAGTGATTTGCGATTTTGAAGTTTCCGGGAATAATTTCTTTCCCTTCTAATAAAGTACTTTTTTTCTTGCAATCTCTTAGAGACACATTTGTGTTTGACCTTTAAATGTGGATAGAATCTTTATGGAATCTTGGCTTCGCATGAACTCAGCTCCGTCATCCTATTCTCTATCTTCTTCATGCATGGGACTCCCCGCCCTCCCATCTTCACCCGTTCATTCCTCTGTGTCCGAATCAAGCTTAACTGCAGGGAGAACATTTCTCTACTCTGCAGCCAATATTAGATATTCCTTTCTCTTACCTCTAATTTTATTTTTAAAACCACACAGTTTGACAGATAGATGTTGTCTGCTCTGTGAATGTTAGTCACAGAGTTAGAATGTTAGTCATATGAATATGGATATTGGCCAAATTTTAAAAACCTGAGTGCAAAAGACGTGTCTTATCTATTTCCAGTTTAATGTCTAGTGCTAATATTGGAAACTTGGTGTTGATAATAATAATTTTAAAAATAAATAATTGAGTGATTTCCAGCATATTAATCTTGCAACTTCTTGTTATATTACCAATGAAATTTTATGTTCTGGTAGGCTTTTGTAAGACACAGAAAAATTTCCATTTTACTCTTTCAACTTTCCAAATGTGGTTTCACTGTTGCGTGTTTAGGCCAAGTCCCATTCTTGTAATACTGTTATGGTCTGGATGTGAAGTGTACCTGCAAAGACTCATGTGTCGAAGGGTTGGTCCCCAATTCAATGATATTCAGAGTTAGGGACATGGAGTAGAAATTGGAACATAAGGACTGTGACTTCAACAATGGATTAATCCACTGAGAAATTCACAGCTGAATGGATAGTTTGGAGGTGACATTGTAGAAGACATTGTAGAAGGTGGGACATTATTGAAGGCTGTGCTTCTTTGTGGGCTGTATTTTGCCCCTGGTCCCATTCCTCTTTCTTTCCCTGCTTGCTGACCACCATTAACCAAACTGTTTTTCTCCACCATGTCTTCTGCCATGATGTTCTGCCTCACCTCTTGCATGAAACTACAGAACTGGCTGACCATGGATTGAAACATCTGGAACTGTGAGCCAATATAAACCTTTCCTTCTTTAAGTTGACTTTTGTCAGTATTGTGTCACAGTGATGAAAAGCTGACTAATGCCACTGCTTTTTTTCTGAAAAAGATATGGCCAATTATAAAAAATTACTGCAAGTAAAAATGCACAACTTGAGCTTATAAACTATATTAAGCAACAATGTTTCCTTCTAAAAATTTAATGCAGATTTGTTTGATATTTTGTGTGTATTTTGAACATGTGTCAGTGCCTTTTTTAGAAAATTCAACAGTTTTTATTTCTCAGTGACAATAAGACATGTGGTTAGGGACAGGCAACACCATGTCTATTTCTCTACTTGATCACCATTCAAAAATATGAGTTTGCATTTGTGTGAGTGTGTGTGTGTGTGTGTATACATGTGTGTACGAGAGACAGCATTAAAACATATTTGAACAAACCATTCAGCTCACTTAAAGCTTCCAATGGTTCTTGTACACATGTGGGATTTCCAATAGGAATGTTCACATTTAATAACTACTCACTGGGATTCCGGTTCTGTAACAGAAACACAGAGGTTCCCCTAGTTCTCCTTCAGTGCTGCATTAGATGCTTTGCCTCTGTTTATTCATGGTTTCTTCCAGGAGTTTCCTAACTTGACTTTGCAACTTCTTTCCTGTGGGCTTCACTTGTTAACTTCAGTATATTCTCAGGTATGGCAGGTTTGATACCCATATAAATAACCATATGGACGAAGGCAATAAATAAGGAATCTAATTCCTAACAGCAGTAGGGTAAGTGCAGTGAAAAGAAGTTACAAGATCAGAATGGCAACTGAGTCCCTTATGGTTAGATAATACTTAAACTTTCAATAATAAAATTTCTGGTTAGATAACATTAAGCGGCCTTAGACGAACAGGTGAAACCTGTCATTTCCAGTGGGATCTCTGAAATCCTCCACTACTATGCTTATGAGCTCCGTGCTGGCCCCACCTCTAAATCTGCAGTAAATAATTATGTGTCCATTTTCAGATTTGAATGCATCGGTAAGTCTCTTCAAGGACTATTTCCTAGGATGTAACTTGTCCCACACTCAAGCAGCCCTTCTTTCTATAGAGTTTAAATCTCCCAAGGAAAATGGATCTTCTTATAAAGGATTTCCAGAAGCCATTGCATATCATCCAGAATAACACCTCTATCATTTCTGCTTGCATAAATCAACAGTGTCTGCTAGACAATGGTCATGAACATACAGAAAAACCTTGACTCCTTCCAGTGTGCTTGGTTTATGCCCTGAACTTTAATCCCAGGGTGGGGATGTCTTTACTTTCTTCTGAACTCTTAAAGGCTTTATTACAATGCTGAGTCCCAGTACCTTTGACATGTTTGGCCTTTTCTGCAGATTTGAGGCGATGTCATAACCTAGCAAGAATTTTAACCTTCAGATATACTTTCAACGATGACTTGTTCTCATCTTTTAGTTGTCAGGCAGCTACATGAAAGTTCACCTGACCTTCCAGATGATTCTGTCCATTGTCATTTGAATGTCTACTGTGATGACATTTATGGAGAATATTAGCCTGGGTGACACCTTGCTCTCCCCCAGAAGAATCCTAGTCAGCTGAAAATAGAAAAATCCCAGTGCTGAGCCTGAGAGGAAGGGTGGAAAGCCTAAAAGAGGTCCTTTCCTCAACAGTGTATTTCCTCGAATTGACCAGAGCAGACCAGCCATGAACCCACACCACACTGATCCTTTACCTCCTTTCTTCTATCATAGACAGTCCTCTGGAAGGTGATTTCAACTGGAAAGGACAGTCTGCACTTCCCCAAATGATAGGGAGTTCAGAACCTTCCCACATGGGCCGTGTGGAGGAGCTGTCAGTGGAAAGCTAGACCACTCTCACAGTGAGATGCACTTGGCCGACACCCACACTGCAGAAGTGACATCCATGGCCACAGGTATGTTTAACTGGTGGACTTTGCTTCTCCAGACAGCCACAGAGGTGGCCAGCTGATGTCCCGGCTGTTGGGATTACTCACTGCAGGGATCCATGTGCTGATCCTCACCCCTCCACCATACCTCCCCCGATTGTCCACCACAGCCCAGCCACCCACCCTTGCAAGGGATAGATGTTCATGAGACATTTTTGATAGAGATTCGAATAACATGTGCATTCAATACATACAGGTGCATTTGAGACAGAACAAAAATGTACATTGTTTTCCCTCCACTTGAAACTGCTCTAAAGCTACAGCAAAGAGACACTTTAAAGGAAAATGATGGAAATTATTAGGGAAACATGTTAGGGAAGGAAAAAGCAACATTTTGGAGGATGTAAACAATGTGGCAAGAAGTAATCGACTTAGATCTGTGATGGCAAAATCCGAGGGAGAGGTGGGGTGGGGAGGAGTGACAGAGAGTCAATGTGACTTCAAATGAATCATTCTCAGCAGGTTTTTGAATCCCCAAGGGCACTAACTGTTCACTCAACAGGTGAAACAGATTATGTGCCGTGAGGTGGCTGGGAGTGAGGATGAGAAGGGGTGCTGGAGATTCCAAGAGGAGATTCCAGGTGGTAGACTTAGGATAGCTGGAAAGTGATGGGCCCAGTGACTGACATGAGATCTGGGAAGCACACAGTTGTGCAGACATTTGCCTCGAGTATGGATCATGCCAAGGAGGGCATGATTACCTCAGGAGAAATGGTGGAAGACAGGTGCACCCATGAGGGAGGAGTCAGGGGGAACCAGGAGGCAAGCAGAAAAAAGCCTGAGAGGGGTCAGGAGACACTAACAAGCCTGCCATTTGTGTAACAGGAGGTATAAGATCCAGATTCAAGAGCTAAGCAGGGTTGCCTCTCAAAGGGACTGAATTTTATTTTTAAATTGGATAAAAGTAGATGCTTCTTTAAATTGTATTTTATGAATAACTTTGATAGAAAACCTATATGAAATATTTTTAAAAGATAAGGGAGTAAAATATATATACTCATCTATATGTATACATAGAGGTAAGTTATATGACTGGTTGTTTCAATAAATAATACTTGCATTAATTTGTTTACACTTCAGTGCCAAAAAGAATCTGAGATGTGAACAGAATCGCCAACTCCGTGTAATGAAATGTTCTCACAATTAATCGAGTGTGGATGTACGTCAGGGAACCACAGTGTCAGATAGACTAGTCCACCTAATTACTAAAACATAGTAATAAAAACAAGTATTTTTTTATTTGCATAAGACATCTGGCATTCCATAAATCAAATAGTTAGAGCTGACAAATAGCAGTGCCAATTGTGGAGAAAAATGCAGTTTTCTCACCTATCAATTATGGAAATAGAATGCTACATTTTTTTTTTTCAGTGAAATTCTCCTAATTAACATGTCAAGATCATTGTTGCTATTGTCTTTTAAGAGGAAGATTAAACCCAGGATGTTCTATGGCTTATCCTACTGTCAAACCACTGCTAATTTCTAAGAAATAAAAAGAAAATTTAAAACCATCTAATTGTTTGGAAAATGTGGAGAGAAAGGCCATAATCTTTGAAGAAGATAGATCCTCTGCACTAACTCAGCTTTGATGGGTGGATCACCAGTTCACCCACGTTCCTCAGACCTGGGCCCCTTGGACCTTCACCTTTACTTATTTCAGAAGCTTATGTTCAGGTGTCCTCCTCAAGTCCTCTCCCAGACCTTGGTCACGAGTGGACTGCGGCACAGTGACATGGGCTGCAGGTACTTTTACTCTGCAAACATTCTGAGAGTTTGAAAAAAGAACTGACTTAATCTTCATAACTTTCACTAGGGTTTATTGTATACACAGAGCCTTAGTTATAATTCCAAACCAAGAACAAGGTCCTCCCGCTTGTGACATGCAATGAGCCATGAAAGGAACTAAGTACATTCACTGGCCTGGAGAGATTCCAGCAGCTTCTCTGCTTGAGATCAGTATATAACAGATGGGACCAGGGTGACTGATTTAATTAGAATATTTTAATAGCAGAATGGAGAACATTACACAGCTCTATCAGTTAGGAGGAAGGCCATTAAATTTGCCAAAGTAATTGTTTCATTGGGAGGATATGTCAAATAAAATATATCTGCATGTAATATATATATATATATATTTAATTTGAAGGGAATTTCAGATGATTATGAAAATGAAGTCATTATATAACATATGATCATTATCTAAATCTTTATGAGAAATGAACCTTTAAAGCTACTCCAATATTTATCTTGTCTTATTAATTGAAGGATCCTGCTGTTCTAAGCTCCTTTTGACCTAGTGGTTGGTGTCCTCCAGATTTAGAAAGATACAGTAGATGAGGAAGTCATTTTTTTCAGCAGGTTCAAAAAATAGGCATCTTTGAGACATAAAAGGCAGTTTATGAAACAGCATTTCTCTAGAGTTTAGTGAACTTTCTTAAGGGAAGAGTAATATAAAAATGCAATTATTAGAGAAACATAGCATATAGCATTATGCTTCTGAATAAATTTTACAAAAGCAGAAAGCAAGTTAATCTTTAAAAGTGATTATTATTTAACCATGAAATATGAAGGCTTTTATTAAAATTTACTATTAGCCTGAAATTTATACTTACAGCATAAAGGATCAGTATCTCTAAAAATATTATGTTAATCTTAGTGGATACCACATTGTACATTAATACCCAAATAGTATCTATCATTCTAATTTGAACTAATCCTATATTTTGTAGAATAGAGCAAGTTTTTCTATGGTAATGAATGGTTAGCATAACACAGGCTTGGAACATGGTGCTTAATGGAAATTGCATTAATAACATCATAGAATTGGTGTCAGTTAGCCTTAGAAGAACCTCTCATTCAATTGCTGTTCATACAGCAATGAAGAGAAAACAATGCCCTTTACTGAAAAGGGTACAGTCTTATTCATGCACACCTGATAGAATTATCTTTCATTTTGTCACAAACCAAAGCAGTCAATATGTTTAAGGAGATGATAATATTATCTATATCTATGTATCCAAGAGCAGTTTTCTTTTGATAAAATGAATATATCATTAATAAGTAATAAAGTTTATCAATAATAAGGTATCATGCATTGTCTTCTTGAAATAATTTGTCTGATTAATGAATTTTTGAACAACTATTCTTTAATCCTTATGTTATCATTTAAAAACAGTCGTAAAGGTCTAGGTACAAGAGGAAGTAAGACTGCAGTTAAAGAACCAACTCACAGGCTTCTTGAAACTGCAGTATACAGGAGATAAATTTGCTGCTAGAAACCAGAAAGTTGCATACAAAGATGCCAAGAGAGGATGTAAGCAGCATGCACCAACCTGGCAATGGTTTTCTTTGGACCTAAAGCTCAAATACACTGCAAAATTTGTCACTTTCCCAGCACAGATCAAATTTCAATGAGGGAGACAAAACTGAGCTAGCTGAAGTGAATGGCACACTTCTCAGTTAACAGAACAAAACAAAGCAACAAGAAAAACTGGACGCCAAGTCACAAATTCCATAGGAAATCAGTTGAAGGAGACAGTCCCGTGTTACTGCATTACATGGATTTGAACAGTAGCTAATAGTACCAGGCTTAGCTAGTCTTTCATAAATAACTGACAAAGATACTGATCTTTTTAAAATGTGAACATTATCATAACTTATAAAATTAAATATTCCCTGAGTATTGATAGAAATCTTTCAAAGGTCATGATTTGTCATGTGGATTATGTAAATGCAAGTTGTTTTAGAAAATAATGCCAAACCGGACCATAATAAAGAAGTGCTATGGATCCAATCAAGCATGATAATAAGACTCACACCAATTTTCATGTGAGAAGGATCCAGCTTCGATCACAACCACCTATTACCTGCATTTTATTTCACAGTTAGATTTGTTGCTCCATATCTCAGGCTACCTACCCATTCATGAATTCAACCCGATCAAAATATTCAGAAAAAATTGTATCTGTACTAAACACATAGATTTTTTATCCTGTTATTATTTCCTAAAATACAGTATAACCACTATTTACTTAGCAATTACATTGTGTTAGTTATTAAAATTAATCTAGAGTTAATGTATTCAGCAAGATGTGTGTTGGTAACATGCAAACACTATGCCATAGATCAAGAATTTGAGCATCCATGGATTTGTGGATCCCCAAGGGTTTCTGGAACCAATCCCAAGCAGATTCTGAAAGATGACTGTGTGTGTATGTATTATTCAGTTAATCATTTAATTAACTATATGTGGTTCTAATATCATTTCAATCATTCCAAAGGGGATTTCTTGATATTTAATATAGATACATTAAATTTATCAATCTTTAAAAATATTTTACATATAATATTGTCATATAAAAATGATATACATGAAATACACATTATATATTATATATATGTATGTATACATATATCTGTGTAAATATTCTGGTTTAAGGAACTCTTTCCAGTATTTCTGAAGGCATGATGGACAACGGCAGTTCTATGTTCTGAGTTCAGAAAGGTCAGGGAAAGCCAGCACTGGCAATCTTGGGGGCTTACACACACTCCACTCCACGTCACACCCACGCAATACTCGGGTTTCTTCATTTCTCACTTCCTCCTGCGCCCTTCTCTTTTCTACTTCTGAAAATTTTCTTCCCCACATATGGATGTTTCAGCACAGGGTCTGAATGGTTTAGTACAAAAAAGTCCATCTTTACTTCCCCCTTCATTATAAATACAAATATTTGATTAAAAACTTTATAAGGCATATCAAACATGGGAATATAATTGGATCATTTCTTTATAGACGCCTCAGGCCTGTTTCTGTGCAAGTGTAATAATGAGTCACTAAAAGGAAGTGTGACATATGAAAATCACTCTCCTGATTTTCTCTCTATAAATATGACAAATAAAATAGTTATTTTTAATGCCAATAATTGAATGCATTGCCAGCTTTTTATATCTTCTGTAAATGTTTATTGAATTATTGAAAGAATGAAGCTGACCAAATATTCTGTATCTATGTGAAAATGATGCTAATATCTAATAGTCACTAAAACAAAAGTTTCAGGCTGCAATTGAGGAATAGGTATTAGTTCCACCATGATATATCCTCTCTCTCCTTCAACCTCTGATGGAACAAATGAGTTGTATTCTAACCTGTACCAGGTAGGAAATTAACTAGAACATAGTAAAAATAAACCTGTTGGCAGACTCAATAACACATTAAAGGAATCTAATTTTAAAATGTCTAAGGAAATAATACCTAACAGATGCAAAGTACTTTTTAAAAATGAATAAGCCCTTTTAACTATGTACTCTAGTGGGATGACAAGATGAACAAATTTGAAGTAAAGTAAATTAAAGAGTTATTAGATGGCAAAATAACTGATATTTAAATGAGGGGTCATATTTAATTAATACTATCAATTTGGATATATAAGAGATTATAAGTACTTTATATTCCAAGGCTTCAAAGAGATGAAGCCTTCTAGTGGATTTCATTTGGCCAATGAATTATTTACTTAATTATATATTTTCAGTACACATGGCAATTACCAGATGATACCTTATTGTGTCTATGTCAGTGCTGAAGATATTTAGAGCTGTAGTCTACAAAGCTATCAATCGTCATTTTTGACAGACTATTAGAGATGGCTTCTGATTGAGTACTCCAGAGGTTGATTCATATTCTAGCATACCTGCATAAGTATTTCAGAACATGCATTTCCATGCATGGACAATTCAAATCCCATCCAGCTGTGCTGAACAAATTCAGCTTCCATTTATTAAATGAACACTATAAAGGTTTTTATGTATAAATACATGCTAGTTGTATAATATGTAGTTAAGTATATGTTATGTATATGCTTTAAAATTATTTTATACTAAAGTGAAATTTTTTATTAAAAGAATTTATGAGCATGTTTACCAATAAAATTCAGTTGTTTCACCAACTTAATAGGATATTGAGATTGCCAATGAAGGAAATAGCTATACAACCTACTTAACCAGTTAGGGCATGGCTATGTTCTTGATGGAAATAAGTGGGTTCTGTTTGAGGAGTGAAAATAGGGCGATGAGTATGACCAGATTTAAAGGGCCTCATGTATCTGTTAGTCAAAAACTATCCAACAAACAAGCATAAGCATGACTCAGATGTATGCAATGGAAATTTAAATGCCACATCCAAATGCTTCATTTTTCTAGAAACATTTTTAATGATGGTACACTGTTGAAAATGAACCACTAATATGGAAGAAAAATGTGCTACAGTGATGCTTTGTGACAAAGTATTATAATGACTGGCTAGTAAAATCATGCAAGCCATCTACAAGCTAGACTGGTTGGACGTGGATGGCCATTGACCTGATTTGACAATCTCTGCAGTAATGGAAGAGCTATTAGGTTTCTTTGATATTTATTTAGTTTAGCTGAATAATAATGGTGACAATCAAAAGAACACCCATAGTCAGTGTTTCCAGAGTGCCAAGTGGTTTTCTTGACTGAACATAACTACTTTGAAAATCTGAAATCTGAAATTCTATAAAATCCTGAGCTTTTGGAGTGCCAAAGTGACACCACAAATGGAACATTCCAAACCTGACCTCATGTGGTAGGTCACAGACAGAATGCAGCTGCACTAAAAATATTTACAGAATTACTGCTCTCCAGCTGTGTGCCTAAGTTGTATGTAAAACATAAATTAATTTTGTGTTTAAATTTGGGTTTCATCTCCAAGATATCTTGTTGGGTATTTGCAGGTATTTCAATATCCAAAAAGATCCAAAATATGAAACACTTCTGGTCCCTAGCATTTTGGAAGAGGGATACTTAATTGGCACTGGTGTCTTTAATTTGAGTAAACTGAGGCACCGGAGGAGGAAGTTAGTTTTCCAAGGTCCCTAAATTAGAAAGTAATACAAATGAGAGTCAATAAGGGACTTAATGTGAATAGTGTGATGCCCTTTCCACAAGCCTTCCTCGACCCTCCTACACAATTGTGCACATTGTAAACCCATCTCTTTTGAAAGGTCTGTTCTTCTTGTAACATTTTTATACATCTAGACTTAGTATTAACAAGAAAATATCAGCTATCAACTCTCAAAAAGTCACTGGAATCACAATGACAGTGTGTAATTAATGGGTCACCTTTTTAGAAAAAATTGTACCAACCTCATTTGGGAAAGTTTTTAAACCATTGGATAAGTCATTCAAAACATCATTTTAAGATACTCCTAACCCTAACTCTAACCCTAATACACGTGAAGAACGGGGTATTGGAAAGATTGCAAGTCCCCAACTATCCTTCCATAACTCTTCTTGGTAGCCAGGGACTGGAGTTTGGTATGGCAGCTGTCCTTCCATACATGGCAAATTCAGTATGTAATTCTGTAGTGAAGATCACATGTTGGGGAAGAAAAAAAATGGTTTTATGAAAATTGAGTGCACAAGAATAAGATACAGTACTCATTTCCTATTGCAATTGTAGAAATAGGATGAACAGTGGATTCAAATACCATGCATTTATCATCTTACAGTACTGGAGGCAAAAATTCTAAAAAGCAAGGTATTGGTGGTGACGTGTTCCTTCCAGAGGCTGTAGGAGAGACACCTTTTCCTGCTTCCTGCATTCCTTGCCACATGGTCTTTATCTCCAAACAGCAGCATGACATCTTCAATTCTCTCTCTCTCTCTACATCCCTCTTTTCTGTATCTTCATCTCCTTTGTGCTCTCTCTCTCTGTCCCTCTGTTATTTCTCCTCTCTGTCTCTCTCTCTTTCTTCTGATTTCGTTACCACATCTCATTCTATGTCTCTGATCCTTTGGCCTACTCTTATAGGAACTCCTTTATGATTACACTGGATCCACTTGGATAATCCAATATAATCTCCCCAATATCCATGACTTTTCATTTAATTACATCTCTAAAGCCACTCCTGCCATGGAAGGTAAGATATTCACAGATTTCAGGGATTAATATGTGGAGACTGTTGGGAGCCATTATTCTGTGGAGCTATTATTTCTATGGGTAGAAAAATAATACAATGCAAATTAGCCTAGACCTTAAATTTCTGCTGATACTTCTTTCCATCTTGAAGCATGCAATATTGGAGCATTTTGTGTGTCACCTCTCCTTATTCCTATCACCTTGTCACCTGCATAACTCAGTTCAGCCTTTGTAACAAACTACCACTGTCAGACAAGATGGCTTAAACAGCAGAGATTTATTTTCCCACAGTTCTGATCTGCAGGTCTGCCCTCAGAGTTCTAGCATGGCATGGTCAGAGCCGGCGAGGGCTTTTTCTGGTTCATAGACAGCTTTGTCCCTGTGCACCTATAGAGTGGACCCTGCTGTTATTCCTCTTCCTCTCCTTGTGAGGGCACCAGCACAGTGGCCTCATCTAAGCCCAATTATTTTCCAAGTACTGTGTTTCCAAGTACTATCACGTCAGGAATTGGGTCTCCAACATGTGGTTCAGGGGAGGAAATAATTCAATCAATAACACTACTGAAATAGGTTGGGGTTGGAGGAATTTCGTCATTTAGGATCACACTGTGAATACTGTTTTTTTAAAATAGTCGACTGGTGAGAAACTTAAAAACAGAATGTGATGAGCACTAGGCTTAGCTTGACGATGAACAGCCATTGGTACTCTCCTCCAGGTCTGGGACATGTGACGCAGCTTTCCAGCTCTGGAAGAGGCACAGATGGCTGCAGGGGTGCAACTCGGACCTGCCTGTGCTCCTGGCCTGGCCTCCAGAAATATTGGTAAGCACTCACTCAGACTAAGAATGTGACACACTTCAGTACTGTGGCACATTCTGCCTGGTGTTTTCAAGTATTTCTTATCACGTGTCCTAACTTGGCACAACATGTCTTTCCCGGTCAACTCTTATACTCACATCTCTTCCACAATCTCTGTATCCCACACGCCATCATTTCTGACATAGCTAATTTTTTTTAAAATGTTGGTAGTTTTTCTTTAAAAAAAAATGCAACCACTTTGTAGCTAAATGTTCATAATACGTTCAAGGACAAGCAGTTATTTGTCAATAACAATGGGAAAATCACTTGTGTGGAACAGGCATTTCTACTTCAAGCGCATAAGAATCTTAATATAAAATGACATTATTTAGTGCTTTCTGTGTGCCTTATAGAAACATTAAGATAACATTACCATAATACTGTTATCTTACTTGATCCTCATAATGACTCTGTAATGAACTGGTTCTCAACTTTCTTAAATCATATTTTATTTAATAGCTTTGCAAAGGGAATTTTAACCAATGTTTAACTTCAAAACGAATTTTCTTTCCACTATGATCCACCTAAAAGATCATTTAGCTTAACCCATTCATTTTACACGGGAGAAAACTGAAGAGTTGAATGTTTAAGTAAGTTGCCCTTTCCCTTGTAATTGGCACTTACACAGAAAATTAGCTGAAGAGGAAATTGAACTTGAAGGACCAAGAGGAAAAGAACGTACATAGGATCTAACTTACACAGTACCTGCTTTGCCTATTAAGACTATAAATTATCATCTTTGTTTTTCCTCTGATCACATACGGAAGTAGCCTAAACTTAAAAGAGCAATTCTTCAAACCCTAACCTCTCTTGAGATGAGGCCAGTCTATGGTTATTAGTTTAGTCCTAGTGGACACTTTTGAGATTTTTGCCACTTTGTTTTTGTTGATATTGTTCTTTAACTAGTTGTGTAATAAATGATTCTTCTTCATATTTCTATGAGCATGAAGCAATTTATTTTGTAAGTAAAGGAAACCATACATGAACATTTACTCAGAGGTTCTTGAACCTGGCTCCACTGAATCCCATGTGGTCCATGGATACATGTTTTGAGGTTCATGAAGCTGGTTAAGAAATAATGCATTTTTATTCATACTATACTTTCTCCATGATGTAGCATTTCCTTCAATGTTAAAGGTGATAATAAACCACATTAATGCTATTGATTCTAGGTGACTGTGTCACCAGTAGAAGTGAGAACATTTCCTACCACATTGAATTCACAGGAGATGTCAAACAATGCTTTTACTCCCCACCACTTTAAGATTATGATTATTTGTTATTCACATACTGACTACATTTAAATAAATCATTTTCTTCTGTAGTATTGTGAATATTATTTTCTTTGTTTAAAAATTTGGAGATTCATGAGATTCCCTAGATTGCCAGACAAATCCCTGACTCAGAAGAACTTTTAGGAATAAAGCATTAGGAATGCTGTGAACATGTTTCAACCAGAATGAACCAAAAAAAAGTCCAGTGCCTTTATCTTGTACAAATTCTCCTTGCAAAGTTGTAGTTGAAACAGAAATATGAATTACTGCCTCTTCTATTTCCTGTTTTCTCTGAGGCCTGTACTCAAGCAATAATTAATGGTTGACTCATCACAGAATCGGGCAGTCACATACTAGCTGTTCGGAAGCCCAGTGCTGCGCCTCTGCTTCTACTTTGTGCGAGGTCACTAACCTCATCCTCCATGGTGTCTGGTGCAGGCAGTAGCACAGCACATCACTCAGGACAGGCATGCATTCTGCAAGACCTGGGTTCTTCCACTTTCTGTTCAGCTAATGGCTTTGCATTCAAAGATGTACTAAATATCACATGTGGTTTTATTTCATCGGTTGTACGACTCCAATTTTAGGGAAGAAGATTCCATAAAACTAAAGCCAGCAACCCAGAAACAGAAGGGAGTTGAGGTGTTGATGGTAAAAGGAACCAAAGTTAGGGAGAATCAGAGATGGAAAAGGGGAGCACACAGATGCGAGATCTTTGGGGATTTATGGGAGTTGGGGGGAGATCTCAGCACTTCCCCTAAAGTTGACAGTTTCAAGTAAAATAATCAATTGAAACTTTCCTTTGAATTTCTTAACACTGAACATAAGAATTCCATCAGTAACGAATTAAGCCAATGTCAAATAATTAGAATTGGACTATAAATAAGGTTTGATATGAAATCACCATTTTAATTGCACCGTATTAACAATTTATTAATTTGTGTTGAGATATAACCATGATGATATTTTAATTATCCAATTGTGTCAAATGTATTGAACATTTTTGGATATATGCTTCAATTCCTATTCGGAACAGTTAACTTCTACATTGAGACTGCAGATGTATATCAATCAATGTCATTTATCTCATAGACTATATTGTAGGTATCAGAGAGTGGGCTGATAAGACTAGCATCATATCAGATGGCTATGGATCCATTACTTTTTAATGGAAACTTAGTATGTATTACTTACAAACAGTAATATTCTTTTTTTTAATCCCTTGAAATTTTAGTTCAGATTTGACTATAGTTCTAGAGATTGAAGGAATTATTAAAAGTAAAAGCAGAAACTACTGAACTGTACAATAAAGAATGGTAAAGATGGTAAAGTTTGTGTAGTTACACAAAATTTAAAAAATAAAAAAAATCTGGAAGAACTAGCTTTTAATTTATGTTCAAGTTGGTGAGTATGAGTTTTGGTCTCAGTTCACAAACCTAAACACTATTTTCCAGTTAAAATTAAAAGCTTTAGGGTTCAAGTGATAATACATCCTGTCTTCTCAGTGTCCACTTAAACACGCATGTTTAAAAAAAGTCATGTGACTATCTTGCCTTTGGGAATTTTATAACATTATAAGATAAATAAAATGAGTCTTTGTTACTAAATTTAAAATAATCCAGATGTGGCAATAAAAAAAATAAATAACCGAATTCTAGTACATGATTTAAATACTGATAATTTTTGATGGACCTTGGTTAATATACAATCTTCCCGTTTCCTACTTTCCTCTGCCTTCCATAGCTTCTGAATTTACAGAGGGATCCATGGCCTTTGCATAGCACTCAGGGAGAGACGTCTCTTCCCGAGCCGCCTTCTGCCCCTGGGAGCTGAATTAGATGTACTCAGTCAGAGGATCCAGTCCTGATGCCCAGCGGCCCTGGGCACTCGGGCACTTTGCCTTCCTGTCCCTGAAGCAGATTCTTCTCCTCCATGGGCCTGTGACTCTGTTCCCCCTTTCCCATCCTCCCACTCACTTATTTACTCTGCCTGACAAAGCCCTTCAGGTTCAGTGACATAAAATAACCTCCCCTTTGTGCTGTTCTTGGATTCTGAAGACCAGGAATTCAGAACAGGCCACGTGGGGGTAGCTTAGTTCTGCTCAGAGATATTTTGGGCGCCGTCTCTGGTACTTGAAGTCTGGAGGCTGCTACCAGCTTTCCTCCGCCTCACGCGTCTGGGTGCTGCTGCTGGCTGCTGGCGCAGCTCGGCTGGGCCTGTTGGCTCGGGCCTCCTCGCAGCCTCTCTCCCCTGCGTGGGCCTCCTCACAGACAGGGCGGCTGGGCTCCAGGGAAAAATATCCAAGAGAAACAAGCAGGAACCTTTTGCCTTTATGACTGCCCTAGATATCACACGGTGGCACTTCTGTTCAGAGGAAACAAACCCCGCATGTCCACGTGGGGACTGACCCGGCTGCGTAGTAAGAACTGAAAGCGGGAGGAGGGTAATCGTGGCCACAGCCTTTAGAAAACACCTTCTGCCACGTCTGCCCATCGTAGAAGTCTTCCCTGTGTGCACCAGGCCATGCCAGCAGAGCCTGCGGCAGCGGCCAAGAAACCCAGGCCTGTGTGGATCGCAGGGGCTCCCGTGCAGTTCCCTCACAAGGCTTTCCCCTGTCGTGGGGGATGGAGGCATCTCCTCTACTCCGAGATTTCCCCAGACCCACAGAGGACATAGACTTTCCACCTCGGCAGAGCCGCAGGGATGCGAATGCTGGGCTCCTTCTTAGGCACGTCAGCCTCCGGCCTAGTAAGTTCTGCAGCTTACTCCCTGCTCAGCTTCTGAGGCTTGGGTTCCATGAGATGGGAAATGGCTAAGGTGTCAGCATGTCGACTTTCCTACTCCTGTATTCATAGTTTATACTTCTTTGTCTTATGAATGTTATAGCCTCTGAGCTGGCATATTTCAATAATTTTCTTCCCTCCAAATCCATATAAATAAATTCTGTAAATCAAAAGTGCAGTTAATACTTGTCCACAGATTTTTAAGGCAATTTTGGAAATGAAAGTCCATTATTTGTTTAGAGTCTCTGTTTTGTTTTCCCTTATTAGGAGCGATAAGCTAAATATTATTTTAATAACAGAGAAATGGTGATGGGTAAAAACAATCTAATAAAAGAGAAATCAATTGAAAACATTTCTAAATACTACCCTGGAGCATCTGCATGTTACATATTGGACTATTATATACTCCTTGTAATAGAAAGACTATAAAGTATATTGATTTGGATTATTTTAGTCACATTTGGTAACAGACTTCCTTTTATAAATGCAAATAATATTTATTATCAATAAGTCATTCTAAAATATATTCATCTAATTTCAAGACAAACAAAGCTCCTAATGACCTTTTATATTTTTAAAGATGCAGTGAAATATTTCTACTCTGTTTAAATATTCATTTTATGCCAGATCTGACGGAATCCCAGAGCTATTTAGTAAGGTTCACATTTTGGGGGAGTACTGAGGATTGAATTAAGGGGCACTCGATCACTGAACCACATCCCCAGCCCTATTTTGTAGTTTATTTAGAGACAGGGTCTCACTGGGTTGCTTAGCACCTCACTTGGACTGAGGCTGGCTTTGAACTTGAGATCCTCCTGCCTCAACCTCCAGAGCCACTGGGACTACAGGCATGCTCCACTGTGCCCTACTAGTAATGTCCACTTTTTGCCTCACATTCTCTTTTAATCAAACAATTTGAAGCAACTTCTATTTGTTGTATCACTATACACCGTGACATTTTCTAAATGGGCGACACTGTTTTTATGCTCAAATTCATCTAATGGACATTACCCTTGCCTTGCCAATCAGGTGGGTTTACACTGAAAATTATGTTGAATATGTGTCAGTGTTCATAGTAGGAGAATATGAAATCTATCTTGGACTTGTCAATTTGTACCTTTACCTCTGTGTAAAATTTCAGAATATATACCATGTGCATAGATGAGATCTCTGTGATATAATTATAGATACAGATTTAAAGACTTTTATTGTCTAACTGGACTGAGAGGTTTTAAAAAATGGTTGTCTAAAGAAGAGGAAATATATATTCAAAACTATTCTATTAATATGAAATTCATAAAAACTATTGAAGACATCATAAGGAATTTCCGATAATATTCTGTAATAAAAAATGAACTATTCACTTAACTTTCAATTAAATTCAATATTTACTAGCCAAAATCAAGTGTGTGAAGGCACATGCACACAAACAGACACACACACACAAGCAGGACAGGAGTAGAGAAGTTAAATATAGAAAGCAAGAATACTTAATTAGCAATCAAAGCAAGGAAAAGGCCCAGTGTTCTCCGTTTCTAAAACAGCATGACTCAAAAACCTGGGTCCCTAGGCACACGCATGACCATGTTCCAACTATTTTCATAGTGGTGCTGGGGTGTCCTGTTCCTGTTTTATAGTGATGACATGAGCCAAAGAGGCAGAAGCAATGTGGGCAGAACTGCTGGTGGCTCAACAAGAATCAAGGGGACGCCCAAGACACTGGTGACCTTTAGAATTTCCATAGCCAGGAACTTGTAGGGAAAAACAAGGCCAAAAGCCAAAATTAACAATACTCTGGATGAAGCATAAAAATCATTAATTTCTCGGGGCTTAATTCTCCAGTAATTCTGTTTTAATATTCTGCCAGCTGGAGCAGGAAGAGTTCATGAAACACTACCCTGCATCACAACTTATGAGTATGAGCATCGTCCCTGGTTCCTGAAGCTCGGGTGCAACCTATACTAGTGACCTTATTCATGCAGCACCATTTCTACTTGAAAGAAAGACTGACGGTAATACGAGGTTATTCGGAGGTAGAGATTTTGCAGAGATTTTCATTTTAGGAAAAACAAGAGGTAAAAAAGTGAATTTTCTATTTTAGGAAATACAGCTGATGGTATTTGTTGCCAGTGATAAAACTGGAGCTTTCAAATGAAAATTAGAAATTTCGAGAACTTGTATCTACCACTGTGAGACTGATTCTGATTAATTATTGAGTATTTATCTGAAGGATTGTGAAGAAGTTAATATGGGATGCTTAATATTATATAATAAAACATGTTGATATGTGAAAAATCAGCTTCACTCAGTAACCATTGCTTTCAGAATGATCTGTTCCTGATAGGACACGGAGACATGGGTGCATGACCCCTTCCGAGTGTGAAATAGACTCCTGAATTTGAAGGCAACATCAAATAGAGAGTAGCGCTGTTTTCTGATTCCATATTTCAGCTATAACTTAAAAAACCCTGCTTGCCAAGTTTTGGTATAGAATTAAAGAAGAATATTCCTTATTACCTGGAAAAGGCCACTTGAGTTACCTCCATTTCCAACTACATTTTCTGAGTGAGGTTGGATTTTCTTCCTGTACCTCAACCTAAATAACTTAAGGCAACCCAAAGAATACAGAAGAACATACAAGAATCAAAACTAACTTGTTTTAAAACACACATAAAAGAGATTTACAAAAATAGAAAGCAATGTTCTCAATTTTTCATTTTTAGAAAGTTTGGCAAAGTTGTCTAAAATGTATAATTGCTATTTTTAAAGAATTTAATTACTACATTCTTTAAACTGTTTTCAGATTCAATTTTTAAAATAATACCATTAATAGGTATCACCTGTATAAGCAAAAGCCCTTGGGAGGCTCAGTGTATTTTAACAGCATAAAAGGATAATGAGAGGAAATGAAAAATTTACTAGGCACTGTCCAAACAATTCCATGTTATGTATTTCTAAGGAAGACTGTTGATTTATCTGAGCCACATTGGGCTCCCTCTGGAGCATTTTGCTCATCCTTCACTTTCACATGCTAATTTCGTTTGACTTTTCTCCTGTTGCTCTCCTCACTTCATTGTTCTACTTTAGTCTCTTCCTCATGTTTTTAGTGTTGGTGTTTTCTAAGGTCTCCCAGTCACCTACCCTTCCTCCTACAGATTCTCCCCAGGTGACTACTGGGAAAGACGTCATCTGCCCTGGGCGGTCCCTGGGCCTCCCTCCTAGGATGTCAAGGCTGCAGAGCAAGGAGGACTCATTCCCCACCCAGTTTCTTTGGCTCTGTTTTCTGTGAGTTCCTCTGAAGGACGATAACAAAGAAATCTCTCCCCTACGTACAAGTAAAGTGGCTTCTGTCATTGAAAAAAGGGGCAGATTCATCCACTCAGTGTTCCTTAGCTGCCGAGCAACCAACTTCCTAGGCTTGTGTCTGTCATGGCTCTTTCCATCGCTTCCATGGGACTCTGCCCTGGGAGCTGCAGAATGAGGCGTGGAGCCGTGGCCATGTTATTTTCTCCTACTCAGGAGCCTCCCATCTTCCTCCAGCATCTGTGGAAGTCTGGCAGGCCGGCTCTTGAACTTGCAAGCAGGACAAAACACCAGTCCTTGCACAGTTCTTGATAGGGGTCTCTTTTTCACTTCGAGTATCAGTCTAAAATTCAGAAAGAACCATGACTCCAAAATGTATGATTTAGCTGAGGTTACTCCTCCTGATCAAGCCTTTCTTGGAAAAAAATATATTTAAAAAAAGCAAGAGTTCATGACTTAGTAGCCCTAAGGCTAATTATGTCAGAGAATTTCCTCAATGACTCGAGGTTCCTTGAAGTAGTAGGATCAAACCACACAGATCTGTATTCCTTTGCATCTTTAAATTTAGTATCATGTAATAGGTACACTTCAGTGAATCCTCACTAAAAGTTAGCTCTCTGAGTTAGTATGTCCTCTTTTGGTATTCTAGGATCACTTAAAAATTCCCAAGCAATAATTCAAAAGTAAATTACTTCCCTAGACCCCACAGTTGCTCATTTTTTTTTTTTCATTTCTCCCATCATTTTCAGAATATAATTAATTCAGCTGGAGAGTTTTTCACAAGCTGCAGCTCCAGCCCATGGCCTTTCCAATAGTGTACCCCCGAGAGTGTCTGGAAACTCAGCAGAGCAGCAAACTGAAGCCAGGCCTTCTGTTCAAATGCACCAGATGTGACTTGCTTTCTCCCAAAGAGCATGCTCTCCTCACTGCTGGTGTGGCCATGGCCCAAACCAGCCTTGCTGCAGACACATCGCCCCTTTCTGGAGAAGAAAGTTCTCCGAGGAATGACCCCAAAGCCATAGTTTCAGAATCCTATTTATAATGCTTTTTTCTTAATAAAACATAAAACAATGTGAGAATCCATACTGCAATTAAGGCTTTTGTGGTGTCCCGGAGGCTCACCAGCATGTTTGGGCAGCTCACCAGCAAACTCTCCTTGATTGTGGAGACGGTAGGTGCACGAAGCGGAAGCTCGGTTTGACAGGATGGACACATGACAGCAGAACGAGTCCCTCCTGGCCAAGGATGCCATCTGACTTCTCACTGTGTAAGCTCACAGAACCATGCTTGAGGTCCTTCAAATCAGAATGCCCTCTGCTAGGTGCCTGTGCAATTTGATAGCCTCATGACTGCTAGAGACTGGGGCAGTTTCCATGAATCTCTACTCTCTTCCTACCTCTGCCAAATGAGACTAGTGAGCAACAGTTTTCAGATCGAGAATTATTCCAGAATGAAAAATCCACCTCAATTTCAGTCTAGTGTGAACAGGGAGCCCTTTGTAACTATTCATCAGCAAAATACTGATTTAACTATTAATAACTACAACCCTTGTTGAGAATTTAGAGTGTGAAAGGTAGAAAAGAATATAAGACATAATCCCAAAGCCTTGGCAAAAATTTAACATTTTTGTATTCCCTGAAAACATTTACTTTGATTTGCGTATTTTTCTAAAAATGATTAACTTGCATTTTACTTAACAAAATGTTTTATGAAAACTGTTTTGCTAGTTAATTGTGCTGCTAACTATGCTCCTAATTCATCCTTACAAAAATCATTAAGCATCTACCAAAAGAATTATACCCTGTCAGTGTATTAGATTGTATTTAATGATTTTCATCTTAGGTCATTTGCACATGGTCCAAAATTTTTAAATAATAAGAATAAAGGAAGGTTACTGGTATGAACTACAGATTTACTGTTGAACTATGGAGATACAGTCTCGAAAATGCATTGGTCAATGAATTTGTCATTGTGCAAACATCCCAGCACATACTGGAGCAAACAAAATGGCTAGGAAGCCTCTAGATGGAACAGTCTTGGGCAACCATCATTGTACACGTTGGCATGTCTTTGACTGAAAGGTCATCATGTGGCACATGACTAGATTTGGAAAAACCTTAGCTCCTGTCAATATACAGCACTGTTATATTGTAATTTGCTAATAAAAATAATGATATCAATGGCTCCAGGGTTTTATTCCTCATTTATTTAAAGTGGCATATTTATGTATACGTGCATATATATACATGTATATATAAATGACAGTCACATAATGTTCTACATAAAAGGTATAAAAGTGTAGGTATTGTGCAGTTCCCCTTCTATTTCAATCTCTCAAACATCATTTTCTCTCTTTGGTAGAAACACACACACGCACACAAACACACACGTGCACACACACACACACAATCATGATTTGTATACTTTCCCTCCATTTACATTCAGTATTCATTTAAAGAGTCTGCCTTTGAAATTGTTGCCTTTGGTTTCATTTTATGTCGGCATAAAACCCTAGTGTTTCAACTATATCTTTACAAAGGAGCATTTGAGTTTTATATTACATTCACTGTCACAAAGATGCACTGAACAACTGGCCTATGTCATTGTGAACTTGCAAGAGAATATTTGTGGGATAAATTTCTAGAAATAGAATTTTTGAATAAAGGGCATTTTCATATTCATGAGTAAAGTCAAATTATCTTGAAGACAGGATTTAACAGTTTACAATCCAGGATTGGGGTGTAGGTCAGGGATGGAGCACTTGCCTAGCATGTATGAGGACCTGAGTTCAATTCCCAGCACCACAAAAACAAACAAAAAGTCAAAGCCTGGACAAAACTAATTTGTAAATTCACCTATAACATATGATCCATTAATCAATAAGTATATTACTAACTTTTAATTATTCACAAAGTATACTATTACTAAATTATAATAAAATATTAAATATTTTCAATAAATAAAAATGTTAAATATTTTTCAGTTCTTTTGTTTTTTGAAGTTAATTGAGTTTTAAAAAATACACATGAAGAACCATTATTCTTTAATTTTTAATTATTCTTTAATTATTTTTAATTAATCCTTAATTAATTCTTCTTAATTTCTGCTTAATTTTCTTCTTCATTGGTTGTCCTTTCTTTGTAGCAGTTTTTTTTTATTTTATGGGTACTGTCTCTAAGACTATAATATCAGAAAGAAATGACTTTTTACCTATTCCAATTTGTCTTTTGACTTTCTCAGTGTTAATTTCTATAACTTTAATTTATCAGTTCATTATTTTTATGTGAGGATAAAATAATATCTTCTTTCTATGGGTTAAACTGCTTCAAAGTGAGTGTGGACAACATATTCAGTAGGAAATGTGGAAATTTAAGTTGCTCTATTCCATATCTAGGATGCAGAGCTTTCTGGAGAATTGTGTGTAATCTCCTGTTATATTGTAATTACTGCATTGATCATGGTTCTCCTTTTGTTTTTTCTCTTACACTCTAATTCAGAGTGTCCAAAAAAGGATTAATTGCCATGCTTTTTCATCCATCTCTTTGTGTTTTAAACATTTCTCCCTTCTTTTTAAAGTTATGAATTTATTAACATCTTTTGCTACTTTTTCTGAGGATATTTTTCATTATTCATGTGGTGAATAATAACTTTAAAATTGGAGTATGTCTTTCATAAAGTGCTAAAAATCAGAAGTAATGAATTAGTTGACTTAGATTTAACTGAAGTGCCCTCAACTATGTTGTGTATTCTCAAAATTCCTACTTTGAAATCTTAATCCCTAATGTGATGGAGTTGAGGCCTTTGGCAGGTGACTAGGTTGTAAGGGACAGGTTCTGGGCATCCTAGCAGGAGGGACCCCAGGGAGCCTTTCTCCTCTCTGCCATGAACTGCCACGGTGAGAAGATGGCGTCTGTACCAGGAAGTGGCTGACCACACATCAAGTTCGCAAGAGCCTCCATGGCAGACTGCCCAGCCACCGGAAGGGTGAGAAATAAATCCCCATTGTTGACAAGGTCCCAATCAGTATTGTTCCATTACAGCAGCCTGAGCAATGGCAAACATCAAAAAATATGTTCTTTTATTTCTTATACTATACAGAATAAAAATATTCTAATCTGACTGAGTGTGGTGGTATTCCTGTAATCCCAGTTACTCAAGAGACTGAGGCGGGAGGATCAAAAATTCTAGGCCAGCCTAGGAAACTTAGCCAGACCCTGCATCAAAATAAATTAAAACAGTGAATGTGAATGTAACTTCATGGTAGATTATCTGCCTACTACGTATCAGGTCTTGGGTTCAATCCCCAGTACCACATGAAAAAGAATATCATACTTGGACATTTTATTCCTTCCTAAATTTGAGATATACCTTTTTGTTTTCTTTTTCTTTATTTCTTTACTTTTTTTAATTTGGTAGTGTTTTTCTTTTGAAGCTATATTTAACTATCAAACTAATGATATGAACTAATAATATTTTTGAGATTGTTATTTTTCTAGTCAAATTTTAGTACTTTTGGTCAATTTGGGACCAGAACATCAAATAGTTAGTCTCTCAATTTTGCTTTCAATTTCAACATATTTCACAATGTATTTTGCACATTCAGCTTACATAAAAAACACTACTTCCCAGAATTAAGCTTTTATGCTTTTTCCTGAAGGCACTAAGGATAATTTTAGGAAAAGAGAAAAATTTAGATCAAACAGTATATGAGTGAATATACTGGCAGCATGCACATGTATTAATTAATTAGCTAGCTAGTTGGGAAACTTATTGAGAAAGCAGAGGATTGAGGAACTGAAAGGAATCACCATTGGAGACCCTTAGGAAGATTCACTACAAGGAACAGGACTCCATATTCCTGAATATTCTATGTCAGTTCAAAATGTAAGGGATCATATCACAGTTCCTTTTTTCTCTTGTAAGTCATTACGGCTAATATCTCCTTTAAAGTATGCATATATTTAAGACAACTTTTATTCTGGGCATATTTTGCTTCATTTATTTTATTTTTATTATTTCCAAGACAATTTTTAAAATTTTATAATTGCTGTAAAATTTTTATAATTCCTTCTTAAAATGAATTAATTTGGTCAATATCATAAGTTGAAAATCAGGAATGGAAATCGTTTGTGATGTGTCTTTGACTTCTCTGGGAAGTCACTGGTGGTCTCGCTTTAGAGTTCATTTTTATCCATATGCTTTAAAATAGTGACTTTCTATCATTTTGCTCAAATAATCTCTAAAATGATAATGGATAGTAGGCAGCACTTTGAATATTTTTTATTTAATATTAACTTGTGTCATAACTTTAAGCAGTTGCTAAGTATATAATTTTGACATAATGGTTATTTTATAAATATTTCAAATACATTTGCATAGGTGTTGGAGTTTCAGATTTAGTTCTTTTATATTTTAGAAACTATGTATCTATTATTTCATTGATAAATGCCAAACATAATTTTCAACCTACCCTTCAAGTCAAACTGGCTTTAAGTGTAAACATTTAACTTTAGTTTTCATCATAAATGAATGTGTTAATATTTGTCTCTGTGGATATGTGGATGGACATTAAATATACAACGATAAATATAAAATCAATAAAATGTGCCCCATGAAAACTAATGCAAGGCACATATTGAGAATTGTGGAGCCTCCATTGGCTAACAGTGTCTCTAAATTGCTGATGGACAGGGGTCACTCAGGGGACCTGCTCACCCACGTAGATGATGTAACGCACAGATTCCTACTTGGAGTCACCATTATGCATGTGTGTCTGTTTTTGTAGCAATGGTGAGTCTGCATTAACTAGTGCAGTGCAATATTCCAACAATACTAATTATCTTATTAGTGCTTCCTAAAATATCCCAATTTTTAGGAATCTGCAGTAGAAAGATTAGAAGAACTACATATCTCCAAGCTTACATGGAGATGGTTCCCTGAACTGTTAATTATGCGTAAGCTTCTCCACCTTGATTGAAAATTTCCTTCCTCTAGGGCCTCTTTATAAAATGCTTGTGGATGCAGGTGCTGAGTTAGATCAAATATTTGGTGCCTTCATGAGTGTAGCTTATAATTGTTTCATATTTAATTAAATTCCTAGTATATAGTAGATTTTCTTCATCATAAATATGAATAAATAAAGATGAGTGGTCAGAAATAATCCATCATACCGGAACACCAAGCATGTGTTCAACTGCCATAGGTGATAATTTAAGCTGAACTATTTTCTAAATAATTTATTTCAATTATTTCTTCATTTATATCTTCCACATTGTAAGTTTAGACAATTACAAATATTATGACAAGAGTGGTAAGGAAACAACAGGGATAGTAACTATACCATGGAAAAATATTTTCTGATATTTGAGATGAAAGCAGGTGATAAATGAATATAAGAGGAGCATCTATAACACTGAGAGTATTTTCCTCTCCATCATGTCATCCCAGGCTGCTGCTTCCTCTAGAAGCCTTCTTTGAAGAAATGCAGATATCATTTGAAAAAAAAAAATTAACATTTATTGAACTAGAAAGAATTGTAACATCCAACTCAGCAAAAAAAAAAAAAAAAAAATCAGAATTTTCAAGGTCAGTGTGTTTTTTTCAGAATTATTTCATATAAATTACACATACACATATATAATGTTTAAACTTGATTTCTACCATATAATAAGCTTGCAAAAATCATTCATTGGAAAAACAAATCTTAGTAGACCCACATAGAGATCTCTATACCTTTTGGGGGGTATACAGCTTTCATTAGCTCTCTTTAAGAAACCTCCTCAAATATATATTTATCTGTAAATGATTTTCATGGTTTGGAAAGTTTAATTCAATAACGGAGGGAGTGAAATACAAAACTGATGAAGCGATACTTCAGAAAACAGATCTATCTGCAGGAAAGTGATACAGTTCGGCAGTTTCTTATAAAGCCAAACACAGTTATACCTTAAGATTAGCAATTGCACTGCTAGGTGTGAGTTGAAAGCTCATGCCCGCTTTCAAAGAATATCACAAGTTGTGTTTTCTCATACTGAAACCTAAAATAGGGCAGAAAGGAATGATTAACACCAAACTTGAGCCTAGTGTTTGGTGGTTGGGGTTGGCATGTGAAATCTGGAAGGAAGACCCAGGGACTTGAGGTTATTGGTAATGTACTTATGAAATTCAATGGTAAATACATATTTATGAATTCTGTTATTATTTAAACATTAAAAATATTAAACAATGTATATAATAATTTAACCTAATTTTTTAAAATGTTGGTTTAAATCTTAAAGTCCCTTTTCTTGGTTATAGAGATTTCGCAGTATTTGCCACTGTGGGAATAGTTTAAAAACTATAGAAAATAGATTGACCAATGATGGAAATGCTCAGGATTAGGGCCTATAAATAATAATTTATAAAAAACGGACACAGATAAGCAAAGCATTAAAATGTGTTTGTAATATCCATCAAGTTTCGGTCCAAGAGACTGTCGCCTTGGGTGATTTGAAATAGCAGTAACATCCACGGTGGTGAGACTGTGCTCCTGGGATTCTGAACTTCATGCTCTGACA
This sequence comes from Sciurus carolinensis, assembly GCF_902686445.1. Taxonomy (NCBI): domain Eukaryota; kingdom Metazoa; phylum Chordata; class Mammalia; order Rodentia; family Sciuridae; genus Sciurus; species Sciurus carolinensis. Next base: position 7,612,784 of record NC_062217.1, on the reverse strand, counting down.
GGCCTGGCAGCCGTGAGTACTCAGAGACCTATTCCATAAAAATGTATATTTGGAGCTTGGAAGTGGCTTGCGTAAATTAAATTATCATCTCATGGTGAACCTGTAGCTGTTCATAGAATCAGATGCACATACAGTCCTAAAGTGTTCACTTGATAAGACAAAAATTCATCTTGGGAAGCAAAAAGTGAAGAATACTTTATTCACCAATATTAGTTTGAGAATTTAGACTATTTAATCACAAGTACTGGAACCTGAGATCTCATGCTTTTCTAGTTGAGCATTCTACTTTTTGAGCAGTTCATAGCATTTTATGCTTTTTTTTTTTTTTAGTAAGTACTCAGTTATCCTTCTTGGACTATATTCTGTGGAATGTGTGCAATTTATTTATCCAAATACTATTTTTAATATTTCAGCTTCACCCTTAAATTCAGCAACACCTTTCATTTTTAACATTAAAATTTTCACAATTAGTTATATTTCAGTTATCTTTAATACTTTTTATTTTTTTTTTTACTTGAAGGCTTTGTTTTTTTAATTTATCATGGGGCACTTTGCACTTTTCACTAATAAAGTTATATCCCTAAATATGATAAAAAATATATTTTACCACCTGTATTTCATATAAGATGACAATAACTAGCACTTCAACTCAAGTTTCCATCTGACCTTTGGTTGAAAGATATACTTGCTAATGCATTTGTTCTCAATTAAAAATTCAACTGGATATCAAATGAAAATGACAATATCGAGAAGTTGGGCAACAGGTGATTTGGGATGTTGGGAGAATTCTAGAGGTCTAAACTCTGACATTTAAGCATTAATAGCCACAAATATTATGAATGCATGTTTGTGTTTTCCAAAATTCATAGATTAAAACCCTAGCCCCCAATAGAATGGCATTATGAGATAGGGTCTTCAAGAAATAAGTAAATCATGAGAGTCGTTTCAGTCAACTTTACATTCCTACGACCAAAACGCCTAACAGGAAAAGCTTAGAGAAGGAAAATGTTATTTGGGTTCACAGTTTCAGAGACTCAGTCCAGGGTTGGCTGACCCCACCACTCTGAATTCAAGATGAGGCAGGAGATCTTGATGGAAGGGCAATGCAGAGGAAAGCTGCCCATTTCAAGACAGCTAGGAGGGCAGAGAGAGAGAGAGAACTCTGCTCACAAGGGACGAAACATAAACCCCAAAGACATGCCCCCAGTGACCTACTTCCTGCAGCCACACCCCACCTGCCTACAGTTACCACCCTGTAATCCATCCAAATTATTAATCCATTATGTGTTGCTTCTCATAAACTAGTGGTTCACCTCTGAACATTGCCTCATCATCTTTTAGTCGGAGATCTCTAGGGGAAGAGAACCAACAGGGTGTGTATATGTATATAAATGAATACATTTACATATATTTATATTGTATACATTTATACACAGTATATTTATATTCTGTATTTTCGTGTATATGTATGAATGGTTTTATAAAGCATGTTTATTAGTTTACCTCAAAGGAGCAGAAGTTAGGTGGTCCCACAATGTCTCAGGCCAAGAAGCTGGAGTGTCAGAAGAAGTGGAACCAATGGTTCTCAGCCCCAGTCCTGGACAGAAGACCTCGAAACTTCCTGGGGAGTTGCTGCTCAGACTCCACTTTGGAAGTAAGGGAACCAGAACCAAATGTCTGCAGGGACTTGCAGAGCAGCATCCAAACACCCAGTGAAGAGTTGAGCTTGCGCCTCCATGGACTTCCTCCTTCTTCCTCCTTTTTTTCCACCTACTGGGCTGCACCGCCTCATTAGGGTGGGTCTTACCTTCAGATGCTGTCCTACTTGTCAATCATTTTCCAGAAATACACTCATGGACACACACCTAGATTCCTCTTAACTTTAGGCATCTCTTAATCCAATGAAGTTGCCAATCTACTTTAGTCCCCACAGGGGACATGAACTTTTATGGGATACTGCTTCCAAAACCATAACAAAAGTGAGGCCATAATAACTATGATATTTTTACAAGAAGAGTAAAGGAGTTATCCCTCTCTCAGCCACTTGTGGTCATAGGAGAACTCAGCAGACCACAGTGCAGAAAAGAGCCCTCACCAGAACCAACCATGCTGGCAACCTGATCTTGTACTTCTAACATCCAAAACTGTGAGAACTAAATGTTTACTGGTAAAGTCCCCAGTGCAGGATATTCTGCTATAGCAATCAACATGGATGAACAATATATTGGCACCTTTAGGCTTTACTGGGAACTGTACTGTAGTTACCTTTATTCTGGATTTTCATATGAGGAAATTAAGGACCTAACAATAAAATACTATGTTCAAGGTCACACAGCTTGAGAATGTGGAGCCAAGATATGATCTCAGACGTTTTCTGACTCATGAGTTTATCTCTTAAAACTGTGCTACGTTGCCACTCAAATTACTAACATACTCCATTAGTATTAATTATATTCTATAAGGATCACCACTGCTAGTAATAATGATATGGATTTCCAGAGTGAATTATCATACTTAAAACCCTTTTGCTTAATGAGTTTGGGGATTGTTTGGATTCCCAGGTGAAGGTCTGAGGCTTTTTTCAATTCCCTAGGTTTCTGGTACCAAGGATTTGCTTTGAAAATAAGAATCTGTGTAATAAGTTTGAGCTCTCAGGTTTCATCAAAAAAGATGCAAATTATTCAGGCACTCTAGACTTATCGAAGAACAGAGCGGGAGGAGCCCAGCCACTCTGGCTGAGCAAGCAGTGAGTGTGAAATGGTGATGTGATGGCAAACACAGTAATCAGGGTCTGCCTGATGACCCACGCCAAGAGGATGGACGAGAAATAATCTGGCCTCTTCTGGAAGGGGATGGAATATGCTCCTTTGTATTGGGATATAAGGCAGCCATTGTTTGTCATGCTGATTAAATTGCATTTGAGTATATAAGCAGGTAGCTTGAAGTTAACTGTTGGAGAAGTAATCCCTAGGGGAGAATACTATTTGGAAGGTTTTGTGTTTTCTCAAGGTCAGATAAAGCTGAAAGTTGAAAATACCAGGTGGCAAGTACCTCTGCTTTCAAAGATAGTTAAGGCTTTTTAAGAAGTGACCTCACATGTCCAGTCAATATCACGCCCCACAATATATAGGAAGGCCATTATGATCCCCTTAGTAAACAGGCTTTTTTGCTAAACAAATAGCAAAATGGCTTCACACAGAAAAAAATGCTCCGATATTTCTCCCCCATCTCCACAGGGGAGAAATGGTGAACCTTCTCCCCACCTTAGCAATGGAGATAGTTTCAAAGAACAAGCAACATTTTGGGGATGTTCTGCATCAAAGAAGATTCATATTGCCCTCCCTGCCTGGAGGCTTGTTAAGTTTCAGAAGTTACCAGCCCACTACTGGGAGATAGATTTAGGAATATCTTAGAAGAATTAGCATGTTCCTCAGGAGTTTGGGGTATATGCTAACAGAGGCAGGTGTATATCCTAAGCCTCCAGCATAGCCCAGGTGGGGCAGTGAGACAGGTGTCAGATGGACACAAGGTAGGAATGCTAATGAATTTTGGAGTGGGGTGAAAAGGATTGGAAGGCTATGGAATTCTCCCAGTATGTTCCCAAGGAATAGGGAAAGGAAATTTTAACAAAATTTATTTCAGGATAATGGTGGTAGAAAAATAAAGCTGCTTATATTATAGGGAGTTTAATCCAATTGATAAACAAGTTGCCATTTATTGTTCAGGGTTTTAAAAAAAAAATCCATGAAAAATTCTAGAAAAATCTATGCTCTTTCAATACTCCTCTACTATGTAAAAGATTATACTACATCTACAAATTCCCGGGGCTATTTTGAATAAATATTAATAGTTTTAAGTTTTTTTAAATATATTCCTTTAGTTGTAGATGACCCAATACCTTGATTTAATTTATTTATTATTTTCACGTGTTGAGGATGGAACCCAGTGCCTCACATATGCTATGTGAGTTCTCTACCACTGAGCCACAGTGCCAGCCCAAGTATTAATCTTAAATATTTATAGAAAATGCATATGCAGGGAAAATTATAGGAATGCTTTTTAACAGACAGTGAACCTATTAACTATTTGCTTTGAAATTCCTTATGTCTTTATGTGCTCTAAATTAGTGCTCTAAATAAGTGTAAAATTTTGTCTTAATTACCCCATAATTACCCTACCCCCACTACCATATCGCAATACTCATCCAGCTGAATGTATGTTGAAATGTTTTTGAAATACCTTTCTTGAAAGGTGGAAAGAGGAAATCATCCCACGTGCAGGGTTAGTCTGGATACTTGTAAACAAGTTGTACAGAGTGCTGTGTTTATGCATGAGCTTTGCTGTGTCCCTGCCCTATTGATGCCCCTGATCAGTTTGGCACTGACCCTCGAAGGATATACTGAGGAGATGGCCTGCATGCAGCAGCTCTTGATGGATACAAGTGTGAGGGAAGGTGGGCTTGCTGGAACCTCTGCACCTGTTGAAGAGGGAGCAGAGCCTCCTGCTGCTGCGCCCACTGACTTGTGCTGCCTACTAGGAGCCCACCCCTGTCCATGGGCTTGTTGTCTTGCCAACTGTGGGAGCTGACATTTTCCCCCTGTTTGCCTGAGCATTTAGAAAAGGTTTTTGAAGGGCCACCTGAGGGAAAGGAAGCAAGGCGGATCTAGTGAGGGCAATAAAAGAGAAAAGAGCAAAAACACCGAAGAATCCTCCCCAACAAAAGCACCAAGTAAACAAAAAAATAAAATGAAATAAAGCAATAGAGATGGAGGCTTTGGGGAATTAGGGAAACAACTCTGTCATGTTGATTTAAGTGGATTATTTTAAGTAAAATGCTCGAGATGCAATCGAGAGGTACACCCAAGAGAGCGCTAGGGACAGGATGGGTACTGAAAGGCTCTTTTTATCCCTCTCTTAAATTGAAAAGACCAGCCTGCTGCATGATTTCTGCAACAGGCACTAAAATTCTTTTGTTACATCTGTATTTACAAAGTACTGCCAAATAATACAGGGTATATGAAAGACCTTTGTGTGTGTGTGTGTGTGTGTGTGTGTGCACGTGCATGTGTACATAAAACAGATATAACTATGTGATGTATGTATTTAACATCATTACATAAATGAATCAAATATTTAAGTTTATATATATAAAGCCTGTGGATGATCTCTTATGTATATAGATGGGCAGTCAAATATTTATAGTTTAGTGTTATTTTTTTATTTAAAATTTGTTTCAAAGTAAGTGTGTACTGCTCATTTTAAAATACTTATTTGAACTATTTTTAGAAGACATATAACTCCTACTAGGGGAATTGATTTAAACATTTTGAATCATTTTACACAGCAAGTATTTACATTAAACATTACATTTGGAAGTTTGAAGTCCTCAGACTTTTTGAATATGTGGAGTGAGGTTATAACAGAAGCCCTGCCTCATGGATCCCAGATATGCAAACATCTTGCAAATTACTGATCTGCATGACAAAGTTCTTTCAAAGAGAATTTATTAAAAGACACATTTCTTTCCTGCTTAGGACATCCATCTGAAGCCAAGGTGGAGAAAGGGTCCAGTTTACAGTATTTGCTGAGTCTGGGTTAAGCCAGAGCTGGCTGACTGTGAGGCTGTCCTGTGGAAGGACCTCAGTCACCCAGCCTGGAGCTGGAGGGCAGGGTCCTACTGGCTGGAGAAAGACACCAACACCCTGTTTTTAGAACTGAAGAAAGGGGACATGTGGATTGAGATAAAAATTGAACCCATGCAAAATAATAAAGGAAAAGAAATAATAGCTCATTTAGACCTTCCAGGAAGAGAGATGATGGCTTCTGATGTCCACTACTGACTCTGATCTTATCATCGGTCTTGCCAGAGTGACCAGACTCTGCCAGAACCAAGAGCAGGACAGGAGGCCCAGGTGGCCTTTTATGAAGTCTGAGGAATACAGTGACAGATGCAAGTGACAACCTCTGAGAAGACAGGTCCAGACAAAGTGGGTCACCTTCAAGGGTCATGCCCAATTCTGTATCCAAGGAACACAAGTCCCGCAGCTGAGAATCGCTGCCACTTCCTAACAGCACAGGGACCAATGTCAGGATGTCACTTCGACTCATGTTGGTGTGGCCGCTGCTCTCATGGCTGGAGTCCCCTCACAGTGTACTCTTCTCTGTTGTGAACGTAGGCTTCATTCTCTCGGCTTCACAGTCTAACAGGTGTGTTGAAGGAAAAGTCCTCAAGATCCTGGTTTCAAGAAACAACATCTGCATCTTTAAGAAGTGGCCGCAGATGTGATCAGAGGATGAAATGAAATTTCTCTCTTAAGAGGACCCAGGTATTTTGTATTATCAATGCTTTATATAATATTACCCTTCTTGATAAACAGAGAGAAGCATCCTAAGAGAGTGGAAATAACTCAGGTAAATTTTAAGACAGTAAACAGGAAAAATGTCGAAATAAGGAATGTATGGAATATGGTTCAGGAAGAGTTTTCAGGGAAATTTTGGGGCCAAATTTGGTGAAGGGAAGGTTTTGCATCCTCTCCTGTTAGGAAACTGCTTATTTCAAAACTCTTGGAAGACAGAACAAGTGTTTGAAGGTGACAGTCTTAAAACTATGAAATGCACACTTCATGATTTTCCAAAGACTGGCTGTTCGTGCAGGTGTAAGAAGCATCTGTCATTTTTAAAACCTACAAATGGCTGTAGTTCAATGACTCACAGCTGACACGATAGACTTGAGTCAGGAATGCTTGCATTTCTGAGCAAGAACGCAGACAGGTTAGCCCAGAGCTACACTTGGGGTGTGTGTGTGTGTGTGCATTTTGGAAAATGTGTCAAAGAAAGAAGTTTATGATTTTCTAGAGCTATAAAATGTTGAACCAAATGCAATCTGCTTTTCTGGATTGGATCCTGAAATAGAAGAACAAAGCACATTATTAGAAAAAGTGGTCAACTCCTGAATAAAGTGTGGAATTTAGTTGGTGGTATTAAGAGAATGGTATTAACAATAGGATTGCAGTAGTTAGTACATTAGTGTTGTGCTGATGCTAATGGTTTTGACAAATGTGCCATAATTATTTAAGATGTTAACCTTAGAGAAGCTGGGTGAAGGGTATTTGTGAACTTTGGGCTATCTTTGCAACTTTTCCCTATATGTAAATTAGTTAAAAATGTAAGTACAATTTTAAAAACTGGGAGTTTTGGAAGTGTCTCTGAAAAACCAAATAAAAATGAAACCATTTCTTTCGTTCTAGGTGCTAGGGAAATATATCTTTACCTTTCCCCCCATCACTATCTTTTTATTTGTCTGTTTTACATTTTAAGCTATTCTTATTAGATAGTAAAATGGAATTAAGTAAGAAAGTTGCAAAATATGTATGAATTTCACTTTTCAGTAATGTCTACTTTTTTGCTTTTGATCATATGATGATCTTACCTAGCACTTACCCAGTCCCTCTTCATTAAATCTCTCTGAGCTTAGGTTTTTAAGAATATAAGTTGTAACTTATAAATGTAAGGAGTACTTAAACTTTTGAGGGATTGCACATTAGTTTGAAAAACTCAGTTTAAGGGAATCAGCTAAACTGAGCAGCCAACACTAAGGAAGAGGCCAAATGGTCAGGAACACTGAAAAGTCCTCTCTGAGGAGTCTGACCCTTTCCATCGCCTCCTGGACAGGGGTGTCCTGAATTCTGGCACTCTTTTTGCTGCAAGATATCTTGACCAACTTGACATAAAAAATATCTTGGAAGATGTAGTTTTGGAAGCAAGACATGCATTGTACTTTCTGTGATTTTTTCACAGATTCTTACAAACCAATCCACTTGTCTTTAAAATTGTTCATGTCTTAATTTCTCATAAGCAGTAGATTATGATATGTTCATTACAATTGCAAGCCATTTTACAGTTGGTGATTTCACATCAAAACATCTTATTGAAAACTCACAACAACAGAGGTTCTACCCGCATTCACAACAGAAGTTAAATTACTTATTCAACATGGAATCAGCTAAATAACTAAGGTTTTAAGACATATTTTGAATTTAAATTTATTGATTTTGTTTCTGTTTTACTATTTACAGCAACTAAAAATTCAATTTGGTGAAATACTTTATGTACTTTTGTTTTCTGGGGAGTCTGGAATTTTTAGAAATCAACCTGAGAGAATTTATATATTTCCTTCATTTACGAAAACATTTCAGGTTCAATTTAAATATATACATGAAAGGTATGTTTTGAAGAATGATTAAATTCTTCTTAAATTTTGAAATTTACCCAAAAGAAAGATGGAGAAGCTGTAAACAGAAAAGAAAAACACATATACCTTTATTTGGTGAATTTGGGGCTATTGTTATTATTCTAGTATTTTAAATATACATTTTGGTATCGTTGCTATGGGAATTCATTTAATTTTGAGCAAAATAGTTAAATGGTAAATGAGAAATTTTATGGTAAAAGTATTATTCATAGTGCTTCATTAATTTTTAAGAGCTCTGTGATGATTTAAAGAAATGATGTTTAACATTCAACCCAAGCATATCTTCAACATTTAAAAAAGTCCAGGTATTTGGGAACTCAGTGACAAGTGATTATGGGGACTTGAGATTTATCCAGAATAACAGCACAGAAATAAAATAAACAAAAATTTATATTCAGATGTTACATTTAGATTTATCACCTACATTTGCATAAATCGTAACTCGATAAATATAAAAATAATTGGTACACTTTTGAAAAATTAAATATAGATGAAAACAATAAGAACACGCAATGTTCTCATGTTTATTTTTTTTTCTTTACAGCCGTCTTCTGCAGCCTCTGATGGTCTCTTAATAACTCTAAGCAAATGGCATCTTTTCTTCTTGTGCAAATTTTCCATATCCTATCTGTGCCCAAGCAAGGGTTTTGGGCTTTAATTCTGATTTGTTTGCTTTCCTTGCTTCTCCTTGTGTGTAGTACTGAGGGTATAATAAGCCCCAACCTCGTAGGGATGACAAGGGTCCCTTCTCAGTCACACTCTGAGGCTCAGTGCTCTCTGATCTGCCCTTGTTCTTCCAGGGAACGTGGTTTGTCGCCACCACCCTGCCTGGTTCTGCAGTGTATCACCACACCCTCTGGCTTCAACCACAGACCTTGTTCACTTGCTCATCTGCAGGGGAGGGATGCAGGACTGTCCTCTGGAAGCTGCCCTTCCAGCTGCTAGATACAGGCTCCCTGCCACCTCCTGCTCACAGCCCTGGACCACTCTGACCTCTGCTTCTATGGTCACATCCCCTCCCCTGTCTGATTCTCCTGCCTCTTGCGAGGACCCTTGTGATTCTACTGGTCCCATCCAGAAAACCCAGGAAGTTTTCCCTGTGCCAGACCCTTTGCTTACCCACACCCACACACGCCCTTTTGCTGGGTGTCATCCTGGCAGGCTCTGGGGTCAGGATGCAAACAGTGGCCTGGGGCAATTATTCTGCCCACCGCACTGACCCGGATGATGGGGTGCAATGTGATGGCACAACGCTCAGTCCCCGTTCTTATCAGACTCTGACCCAGCTGTTCTCCCCGCCCTCTCCCAGTTCCCCCCACCCCTCTGTAACAAGGCCTTGCCAGAGCACCGTGGTTCTGGGAGCCGCGCTTCTTCCAGCTTCCCAATGCCTCTGCCTCCTCTGCCCGCCTGCATTTTTAGTCTTTTTCTACCAGACTAATTCCTGCTCATCCGTGTATGATTTTAATTACAAACCACTTTAAACATATGGGAAGATACAGAAAATAACAAAACAGACCCCTGTCCTCCAAGCCCCAAGATCGGACAGATGTTAACTTTGTGCCGTTTGTCTCTGGTTTGCCCTTCCATTTCTTCTGGAAAGTAAACATGCAGATACTCCTGAAGCCCCTGCACCTCCTGCCCCGCCGACCTGCCAGGTGCACACCTGAGCGGATGTTTAGCATTCCCACAGGGTGTACGCTACTGTTTGTGTTCTACCACCTTCAAATAGAAACTGATGCCTGTATTAGTTTACAATCAGATTTTTTTCCCCAGCATCGTGTTGTTCTTAGAACTTGTGCTTGTTGACATACAACCCTTATGTTTAATTAGATAAAATAAAATCGTATTTAGACTATTATATTTTAAACAATTCACTGTACAAACGAAACAATCCATTTACCCCAAATCTGTTTAGGATTAGTTGGAGATTTCCACATGCTCTGCTCTTGTGAAGAGTGCTCCAATGACCGGTGCTGGGAAGCTCCCTTTCTGCCCTGAGGCATCTACTGGAATCTTCCATCCTACCTGATACTTCCCTAATGACAAACCTTGCTGAACACCTTTTCAGCCTCCTCTTTGTTATCCTATTTAAGCATCGTCTCTAATATTCTTAGCCATCTATGTGATTTTATTTTCACATGACATTTTCCAATGCACTTAGTTTTTTTTTATTTCTATAGATTATTTCTTTTTTATGTATATGCCTACTCTCTCTTTTCTATTTTTTTCTGCTCATGTATTTGATCAATATTCTTACATTCACAGTTATTTTCAACACACTCATTTTGTCCTTCCTTTCAAATTATCTACTATCCTGCTTGGGTCCTCATCCTGACGTCGGTTGTGTTTGTTGTGACGTCAGTTGCTCAGCGTGCATTTCTGTTAGCATGAGTTCCTCTGCATCAGGGCATGTATTCCCTGAATTGACGGTGTTTCTCTCGCTCCAAAATGGCTTTGCTAACTTCTAGGAGGCATTCCTTACTCAGGGGTCCTTGAAGAATTCAGGTAGCAAAAACACAAACTTCAAAATAGAAAGAGTACAAGAACCCAAATTTAAAATTTTCTTGGGGGATTCTTTTCTTCCAATTTAACTTTCTTGAAAATTAGTTTATTTGCTCCCATCCCTTCTTGGAAGGGTTTTGTTTTGTTTTGTTAATCTGGCTTCAAATTTCTATACAAGTACAATATTTAAGGTCTGAGACTTTTTTGGAGGTTTCCCTCCAAATTCCCCTTTTATGTAAACTCAAGAGTTTAACTTGTGTGTTTTTGCTATTAAAACCTGCACTTAGATCACTGAGGTCACACCGCTAGCACCACGCAGGTGTGTGTGCGTGTGCACACCACATGCACAGTCAGGGTGACTACGGCATCACTCACACCCTGTGCTTGGGGTTCGGGTGCGTTTGCTCTGCTGACACGTGTTCCCTTCTGTCATCTTTTAGTGTGCTTGGTATTCTCAACCAGTACCCCTTGCTGGCAAAGGTACAAGTATTTCAGTTTACATATTTCATAGTGTTGCCACAAAAGAGGGACCTTACTTAATCTACAAACTCATCTTTAAATTAAGAACTCTTTTCTGAGCCACAGATAAAATTCCTCCTTGAACAGGCCTTACTTGGGATCATGACGCTACCTAGTTCTGCAGCATCTCCAGTGTCATCTTGAGTTCCGACACAGCAGCCACGTGACCCACTTAGGATCCTGTCTGTCCTTTCTGCAGCCCTCTTGCCTCCGCTTTCCTCTGGCTCCTCGTCTTTTCCTGTGGCCTTTGCCTGTGTGGGAGCACAATTTTCCCCACGAGCTGTGCACGTGCATATTCTTTATAACTAGAGACTATGGATATGAACAGCCCAAGTCCAAACAAAATCATGTGACTTTCCTCAAGCTCCTGGCAACTGCTCAGGCTCAGGATCCGATGGGTAAGTTTCCTGACAAGATTTGGGGTAGTGTTAAGGAAACTGATGGCTGCCTGGCTGGAATGGGAGGAGCCCCTGGGTTCCGACTATATGAATTGAAGGAAAGAACCGCAGGAAGAGGACAGCCAGTGGACTCACTGTACTGGGCAAACCAGCGGTGGCTGCCCAGCGCTCCATAGATTCCATGCCCGCCAGAGGGAATTTCATAGCGAGTTCTTTGATCTCCCAAAGCACTTTACTGAAGGTTCTATAATGCTAAGGATATCGCAGAACCAAAGCATTTATTGGAATATCACTCCTCTTCTTCTGTAAGCCCTTTAAGATTAAAAAAAATGTTATTTGTTTCATGCTTAAAATCTTATTCCCTAGCCCACTGTAATTCTATCAAAACAATTATGGGACAAAAGAAGGAAACGTGAATAAAAAGAGGAAAGATAGAAAAGAAATCTATGCTGAGAAAAGTCAAAGAACTTTCCAATATCAGAGCGGACAGAGCTGGCGGGCAGCGGAACTCAGCTGTCCTAAGTGTGTTCACCTGCACTTTGTGAGTCTGTGCCCTTCCTGCAGACAACAGAGAGCATGTGTAATCCTGGCTGGGAAACAAACAAGCCAACAAACAACAACAACAAAGATGTAATGATGAAGGAAAATGGAAAAGGAAAAGAAAAAAAAATTTATTTGCTGTCTTACTTGAAGAGTTCATGAAAAACATTCAACTCTAAATGTGGTTTGCTTCAGAACCCGGATCCCGTCACTGGGCCTCAAGCCTCCTTTCTCTGCCATCTTTGTTGCCTAGCTTGAGGCTCCGTGTTCTGCTCTGGTGGATCTCAGGGCAGCAACATGGCTGAGGACATCCTTGACCTCAGGTCCTCACAGCATAATGTCCAATGGAAGAGAAGCTCTCCTTCAAAAGCTGCCCGGCGAGAAGAAGTGAGAGGAATGCTCGGAATCATCAGCAAAGTGCCCAGGGCCTCCTTGGTTCTGATCCCAGGCCCTGACAGGCAAATTCCTTCAACCAAGAAGGGTGGGTCTTGTTTGAGGGAGTTCAGGCAGGGCCACCCGGAGCTGTAGTAATCCCCCTGAGTCATGTGCCTCACAGTATGGATGTTTGGTTTCCAAAAAGAGCTTTAGTGGGCTCTGAACAGGAAGAGATCAAAGGAATGCCAGATGGGGTAGACATGACCCCCAGAAAGGACTCACCCGCTGGATTTCAGTCTCTGTGTAGACGGCGACAGGCTGATGGATCTGTTTTGCCAACACTCAACACACTGCCCACGTGTGGTTTGTATTTTCCACTGCTTAACTGTTCACCGATCTCACTGATACTCTCTCACCACCTGTCAGAAGGACTCCGTGGCTAGTGTTGTTCTTCTAAAGTCCAGTGCTCCTCAAAGACTTGGTATAACCACTCACAAGGCCTGCTGTGTTTTAATTGCTCACTATATATCTAGTTGATCTCACTATATATCTAGTTCGTGCCACATAAAGTATATTTAATTAATATTTAAAGATGTTGACAAAACTTGTTTCACACATCCTGTTGGACAGATGTGAAAGATAGTATTTTCTTCTCATCGTTAACTTCCCTCCAGATAGTGTGTTCTGTGCTCTGGAAGCCTCCTCACTTCCTCTCGGGAATGCAGGGTCCTTCAGAAGTAGAACAGGTCTCTATGGCACGCTGGAGACCCCAGGCCTTCTCTGAGAGGAGGAAGCAATCCATCAGCTTCAGTGTCTCCCTGTGGGCTCCCGTGGGGAACAGTGCAGACTCTACCACTGTTGTCCACACAGCCCGCTCAGCTGAGGGATAATCCCAGGCTGCAACCCAGAGTCAACTGCAATGGGCTCATTTCTACATGTAGTTCTGAAACCTTGTCAGCATCCAGCAGCCACAGAACCACTGAGCTTAACCAGATGTGGGAATCTGGCAGGCCCTGTCAGTCCCAGGGGTCCTTGGCCAAGATGTGGGAATATGGCTGCCCTGTCCATCCCCAAGCAGGCCGGGGCCAAGATTTTCGAGTCTTTGACCTTATTTTCACCCTTTAACAACAGAAATAATAACCTATGGTGTTTATCTTTCTTAATGTTTGGCTCAGTTTTTTTTACAGATGGGCAATTTCTCTTTTTCTAATTTTCGCTTTCCTACATTTTCTCTCTGCTACAATTTCCTTTCTTGGACTTCGGTGAAAGGAGAGACATGCTTTTTTTTTCTTCAATTCTTAAGGGATGCAGAGTGCGAAGGTAAGATACCATCTTGTCAGGTTGCAGTAAGTAAGAAATGTGCCTTATAATTCCTTACAGATGTAGGATACTTCGGATTGCAAGTCTCTTGTGTGCATTTGCTGAAATCTCAGAAAGACCCAGTGGGCTAGGAGGTTCAGAAACTCGAAGTGAGGTCCATGATGTCACATGTATGTGGTGGTGTGGGATTGCCACACAATCTATTACCAATCCCAGTGTCTTTTCACAGCTGCCTGTCCTCACACTGTGGTGTGGGAATGATCTTGTGTGATAACATAAGACACATGCAGTTTCCCATTAATTTTTACTTGCTGTTTCCATTATTTGACTTATCTTTGTTCTGTACTGTTGAACTAAAATGTTATATTCAATAAATTTTTGTGTCCCAATAGTTTTGCTCCACAATTATAGTTCTGGTTCCTTCATAGACACACAGTTAAGTGCTTCTCAAAATTCCAAAATCCAAGGAATTCCAAAAGCATATATTAAATGTGCTTGGCCTAGATTGCTGAGTCATCTTCAAGGTTAACTCTTTACTAGGAGTGATGAAGGCTGGTGATGTTCACGGGGAACATGAAAGAGAAGCTATTTCAAGGCAAGAGGACTCAGTTGGTACACGTGCCCTTCCTCTGTGTGTTGCAATGACCCATGAACACCTGTGATCTGCACCAAGAACAAACAGGAGTGACTGACATTTTCTAGCTTTAGCAATTCAAGTCCTTAATATGGAGTGGGACGGATGGGAGGAGATTTACATGGGCATTGGCCTGCATCTGAGGTCGGCATGTCCCATGCACATCTGTAAGGAAACACTCTCAACCTGGTGGTAACAGCCTTTATAAGTGCAGGGATTCAGACATGATGACTTCCTGGCATACCAGCTGAGGATGGACTAAGCCTGGGAATCCCAGGACTCTCACTACTCTGTGACCCAAGCAAAGCTGAGATGCCAAAAATTTGGAAGGCATCAAGTGGATAACATTGTTTCAAACTTAAAGTTATCTAAAATATCTAAAATATTGGTCCAACTTGAAGGAAACAGAAGATATTCTAGAAAATTTACATCTTTGAAGAAATAAGGACATTTCTTACCTCGAATGTTTACAATGTTTCCTGGCAGAGAAATGTTTTTTCATAGTGATGAATGTACAACTTTGACTTCTCCTGGGATACCATTGTGTTATTGGAAGCCAGCCCTATAAGGAATGAATGAGATATCTCAAGAAGTACATTTAGATCCATGACACATGTTCAAAATGGCAAAATAAGCATGCAAATTTATCTCTATTCCCTCCAGAAATTTAGTTAGAATACTGTGGGGAAGCGAACAATGAGGATAGGCTCAAGAATCAGTAATGTCTGTGTCCCTTATCACTTATTCTTTTCACAATAGAGAAAAGCAAATTATGCATATGTATTTCTCAGACTCTTTTTGAAGATAGATTTGGCAGCATGACCTAATTCTAGCCTGGTGAACACAAGAGTAAGTTGCATCTACACAGTACATTCCAGGAAACATTCACTTCCTTGAAAAATAGTAGATGTCCCTCTACCCCGTAAGGCAATGTGAAGAATTTTGTTGTTGTTGTAAAAACATGAATAGTAACTAGATAGTTGTTGACATCATTCTCACGCCTCCAAATCTCAGGTTCATGTTTAACCACAAGAATGATGCTTTAGAAAATCCTTGTTTTTCTATCCATACAGATGACACACATATCTCACGAGATCTTTAGTTTTGTCATTGAAATTGGTCTTCTAGGGGACATTAGCAACTGGGCTTAGGATATATTTTGCAATGTTGCATAGTTGAATTGAAAATTAAACTCCATTAGGAGAACCAGTAGCAACAAAGGAGACGTTACGCACGCCCCCTCATCTCCCGCGTGGCCAGCCCAGATCTGCTGGACGAGTCATTCCCTGTTGTTCCCCATTCTTACAAGACCATCCTGGAAGCCACCTGCCAGCATTTGAAAGGACTCCTTGACCACGTGGCAGCCTGGTTTTGCGTGGCAGCTGTTTCCATGTATCATCTCAGAAAGCAGGTTTCCAGCACCTAGGAAACAGCTCTGGGGGACACGGCATCCTCCGGGACAGAAGATGGAAGCCACTCCTTCTTCAGAAAGTTGGCATGGGTGCCGCTTCCATCCTGGGAAAAGGGGAAGGGCTCAATTCCTGTCCCCTCATGGTCCAGGAAACCCAGACTAAACACCAGAGTGATTCTCATCCAGTCCTATCCCTTGCACCATGACCCATTGGACAAACCCGGGATCCGCGTGAAGTCCTAAGGCTTTTGCCTTCAATGTCATAACAACAGACGTCATCCAATATTCAGGGATTAGCTTTGTTCCCAGGATTCATATTTTATTTTTAATTCATTTTTAGATTCTTGGTAGTAATTGATAAAAGTGAGGCAGTAATTCCCCTTTAGTCCAACAATAATTTTGCTGAGATCTGTGCTCTTCTTCATCCCCTGGAGTAAAAACAGCATTCTTTGTTTTCCAACCATGAAGACAAATTGATCCAGATGGATTCTGGAAATCTTTGAGAGAGCATGATGCTGTACACATAAGCTGACATAAATCAGGTTTTGATTGGAAATTATGGCAATATTAGCTTGAATAAAGGAAGGGTGATACTTTGAAAGTGCATCCTTAATAACATTGAAGTCATTTTTGTAAAATACTTTAGGAAGAAGTGCCCAAGGACATCTGTGAAGTGAGATCAGATGGCCTGATGATATTATGAATATGTTAAATATCCATTTTAATGCATCCAAATTAGTGAAATGGCTACAGTTTATGAGAAAAATAAATTCCTACAGGTCTTTATTCATTTAGAAAATTTTCCCAGTTCTTGTCCTTTCTTATTCTAAAATAATTCTAACATACCAAATATAGCCCTAAGTCTTCAGTTTGGCATTGCCTATATTCTTTGGCATTATTCAGTTTAATTTAAATTTTCATCTACAAAAAAGTAGTGTAGATAGTTTTGAATTTGATAAATCTGTAAATGTTTACCATAAGCATGATGAGTATTCAAAAATATTAGTAATATATTTTCTATGCTAATACAACAACTCAGGACCAAAATTGTAATTTATTATATATGAAATTGCAATGATTCTTTTTATCTATGTACAAATTTCCTAAAGGAATGTTTTGTGCGTTACATAAACCACTTCATTTACTTTAAATTATTTCATAAATCATATGCACAAATATACTTCTGTTCTTTATGCATATTTTGAAAAGTCATAAATTTTCAATTAAGGAGAAGATGCTATTGGATAGTCAAGATAAAAACTAGTGTGTGTGTGTGTGTGCGTGTACATGTGTGTGTAAGAGTGAGAAAGAAAGATACACAAAGAATATATGCCATATGTATGCTATATATATATGTGTATATATACATATACACACATACATACACTCTCTGTATACTATATATATAGTGTGTGTGTGTTTGTGTGTGTGTGGTGTGTGTGAGGGAGTGCATATGTATAATTTAATTCTCCTAATAATTCTAAGTAGTTCATAGGTAAAAAACATGTAGGCATTCAGAGGTATAAGAATCCTTAAGAAATTGGTATATGTACAATAGAATATTTAGTTCAGATTAGAGATTCTGGTTAGAGTCAAGGGTAAGTTTTTAAGGAGTAAATTGTAAAAGAGTGAATAATTCCATTCATATAGTTTTTAAAATGTTATCCATACATTTTGAAAATTTATTTACTTAATTATTTATTTTTACTTTTTTTAAATTAATTTTTAAAATTTGTCACCATATATTTAACAGTCAATGTAAAAAAGTAAAATTGTTATTTATGTATGGTAGAAAAAGTTAAATACATGAATGAATGAATTATATATATATGTGCAAAATTATTTGTATATATACATTTATATCTTCATTCAGTTACAAATTAGGTGTATGGGTATATAAAATAGGATTAATGAAATTCTACTAAATTGTTTGGGTTTAGAATGATTATTTTTAGATACAAATTTCCACATAATCACATCTATTTTAAGAATTATTCCAGTATCATAAAACTTATTAAAATTATTTTGATAAAGCAAACCTTAAATGCATATAATAAGTTGCTGTGAATTTCTTATTTCTATTAATTTGAAGAAGCATTGGTTTAGTAATGACAAGTTATTTTATATGAGTAACTATGAGAATGCACCATTTTATTTTAATTGCTATATATTAATTTGCAATGATTATTTCAATTGCTAGTCTAATGCTTCTTTATTTGTTTTAAAGAATGGTTTTAAAATTAATAAAGATGCTTTGCTTCTTTTTTGGAAATAAGCTCTTTCTATATGTCTTTTGTTCTTTGGTCTTGATCAGGATGTGATTTCCATGCAGTGCCTGTCAGGAACACTGTGGTTCATTTGAACAGTGCCGAAAGCCATTTCAGCACATACAATGATGCAATTTAAATACTTCTCAAATAATGTCGATGATAAATGTGAAGTAGCCGTAGATCCTACATTTAAATATCTGAAAGAATTTCTTTTTCCATTTTCCCTAAGAGACAATTCTGCTGAAAGAACTTAACCATCACCAAATTTTGGATGGCGGTCAACCTAAATTTTCTCTTTATTAACTTGGAGTGATTCGGGCTTTCTGATGTCAGCCTCAGCATTTCTGCTTCAGCCTTGATATTTACATCCTGTAAGTACTTGTAAACAATTACCATATCCCCTACTTAGTTGTCTGTTAGCCAAGCTAAACAGATTGGGCTCTTTTAATCTTTTCTCATAAATCAGTCTCTCCATTCTCTTAATTACTCCTGATGTTCCGTTTTGAACTTAGTCCAATGTGCTCATCATATTTCTAATACTCAGTTTCCCAGAACCAAACTAGATTTTTTAAAATGGATTCATGTTAAAATTATGCTTATTCAATTGAAACAAGGGCTGTGGAAGATGCTCTCCCCAGCATTCAGCTCTCTGTATGGATACATGGGGTGGAACCATCGCCATCAGGATTCTCGTTATGAGATGTATTCCTGTGTCACTTCTCATGGCCTTGTGCCAGACCACAGGGTCAGCATATGAGAGGGAAAGTATAGTGGCTTTAAGATTGTGTGGACTGGGCAGGAAACCTTTTCATCTAAAAAAAAAAAAAAAAATACTGTTTCATGATATAAACAGGAGAATGAGTTATTTTTCACAAATTAGCTTGGCTAAGAATTTCCCTATTAATATTACAGACTGGAACTTAAGTATCTCCCCACAAGAATAATTCCTCTTTGAACTAAGGCTCTACCACTGTATACACATTTTTCTTTGCAGTACTGGGGACTGAATTCAGGGCCTTCACCTACGAGGCAAGCATTCTACCACTAAGCTACATCTCCAGCCCTGTCTACTAAATAATATTTTTGTGATGGTGTTGTTCATAAACTGCTATGGTTTAGATATGAGATATCCCCCAAAAGCTCATGTTTGAGACAATGCAGGAAAGTTTAGAGGTGAAATATTGGCTTATGAGGGCCTTACCTAATCAGTGCATTGATCCCCTGATAGGGATTAACTGGATGGTAACTGTAGGCAGGTAGGATGTGGCTGGAGAGGGTGGGCCTTAGGGGGCGAGCCTTTGGGGTATACATTTTGTCATAGTGAGGAGACTCTCTCTGCTTCCTGGTGCCATGTCCCTAACTGCTTTCCCCTCCCACACACTTCCTCCATGATGTTCTGCCTCATCTCAGGTCCTGAGGAATGGAGTCAGATACCTATGGACTGAGACCCCTGAAACGGTGAGCCTCCAAATAATCTTTTCCTCCTCTAATTGTTCTTGTCAAGTCTTTTTTTTTTTTTTGTCACAACAGTGAGAAAGCTGACGAAAGCATAAACCCTCTATTAAAAATCAGGAGCTTTAATTTTTTGGTTTCAAACTAAGATATTGTAAATTTATTAAAAACATTTAACGTCATTAGTGGGAAGAAGTAGAAGCAACATTAAACCTGACGGTAGGTCTTTAATACAAAGACCAGTGTGGTAGAAGCCCCAGGGTCTCGCTTACCTAAGGTAATTCTGGAGCAGGAAACTCACAAGGACCAGAATGAAGCCAGAGCTGGAGAGGTTCTGGGCTGGGAGGGCATCCTGCCACCAAGAACAGAGGAGCGATTTTAAGAGTTCCGTATTATAAGTCTAGCCATTTCACAAGTCTTTATTCCTTATAAGTAAAGGCTTACAAACATTTTGAAGTCCTAGAAAAAGTTATGTCAACCTGAAGAATTTCCTAGCACAGTCTGAAAATCCAAACACATGAGAAAGGAAAGCGTAGGAGGCGGCACCGTCTTCCATAAAACCTTAAAACACATAGGGACATGTGGGCTTATCAGAAACTCCATCACTTTTTTTCTATAAGCCTGCAGAGCCCAGCGTTTTGCCGTCTCTACCATGTTTTTAATTTACCTCTTGCATAGATTACTGAAATTTCATAAAGACGTGTGATCATTAGTCCAGTAGTCCATATTGAGAGATAGCATGTGGAATGTCAATTGTTATTTTCAGGACTCAACGTAATGAGGAACACTAGCTAGAAAACAGATTGTTCTATGAAGGGAAACAATTCTTTCTCCATGGTTGAAGGCAGTTGTGGGAACACATTCTAGCTGTTTTTTTCTCGCCTTGGGATTGTAAGATTTACAGGGCACGTATCTTTACCTTCAGTTTATTATGCTTTACTATTCCTGAATGTCTTAGTTTGAATCTAACCAGAAGCAGACCCTGAGAGAAGAATTCAAATGTCAGGACAGTCGGCCGTCTCTATTGCCGGTTCCATATCCCAGGATTCAGCCAATCACCAAGCAAAAATATTAGAAAACAACTTGCATCTGTACTCAGCGTGTACAGACTTTTCCTGTCATTATCTTTTAAACAATGCAGCATAGCAACTACTTCCATAGCATTTTCATTGTGTCAGCTATTATAAGTGATCTAGAAATGATTGAAATACATGGAAAGAGGGGCAGAAGGCATGGGCAAACACTGTTTTTACATTTTATTTAAGGAACTGAAGCATTCAGAGGTTTTGTTTTCTGAGAGGATCCTGAGCCAATCCCCTATGGATATCAAGGGAAGACCAAAGTTGATTTTAGAAAGAAGGGTCTAAAAGGAAGCATTGGCTTTAGATATGATACCAGGGAACAGAGCAAGGAAGTTGGGAAGTGAGTCAGGAAAGGAAAAACAAAATGAACAAAACAAAAAGGGATTTGTTATGAGCAAATCTTTCTCCACAGTGGCAACAGGAACTTTCATCATGTCATGGAATTCAGAAATCAGCGTAGGAGACACACATCAGTTATCCCAGCCCAGGAGTGAGAAAGAGATGCGCACTTAGCAAGGGGAAGCCCTTGGATGCCAAATCTCCAGGCCTTTTGGCTTACCATTTGGGCAGCTAAGAGGACTCTAGAAACCAGGAACATTCTCAGAAAAAGAAACTTGAGAGTGGCCATTAGAATCCAGGCTAATATATACCCATTTTGGGAGGGTGAGGGGATGCAGCCACACTTTCCTGCCCTCCTTCTGCTCAGACCACTCAAATGCCACAGTAAGTTCCTTGAAAAGGTGGCCGGTCACAGTAAGGAAGCAAATCCCAAAGGTGTAACAGGAAGGCTGGCTGGACATGCTCTCTTCCGTGCATAGGTGCTAATGTCCCTCCTCGATGACACTTTTTGCCCACCCTAGAGACCCCTGCATCCTGTACTCCAGCTCACTGAGGTCACTGAGGCTACACCTCATCAGGCAGAGAGCACAAACCCCAAGGGGATAAGAACACTGCTGATGATCCTTCCCAATGGAGGTTATGGAGGACACGTATCTGATGTTGGTAGCTAGGCACTAAGTGTCAGAGGGTGGTTGGATCTGCTGAAGCAGAGAGAACCTCCAGATAGTAGTTGTTATTGGGATACTCCTTTAAGTGTGTGGTTCCTCAGAGGCCTGTGGCCTAACACGCATCTGGTGCCACCAGGGGTCAGACCCGGGAATTAAAGAGGAGCATGACAGGAGCTACTGCCTATAAGCTCTGGATGTCTTTGAGGGGAAAAAAGTAATTTTTTCCATTGTGGTGGATGACATTAGCCATCAGCCCACCTGCCTTTCAATAGTATTGGTTTAGAGATTATATAATAACACTTGTCTTTCTACCTTGCTTCTAGGTTCCCTTTGGTCCATTAGTCCTCATCACAGATATGGGGGTGGGACAGGGGACACTGGTTGCTATTCTAGGCTCATCACTCATTTCACAATTGTGAATTATTTCCACCTTGCCTTTGATGGCTAAATGTGGCCTACAACTCCATTATCCCTTCAACATGAGTGCCCACCTGCACTGTGACAGCTTACCATCCATCCTGGACCACACGGGAGACACAATGGAACTTTTCAATGAGGCCAGAGCCTTCTCTACCACTTATTCTATTTTTTTAGGTGGGCTTCCCTTCCAGAACAATGCAAAACAAGAACGTCCATTCCTATCTCCAAACCGATCTCTCTATACCCAACAGTCCAGTGAATCTTTGACCAAGTGAAGGAGATTATTAGGCAAAACCTAATAAAACCTGAAATCATTGGTGATGGTTTTAAAATTCAAAAGACTGCATGAGAGATGGGAAATAATTGAGCATGGTCTATATAAAATATGTGCACATTGTCTTCTCTAATATGGAATTGAATGTATGCAAAGAAGGTCGCAGCAGAATTTGTGCTGTCAGATGACACTCGGTTAACGAGAGCTGAAGGAGGGAATGGCAAAAGCTGAAATGTCACCTGGAGGAGATGATGGAGAGCCAGCAAAGGCATCACCTTTGGTTGAGAGAAGCACTTGTAACTGTGGAGGCTGCACAGAATCCTGGTCCCTAAGAAGAATTTTCTTCAATTTTTCAATAAATATTTGATGAATGGCTAGTTGGTGGTATACATAGTACTGGTCTTTCCAATTCCCTGTGAATGTAAGCACAGGTTTTATAAAAGTACATGTTCAAGTAGTTTAGCTGAGAATCACTATTTATTAAGTAGCCATGAAGTCAACCCATGATGTTAGTGCCAGAGAAAACATCAAAAAGATGCTCAGAAACGCAAATCAAATCAAGTGGAAGAAAAGGGAAGAGCTAAGAATTAGGGAAGATCCTCATTTCAAGATAACAGGCTGAGGAAACACTGCTAACTCATTCTCTTACCCAAGAAAGTAGCAGAAGACATAAATATGAAGAAATAAAATCAGAGTAACGAGTGCTAGGACAGCTGAGATTCTAACCTCTGAGACATCGTCAATATGAGGAGGAATAACAGCCTGTACCAGGTAGACATGAGTCTAATGGAAATTTTAGGTGTCTGAGAGATCTGTGCATGCCAAAGATCAAGCTGAAATCTCTCTGAACACATTGGACAAGAACAAGTATATGGAAACAATGAAAGAAAAGTCAAAGGAGATCGATATAGATCCAGATGTTCCAAATTTCATCTAGCATAGTAGTGGTCAGTCAGGGTCATTTTCCACAGGACACATTTGGCAATGCCTGAAAACATTTTGGTTATCACAGTTGGAGACTGGGAATGGCTGCTGGCATTTAATGGGTTAAGACCAGAAATACTGCTACATATCCTGCAGTGCACAAGGGCATCCCTCAACACACACGCATCTCTGAACCCCAGATGTGACTCTTCCATCAAGAATTTCCCCAGCATCCTCTTTTTTCATCCTGCTGAGAGGAAAGCGGGGGTGGACAAGGCATATCAGCTTCTTAGAAACCCTGACCTGTATGATGTGTATATCACTTCTTCTCAGTGGTACTCTTGAGGACACATCTGACTGCAGGACATAGGATAGTTAGATTCTGGATGGATAGCTACATTTTTATGATGATCTCCTACTCTAGAGGGATCAAGAATTTTGTGAACATATACCTCATTTGGGACCCCATATGTCTCCCTGGAACCAAATAACTCTACACTTTTCTTTCCACACACAGTGAACATTTTCCTTGCCAAGGTGACAAATTAAACTCCCATCTGTATTCAGAACAATAACCAGGACATTTAGTGATACTTCAACTTCTTTATGTGTTCTAGATGAAGTGTCCCCACCACTCAAATCCAAATGAAGTTGCAGGTAACGATGGATAATACCAAGAGATGTTTTTCCATATGAAATCCTGCAGTGCAGGCATGAGGGGACCTCTTGCCTTCCCATTGAGGGACGTTCCCTATATTCCCCTGAATCTGTTCTCCCTAAGGAGGCCCTGCCTTCCTCTGCAACCTGTCCTCTGTTTCCACAGTCAGGGAAGTGCTTCTTTGTTCAATTCTTCTTAGAGCACATCTGAAATGGACACTGGGAATGTGTCCTCCTGAAGATTGAGGGATTGTCTACCTGATTCTGGGTTTGGGGCCAAGACGTGATTTGGAGAAATAATATGCTACACTTACAGGTCTTCTTATCTATTTACTGCAGTCGCCTCCCTATGCCAGTAATTCCAGGTAAAGTCTCTTTGTAATTCTCAAGCATGGTCAATTTCCGCTCCTATTCACATATATGCTCTCTCTCTTATAAACCACTTTGAAACCATTTAGCACAATTTGGTGAGATGGAAACACCTTTAATCTGCTCTTTGCCAGAGGGTACGGATTCTCTCTAAGTGAGACTTCTTAATGGACCATGTTGTCCAAAGCTGGTTTTTTTTTTTTTTTTTTTTTCCAGTCTTTCTCATTTTGCTCTTTAGATTGAGCCAGGTTCCACTTTTACAAGGTTCCACATCTCTGCACTCTCTCTTTGGCCTTTATATTTCATTTCAAAAAGTTAACACTTGCTCAGTTTCACCTTCTGTTGAATTAAGAAACCACCAGCACACAATACTAAGAGTTTTCTAACTTCATGTCCTGAAGCCACAGGTTGAGCCGACATGCAGCGTGCAGTCCAAGTTATCACTGCCGACAGCTACACTAATGGGTCACCCCACAAAAGGAGTGCCAAAACGTGGTCTTCTCAGACTCTGATATATGTTGATTCTGTGATTAGATTACTAAAACAGTATTGCATGTGTTAGTTTCTGTGTGTATTTGCACCCTGAGGACTATAGAGTACTTGATAAGAATAGCAACCACACATAGACAAATCATGTTGCAATTCAGAATGTTGGAAGTTTAAAAAAAGTTCAAAACTTTACAAAAAGAAAAAAATAAAAGGCCATAGTTATCGATAATTTTTCTATTTAAAGGCCTAAATATCTCTTTTAACTGCATAATATAAATTCACAATGATGGAAGGAAGTAACCACTACTGTTAATGTAAGAACCCTGCTCTGCATGAATTTTGTAGTATGTATAAGGAAATAATAATCAGAAACATAAAAGTCTTCCCATTGTCTATATTGAATGCAGGAGGAGACAAGAAATATTGTCAAAGTACCAAGGCATTATAATTTTGATCCTATTTTCATATACAGTTGAAGTGCAATTCATAATTAGATATGTGGGGACTTCAAGAGTATTCACAAAATTGGTTTAAAAATCAACACCTACATGTAATAGAGAATATGTAGTAACTTTGGACTGCAAGATAATTCAAATACAACCTAAAAAATACAGACAAGAATAAATGATAGAGTATCACATTAGAGTGGAAATCAGGATGACTTGTAGATACTTAGTACTCCTAGATGTGGTTAAAAGAATACAAATCTTAAATACAAATTGTAAAAATAGGGTTAGAATTGGAAGAAGAGAAATAACACTTAGAAAAATTCTTGTAAGTGAATGGATGCTAAATAAATATGGTACGTAAGTGATATAATATATTATATTAAGTTAAACAAAACCAAGTGCACTTATAATGAAATTCAAATGCCAGACTGTGTGGAATCAGATGCTTTAGTACAACTGACAGCCACACAGGAAGTGTGTTCACATTCACTACTCAATTCTTTCCCATGGTCCTTTGCTGAGTGTAAATGAGAACATCTGGGGGCAGATTAGGAGAACTGAGGCAGACCAACCTCCAGGGGTGTCTGAGGACAGGAAAGGTGAACTGGGGAAGTTCACCAAAAACTCATGTTTTACATTGAGTTGAGGTGGTGGCCACTTACTGCTTTGGGGAATGCAAAACTGCCAAGAGACACACATAGGAGCAGAACTATTTGACCTTCTGAATGCAGGAGGCCTAAGATGCAACCTTTGGGGCTCCAAATTCAAGGTCTGCTTAAGGAAATTCCTAAACAAAGAATTATCTCTAAACCAAACAACAACTAAAGCAACAAAGAAGCCCCAGTCCCAGGCAGTCAGAGACTACATTGACTCAAATCCCCAAATCAGAAGCCTAAAAAGGAAAGGCCTTGAAAATTTCTGTATGGCGTTGTTAGTACAAATGTTTGATCAACAATTACAAGATGTTTAATGAAAGTATGAAATCAAAACTTGAAGTTTCAACACAATGAGCCACAGAAATGAGTAAGATATTGGGATTTTCAAAGAATTTTAATCGTGTTAAGTATTTGAGAGAGCAAAAAACATATAGGAAAATATGAGACATTTCAAGAAAGACATAAAAACCAAAACAGGAGAAATGACTTGCTAGAAATATGTAACATGTAATATGTAATATGCTAGAAATATGTAACATCAGAGGTGACAAATTCTTTTGACAAACTTATCAACTAACTGAATGCAACAGAACAAAAGTTTCTGTAATTTTGAAGTCTAGGCAATAGAAATTAATAAAACAAACCTAAAAAGAAAAGCAAATGAAAGAAAAATGAGATCACCATCCATGATTTGAGTAACAGTAACACATGGTATGATACATATGTAATTGGACTTCCAGAAGGAAAAGGAAGATAAACAGCATAAAAAATATTTGAGGAGCTCATAGTTGAGAAATTTCTGACACAGATTAGTCAAAATTCCATCTAAAGTGTTTTTAAACTCAAGCAGAAATATTGCAAAGAAATTCACACCAAGATATAGTATATTTAGGGTTTCTTGGGGGAAAAACTATAGAATAAAATATTAAATTATCTAGAAAGGAAAGTCAAATAACAACAGGAGAGCAATATAAAAATGGTAGGAGATATCAGCAAAAAATCTGATAAAGTCATCTTTAAATAAATAATACTGAATATAACAAAAAGGATGATATGAAAGGAAATTATACTTTCATAATAGTATTATATAGTAAAATATTTTGTAGCTTGATGAGTTAAGCTTAATATTAGAGTATGTTGACACAAGTTTTAAAGGCATAGAAAACGAGTCAAGAGAAGAAATAAATGGAATTCTAAAGAAATACACCATTAACTATTCCATGAAAAAGGAAAAAAAGAAGGATAGAGGAATAAAACATGGCAAAAATAGAAAGTGTGCTATAATACATGAGATTTAAATTCAAACATGTAATTACATTAAGTGTAAACAGATTAGAATTCCAAATTAAAAGACAGAGATTGTCAGCTTGATGGAAAGCCAGAAAAAAAAATTATATATATACACACACACACACACACACACACACACACACACACATAAATACGTATACACACATATATATATATATGTGTGTATATGTAAATACACACACTTACATACTTACATGCAGGTATATAAATTATAAATAAGAAACACATTCTACATATTCAAATAGCAAACATATTTGAAACCAAACAAATTATAAAAAAGGAATATTATGACAAAGACTACCATAAGAGTGTTGATATGGTCATATTAGCAGCAGAGTAGTAAATTCCAAGATGAACAGTATTATCAGAGTAGTGTGTTTCATAATAATTAGTGTTAATTTATTAAACAAGATCCATATTTAAAAAAATGTTCCCCTTAATAACAAAGCTTCTCCAAATTGATCATCACAAAAGGATCAATAGAAAATGCACAGCCACAATAAAACCTTACCACTTGCTCCTCAATAACCAATAGACAAACTAGGGAACTAGGTAAGCATAGAGAGGCTCTGAACAACACACAGTGACTGGGTCCACCTTGACATTTATAAATGAGACACCTAACATCTCACCATCCTCAACTGCCTGTGGAGAATTCACTATATAAACTGGAGCTGTTCCACTGATTAAATATCAAAGGACTAAAAACTCTTACAACAGGGGCATATAAATAGAAATATAGTAAGATAAAAGCTGTGGCAAAGCATCAATATATGAAAAGAAGTTATATGCAATAGATTAAAAGAGGAAACAATAGAATATGAAAAGAATGCATTTATTTTCTAAATGGCGTATGAATTAAATAAGAAATCACAAACTGAATTATAAAATATTTTGAACAGAGGGAAAACATAAAAATTGTAGGATGAAGCTAACACAATCCATAGTGGCAAATTAAAAAAAAATTTAGATGTTCCTAGACCTTTATTTTATTTGTTTATTTATATGTGGTGCTGAGAATTGAACCCAGTACCTCACACATGCTAGGCAAGTGCTCTACCACTGAGCCATAACCCTAGCCCCATAGCAGCAAATTTTTAGCCTTCAAAACCAATAGTAAGCAAGAAGAAAAGCATAAAGTCAATGGTCTATAAAGTCATCTTAATAATATAGGAAAAGATGAGAAAATTAAATACAAATCAAGTAAAATAAAAGATACAATGTATAAAAGTAGTAATTTATGAAATAGAAAAGAGGTAACTAGAAAAAATTAACAAGATTGAAATTTAGTGCTGTAAAATATGAATGAACTAAAGCATTTGACCAGACAGATCCAAATAAAGGGAAAAAATTAAAAAGGAATGAGAAAGAACAAAACTGTAAATTACTGATATCAGGGATGCAAGAAGGAATGTTACTATTAAAACCACAGACATTAAAAAGAAACATTAAGAAAAAGTTTTCTATGAATTTTATAATTTAAATGGAACATTAAATTCAGCTTCTATGAAAATTGACACAATGAATAGAATATAAAAGTTCCTGTGTTCTTCTGAATATAAAACAGAAGAAAAGTTCATTACGTGAGGAAAAGTCTAATATATTCAAAAATTTGGAAGAAATTCTATCAATACTATCCAAACTCCTACAAAAATGGAAGAGGAGGGGATATGTCGCTTATAGAGGCTGTGGTTGTTTTGATTCCCAAGCCAAGAAAGGATGCTCTGGGGGTAGAAAATAGCAGGTTGACATGGTTCATGAACATTGACTCAAAACTCCTTAATAAAACATTAAAAAACTGCCTTTAAAAATACACGAAGATGATACTATGATTAAATGACTTTCATCCCAGTAATGTAAGTTTGTATCATAATCCATTTAATAATTAACCACATGTATAGATTAAAAAAAGAAATACAGTAGTTTAAATAGGTGTAGAAAAATAATAGACAAAATTCAATATCTGTTCTGAATAAAATTTTTCAGAAAAATGAAAACAGTAGAATGGGGTGAAACCAACTCAGCCTGTTAAAAGGAATGTAAAACCACAGCTACACCAGCCTAGAGTGAACAGTGTTCCAGATGGTGAGACATTTGACATTTCCTCCTGGAGGGAAGCATGACCACTATACATGCTCATGTCCCTTCTGTGAGCACTGGATGGCTCTTCATATTCCTGACAATATGGCATAAAACCAAGAGAAAACAAAACAAAACAGAAGCTTAAAGTTTTGAGCAAGAAATAAAAATCTTCTAATTATCATGTGACATAAATGTGTACATAGAAAATTCCAAGGACTCTATAGGAAAGGAAATTAAATGTACTTTAGCAATTCTAAAGGATACAAATGCCTTACACAAAATTATATCATGCACTGACAATGAACTATATTAAACTCAAACCACAAAGTACTTGGGAATAAATTTAACAGATGATTTTCAGCATCTGCACAGTGAAATACATAATATATTCCTGTGAGAATTAAAGAAAACCCAAATTAATGGTAAGACAAAACATACTCGTGAATGGAAAAGCTTATATTTTAAAGGTCTGTTATCCCTAAAGTGATCTATAAATTCAACACAAACTAAATCAAAGTCTAAATGGGCAGGCCAAGTATTATACAATTTAGTTTTGGTAAAGGAATAGGCAATTAAATTAATGGACAGAAGAGGGAGTAGTAAAATGAAACCATGAATATTTGATCAAGCACGACAAGGGTCAATGGGGAATGGACCTTTGAAAAACAAATAATATTAAAACAACTGGATAATTATCCTTAAAAATGAAGTACCATCTATGCTCTCCTTCATACCCAAATTTATTTTCAGGTAATCACTGAAATAAGCTTACACACCAAAACTATGCAGCAAATAGAAGAAAAATAATAGAACATCTATATAAACTATTGTAGTCAAAAAACACGAATATAAGTAATTATAAAAAATTTCATGAAAATCAGAAGATTCTGCTCATCCATGATTATTGATAACAGGAAAATATGTGAAACTGCCTAATTCAAATTTATGGAAGATCTAATAATGTAAATCTGTTATAATACATAATAAGAACAAATTATAGTGTGATCATATTTATGAATATATACACAAAATATTAATATTACCATCATCGGCACTTTGAAACTGCAGAAAAATACATTTTGTTGCCACAATGTACAGAATTAATCATCAAAAAATATCTATTATCATAATTCATTACTTCCAAAGAAAGCTCTTTAACTGTTCTTCACACAAACTAAGAACTTCACAAATATTTACATTGAAAAGAAAGATTAAACTTATTTCTTCGTGATAATCCGCTGAGCAATGGAATAAAATTGATACAATTGTCGACTAGTTAAACTCCCAGAAACACAGAATAAATACTTTTTTTTAGATAATATCCTAGTTAAAAATATCTCCATAATAATGTAATACCACTGCCAAAGTTATCTTCTGTCTAGAGCTATTTTATTTCATAAAACAAGATACAGGAAGAATACATGTAATAATTTCATGATTTTCAAAGTTTTATTAATTTATAAACAAATGCTTTCAATCCTGAGTACTTGCTACTACCAATTTTCAAATTTTTAGGACTAAAATTTGAGTTCAAAATATTGGTTTGTACAAGAATGCCATCAACATCAACTATTCTTTCTGTTTAGAACCCAGTGAAAAATGAAATAATTACTACATTGATTTGCAGCAGCAAGAACAATACAAAGAAAATGGAAATGAATCTAACGAGAAAGGCTCGGGACAATACGATTAAAATCAATAAAACTTTATTAAAGGTTTTAAGGAAGCGCTCTATGAACAGAAACTGTATGGGATTAAATGTGTAGCAATACAAAATATTATAGAAATAAATGTGCCTCTCAAGTGAAGCTAGAAATTCATCCTGCAGCCTGCTAAAATGAAGACTGAATTAATACCAAGGTGCATGTTTTTCAAAGTGTAATATGCAAGAACTAGATAACATTTTACAATATCACAGAATTTCATATGACTTTGAAGAGATATCAAAACATACCCATAATTACCCATAAAGTGCATATGTTAGAGAATTATTGTTATTTTCATAGATCAAGGAAACCGAATGCAGATTTTATATGACTTTATTATATGAGAGGATTTAATTTTCAAATCATAGTAAAGAGTAAATAAGCCAATGAATGTTGAAACCATCAATTATCTATAAATAAATAAATAGGCATAAATGATAGGCATTTAAGGAACATTTATTTTAAATACATTTATCTGATTATTAAAATAATAGTTTGATAGCAATTTTTAAAAAATTGTTTGCTAAAATGCTATTTATCCTGAACTTTAAGCAAATATTTCCCTCTCATACAGATATTTCCTCAATTCCTTTTTATTTTGTGATATTTTAAAAAATTAAAATAATTGTTAAATGGTTCTGTCATTCTATGAAGATAAAATTCAGGCACTCTTGTTTTCTATAAGTATGGACATTTTGTTTTGCTTTTGAGTTCTATGCTTTCCAAATTTTCTAATTACTAAGGTAATAGTTATCCATGTTGAATGCATGATTGTTTCTATTCTGTTCCTATTTTTCTTGTACAAAATGTATTTTAGTAACTTTTTGAAGTTAATTTTATGTGGTTTCATTATATTTAAATTTCCATTTGAAGCTCTTATTTATCTTCTTTAAATGTTCCTAAGGTCTTTCCTTGGCTTGATCCACTGTGAATTTTTCAAAATAATTTGGAAAGACTTCCTTTTATTTATAATCATGACCATTTACTAAGAATAGAAATGTTAACATAGGCACAAAATCAACTTCTCACTTTTCTATCCATTCAGTCTTCCAGGTAAAACTATTTGTATTCGTTGCCTTTAAATAAAGTTTCTTTTTGTATGTTAACTGTTATTTTTCCTACTCATTTTGTAACTAAAGTGTATGGTAACCATAAGTTTCATAGGCAGCTATAAGACTCTTTAAGACAATATTAGATAGCAATGGCATACTTTATCTTATTGAAAATACCTAAGTTTTAAGTTTTATAATGAAAAATTTATAGTTCAAACATGCAGTGTATTAAGGGTTGTCATGAACCTTTGATTTATAAAGAAGTTATTAGAATTGTAGGAACACAATAGCCATCTTCAAGTGTCATTTACCTCCATTCACTGCTCTGCTAACTATGGATGCCCTAACTTGTCCCCCCAAATCCAGTTCCTTGTCTACACTGCTACCAAACAGTTCTTTCTAGAACATACTTAGCATGTGTTTCCCTTTTGCTTAAAAACCCTTTGATAGATTTGTTCTTAAAAAAATAAAGTTTTAACTTTAAAAAAAGATGCAGTGTATTCATGAAATAAAATTAAATCCATCTCGAGGCATATGTTTTCAGGTATGAAGGATCAGAGCCCATTCACTGAACTCAGCTAAATGAGCATCACTATTCTTCTCTCACGTGTTCTCCTTTCTTGTTTCTACCTGGTGTTAAATCCTGTCCTCTTGCCACTCTGGAGTAAAATAATATTCAAACAGATTCCGCAGGGCTGGCATGAGTGCAGGTTAAGTCACACCAAGGACAATAAACAGTTAATATTGAGGAACCAGTCACCATCCGAGAGATCACCAGGTAAGGAGAATAATTTGATTGAGCACTTGGATATCTGAGTGTGTGGGGTGTGTGTGAAATGACTTACTTTAAAGCAAATTTGAAAAGGAAATTTCCAGAGAATTTTTGACATTAAGCATATTAATTATTGGGACAGTTTAGTGCATTCCAAGGTGATGACTTTTAGGCTAGTAAATCACAGAAGAAAGAGCACAAACTTCAGTAACTTATTTACAGACCGGGAAACTCCCGGTGCACAATACACCGGTTGTTTGACTTCAGGCTCGTACGTAACAAGCCCCCCATGCTTCAGATTCCACATTTATAAGATGAGGAAAGCACTGAGGCATAGACAGGAGTGCTCAGCCAAACCTTAGATCATTTCCCCTTTTCCTCTCAACCTACCCTTTAGCAGAATAGGTAAATCCTGGTACGTTGGCTAGAAACCTTGGTTTCACTGGGTTTTTTACCTTATAAAAGTACTCGGTTCTTCCTAATACCTAGATTTTCAGTAACTAAAACTATCTCAAGTGCACATTGTATTTGTGGCTCCTCCAAGCATATAAACATTACAGTTATAACCCTATTTACAAGGATGCTCTTACTGAGTTACTGTAAACCAAGCCTGCCATGTGTCATCCACCACTGTACAGTGTGAGAATAATGGGAGATGTTATTAACTCTTGTCTTTCATCTAGTGAGAAAGAACATATGGCTCATTTACACTTATGCAGATGGTACTGGAGCAAACCCCACTACCTTGCAGGTTGGTTCACCGCACACCTGCCTCAGAATACTAAGCCTATAGGTTCCACTTCTCTAATTTGAGACCACCACAGCTATAGAAAAAAGAGACCCTCTTTTTAAAAGATATCAGAATCTTAGCCCTAGAGAAGTGGGAGACAATGTGGGCAACATTTGAACTTACATATATATTTCTGGAGTCATAAATAAGTAAAATGATTTGCAGAAGGTTACATGGCAGAATTAGGTAGAAAACTCCTATATGCAAGTTATTGCTTTTTTCCACCATACATATAAAGGGTTTTCATTTTTTTTCATTCTTATGATTCTGTGCACTAGGTCATATGTAAGTACTAATGAATCTTCTTAGAGTATAAAAAGTTGAACAGTCTCAACTTAGTCTTAATTTATAGCTTAGCTACACAGTTGAAAGTAATTATGGCAACTATAATAATAACCTCTTTTGCTCTATAAAATATGTTTTATGTGTTGTATATTTTATAAAATACACAAGGTAAGTGCTCAATTCAAATAGCATGATGGGTCAATTTTGAATGAACTGTGGATCATATTGGTACATAATGACTGAACACTTGCCCACATTTATCAAATTATGCCATGCACTGGACATTGTTGTATAGACCTCTGCCCATACCAAAAGTGTTATTGTCAAGAATTTGGAAATCTTTCTTATATAGGGAGTGTCTTAATGATTGTTGTAAGGATATTTATATACCACATGCACACTGTACTGGATTACTAGCTTTAGTCTTTCTCTAAATCTGGACAAACTCAACTCCCCAGCTCTGAAAAACAATTTTTATGTAGAAGAGAGAAGGCCCAGTTAGATTCAAATGCAGTAGTGGTCTCAAAGAGGTGGAAATCAGTGCCAAATATGGTGGGGGTCAAACCATTCCACAGTTTTGGCACAACATTTCGTCCACTATTGGTTTGACATGCTGGACTGGAGGGTAAGCAAGACCTCTGTACTAGAAAAGAGTCCTGTCCTTATGGTCTCCGAATTCAAAAGTCCATCAGAGCACAAAGAATAACGAGGGACCATAGCATTTACTGTGATAAACGTTTTGCATGTCTTGGAATAAGTCTATTATAACTAATAGTTACTATTCATTTTGCCACTTTTCAAGATACTACAACTATTTTTATACAGATTTTGGATTATGATAAAATTACTTATAATTCTGCAGTCATTAGCTGAGAAGATACATTATCTTCCATATGAAGTTCTGGTTATCCTTCCATCACAATTAAATATTGGAGAAAGAATTTTAAAAATATAGAGAATAAAAGCTAAGAAGAGAAAGTTGCTTAATATTAGGCAACTTGAGACCTGCCTACATTTATAGATTCTATTATTTACTGAATTTGTCACAATTAATCCGTTTTCTTTACCCATAAAAGTGAATTTTAGGAAACTCATGAAAACATCGTTTTGTAAAAACGTATAATAAAATATTTGCTTTATTATTGTGTGTTTATATAATAAGAATATCTAGTCTGTTTAAAATAATTGCAATTATGAACTTAATTTTTTTACATTTCCAGAAAGTCTTTTTATTATGTCATTAAAAGCTTATAGATGGCAAATTAAGAGATAAAGATTGAGTTGCAACTTTAATTTCCTAAGCTATATAAACTATAAGTAAAGCAGATGCTAGTGTAGAGGTATTTTCCTAGTCTCTCTTTTCTAATTAAGATTTCTCATGTATTCGGTAGATTAATGAAGCGCACCTCTTCTCTTTCTCTGTGTGGTGTAGCGCACACTATTCTCACATAGAGGGCAGCTTCATCCCTCTGAATTGCAGACTCTGCCACTTGCTCAGCCTTCCCCAGACAGACAAAACTGAGCAGAGTCCAAAACATTATAATAACATTTGTCTCCGATGTTGATGAGGGCCAACACATATTAATTTGTCATTTGCCGCATATTTATCAACCAGATTGCAGACTATATCCAGACTGAGGCAGTTAAAAGCCTTTATTAAAAATGATGCTTTTGAAATCTAATTTATTTCAGCATGCATATATTTTTGTCTAATTTTTTCTTATGTCTTGCAAGTTAATAATGTTTCAAAAGTGTCAAATAGAAATGTTAGGCTTTACAAATCTATTATATTTTCTTATTAATTTATTTTTGCACAAGATTATTTTATATTCTTATTTTTGCTATTCAGCCCTGAATACTTTAAAGGAAACTATATGGCCAGTGTTCCTGGTAAAACAGCAGCTAGTAGTTACCATGGCAATCATAATTTTAAAGAACCATGCCTCAGACTTTTAGAGTGGGATATTATTGAGCAAATAAGTTGCATAAGCGAATCAAGGTAAGTAGTCAAATAAATATTTGAACAGAGCTTTTCATATCCCACTCGTGGAAGCAAAAGGGTAAGCGTGAGGTTTTTGTTTACATATGTGGCTAGGCTAATATCTACAATATTGTCGATTCATGAATTATTAAAAAAGATATAAAGATTTTTATGAGGTCAAAGTTCAGTTGCAGAACTCAATGCACACTTAAATCTATACTTAAATCTGTGACTGGAGTAACGCAGAACAGGTTTTAGATTCCCTCCATGTAAGTGTACATGCCCCCCACTGGGATATTTTAAAGTCCTATCTTTGTCTAACCCTTTGCAACTTGCAGTCATTGTTCCAGGTGCTCTAAGACATGTAAACATTTAGAGATGGATGCAGTCAATGCCTACTGGAAGCTTAAAATAGAGCGAGGAAACAATAGGAAAATAAATAGCTATGGAATTACAAACATTGTAAATTGTTGGTTCAAATAATAAGTATTACAGGAAACAGGTGAAATTATCAAGCTCCAATCTTGACAGTAAATGTCAGAGAAAAGAGGAAGGCTTGGTTGCATGTGTCATCTCAGCAAACAAGTGGACTCCTAATGCTGCTACTTACTATCATTGAATCATCTGCAGAGTTCTTTTTCTTCTCTAACTTCATTTATTGATCATCAAGTAACTGTTTTTCTTTGCTAGGAATATCATAGCAAGGTACCATGGACTAGGTGGTTTAGACAGTAGAACATTTTATTTTCTCATGATTCTGGAAGTCAGAAGTTTGAAATTAATGTGTCGGTGGGGTTGGTTTCTCCTGAGACTGCCCTCCACGGCTTGATGATGGTCATCTTCTCTTTCTTCTTGTGGTCTCTTGTGTCTGTGTGACTGTATTCAAATTTCCTCTTTTTATAAGTATACAAATCAGATTGGATTAAGGTCTTCCGGTGGCCTCATTTTAACTTAATTGCCCTTTTAAAGACTATATTACCAAATACTGTCATATTTTAAAGGCATTAGGGGCTAGGACTTTAATATTAAATTTTGCGGTGACACAAGTCAACACATAACAGTGACTAATCATATGGGTGTTATTTGACTATTACATTAAAATATGATAATGTATGTGAAAGCATATTGTAAACAGAAAATGATTAACAAAGATTAAATTATACATTAGGCAGGGTACAAAAGACCAACTGCTGTACTAATTCATCTGTGGGACACAAAACCATACACCCAACATCACAGGACATTCCACGAACACGTACTATTTTTATATTGCTATGTATCGGTTACATTTTAATTTAAATTAAGGAAGAAGGGTGATACAAACTCAAGAAAAATTCAGTGTGAGTGTTCCTGGTGAGGATGTGGCATACTGAGGACAGGTCTGTTCCATCACCTTCTAGGGTCTTGAGTCCTTCACTGTTATGTGTTTAGAAGACCCAGGTGAGGAAGAGGGTATAGCAGACGCCTAGGGAGACTCTCTGGGACTCAGGCCTGCAGGTAACATCCTTCACTTCCATCATTGCGGCATTGGTGAGGAATAGGCACATGGTCCTCAATAACCCCTAGGAGTTTGGGTCATCTGGTTGTCACTGAGCAAAGGGAGAAAGAACACAGCTATTCTCCATGCTGGCGAAAAGTGAAAGAGAAAACGTTTGATGAGTTGATAAAAGATAGCCACCCACTGCCACAACAATTATCAGTCTATTTATTTTAGTTGGAGTTAAACACCTAAGTGGACAGGCAGAGACAACCATGGGACGGAGGTCGTAATCCTGTGAAAGTGGATATGTGATCAATGAGCAGAAAAACGTAAGTCATCTCAAGTAGATGACGTCCCATGCAGAGGTGGGGAATCTCGCCCTGGGGGAACTGGATGTAGGTCTTCATCCCCCCATATTTTGACTGAGAAGCAATTTTTTTGTTAAATTATCTGAACTCTCTAAACTTTGTTTTTTTTTTTTTCCCCACAGGAAATTATTCATAAAAATACTCCATACTATTATACCATACCCTTTGAATATTTTTGATCAGAATTAAAATGGAGAATATGGGTTTAGTAATTTGCACATCTTCTGTTGCTTTATAAGCACTCAATTAAGATTCAATAATATTAAGGGAAATTGGAACAATTAACATAGATGTGCCACCAAAACATGTGTATATATTCTTCCTGTTTCCTGATTAATGTATTTATAAACCAAACAGGTTGTAAAGAAAGCTATGAAAATAAAGAGAGCACAGACAGCTTTAGGAGACCTTGGTAACTACTTGGAAAACTACCAGTGGTTTAGCCTTGGCACTTGACCAGTTCTTCATTTTTCAAAAACTTTGGTAGTTTATGCTTCAGAGTCCTGGGGCAATTTCTTGAGTACATATTGCTAGATGACTTCTAGGGTTCATTATGAGAGAAACCCTTCCCACCTCTTGCCAGTCAGAACTCTTTTCAATATTCATAAGATTAACTTGCTTAATTAGACACACAGAGCTTCAGTTCTGCTCTGAGCCAACCTAGAAGTCCAGTAGAACCATTGACAAAATTTGAGCCTAGGAAATTCTAGAATTTAACTGCAAACATGCTAGGGCCTCAGAGACAACAGTGGTAGACCAAGGGTTAGACTAGGACCATTATACACAAAACTTGTTTAAAAGTAACTAAAATTCAAAAAATAACACAGCAAAATAATCATTTGCATGGGTGCTTACTAGAGTCTCACTCAGGACTTTGACACCATTATAAATCAAAATGTCAGCACTATGACTTTTATATAGAAACGAATAGGCAGCCAGAGAGGGCTCCAGAGCACAGCTGGTATATGCTTTGCAAATCCCATGACCTTATGTATATTGCCACTGTTGTGCACCAGCTGGGGTTTCTGGGTGTCACTCAACATTTTGATCCCAAAGCAGATTATTATAATTAGTTCTCACTCACTTATGGTCCAAACCTCAGAAACTCTGAATAAATAAATGAAGTTTTATCTAGAGGCCTGATAATTTAGTAAAATACCATTTCTTACACATAAAAATATCTCTAGACAAATCTGTGTAAAAATATCCAAAACTTTGAGTTACAATGTAAAATAAAGTAAGTTAAGTAAGGTCTATCTACCTAAATCTCTATGAAAGCATCCAAATTGACACCTGCGTTTGGTGTGGCATATGTGAGTACTAAATTTTAATATTTGATCATGAGTTATATTGTAATTCTTGTTTTATTCTTTGTATTCTAGCAGTACTAGGGAATAGTCAAATTAACTAAACCAGGTTAAGGATTAAAAATAACAACATAATAAAAATGGATTATTTTCTTCAGGATCACAAGTATTACATTTATACTCAGATTATATTTACATGTGAAAATGGCATATGAAAATTTAGTATCATCTACCTCGCCAGAAATATCAAAAGACAAAAAAGGCACTTGGAGCATGTCGAGTTGGATTAAGTGAAGTTTTGTTACATCATATTAATCTATTAGGATAGTCAAAACTTTCTCAGGTCTATTTTTGTCTTGTGTTATGTGAAATGGTGGAAAACACATTCTGAATCTGAGACTTACGAAGCAAAACCAGGTACTCTTGGCAGATGGATGTTACCCTGAATGCTGAGATAGCTTCATCTTCTGGCACAGGGGAAACTATTTTTAAGTTAAATAAATGTAAGTGCTTCAAATTTGCTCCTTCAGGATTTACTGAGTATTTAGTGTGTGTTGACTTTGTCAAGGTATTGGAAATACAACTGTAAACCCAACTCCTTAGAGCTCACCTTCTGACTGGGAGAAAGAAAATAAATGCCCGTGTTGATGGTGTGCGAGGGCCCCGGAGGGAGCTCCCACCACAACTTGGTCTTTGCTTGCACGTTACTTGGGATGTGGTCTCTTCTCAATGCCTAGTTCTCACCGTGCGGGGTCAGCAGATGTTTTGTGTGGTCACTTCTTATCCAGGCTGACTGGGTGGCTCTCTCCTCCCTCTTCTCATCATGACAAGGAATTTAAAAAAAAGGCAAACTGCAATTTAAATGGGCCTGTAACCCTGAGTCTCCCAGAAAAGAAAAGTACAGTGACCAGGAGTACCTGTTTTTACTAAAATGTGAGAGACACAAAGAGTCATTGTGCTTGAGCTGTTGTCCATCTGGTGGTCTGTTTTACTGCAGTTCTGTTCAGGTTGTCTATTACACAGGGGACAATGGAACAGCAGAAGGGCAACGGGATATCTGGGCAGCAGTTCGGGGCTTTCAGTTTTCAGATGAGCTTGTCATGTAAAACAGCCTGCATGATCAGTGGATGATGACACATAGTGGGGGGTGGGAAGGAGGTAAGAATGGAGGAAAGAGAAACTGTGTAGAGGGAACAGAAGGGTGGGAGGGGTGGAAGGGAAAATATAATGGAATGAATCAAACACTATTATTCTATGTAAAAGTATGACTACACAAATGGTATGCCTTTACTTCATGTACAAACAGAGAAACAGGATGTATCCCATTTGTGTACAATAAAAATAAATTAAAAAAAAAACAGCCTACGTGAGTACAATAGCGAATGCCTTGACCCAGTGTGCTCCCCTCCATTGATGCACTAGGTAAATGTCACCCCACCCAACCAAGCTTCAGCAGTTGCTCCCCACTCTCCTGAACGAGCAACTTTCTGTCCTCTCTCTAGTACACCTTCTTATTGGATCAGTCATGCAGCCATTTCACCAAGTGTATGCCCCCATCTACTGAAACTATTTATACGACATTCTACAACTGCAGAGTGCTATGATCATTTACGGAAACTCAGCCTATAAGACTCTTTTTTTTTTTTTTTTTTTTTACATTTTCTAACTATTCAATGCTGGTATGCAAATGTGAAAACATAAAACTTCTTGTAGGCTGAACTTGTGTCCATGAACTTATTTATTCCAAGAGCATGTTAGTGGCAATAATGACAACATTTCTTTCTTGCTTGCTTAGCCCTTTAACTTCATTTATTTATTTTTTCCTTTCTCAAATGCACTGGCTAGAAACTCTACTACAATAAAGGTGGGATAGTAGGTATTTTTAGTTCATTCCTATCCTCAGAGGGTAATCTTTCAACATTTTACCATAAAAAATGATGTTAGAAATATCTAGATATACGTCACATGGAAGTAGAATATTGAGTTTTTTGATTTCTGAACAAGAATAAATGGATTAATAATGATATATATAGGAAATGTGTATATATTCAAACACATGACAAAAACGTGTCTATACCAGGAGAATCTATGGAGATCAGAACAGGAGCTTCGTTAGCAGAGGTTCAGGCAAGGAGGCAACTTTTTCCCTCTCTGAATTCTGGCTCAACTTTGTGAGAGGAGCTGCTCACCTGCTCCTTAAATAACTGCTTCAATTGTTCATTCCTCAAGGTATGGATGATGGGGTTGAGTGTTGGGGTCACCACAGCGTTGAGGAATCCCACCATCTTGTTCTGGTCCTCCACCTGGCCATGCTTGCCTGACTGGATATACATCAAGATGCAGCTGCCATCGAAGAGTGACACCACAATTATGTGGGAGGACGTTCAGGGTGGTGTGCTGGAGGCCGTCATGGCCAGAGGGCCCAGGAGGCAGAAGGTGGCTATCATAAACCCCAGGAGTTCTATCAGACTTGTATCTACACATATGAGTTCCAGGAGTGGAAAGTTGGCAGGGAAGAAACAGTTGATGATACCGGAGCCACAGACTGGCTGCTGAAATGTGGTGTAACTTGGAACACGTGTGAGAAGGAACCCTGTCATCCATAAGCAGAACACTAGCTTGACACACACCGTTGGCATAACACAAGGGGTTACAAATGTCCACACACCTGTCAAAGGCCATTGCTGCAAATAGAAGAATCCTGTGGTGCCAAGGGAGAGATTGAGGAAAATTTGTAGGAAGCAGTCAGCTAGGGAGACAGTCTTGTATCCTGTGAGGAAGTTGGGAAAGATGTGAGCATCCTGGGAAAGATGACTGAGGTGAACCAGATTCCCAAACAGCAAAGTTACAGAGGAAGTAGTTATGGGGGTGTCGAGGCTCCTGCAGAGGACCAGCCTTGAGACATTAACTCAGCCCTCTTCCTTGAACCATCTACTTACCACAGCTTTCCAGAAGCCACGTTCACCAGCTTTTATTTTCCCCTATTTTTCTTTCTTCTTTCATTTTTCTTGTTCCTCCTCATCTCCATGTTTTTTTAATGTTTATTGTCCCTCTGTTTAATCCTTGAATGCCTTCTCTGCTCTGTCCTCACCTCTGTGTATTCAATGCAGTCTCCCAGATGGAGAGCCATCTGTGTTCTGCTCATTCTCCAGCCTGTGTGTCCAAATCTTACCTCTCTCATGGACTTCAGATTGGTAGAGCCATTTTCTACAATGTCCAGAAACACAAGTGCATGTGCTGGATCTGCTCTCCTGAATGTCCTCCATTCTCTGTCACATTCATCCCCCTTCCTGAAGTCGTTAATGGCTCTAAATTTGATGTCATTGACTCCTCAGTTCAATTGTCTGTAGCCTCTTACTCCAACTTGTCAATAAATCCTGACAGTTACATTGTATAGGATTCCAGCCCTTCTCCTGCTCCTGACTCTCTGCCACCCCCTCCAAATTACAGTAACGCCTCAATAGTGTCAATCTGGGCTCCTTGCTTCTATCACTGTCCCTTGATGTCTTCTCTCAAAAAAAGAGCCAGAGTACTTGAGCTGAGACGTCGCTCCTCACTCAAATGTCCTTAACATCTTCCGTCTCCCTCAGAGTGAAATGAAAGACTCTCATGGCTCTGAATCCCACAGGGCCTAGGGCCTCTCCACCTCTTCTGCCTCCTTCCTGTCTTCTGTACTGCAGGCACCAGGGCACACAGGGAGATAAGGAGGCCTCGGATGAGCATCAGATGCCAGCACTCCCCTGGGGTTCACTCCCTTGGGAACCACAAACATGAACAAGGCAGCTCCTCATTTTTTGCAGATTTACTCAGAAATCACCCTCCCAGGGAGATCATCCTTGGTTACCCTAAAATTCACCCAAAATCCTGACAGTTCATGTCCCCTTTCATAACTTTATACATTCCTTTCTACAGTATAAAATCTCTGCACACACACACACACACACACACACACATACACTCACATACACACATATTTCAACATCTTTGCATATTTATAAAGTGTGTGAAAACAGAACTTTTATCTGCTTTTTTCACTGCTGTTTTCCCAGTGCATACAACAGAATGCAGAACATAAAAAACACACAATAGATATTCCAGGAATGATTGACCTAAATCATTAGAGAATACTTTAATTTTATATTTCGTCTTTGTTAATGTTATGTTTATATAATCAAAGGTAATACTCTCATCTATGCATATTTCTATCTTGCTAAATTATGAAACACTAAAATACTTTGAAAAAAATAAAAGCATAGTTTTTGTCAATTATGTTCAATTGTATATATAAAAATATCATGAAAACATTACAAAGATTTAAAGTTAACTTGCCATTTTCTGTCAATTGCATTCCAACATAAAGACAACAATTCTAGCATGTCTGTGGTAAAATAATAAATGGCAAACTTCAAAAACTTAAGATGAGTGATTGACAGTTCTCCTTTTCATGAGCTTTCCTTTAAAAATGGAACTTAATCAAAACTGACCTCAAAACATTCTTATATGAATTTTTGACAATTTCTATCCAACCCTATATTAGATAGGATTCAAAACCAGTGTGACAATATATTCAATATATTGAATATATATTTTTCATTATCTAATACAATTTCAAATAATGGTGCTGCTTCCTTTGCCATTATAATGGCTCCTTATTAAAGGGTCACAAATGTACTTTGTGAATAATCAGGTTGCCTTCTGGAGTTGCAGGGTCTTTTATGAAGTACATTCCGTTGCACATGACATTTTCTAAATATACATTTGAATGTGTAGGTGATTCAGTCTTTTGTTCTATAAATACAATTTATTTGTAAGTCTTGAAGTGGAAACATAACAGTTAAAATGTTCAGACACTAAGTTGTTGGTGTAAATGTGTAAGTTTAAAAACCACACCCAAAGATATGACCTTAAGCAAAGCTTCTTGAGTTACTTCACACCAGGGAGACATAGGTCTAAATGTCTGATTGAGTAAGCTTCCATTTTACTTTAAATCCCTTTTGAAGTTCACATCCATATAAAGATGAGGAACCCAACCCAAATGGATTCCATTCCAACATCAAAAAGTGTTTCGTCTGAAATTTTGTTGTGTCGAAGACTGTTTAGATTAGTTCTAGACATCCTACGGTTCTCTGGTTTTATCAAAAAGGAAACATGGCAAGAGCTTAGAGTATTTTCAGTCAGTCAGACTCTGGTAGTGAATTGGAAAGGCAGTAGGAATCCCCGTAGTTTTATTGCTCTGTGGGCCCTGCAGCCACTTTATGAGACTGAGGCAGGGAGTCTGTGTGCAGGTGGCTACTGGCTCCTCTTCAGTAGCGACCCAAGCCTGTAGTCTGGAAAGGAGGCCAGGTGGTCCCTGAGGAATTATGGAAGGAAACCATGCAGAAGTTGAAATGAGAAAAACCTGGGGAATAAATGCTAAAGCATGTGTCGCGCGGGCGAGCTCTCCAGAAAGAATGCCAGCTCAGCAGAA
The DNA here is from genome assembly GCF_902686445.1 of Sciurus carolinensis. Taxonomy (NCBI): domain Eukaryota; kingdom Metazoa; phylum Chordata; class Mammalia; order Rodentia; family Sciuridae; genus Sciurus; species Sciurus carolinensis. The sequence goes on along the minus strand of NC_062217.1, from coordinate 7,568,184 downwards.
ATCTGGTAACTAGGCCAGGCAGCCAGCGGTCTTCTTAGGCTAAATTATTCTTGCAAAATTCTTCCCTATCTCATCCTTTACATCCAATTCTGCTGTATTTTCAAACATGCAGGGAAAAAAAATTAAATATAAATTTGGGAAACAGACTCAAATTCAACAAATTCAATGTTACATATTTATACAGACTTTGGCTTCAATTCTTTCCACTGAAAGAATTCTGCTGAAATTGACAGGTGATTGATGTTTAATTTTCAGTTTCATCACTCATCTTAGTTTCAGTGTAATTTAGATCGTGCAACAATATAAATGCACTAATAAATAGTTTTCGTTCATATTTCAACTTTTCATATTCAGATTTTATAAGAATCCATGGCTGGAGATTCTGTTTTAATTGCTAAGGCTTTATGGACATCATACTTTGTGTCAGTTGATGCAAGACAGCTTACCACCCTTGACCTTTGACAGCAAAGGACCTGTGCTGATGAACCAAGAATAGACTGCAGAAACATCTGTTGATGGCCTTCATAGCACAGGGTGTATTTTTTAGGATTGAAAAAAGAAATTAAAGAGATACATTCTATGTATTAGTTGGTTCTGTCTTTTTGATAGCATGATAAGGCTCTGGAGGCAGATGAGTTGGTTCATAGTCCAATAGTAATTTGTTTACTGAACATTTGTAAATGGTAGGCACTTTATGAAACATTTTATAAATAAATCATCTAATTAATTTCTCATAACAATGCTAAGTGGCAGGTACTATCACTATCTCTATTTTATAAATAGACACACTAAATCTCTGAAGGCTCACTCACTTGTCCAAAACAGTACTCTGAGGACAGCAGGGCTGGACTCTGAACTCTGAATCAGAAAATTCAAACATGGAACACACCAAAGTGTTAGTTTCTTTCTAGTCATATGGTTTTAAAACATATTTTAAGGCAAGGTGGGGTTGCTACTTTGAATGTTATTTTTAATGACACGATATTATACATATATACTTAGAGTGTTATTTGCTATCTACCTGGACCTATTTTTCTTCTTCAATGCACAAAGTTACGTTTACCTTAACACAGTGCATTTCTTTCCAGACCAGTCCCATTGCATTAGGAAATGCACATATTCTTCTTAACCCTCTTGACATTCTCAAGATTTACCTAAGTTATCTGTATTTAATTGTATAAATATATTAAAATTCATCCTTTTCTCTATTAAAATATAAAATCAGGTTGTTTCTACATTTTCCTATACCAACTGATTCTGTAACGAGCCTGCTTGTTACTTTAAAGTACATATGCAAATTTTAAGCCCAGGTGATTGGTAGCCAGTCAATATGCTCTTCCTGTGGGAGCCTTTCTCTAGGGTGACATGTGGAAGCAAGTCTGGCGTAGGGGTGCGGTGTTCTTTCTGGTTGCTGTGTACCCATGGTTTCTCCCCAGAGTTAACAGTAAAGTGCCTTTTTGGACTCTTTCCATACATGTTCACCATGGCTCCCGATGTCAGTTTGCTTACTTTAAGAAATAAAACTGTCTACCACTGTAACAGTTGCAATATAGTATGTCATCAGTGATGTGATTGATATTTTTCTGATGTCCATAAAGTTGAGATTCTTTCTTGGTAACTATTCAGGATATTTTTTTCCATACACCTATTTGCTTATTTGTTTGTCCTAAGATCTGAAGGGAATTGATATAGTCAATGATCATTTTAATAAATGGGAAGCAAGTTTAGGGACAGGATGAAATCAGAGAAACTGATGTGGGAATCCACATCACCGCATGTGTGTGTGTGTGTGTGTGTGTGTGTGTGTGTGTGTGTGTGTGTAAGGCTGTACATGGTGAGAATCTACTCTCCCAGCAAATTTCACATGCAAAATAAAGTGTCACTCGTTATAGTTACCAGGCTATACGTTACTGTCCCAGAACTTACCCTTAACAGCTAACAGTTCAAAACCTTTGTCCAAACTCTCTGCTCCCCTAGCCAAGTCCCAGCCTCTGGCAACCACTTTTCTACTCTTTGCTTCCATGATTTTGATGTTTTTAGATTCCTCATATAAATGAGATTGTATAGGAGTTTTCCTTTCATGTCTGGGTTATTTCACTTAGAATAATGTTCTCAGGTTTATCAATGTTATTGTAAATTAAAAATGTCCAAACTCTTTTGTCTGAATATTCTCCTATGCATTTCTATCCATATTCACATGTGTGTATATGTCTGTGCATCTGGCTCTCTGTCTAACCCCTATTTTCCTTATGTCTCTCACACACAGGTAATGAGCCTGCGAGTACAGATGACTCTTGGGGACACAGACTGCACCTCTTTCAGATCTGTACCCAGAACTGAAATCACTGGTTCATATCATATTATATTTAAATTTTCTGAAAACTTCCATGTTGCTTCAACAATTACTTTACTAATTTATCTTCTCACCTACCAGCACAGGGATCCCTTTAATTTACGTACCCACCAGTGCTTCCTCTCTCTCTCTCTCTCTCTCTCTCTCTCTCCACTGGTAATAGTCACCCTAAAATGTTTGAGGCGATATCTTACTGTGGCTTTCATTGGCCTTTCCCTGATGATTAGTCATGCTAAACATATTTTCAAATGCCTTTTGGTCATTTTTATGTCTTTGGGGAAATATTTATCCATGTTTCTTGCCTATATCTTGACATGTTTTATTTACTACCAAGCAGATTTGTTTTTTAATCAGGCAAAATCAAGCCACACTTTTTCATGACCTGTTTCTCGGGTCCTTGGCAGATGGGTCTTAGATGTCCCACAGCTGGCCCCCCTGGGGTTACAGTCTCTGGCTCACATACCAGGTGCCAGGCCATGAGGTCTTCCAGCAGGTTAAGTGTCGTATACAACCCAGGTTCTCTTTGCTCCAGATGTGGAGGGAATAGAGGTGAAGCTGCCACTCTAACCCTACCTGAAATGTCCCACCGTGACCAGACTCCTGTCAGTGCAATGAGAATCAGATGAATTCCCAGGTCATGACGCATGGGTCCTCATCCTCTTCCCAAAGATCCCCGTGACACAGCACAGAAGCATGGTGTTAGGGTGCTCTGCAGGGAAACCTGCCAATGGGAAGCAGGAGAAAGAGGGGAGCCCATGGCTACATCCCTCCTCCATCTTCCTTCTGACCGGAGGTGTCCAACATGGTACCTTCTGAACCTGTGGTAGCAAACAGAGCGGTCAGCTGTGCCTCCCGCAAAGCTGCTCAGCAACGTGGCCACGTGTGTTGGCTTCCTCTTCTCTGCTGCATCTGTTGATCTTCCTCCCCTCTCTTGGCTGACCCTGCTCTTCCCATGAGAACAGCGGTTCTTAAACTCTGCCTCAGGTTCCACTTTCTAGCAGATTGCGACACCTTTCAATAAAGTAGAGAAATGGAATGTGAACCTCACAGATGTGCTGGGTCAGGGTACTTTGTCTAACTTTTCCTTTGTTTGCCTTCGTGGGGAAGGATATTGCAGCATTTTTGTGGGCTTATGTAATGATCCAATGAATGCATGAGAGGATCACTCGCAGAAGCCACGTTTTCATGGGGGAGGGTAGAGAAGCCACTGAAGAAACAGGTGTTGACCTCAGAAAGGTCCCCTACTGAGTCCCAAGGAAAGCCAGAACATGTGATGGTCAATGTGTCACGGACAGCTGTGGGAGTCCTTCCCTGGTCTTACCACAATCACATTAAAGGGTTTTAATATTCTAAACTGGAATTTCTCTATGTCAGATCCCTGTTATCCATGTGCAGTTTTAAAAGTCATACCCTCTCCAAGAGTAAGTTCATGAACAAAGGTTCCAAGCACTTTCCAGGTACAAGATGCAAGTTAGAAAACCTTAAATAAACACTTACATCATTCTTAATATGCTGATGGATTAGGCAGCTATTTCCCTCATCAGTGTGAATCCATCTCTGCTTCACTGGTGAAAATGAGGACATGAACACCGATGCTTTTGAAAAATAATGCAAGTTTTGGATATATATTGATATAATATCGAAAGTAGGATTTTTTTAAAAAAATTTGAAATGCATCATTTTTTCATCCACCCCCACGGTAGCATCACTATATTTCATAAACTAATGGGGCACCATTGGGTTTTCTTGATTATTCAGAATTAATAATCAGATCTTTTTCTGAGGGAGAAATCATCAATATTATAATGCTCAGTGCATGGTTACTTTCAAATTATGAATCATTTATTAAAATACTAAAATAACTATTTTCAAAATAAATTTCTGGCACATGTATATTTCGAGTAAACGTATCTGTGGGAGAAGGCAGAGGTGTGGAGCCCCACCCACGGCGTTCTGGCCCTGGTTTCTGGAGTCCTTGTTTCTCGGTGCAGCCACAGGGACACAGCCTGCCTAATGAATGGCTGCGGATACAAAGACACTACATTCCTGCAGCATCGGCCCTGTCGACACACCTTATCACGGCAATTTGTCTCACCTTTCCTTGTGTGCACTATCTTTCTGAAGTTTTATCTAGTCAACTGCCATAAACTGCTGTTCCCAAACACATTTTTCAAATCTAATGAGAAAGGTGATTTTGGAAAAGAAACTTAATGGCCTCTGGTGCTATCGGTTTTTCCTCCCTCAAACCTGCACAGCTGTATCCTCAAACGCCTTGAGATGGATGTAGTTGATCTGATGTTTGCTTCGGATACTTTCAGGGCTGGGAAGTGTGGCGCAGCTCTGGAGAGGAACAGAAGAAGGCAGTTGTTATTGGGAGCGGCAGAGAGGAGGTGGATTTAACCCCACAACAGGAGGGGTGCAGCCATCTTCACTTTGCTGCTGTCTGTGGAGGAGGCTCCTTACTCTGCCGGGGGGAGGGAATGGGAAAGTTAATCCTGAGGTGGGGGAGAGGCTCCTGGAGAGGATGGACACCTCCTGCTTTGACCCTCCCCATCTCCTCCTGTGCCCAGGAGGCTGGGTAGAGAGTGAAAGCAGAAAGGAACAGAGCCTGTGTGAGAAAGGTCTGTCCTCTTGCACTGCCACCTTGGTGAGAGACCTGCCGGGCAAAGTGCTAAGAAGACAGAGAATCATACCCAAGTCACTTTTCTGGTTAAAAAACAACATTTATAAAATAACCATTTTTCGCTATCTTGAGAAGAAGCTCCTTGATCAAGGACTTTTGACCTTGGTGGGGACAAGTCTGTCTCCTCAGGCAGGGTGGGGCGGATGCTTTTGTCTTCATGTCTTCCCTGCTGTTCAGTCCCACCATCATGGCGGCCTTCGCCTCCTGGACCTGATGACCCTCCCCCAGTCCCTCACCATCGCGGCATCTCTGGCCTTCTCCTTCTTGAGACTGACTAAAGCCACCTTGGCCGTGGGGTCCTCAGAGATGGGCCACAGGGATGGCCGAAGGAGCTTCCTCGGGCACACCGGCCGGGCACAGGTCTGGCCCAGTGTCCAGGTTCTCTCTACTGTTTGCTCTGAGAATTCCTCAGTGACACATAATATTGGAGCCTTTGTCTTAGATGTTTTATTTCCATGCTATTTTTCTCTCTGTGCCACTTATCTTTAATATTCTGACTAAACTCAGGGAAAAATTAATGGTTCTATTTGGCCTTTTGAGTGCTCCCAAGGGTCATGTAAAAAGTGAGAGGACCCTCTCACCAGCAATAACCTCGAGACTGCAGTGTGGCATATTTCCTGGAGAGACATAATTTTTCAGAGGACCCGAGGTCTGTGCTGTGCAGAGTTGAGCATCTGTCTCTCAGGTTTTGTCTTGCTTTTGAGCTACTTGGGGTAGCAAGCAGAAGCTTGGTTGTGATGAGGTGTACAGAGTGGACATTTTTAGGTTTTATTAAATGACTGGATTCTGGAGTGAGTGGTTGTCTGCAGTATAACTGAAGGAGGGTCGGGACTCTGAGAAGATTTGTCCCCTTGCTCCACAGATGGGCTCCTGCTACCAGGAGACTGTGTGAGAAGCTCCTCTCCCAGGCTCAGGGAGCTGTGGGCTTCCTGAGCCTCATCCAATTTGCCAACTCCAGGCAGCAACATGTCCTCCTGTGGGAGGTGTGGGTCTAGTCACCTGGTCAGCTGAACCACTGAGGATTTCAGTCACACATTGGATCCTTTAAAGTCTCATACTAGATTTGGGAACATCTAAGTTAAAGTTAGGTTATACCTAATCAAAATATACTTAAAAGTTTTGAAAATGACTAAAATTTCAAACTAATGATGTAAAATACAGAGCATTTCATCTAAGATAATGTTCTTATTTTTCAAGGTCACGGCTTGCATATTAAGGACACCTCAGTGCTCTGAGGGTGGCACCGCTGTCCCTTTACCTGCTTCCCCAAGCTGCTGCCCTTGTTCTTCCAACCTAGGTTTCTTGGCTTTCTCAGTTTGGTGAATTTTCTGCCATTCCTTCCATATCCATTGAGATAATGCATTTACTTAGTGATTCGATGACTCTGCATATGAAGGTCAGAGAGTAATTAATCGGAAATTGTTTACTTCTTGGGAAACCGCATCCTGCTTTCCAAATGCCTACTACATATTCCACTTGAGTACCTTGCAAATGCCTCATGCTCACTTGATCTCACATAAAGACCATTAGATTCTAGGAGGGAACACACTGTCTCCAATTCCTTTCTTTTATCAACAGTTCCCCTGACTCTGAGCTGTCCTGTGGCCCAGGATGCACTGTGAGTCCACGCCAGTATTTAGACAGCTTCTGTCATGGTAACAAAACACCCTACATAATCACCTTGCAAAAGGAGACGGTTTATTGTGGCTCACGGTTTTGCTTCCAGTCAATAATTGCTTGGCCTTGTTGCTTTTAGATCTGTGGCAAAGCAGCATGTCATGGTGGAAGCCTGTGGTGGATTGGAGACACCTACCTCAAGGCTCAGAAGCAAGACAGGTAGAGGGAACTGTGGTCCCACAACCCCCCTCAGAGGCATGGCCCCAAAGACTGAAAGACACTCCCCGCCTTGAGTAGGCCTACTCATAATGTTTCCACCACCTCCAATTGTGCCAACCTGGGAATAAACCCCAAACATGTGTCCATGTTTGGGGGACATTTAAGATCCAAACTACAGCACCCAACGTGTGGGATTTTAAGGGTCTAGAGGTAGTGTTTGTTTGTAGCTGGGTGTTTGCAGGATGTAGAGAGCCAGTGTGGATGAGTCAGGTCAGCATGGAGATACGTGGGCAGGGGCTGCAGGCCTCCCTGCCCTGCTCTTCACAATGAGCCAAGGAAGCAATAGGAAGAGGGGTTTGTAGGGAGGCAGCCCTGGGTTCAAGTTTGGATTCAACACTTTCTGAGGCCTATTCACCAGAAGCAGGCCCTTTGTTAACAACTCAGGATCAAGGAATATGGAGGAATTTCTCCTAGGAGACCCAGCAATGTCCTGAGGGAAAAGGAAGGAGGGATCAGAGAGAGGGGAAGAGCAACTGAGAGCTCAAGCGAATTCCAGTCCCAGCTTACTCCACAGCGTGTTCCAAAGCACCAGGTGAACCTCAGGATTTGCTCCGCCTGGAAGCAGAGGGTGGGTAGAATCTACTTAGTTGAGATGTTCTGGAGGAGCTGTGATCTCCCAGGTGTCTCCATCTCTGTATGTAGGTGACTCCCAGAGCCCAGGAGAATCACAGAATAAAGTGCCAAGTGCTGGTTTTCAGAAGAAAGCCTCCAAAAGATGGGGGAGGAGGGTACATTAGTACACACACACACACACACACACACACACACACACTAAAAAGGATAGGAGTATGTCTATGGATTGTACCACAGTGTCCACTCCAACCACTCAATATTGCCCACTTATTTAAGTCATCTAGCACAGATTTCATTTCAAATCAACTATAAAGCACCATGCCTCGCAAAGATTCACCATTTGATGCTGTTACCAAAACGAGTCTCATTTCTGTCTTTTCCTTCTGCCTTCCTTTCTATCTATATTCCTCTTCTCATGAATTCCTTCCAAGCACTTCCTTATAATTTTTTCCCCATTGATTCCTTCCCCTTGCCAAAGACGCATCCTGGGACCCTTGATTTCCCACCTACGTGACTTCAGGACCTTCCTAAGACATCTCCATGCACCTAATACATATTTTCTAATCCATCCTTCACACCCCCATGTGACTGATCTGTCCCCATGCAATCACCAACTCCTGGGATTGATTTCTGCAGTAGGACTTCCCCGATCACACTGTCCTGTACATCCCTTGGTCTTGGAAGCACTAAAAATGACCTAGTTCAAGATTCTGTCCCCCCTTTTCCTTATGTAAAATCTACATTGATCTTTTCTATAGGTTCTGGACTTTCTGGGGTCAAACACGACCTGCCTCCTCTGACTTGTGACCCTGTTCATTCTTATCTCAACCCACCAATTTTGGGTCTAGACACCTGTCTCAGAGTCAGAGCTTCTGCTACCTGCATGATGGCAGGTAACTGAGTTTCTTTTGCAGTGACAACACAGGGTTGGGCTTCACGTGAAAGGAAGATTCTAGTGGATGAGAGAGATTTTCAGATAAGATTCATAGATTCCTCAGCTTCTCAGATGGTCTCGGCCCTGCTCCACCTCTCCATGTTATTCCTCAGTGTTTCTTGAACTTCTATCACCAGCTTTGCAGCTCCATCCTCTGTGATCTGCTTGACTTGCTTGTTAGACATGTTTTCTCCTGATTTTCTTCCTGATTAATTCAGGAAGAATATACCTGTTTCGACTATATGGCTAAAACACAGGTGTGCCAGATGAAGACTCGTGGGCCTCCTTAATGGAGGACTCCTCAAGTGGTCTGCAATGGCCTACTGGGAAGTCCAAGAAATGCAATGATCACCTTATCCTGCTCATCTCTGCAGCCACGGGCACAGCACCCACCATCCTCTCTGTGCTTAGGAGACTTTAACAAGTGCCCTCTGAAAACTGAATTTCAACTGTAAAGAAGTGAGGAAAACTCTAACTTCAGCCCCCCAGGTTCAGTCTTGCTTCCCATATGCTTAAACCAATTTGCACCCCCAATTCTTAGAACAGAGCCCAGATGGCCCTTGGCAGGATCTCAGCAAGGTTTATCCTTGAATGGCAGAGCTCCCTGATACCACCAATCCCATACCTTCATGAAATGCCCCAGCACCTACCCTCTGACTCTGGGAAGACTTGTAGCTTCCCCGCAGTCTGACTGGACAGCTCTGCTGTGGTTACTGGGTGTTTTGAGAATATTGTCTGACATGCCTAAGATAGGCATCTTTCTGAGCAGAAAAGAATTTACTCTATGGTCAGCTTTTAGGGCTCTCAATTCTTTATGAACCCTTGAACTCGTAAAACCTGTGGAAACGGGCTGCTTTTGATCTATTCCATAGATAACAATAGCACTCTGAAGCTAATAGCTCCATTTAACTTTTATTTTAAGTGTATTTTCTGCCTTATTGGTCACTCTTATCCATCAACCTTCACTCTAGCCAAATTTGCTTCATCACAACTACCCATTCGCTCTGCCCACCTCCGACCTCCCTAATTTTGACCTTGTGCTGTATGGGCACATAAAGTTTTTGTGACAGCTGAATCACATCAAATTCTTTCTTCTAGAGTCATACCTAATCTGTGGAAGGGTCCCTCACTCCTGAGTCATACAAGGATCTTTCCTTCCTTCTACCTTGCAATTTTACCTTGTTGTATTGCGGCATTAAATTTTGCTGGTGTATTTCTCCTTTTTTCATGGACTTGTACTTTTTTTTTTTTTTAAATCTTTTTTTGTGAACAGAGGCATGGAGGCTTTGTTTGTGTGTTTTTTCTCTAACTCGCTCAGTCCCCTCAGTAAACACCAAGGTGTGAGTGAATCAGTGACTGAATGGTTCTCCAAGTAGTCTACATACACAAAATATGAGAAAGATTTTAAATAATATTAGAGGTAAAATATATTTCTTGACCGTAAGGGAAATGGTTTTAGTACAATAATCACATTCCAGATAAATAGATCAGGATTCATTTGACTTAGCTTATGTAGTAGTTTTAAAATTTTGGACAGGATCACCAAGAAAGATGAACTTCCCAATGAGATGTACACAGAGTGGCTCAGCTAGCAAATAGAGTCAGGCTCCTGGGGAATTGTACTGCTCTCTGTGAAAAAGAAACAGGTTCATATTCTTCCACAAAGATCTCTCCACTCTTACTTTTTTGCATGTTTTCTGGGTTCTTCAAAGGATTCAATCTAGGTAAGACTGACTACTCAATTTCATTTCATGTTCTGCCTAACTAATCTAATAACTGTTTTGCTTATTTTAGAACAAATTTAAATGGTCAATTTATGAGCACTCAAAGGGGCATATATATTCATCTCAAGATGAGCCTATGGAATTCAGATGAGACAAGGCTGCTACTGGTGGTTTTGCCTTGCAGATAATTCTCTGGCTTTTGTTTGGTGTTTTGAAAAGTCTAATTTTCTTGACACTTGTAACAGCTAAATATATTGATTTAAGATTTTACTCCATCTAATATGATTCTTTCAAGCTTTCCAATTTGCAGTCAAGCTATTTTAATTATTTTTTTTCTCATTGATGACCTAGTTTAATTATTTAGTCATTTTGTGAGTTTCATTCTCAATGCAGATTGATTAAGTTTTTCTTCAGTCATTAATCCAAATATCAATTATTTATTGCCACAATAACACCATGTAACAACCATCCCAAATATGAATGGCTTAGGTCAGCACATGCCCTATGATCCTGGCCCTGCAGTGGTGTGTGGTTCTGTGTATTGTGGCTGGGATCTGCTGAGTGGTCCAATACATATGATTTGTGGCTTCGTTACCTCTGATGAGCTTACTTACATGGAATAAAGAGGTAGCATGTCCTGCACTGGCCTTTGATATAACTCACACACTGAAGAAGGAAAGTCACCACGGTACCATTGTTTATTTCTGCAGTCAATAGCAGAGATACGCTGCCATAAATCTAAGCTGCTGATCTTGTACTGCAAGAAGTTCAGAGCCCACTGTCATTTTTGATGCCAAAGCCCTTATCGCCCAATCCAACAGAGCACTTTGGATTGAATTTCTGAGATCTCGTAAGCAGCGTACTTATACTGGGTAAGTTTGAAATTATTTGCTTGTTTATCTTAATGATTAAACTTTACTAAAGAAATAAACTCTGTTTCTTTCAGAAGCAAACCTACCTGCCCTTGGAAGTACGTCACTGTCACCCGCAAGTCCAATGATATACTGCCTGGAAGATGGATTTTCCTAATGTTACTGGTTCAACATTCTTCCAGACCATTTCCCCAACACAATACTGGCTCTCATGAAAGTTGTGAACTTCATGCTTCCAAACACTGCAAGTGGACTCTGCAGCCAATTGGATATTCCTCATTTTGGAAATGTTTTATAATATGTAGAATTTGGTGGCATAATATTACATTCCAGTGAATGTCTTTCTAAAACAAATATTGAAACAGAGATGGCTACTGCTCACCCACACAGCACTGCTTCGGGCACATTTAAATCTATTCATCTATGGATCATTAGTTAGTTCTCCCACTACTTATGTGACCTACATAATATAATCCTTGTTTAGCAAGAGGGCAAATGAGACAGGAGGCAGCATGTGCCTTTGAAGAGCAACATCCTGGGCTCAGCTGCAGCTCTGCGGTCTCAGGCATCCTTCAACTCGAGAATGCCCTTGTCCGCTAAATCTTTCACTGGCTCTCGCAACCGCATCTCCCGCTTCCTCCCAGCATGAAGAACTCCCTGCGACCACCTGGTTACTCCTTCCTGCTCGCTAGACACTCCATCTTTATGACATGCTAAATATTATTCATGTTCAAGGACACATGACAGTCGGCTCGATTCTTGTCCACTGGGGTCCTCAGCAGCAGAGACTCCTTGGCGCCCCTGGCTGCCTCTCTCTCTCACTGCCCCTTTCCGTTACTTTACTCTGCTTCACTGTTGTCCCTATGCTGTTCTGTTTTTCTTACTCCTGCAACCAAAACTTCATGTAGTCTAATCAACGTGTGAGTGTGTGTGTGTGTGTGTGTCCATCACAGCATGTAATCCTTTGTTATATTTGATTATTTACTCAACAGTTGCAAAATGGATATTTCCATCCAGATATATAGGTGGTAATGACAATTTTCTGGAAAACCTGTTTCTCTGGCAGGATGAAGAAATGGTATGCAAAATTTGTCTTAAAATATGCTTCTAAATATACTTGGCTAAGCACAGTTCTCTATTTATAGTAAGTTCTTTTCTTCTCAAAGTATGACTTCTGTTGACAAATCCTCACTGGGTATCACAAGTCCTCACTGGATAACTCCCCTTAGATGGTCCCTTGACATTTCCCCGGGAGGGTCAAAGGGGAAGAAAGTTCGTACAGTTTTCTACATCCAGTCCCAGTTGAGGGATTTTCCCTTCATTTACCCGGTGAAGTCAAGATGTGTCCAATGGCAGTTTGGGCAGTCAGGGGTCATTAAATTGGTTCAAGTTCAGTATCTGACTCTTCTTTTGTGTGTGCATTTGTGTGTGTGTGTGTGTGTGTGTGTGTGTTTTAATTTTTTTTTTTTTTAATTTTTACAAACCGCATTTTGATTCATTGTACACAATATGGCTCTCCTTGAACTTTTCCTCCCTTCCCTCTCCTACTTCCTCACATGGACTCAGGCCCTGCTCAATTTGGGTACTATTTAATATCAACTCATATAAGGCTTCAGTCTCCTACGTTCATGAGTATTGGAACAATCCTGTAGTGCAGCACATTTTTTTCTATAATTGAAATCCAAACCCCCATATCAGCAGCTCTCTTGTAACATTAATGGGATTTTATTTACGTGTCTTCTCCCATTGGCAAAGCACTCTGGTATCTGGGTTACTTCCTAGTACTGTCACAGACCAGGAGACTTAAACAGCAATCATGGATTCTCTCACAGTTTTGGAGGCTGAAGTCTAAGACCAAGGGCTAGCAGGTTTGCTTTCTTCTGTGACCTCTCTGGGGAGTGCAGATAGACACCTTCTCTCTGTGTGTCACATGGTCATCTGTGTGTGTGTGTGTGTGTGTGTATGCTCCTGGCACTTCAAATCGTTCCTGTAGGGACGATAGTCAATTGGCTTAGAACCCACCCTGACCCCCTTACTTTAGCATAACCTCTTAGTCTCTGTCAAATAGAGTCACTTACACTCTGAGGCACTAGGGGTAAGGCATTCAATGTAAGAATGTGGGAGTACAAAATTTTGCCTGTTCAAATACTGTACACCAAGTCTTCAACAATGTGTCATCTGAGACTGACTCATTTCAGCGCAAGGATTCCAGTGAGAGAAGTGTTCTAAGTTAAAGGAGAACATGAAACAATTTCAAGAGCGATGGCAATGCATGGATATTACCCTTGGGGTGAATCCAGCATCTCCACGTATCCATTTCTGTAGACTCCCTCACAGTTATCTGCTTATCACAAGAAGCGCCTTCCAGTTCCTGGGATGTCCCTATTAAACCCAGAGAGTGTTGCATGTGTCCCTGACTCTTCTTAGAAACTTCTTCCTGTCACCTTTCATTCCATGAGATTTCACTTTTTAATAAGACTCTTTCCCCACTAAACATGCCTTAATTCCTTATATTATCTAGGAGTGCCCTCAACTTCCATCATGGCGCCTGGGGCAGTTAGGAAGCAGGTACATAGCTGTCTCATGTGGGTGAAGTTTGTTTTCTCACTGGAGTAGCAGCTCCAGAGGGAAGGGGCTGGCCTGCTTTCTTCCCCTCCACTTCTGGGCACTAGTGTATACAAGCACTTTGATTAATCATGCAAGTTTAGAGGCAGGTGCCCCTCCCCATTTCTATGTGGTGGAATTCAATCAACAACTCTCAAGTCTAAAGCACAGAGCTTCTGCAGGATGCACTTCCAGAGCAGAAGGAAATCAGACACTCCACTTCATGCCTATGCCCAGACCCACTGTCTGCACCAGCTGTGTGGGAGAGCTCAGCCTTCCAATTAGATGGCAGGAACACCTGTAGGCAGCATAGACCTTCAAACCCCCTTGCTTTGTTATAACAAGTGCCCAGTGTGTAGATCTGGGGCGTGGTCAATTTTCTTGCCCTTGATCCCAAAGTCAGTCTTGAGAAGGAGTGAGGTCCTCACTGGACCTTTTCTCTTGAATTTGTATCTGGTTTCTCAGAAAAGGAGCAGAGGTGTTAGAGGGACTGGAAGCAAGAGAATGCTCTATCTGTATTCAGCCATGCAGTGATTACTCCACCTGTCAGCCAGGATGGTGGATGAAGAAGAAACACAAGCCGGGGAGGCTTTGCATCGGCAACAGCTAGGCTTTTACAGTCCACCAGCTTGTCCACTGGTGTCCTTGCTGGGGAACCAGTGATTCTGGCCCTACCTTGTGCAAGTTGCAGAGTGCACACTGACAGCAGTGACCACTGCAGTTTTGATTGTCACTTCTGCCTTTCTATGTGCTGGCCCTTGTGCTGAGTCCTGAACACTTGCCAGGCACAGCTTTGTGCAAACTTTGCAGGGAATGTTGGAGACTTGTCCAGTTTTTACCTCCATTTCATGGTAAGAAACCCTAGACAACTTCCGGTGATTGTTCAGGCATCTCTAGGGGATAGGAGGAAAAGCCAACACGCCATTCCGTCTTCTGACCACTTCAACCATGCCTACAGTTTATAGGAATAGTGTACAAAAATGAATTTGATAAGTCTGTAGACTGAGCTGGGTGTGGTAAAATGATTTATGTACAAATTTGAATTTTCTTGCTAATTAGAATTGGGACAAATTCACAAGTAAAGAGACATTGTTAGGTCTCAGATTCTTATCACTAATTTCTTATAATTCTTATGATTTTATATGCAAATTAGGGCAGTGTCATAGTCAAATAAAAATAACCTAGAGATGCATTTTAATATAAACATTGGGATTTTAATGAACTTGTGGACTGATGATAAAATCATCAGTAAATTGTATCCCATTTAAATTGAACTGAATAAGGCGAGGAAAACTCCGGTTCCTCCTGTGCTTCAGAGGCGTAAAGCTGTGGTGTTCTACAACAGTATGATGGTTACAGAAACTATAAGCACCATAACATCCATCCCAGGAGGGAAGTGCCAGGAGGGAAGTGTACTTGTGTGTGTGTGTCTGTGTGTGTGTGTGTGTGTGTGTGTGTGTGTGTGTATACATTCCTAATTTTGATTTAAAGTAAAAAGATGCAATTCTTCTCTTGGTAGGAGGAGAAATCTACCCCTCAACAACTAATATTAAGTTTGACCATACTTAGAATTCAGAAAAGTGTGCTTGAATTTTGTGTCATGGTTTTAGTGACTGTGAACAGAACTTTAGTAGTTTTAAAAACGATAGATTATTTTTTTCAAACTTATATATTTGAAAAAGAAAGAAACTATAAATTGGACATAATATTATGTTAATTAAACCTGTACACATCTATTCTATTGTGGATAAATTCATAAAAGATTGTATCAAAATAAAATCGCAACTCTGTAACTAAAGAAATAAAATAATACAAATATTCACTATTGTATCTCTTTCAAAAGATCAAAGGCACATGTGAAATTTTTTTTTTAAAAAAAAAGGGCTGGAGTGCAGCTGCTGGCTGGTCCCTGCCTGGTGTCCCTGAGGCCCTGCTCCCTCCCTCCGCAGGCTCCCGGTCACCTTCAGTGGGCAGGCTGTGGACACGGGTGTCTCTGTGCCCCACCTCAACCGGCCAGCAGTGTGGGGGGCGTTCCTGTGGGTCTCAGGCTCCACATGCTGCATGTTTTATTTTCTTCTTTCTAGGATTGATTTATCTGCCTTTTCCAACAAAATCACTCATTTTGGTTTGGCCGGCTTTAATTTCTGCCCCCTCCCCTCACTCCAATCTGCACAATAGGAACCCAAATAAAACTGGTTAAAAGTGAACATCTCTAATGGGGGGTGATGGGGGGGATGACAGAAGCCACCACAGGTGGACGCTTTTCCTGTCACTCCCGACTTCATGCCCTCTTACCTTGCTAATGGTACCTGTCTGCCTTCTGTGCCCAAAACTGAGCCCTGGAAAGCAGGGACTGGCCTCACGCAAAGCCCGCACAGCTCTCCCCAGAGTGAGTAGAAAAAGGAGCCTTCCCCTGAAAGATAAACAGCTCTGATAGTTTCTGAACTCATTGGATTTTTTTATTTGTTTGTTTATTTCCTGAGGATTGAACTCAGGGGTGCTTAACCACTGAGCCACATCCCCAGTCCTTTTTTTTTTTTTTGTATTTTATTTAGAACACAGGGTGTCACTGAGTTGCTTAGGGCCTGGTTAAGTTGCTGTAGCTGGCTTGAACTAGCAACCCTCCTGCCTCAGCCTCCCAAGTTGGAGGGATTCCAGGCGTAAACCAGCAAGCCGCACTGAACTCATTGGATTTTGATCCCAGTATGCACGTGCAAAATGTCCTTTACGATCTGTGAGAAAGTAAGATGTACGTGTGTATTTATAAAATAGCCAAATATGCTCGTCAGCTCTGAGAGAAGCCCTCTTCCATTCCAGCTTCCTTCCCCCTAAGTGCTTAGGGATGGCTGCAGACCTCAGGTAGGAGGGAGGCTCACCTGATGTCTCGTTCACAGAGGACCCACATCCTCCACGTGTCCTAGCACTGCTTCATCTCTGCTCGCTGGCTCTTCAGAAGCCATCTAGCCTAGAGGTCAGGTAAATGTTTCCCACAGCATAGTAAGTGAATGAGTAGTGTAATACCCCAGGAATCGGTAGCAGTTGACCCAAAATTTCTCTTTCACTCACAACAGTTTAAGACATTCATTCAATGATTTATATGAAATTACTCTCCGGACACAACTGAAATAATTTTGTAATGTGGATTTTAAAAGCCAAAACTTGCAGGCTTGAGTTTGTTCATATAAAAACCATCTTCTTTTACATTTCTAATAACTTTGACACACATAAATCAGAAAAAATCTTGTGCATGTTTCTCTTAAATTAAAACAGACTGGGTCTAAAGCTGAGAGTTGTGTCAACTCTCTCTTCTGGGAATCCATTCAGCTCCTTGGCCATGGTGGCTGACCCAGGGGTGGATGTTAGCACAGGCACGTGGATCTACCTACAAGCTCACACTAAATTTGTTCAATGCTCGATCGTCCATCTCTGCAAGGGTCCTCTTTTGTGTCACCAACACATTCGTGGCCTACAGTTGACTGCTTTTATTGCTTTTAATTAAAGTCTGAAACAGACCCCATCTATTAATCAGTGTATGAAGCCAATCATTAGTACAGGTTTCATAAACTCTTTACAAGATGGATATTCATTTCATAAATTGTCCCACCTCTGTCATCTGTCAGAGAGACAGTCATTTAACTTAATTATATCATGGAAATTTGGAAGGCAGTGCCTAGTTTGACAGGGCAGTTACTTTTTTTTTTTTTCAGGAGCAAGAGATATATTTAAAAATTAATCATCCTATAATCACTGTATTCACCTGTGCAGTGCAGTTAGGAAGGCACTGGAGAGCAATTCGGGGCTGTGCTTCTTAAATCATCATATCGACCGCCAATCACTGAAAATGAGTTGCAGGTTTTTGCCTTTCTCTCCTCCCTCTTCCCCTAATAACGTTTAAGTGACTTGATTTTCACATTTCCCAGTTCAGATTTATAGAATATGAACTTGTGATGATAAAACACTCAGCAACCTATTCCCTTCAGTTTCTAGGATGAAGAGAAATGAGGCATTTCCCTGTCTTTCTTTTTATGTGCAGGAAAGTCTTTTCAAACTCCATTTAAATTTGGTTCAGAGAAGAGACATCACAGTTCTCTGTGACCAGGGAAGTGACCCAGACCCATCTTACCCATACGTAAAACTGTGGATTGAAATAAAATTATTGAATTACTATCCAGTGAAGTTTATCGGAGGCCTTTGAGGGTTCCACAGAGCTCAGTGTATTTTCAGGAATTCCAGTAAAATGGTGGGATTTGAGTGGATGGTGGACTGGATTCACAAACAGGCTATTTCTAATAATCGCATAAACAAATGCATCTGAGAATGAAGTGAGTCTCATTCTTTATGAAAGAAAAACAGCATTATTAGAGATGCAGAAAGAATCTCGACATATTCCATGGGTTGGGACTGTCAGCGAAGGAGAGGTTCAAAAACACAGAGGAGTTTAACACGTGGCACCAAAATTGGACACTGCCACCTCTGCCAAGCTGTTTTCTGTGCTTTTCACCCTCTTTCTGGACTTCTTCAT
This sequence comes from Sciurus carolinensis, assembly GCF_902686445.1. Classification (NCBI taxonomy): domain Eukaryota; kingdom Metazoa; phylum Chordata; class Mammalia; order Rodentia; family Sciuridae; genus Sciurus; species Sciurus carolinensis. The sequence continues at coordinate 7,550,023 of NC_062217.1, read as the reverse complement.
CTTGTGGTGAAAGGGCTGAAATAAGAAATTTCTTTCTATTCCTGCTTTTGCTAACCCTTTTTTCTCTGTTTTATTTGACCACAACTTTGGAATTTCTCTGAAGTCAAGAGTTGAGGAAGTGGGCGTCCAGGAGCAAGCATGGACTGGGTAGGAGGACCTGCATGCAGTGTCTGTGGACGCTCCAGGGGGTCCCCTGAGGCCCCAGGGACCTTGCCAAGTATCTCTTGGCACGCCCTCTGCCGCCCTAGCAGTTAGGGTCCTTACTTTTGCCTGGTCACCTCAGCATGCCTGGAGGTAGGATATAATACCTGTGACTTTCCTGGGTCAGTAGAATGTGGTGACTATCAGGTTCATGCAGAAACTTTAATGCTCTTTGTTGATTTTGCTTCTATCCTCTGGGTGGAAGCCCAGGATACAGGCTGCTCCTTTCACTTGGGTCAAGAGAAAAGAAGAAGACACATGGACCAGAACTGCATCCTGGTGCAGAGCTGTGGCCAACCCACAGCTGCATGCAGGGCAAACATGTGAGACTTTTAACTCAATTATTAATTAGATTCAATAAAGTTCAAAAGTTCTCCTATTTGCTGTTCTCTCTGTAGGTACATCCCAGGCATAGATAAGGATGAAGAGAGTCCATGTATTATTTATGTATTTTCTCAAGGGGCAAAAAAGCAGGCTCCTTACATAGACTTAAGTGGAGGTGACTTAACCCCAGCTCTGCAGTGCTCCCTGTGCAGAGGTGGAGGAAGCTAGGATAGAGAGGTGAAGAAGCCTCTGCCTGTTTCCCCTTCACTAAAGAAGACATCAGTAGATTCAACTAGCAGACTGGTTCACTGGAGATTTTTGTGAAGCGCTGGCTTGGCCCAGCAATGCAAGCTCATTCTTCCATCTGTGAGTCTTCTACTTTAATGTCACTTCCTGAACAGGGCCTTTCTTCTGCAAGGAACAAGTCCTCTGCTGGGACGGGCAAATCCTTCCGCAGGCTGGGTTCACCCAGGGAACTGGCAGTAACATGAATTTAGATATGTTGCAGTTCCTCATGTTCTTTTCCTTGCTTGAATTCTCACATCTTGATAACTGGGACAGGTTTTTCTGAATTTCCTCATTTTACCTAGCTAAGTTTTACTCAAGATAGAGAAATGGGAGAGGAGTGTGACCTGATGTGTTTTTATTTTCAAAGTCAAGGCATATCCTTTAAAAAGTATAATTTAGTTGTATACCTTAATTTTATTTATATATTTTTATGTGATGCTGAGGATGGAACCCAGTGCCTCACAAGTGCTAGGCAAGTGCTCTGCACTGAGCCACAACTCCAGCCCCACGCACTATCCTTTTAATCAGCATTATCCACAGTCTACCCCAAATAATGTATTATAATACATATCTCTTTTCTTTGGATGTGAAAAGCACACACTATATGTATGAAATATCCTTTTGACTTTCGTCATGGGAGGGAGAGAACAGGGAAAACCAGGTATGATTTTACCAGATGAGGTGGGCCATCACCTAGCAAGGCCATGAGCACATGGAGCACAATATCACTAAAGATAGGGATGTGGAATCACTTCAGGAGAAAGAGAAATTTACCCTGGAGGAAAGGGTGTGATTGACCATCATCACTGTCTCTTGGTGAAAAGGATGTTTTAGTCAGATTTTTGTTGTTGTGATCAAAAACCTAACAAGAACAATTTAGAGGAGGAAAAGTTTATTTTGGATTGTGATTTTAGTGGTCTCAGTCCACAGATGGCTGACTCCATAACTCTGGAGCTAAACTGAGGCAAAACATCATGGAGAATTGGCTAGTGGAGGAAAATAACTCAGGAAATGGCAACCAGGAAGCAGAGAGCGCTGCTCACCAGGGACAAGCTATAAACCCCCAAAGGCACACCCCAGTGACCCACCTCTCCAGCCACAACATCACCTGCCTACAGTTACCACCCAGTTAATCCACCACTAATTATGTTAATGCTTTCATAATCTAATCATTTCACCTCTGAACATTTTTGCATTGTCTCACACATGAGCTTTGAGGGGACACCACACATCCAAACCATAACACACCACACATCCAAACCATAACAAAGGAGAACCAATGATGAACAGGAACCCACAATGAACAGGCATGGATATTAGATTTTCATGCAATTTTTTGTTCCATTATAGCCTGATGTAGAATTGTCACATTTTTCTGTTTGTAGATAGGATCTAGAGATAGACAGAAATGTGGATATGGATACAATAGTAAATTTCTTATTTTGTTACAGAAGAATAAAATTTGCCATGGATAATCTGTAGACTAGCATTTGAGAAATACTTGGGTATATACTTAGAATGAAGAGGTAAGGTATTAGACATAAAGATCAAAACATAAATAACCAGGTAAGCATCTAAATAAGACTTGCCATTTGTTAACGAAAGAATTCATGAGATTAAGCAGAGATTATTTCTACTCTGAGTCCTGTCCACATAAATCCCACTCAAGCTGATCATTTCTAAGGTCTTTAGGTAGATGTGTTGCGAGTTTTGGAGGCCCAACTAGTCAAACCAGATAGCCATGAAAGAGGTTTCACTTTCACTGAACAAAGGCAGGCTATGCCCCTTCACCAAATCTATGCCTATGTTAGGCAATGGCAGAGAAGAGTGTTCTTTTATTATTATTATTATTATTGACATAATATAATACTTGGTCATTTGTCAGAAAGACTGCCCTTGGCAGCAATCCTCTAGAGAAACCAGTTTGGAGGATGTGTCTGATGGGCAGGTGCCAACCTCTAGCATCCTATAATCTGCCTCTTTTCTAATTATTTTCGCTTCCTTTGCTATGTCTTAGAATTTTTTTGCCTTAGTAAATAAGAAGATAAACCAAGAAGTGAGTGTGGGACGCCCAGTGAATGAGAAGGATGCTCTGTGATCACGGGATCTTAGGCTGGAGTGTGGGACTCTTTCGTTCTTGCGTTCATTCATTTATCCCAGTCAACAGAGCTTCACCGTGAGCCTGGGTGACCTCGTCCCTGTCCCCAGCACCAGGATGTGAAATAATTCTCAAATAGTTGTTTCAGCACCAAATTACAACCATAGTTCAGGTTGAAGAAACATCAGGGGTACAAAACATATACGACCCTTACCTTCGTGTTGCTAGGCTAAGCTGTGAGGTCCTAAAAGGATCAGGATTTAGGGCATTCCCATCTTGCTCTGTGGACCTGGGAGACTGTTTATATGTCCTGAGACAATCATTTTGGCATGCATGAAGAATGAGAGTGTGCCAAATCAGGTGCTAACGCTGGAGACTCAAGGAAGAGCAAGCTATGCTATGGTTCTCACTGGGGCTCATAATGCACAGGCTTAAAATGATCACAGTCTGATGTGATGAGCACAGCAAGCCGAGCGTCCGCTCAGTCAAGGGATGGAGGGAGGGAGAGAGGCAGTGTGGCCGGCCAGTGGTCTCGGAAACTGACCTTCCGTGAAGGTGTCTTTCCTTCTCGGTCGTTTTTAATTATGTAAAATAGCTACAGTTACAAAATCAAATGAGCACCAGATCCAGGGAAGTAGAACTTCCATCCCTGTCCGTTACCCACCCCCACATAGAATTCAGCTTTCAAGCCAAATCGTAGGGAAGCCTAGGCAACGCCACAGACTGTTGGGTCCCATACACGCTGGCTGGATTTCACTCTCTGAGTTGGGATTGTGAAGCTTGCATTTCAAACACGTGTCTTCTTCCTAAATCCAGAAGGTAAAACCCCTTGTCTTCAGGTTTCGGGGAAGACGGAGAAGCAGTGCTGTAGCAGTGGGGACAAGGTGGCTTGGAAGACAGGCAGTGCTTGGACCCAGTTCAGAGATGGGGACATAAACTTCAGGACAGGCTTTGGAGAGCTTTACAGATTAAACAGGAGAATGAGGGCAAGGTGCCCTTCAGCATTTCAGAAAATCTTTATGGAGAACAAATGAAAGGATTTTTTAGAGATGTTTTATTGATATAATACTTGTGTACATTCATGAGTTACAACGTGATGTTTCAATTCCTGTGTATATTGGGTTCTGATCTATTCAGGATAGCCGATCCTTTACCTTAAAGTGTCACCTTTTCTTTAGGGTGAGTAGATTCAAATTTTTTTCAAAACAAAAGAAAAGAAAAAAAAATTAAAAGAAAAAGGAACATACTCAGTAGTCTAGAGAAGAGAGATGAAGGTCTGAGCTAGGGGAAGGGAGGGAAACCCAGCTCAGCACATCCTCATTTTATCACTGGGCACAGAAGTTTTCTTCAACCTTGAGATTAATCATAAATTAAATTAAAAAAATCAGGGGTTATCAATTTTTTTGAACTTTGGGCTATTCTAGTACTTCTTCTCCATGGGTTTTTTAAAGCTTGATGTTTAGATTCAAAAACCATTGTTAAGAGCTAGAAAAGCAATTATTCAATCAGTAAATGTAAAACACACTTGTTTGGTATGTAAATAGTTAGCACACAGTTTTCTTTCCCCTGATGTTTCTTCAACCTGGACTATGGTTGTAATTTGATGCTGAAACAGGTATTTGAGAATTATTTCACAAAAATATGAATGTTAGCAGCTCAATTCAGAATAGCCAAAGTATGGAGTCAAACTAGGTGCCCTTCAACAGATGAATGGACAAAGAAAATGTGGTACATATACACAATGGAATATTACTCAGCCATAAAGAGGAATGAAATTATGGCGTTTTCGAATAAATATGTGTAACTGGAGAATATCATGCAAAGTGAAGTAAACCGGTCCCAAAAAACAAAGACTGAATGTTATCTCTGATATCTGGATGCTAACCCATAGCAAGGGAGGGTAAAATAGAATTTCATTGTATTATATAAAGGGGAATGAAGGGAAGAGCGTGGAGATGGGAAATAGGAGACAGTGGAATGAATCAGACATCACTTTCCTATGTTCACATATGAATATATGACCAGTGTAATTCCACATCATGTACAACCACAAGAATGGGATCCAAATGAGAATGGGATGGACTGCATATATGTATAATATGTCAAAACACATCAAACTGTCTTGTGTATCTAAAAACAGCAAATAAAAATTAAATATTTTTAAAAACTAAAAAGAAATATGAATTCTAATAATTTCATTCTTCACAAAATCTGTTATTGATATATTTCAAGCCCTTTGGGCATATGCACATACCTAATTCTAATTGGTGTAGATCAGGTCAGTATCATTTTCAAACATATAATGATTAAGTAGAAATTCAGGCTTGGGAAAATATATAATTATGGGTACCAATAGGCCAAGATGCCTCCGGTATTGCCCTCAGCTTGGCTAACTGAGGTTTCTTCCTGAATACCAGCCCCTATTCTCCTGTTCCTCAAAGCATTTATTTTAGAAAACTTGCAATTATAAATTTTTCTTTGCCTTTTGGGATGTAGATGTTCTATAACCCAGCAATATCTTTCTCAAGGACCTGGGAACCTCCTTATGAAACATCAAGAAAGAACCCCTTGTCTACCCATCTATCTCCAGGGAGGACAGGAAGGCAACTTCTATCAACGCCAATTAGCAAAGCCACACAGCCTAATTGCTGTGCCTAGCCTCCTCCCCAGCCTCCGGTAGCACATGCCTACCGGCTCATGCCAGCCCTCAGTTCATGCAGAGTGCAGTCCGGACCTCCCCCATGGAGATGGTCTGGATTAGATCTTCCTTGTCTGGTCAACTGGTCTGGAGCGATTCTTCTTCTGCGGTTCATCCCTGGGCGTGTAAAGACACACTCCGGTTGTTAACATGCCGCAGCACAAACAGCCCTTGAACAAACACACTCTGTCACTTCGTTCTTTATGGGAAGAAGAAATGGTCCTCACTGAGCATCTTCTTCATGCTCCTCCAAATTTCAATTCTTTCATTCATCTTTTGGTTAAAGAAACAGAAAGGTTTTAAGGAATAAAGTCATGGGAAACTTAATGGATCATCCATACATCAAAGTCAGTAAGAAGGTATTTTGTTCAATCAAAAATATCCTCAGCATTCAACCCATTATATGACCTGAGCTGAAAAAGGAGAACGGTTCTGAGGTTGCCCTTTTGTCAGGATGCTTCAAATGGGGAAGGAAAAGAGGAGACAGACTTCATGACCCTATGTATATGTATGATTACGCGAATGGTGTGAATCTACATTGTGCACAACCATAGAAACGAAAAGTTGTACCCCATTTGTGTACAATGAATCAAAATGCAGTCTATAAAAATAAAGAAAAAACAACTCTAATAAAAGATCTGCTGTCTTTTTAAAAATATATACAGATATTGGAAACTATTTTAATTGCTTATGATTTTATTTCTGTGAGTCTGCAAATATTGTTTTTTCAGTAAAAACAACAAACTCCATGAGAAATAGTTGGGCTTCTTTTCTTTTTCTTTCTTTCTTTCTTTTTCTTCTTTTTTTTTTTAAGTTGCACTTGCACTTTTGGAATTCTTTTTCTTAAGGGGTTGGGGATATATGTTTCTTTTCTTCTAAGTAATTTAGGGCCCATTCAGAACTGAGTACAAAATTGTGCCCAGGCGCTGACACCTTTGCCTTGAAGATATTGACCCCTAAGGTAATCCAACTCCTGATAAAAGTGAGCCTTTTTATTTTGCTTTCTAATTCTTCATGATTTAAAAACAAGTCCAAGGTATGTAGTTAAGCTGTAATGGCTTCTAATGACTGTGACATTAAGAACAATGACCCTCTGAGATGAAACTGTTGGGTCACTCCTAGGTTAGTGAAACTTCTGGAAGCTCAAACCTCAATTACTCCTAGTGGAGACAGAACTCACTGCATAGGAATGGCTTTCAGTGATAAATGGCACAGAATAATCTAACCAGTGACTTTCTGAAGGAAGGATATTTACTCAGGTGTGGAATGAATAGCCTATCAATAAACACTGAGAATGAGAATTGGCACTAATTAACAATATGGGGATTGAGCTAATTACTCAATTTTTTTGTCAAAGAATTTTAAGAATGAAAGTATCAAGGGAGATCCTTTGAATGGGCAAATGGATTGGTTTGTCAAAAGTCTCATAGATATTTACTCAGGAAAATAGTTTTGTTTTCTCAGTACATTCTTTAATAAAAGGAAAATTTCTACTCCCAGACTAATATCCAATTAATTTAACCTGAATATTCATTGGTATAAGAAGACCATATTTGTGCCACACCGATGTGATTTAAACTTGTTTATAGTTCATACAAAGGTACTTTGACTTTAGTGCAGGATACAGGCGAATTTACACATAAGCATTATGTGTAGATGAATTTCCTTAGAAAAGTGTAACTCTAGAATGTAATGGTTTAAATATTTTAATAGTCAATATATTTACATTTAATTAATTTTATGTTTTTCATTGGGCATCATTATTATGAAAAATGTATAAATCATATTGCTTTCAATATTCAAAGGAGGCAGGTTTAAGAAAGGCAGATGGATATGCAACATTTTGATTGGTAAATAGAGTTTTCCTTTCTGCGCTGATCATTGGTGCAGCCTGTGTCCTAAAATGTTGCCAATGATTATTTAACTTGATCTAATTTTAACATTTAAGGCTATCAATATATATTAAGCCCCTGAACTAAATGGAGCCTCTCACTAGACATAATAGAGAAAATTCCCTAAGCCATTTAAGATTTCTTTCCTTTTCTCCCAGCTCTTACCTGCTAAGTGATTAAGGTTATCCCTGACTTCATGAGAAAAAAAGTGATCATGAGAACATATTTATGGCACTTTCTCCTTTGCATTGACATTTACAATTTCTATATGTGCATTTTCCTTTCAACTCTCATTATTATAACCTGTTAAGTTTTTAAGTTTGGAAAATCAGTCTTTATTTATGGGTCTGCATTGGATCATGGTTTGCTTCGTATTGCCATCACAGTGATGTTTCTCTGCTGCTTTGTTGAAATCATTCATCAGATAGCGACTGCTTCACCTAAGCAGCACAGTGTGTGTAGGATGAGAAGTGGTACCATGGGGAGTCCTCTCTGTATAATTGCTCAGAATGTGTTACCTGAATTCCATTTGTCCTCTCAGAGTTAGGCGATCAAAGGGATGCTTGTTTATATATCATGCACCTATATCACACTGCAAAAATGAGGACTCCTATTTGCAAGTACAATTTGAAATACCCAGGAAGACTCGCCATGGCCCTAGACAGCAAGGGTGTATGCAGGTTGTGTGGATAATGTGAGTCATAGACCCTCTTATACAATTTTGTTAAACATTCTTAATGCCTTGGATGTAGAAATCACTCCTTCTCCCCTTTGTCTCCTTCTGTTCCCCTTCACCAGAGTTTCACTGGATTGTCTGTGAAACCCAGACAATATGTACCCAGGAGGAATTGGGAGAAATAGCAAACTAATTTGGGGACTTCTGAAAGAGAAGTACTGCAGATAATGTACATATAACAATACGGAACAAAGGATAGTCTCTTGGATATAATTCACATTAGCATCACAAGGTCACCATATTTCACTATGTGATTAAAATCATATTAATCTTTTACAAATTTTAAGATGAAAAATAGAAAGATAAACAAAATGTGGTGGTTTAGTTTTCCTCTTATAAACATGTCTGCTCTCTAGATTAATAATGCAATGTGATATAAAAGAATAAAGTGCTCGGATGTATGTAATGATGTTATTAGATGTGTTAGTCAGCTTTTCATTGCTGTGACAAAAATGCCCTAGAAAATCAACTTAGAGGAGAAAAGATTTACCCAGTTTCAGAGGTTTCAGTCTTTGGTTTGCTAGCTCCATTGTTTCTGGACCTGTGGTGAGGTAGAGCATCATGGCGGAGCAAAGCTGTCCACCTCATGGCAGCTGGGAAGCAGAGTGAGAGAAATGAAGATAACATGGACAAGACACACCCTTGAAGGACACACCCCAGTGACCTACTTCCTTCATCTAGACTGTTTCCACCACTCAGTTACCAGCTAGGGATCCAAACCTTTAACACATGAGCTTCCAAGGAACATTCCAGACTGTAATAGAGTGCTAGTCTGACATAAAATTAATAATGACATAAGATGTCCAGAACAATATTAAGATATAAATTACATAATTTAGAAACCTAGCAATATAGGAAATCATAAGAGAAAGCTATTTAAGGTGTATTATCAAAAACAAATAGAAATTCAGGAGTTTGAAAATAACAGAAATTTAGGTAAAGCAAAAAGTATAGACTTATTAATAACTCAAGATTTTAATCAATAATGTCACCCGAGCTCAAGATATAAATGTCTTGTGTTGGTATAATTTTATCTGTAGGAAGAAGAGTCAAAATAAGCTGATAGTACCTGAAAGACACATGAACTCTTAGGTGCTTCTAGATCAGGACCCAGTGAGCAGCGGAGGCTGTGAGCTCAAGCACAGAGTCACAAGGAGGACAGAAGCACACCATGAATGATATCGAAGGGGTTCACCATTCTCAATGTGGATTTCCCACAGATGATGAAAATAAAATTTTCTTAAGTTCTCATCATAAGTTTACTTCATTATTCCTACAGTACTGTTCCACATTAAAATTCTTTTGAAATGTCATATTTTAAAAATCTAAAATAAGTGACGTTGTTTGATATGCACTTATTGTAAGAAGTTGTCACAGAGTCACAAAAGCGCTGTGTGGCTTGCCTTAGCCTTGAACACATCATTCACCTCCATCTTCTTGCAGGATGGAGGGTTCTTATTTGTAAAAATCTAGTCCTCATATGAAAAATGATGAGAAGAAGTAAAATATCCTGGCAAATACCTTGGGAAGGGGAATAGAGTATTTCCTATTTAGAGATGGCTGCTGTCATTGTAATTATGAAATGAAAACTTGAATTTTAGAATATTTTTAAGGCACTGGATTGAACAGTGTCTTCTTACTTAAGTTTCTACACAGATTGAGCTCCAGGTGAAGATCTACCAATGGCAACGACAGCAACTTTTTTAAACAAATCCAAACAGATGTGGTCAGAACATGTAAACAGGAGACCGTGGCCAGTGCCTGGAACACTGTTTAATAAATAAGTGCTGATTAGATTATGAACTCCTTCTTCAAGTATGTGCTGAACACCACTATTCAACAGGCACTGTGCTGCTGCGATGTCTAGACACTGGTGCCAAAGCCAGGAGCATCCACAGGAAGCTCACAGCCACCTCACTGCAGGGGACAGTACAACAGACTGAGGAAGCACGTCTGCGAGCGTCTTTCAGGAAAATCACAGTTAACTGAACTTGTGTTTTACTTCATAAAACAACTGGTGAGACAGGAGGTTATCTTGTGTAAGTCCATATAATAGTCACCATAAGTGAGCTGCTCCTGATTTTATTTACCTCTCACGATATTAGTGTTTGTACGCATGTCTGCTCTGCCTTACAAAAGGCATTCCCAATTCTTTCAGCCCTGCTGCTCATCACATTTTGTGACCCTGCTAAATGTCTCATCCCACCAACCAGATGTCAGGATCCACTTTTTGCACTGAGTTTTTCAGTTATGGCTTCATCGACATCTTGTCTTTTGAGAACTGTGCCCTGCTGCGCTGTGTGGAAGGTCAGCCATGCCTGGACCACACTGGCCACCAGCATTTTTCCAAAAGACTCAGGACCACCTCCTGCGAATTTCTGGAACTATTCGGCTTCTGGAAAGCAGGTCTATTTGCATTATTAAGATTTCAAAGATGGGAAGGAGGTCTAGTTAAGCTCCAGGCGCTGATTCATTTTAGTTGAAGTGTTTACATAATACAGAGCATTCCCCCAAGCAGAGGCAGGATGGAAGTGCTTATTGAGCTGAGCTCTGGGAAAGCACACAAGGATTTATCTAAAGGTCAATGAGTATTATAAAAAATATTGTTCATAACTAAAAGTAGTCGCCACAATGCAGTTAAATATTTGTACCTAAAACTCAGACTTGTTAAAAAAAGAAAATTGTGAATTCTTCTTTTGGTCCATCCAGACTTCCCCCTGCACTGGAAGCATGAGGGGTGTTGAGGAGTGGCTGCAGGAAACCGCAAGCTGGGTCCTATGGCCTCATGAGCGAGCTCTTCCTGGGAGTCTCTCCTACAGCCCTGGGAGAACCTTGGGAGTCTCTTTTCTCTCTATCACTGCAGAATTCCTCTTTGTATCAAAATTCCCTCACAGTGTGGCTTCTGTCTCTGAATGGAATGCAGACTTACCTAAACTTTCCTGGTTTTGTGCTATTAATTCATTTTTGTCCTGGTATTTAAAGCACACATTACTTGTAGGCAGCATGGAATTAAGTCTGGTCTTTTGGGGATCGATGGTAGAGCGCTTGGCTAGCATGTGTGAGACCCTAGGTTAGATCCTCAGCACCACATATAAATGAATTAAATAAAGGTCCATTGATGACTAAAAAAGTATTAAAAATAAAAGGTCTGGCCTTTTTAAACAATTGACAAATGTTGGGATGCTTGGACCATGTATGCTTAATATAACTAAAGACATAGTGTTTAAATCTACTCTTTTGCTACTTGTCCAGTATTAGTAGTCTTTGTTTTTGTTTTTGTGGGGTTTTTATTACTTATATCAACTTGTTAAGAAATTGAGTATTCTTAAATTATCCAGTATCTCATGTTATTTGCTGCTTTGTTTTATTATTTTATTGGTTGCTTTGGACTTTGGGGCATATACATTTAAGTCATTATAGTATCTTGAAGTGTCATTATACAATTTCATGCATACTGGAAGAAATGCAAAATAGTATTATTTCCATCTCTCCTCTGGATAGATTTGTGCTGTTTTTATGATATACCTTATTACTTTCCTAAATGCTGTAGCTCGTACTTTCCATTAGATAATTAGATATGTAAATAATAAGGAGACTGTCTCCTCTTCCCGCATGTCACCTCTGCAGGTATCCTTGGCTCTGTTTGTGCACTTTCCAACAGACATCCCATCCTACTTCCAGTAGGACTCGAATCAACGGTTCTTACAGTGCAGATCTGCTGGCGATGAATTCTCTGAGAATTTGTCTGAAAAGTCTGTTTCGCTTTTACTTTTTGAAAGATTTTTCATAGAGTATAGAATTCTGAAATATTGAATTCATGAGTCTAGAATTTAAAGGGATTACTCTCTTCTTCTTGATGTTCTCTCTGACAAAAAGCTGCTGTCAACCTTACCTGGTCCCTCTCTCCCTCTGGTTCTTTTTAAGATTTTCTCTTCATCTTTGGCTTTCAGCAATGGGATTGTGACTAACCTTGGTGCGGTATTCCTCACAATTATGGAACTTTTGCATTCGTTGACATTTTTTTGATATGTAAGTTTGTAAATTTCATCAGACTTTTTAAAATTAGGCCATTATTTCTTCAAACTTTCTGTCTCCCCTTCTTTCCTTGGGAACCCCAGTTAATTCGGCTCCTTAGAATTGGTCCCAGCTGAATGATGGTCTATTCATATGTTCTTTCTTCCCTGTTCACTTAACATAGTACAAGAAGTTGGGTCCTTAAATTGAAGTTATTCTGCAATAGTTTATCTGCTATTCATCTTATTCAGTACATTCTTTATCTTAGACATTGCAGTTCTTGTTTCTGAAAGTTCATTTGGGGTCTTTTTTTAATATCTACTATATCCATACTTTATTCTTAGAGCATGTAAACATAAGGATAATAGCTTTCTTAATGTCCTTGTCTGGCACTTTTAAAAGGTGTCATTTCTGGGTTAGTTTTGATTGATTGAATATTTTCTTCTTTGTAAGTCATGGTTTTCTACTGCTTTACCCATATGACAATATTTGATTGAAGTGAGCCTTAATATATTAAGGACTAGACATTTTAAAATTCCTCTAAATATTCCTGAAAATTGTTCTGAGGTGCAGTTGATTTGCTTAGGTATTTTTTTTTTTTTTTTATCCTTTTGGGTTTTCCTTTAGTATTTATCAGTGGGACTGTTACAGAGCTGGGGATTTCTGAGAAACTGAGGCAGAATGAAGACTCTATTTCAAACCCCAATTCTTGGATCAAGTCAGAAAGATTTCACAAATGCTGCTCAGAGTAAGAGGAATGAGTTTATTGAAGGGATGGGAAAGGGGAAAGGGGACACTCTTACTGGAGAGAATGAGTCCTCTCAGAGAAGAGGAAACCAATGTGTCTCTCCTGCACTCCAGTTTTATCTGGGATCCCCAGAAAATTTTCCAGAGAGTTCTGCCCAGATCCACATCTTGATATTTAACTGACAGCAGAATGCCTTTAGACTTTGAAGTCCCTAATATCATGGCAACTCTAGGTCACCTTGGTCCATGCTGACCAGTTCTAACTGAATTCTTAACCATAATGTCTTATAAATTACATGGTTTGGAGAAATTATCCTTATCTCCCAGAGTTTCAGGATCTGTCCTATGAAAAGGCTCACAAAAGTCTCCCGCTTCAGGGTAACTTGAGTTCCTCTTATCAATGTTATTTTGGACCTGCATTTCTCCTGCAGGTATCAGGCAGTTTGTGAACAATGTGACATATCCTGTCCACTTAGGCCAAGAAGGGCGACCGATGACTTGGTTCTTGGAAAAGAAAGGATGTGGGGCCATTTTATGATGTGGGCACAGGGGACCCATTTTACAGAATTATTCTCTTAACTTCATGTTCCCACCTGTCTCCTAACAGGATCAGCCCTGTGTCCGTCCAGAGCTAATTATTTCTCACCTTTGAGTAGGATCCTGTCTCTATTTCGGGGATGCCCTGGAAACCATGAGCTTCTCTGGTGTTATCTGAAACAGGAACTGTTGCCCGCCCTTGGTGGATTCCTGGTCCTATATCATCTGATCATTTGAATTAACATTTCCACTGCTAAGGAAAGTTTCCTCATATTCAAGAGTTGATCTATACTTTGCTAAATGTTCAAAAGTGTGTCCATTTGATGATGTTGGGCAGGTATTTTTACTTCAAAAAATTCACTGAAACTCATGAATTTTCAAAATTCCATTTATTCATAATAATCAGTATGAACTTTGTAAGATAAGAAAAGTATCTGTGTTCAGGTATCCTATAGGGACAGGAGAGTGGACAATAGCAGTGAGTTAATGGAAAAAATAATCTTAGCACACAGCAGTTGGATGGTGCTTTTTCCAGGTGAATGAAACAAGGTTGGAGACTCAGAGAATGGTGTCATGACCACATTGATCCATATTGAAGGAAGAAGTTTATTAATGTTCAGGATGTTGATGCCAGTCCTGATATGCTTTCCTGTTTCTAAATGCCAAACCTAGAGAAGGAGGATTTAGAAATAAGAATCCAGAGGACTTTGTTTCCCTCCCATTATCAATGGGGCATGGTTAATCCATTGGAACAATAAGAACGGGCTTGAAGGAGCTTCTTGTTTTCCCAACTCTTTCTGTGGAAGCCTGTTTCCCTACCCCTGTGGTCTGTTGGCAGAATGTTTAATAACGTTTATCTTTCAACCTCTTATCCATTTGCCCTTTGAGTTTATTTACAGCAGCCCTGTGAATCCGGGTGATACAGAGCAATCTAGCGAGTGTTTGTTCTGTAAATCAAAACCACCTCAAAGCCGCTTGCGACTACAGGACTCTCTTTGGTTCTCGGAGAAGCCCACTGACAACAGGAATGCACCATGGGAAAACAGAAGTGGAAATGGCCCCTGGGATCTTTTCCTCTTTGTTGCTTCCTTTCTTTACTTAATTTGAATATGATCTGCATCGCGCATCTCAAAACTCAGAGCAGGGCATCAAGTCAATGAGATGAACATCCAGTGTAAGTGTAAGGTATACAAGTTATGAGAAACTTACTTTTTGGCTTAAATTAAAACTCTAAGGAGGTTGTGTTAGGGAGAATGAGCCTCAATTGTCAATATGTTCCTCTTTCCTTCCCCTTATTACTCTGTCAAAGGGATAGAAAGCACCCAGATGTGTGCACCATACTGGCTTATTTCCAAACTCTGTCATCAGATTAGTATTCAACTTAATGCTCAGGGCTTTAGCATTCTAATTAATCATCCTCTGAGTGTGGAAAGATACTTAATGCCATGTCTCTACTCATTATTTAAATTTTTAGTTTATAGTGAAGGACCTCAGAAAAAGATTAATTAAGTCAAAAACTTTGGGGTTATTCTCCCACTGTTAAACAGAGGATTTACATGTATAAGCAGTATTAGTGCTGGGAATATTCTTCCCATGATAAAGCCAGTGACTTCCTATGTGAGTTTGTCTAGCAATAATACCTGCCAGACCTAAACTAATGACTGCTTCTAATATCCTACTTCTATTATTTATGGTGTCTATACTGTAGTAATCACCAGTTTACAGAATTTATGCAACATACACTGTTTTAGGAAAAAAAAAAAAAAAGGTTTATTTTAGCTTGGAAAATAAGTTCATAAATAATTTATTTAATTATATTTGATGAGTCTGAATTCTCTCAAATAAAATATTTTGTTTAGAATATGTGATTTGTAAGATTTCCTGCTAATTTTAGACACTCTAATTTAATATGTAATATGTTTCGTTTGTTTGTTATTTCCACAATCCCACAGTGCTGGGGACTCAAACCCGGGCCTCCAGCATGAGAGGCAGGCACTCTACGAGGTGGGCTATATGGCCTGCAATATGTAATACGTTTAAGGTAAATCCATCTTTGGCATTTTTTTGACCATTTATGAAGTATGTGGAAATGACCTATATACTGTCGTATCAAGACAGGAAGGATCCAGTCTACGAAAAAAATTTGTTCTGGCAAAAATTGTTGATACCTATTGCATACATACAATTGCTCACGTACAAAAGGGGAACACAGATGGCGTGACTAATATTTCAGCACTCTGTCTTATGTTTCTCCACTATCACATTAATGTGTTTCTTTAAATGTACTTCTTCATCCAGAATATTATTTCTCTACAAATCTCAAGAGATTAATCCAGTCACTCAATTAAACATGCTAGTCTTCAAAGTCTCTACCTTAGGAAAATCCACACCCTGTTAATTTTTCCCATGGCTTTATTTTCTTTTTTGGATGCCATTGATCAAATCATAAAACACATTTGGGCATGGAAATGTTTATATTTTATACCCCTATGTATACTCTCAATCAGAGATGAATGCCTTTCTTTTTTTTTTATTTGAAAAAGGAATTCCAGATACAGCATACTCTCTAGTCTTTAAATCAAAGGACAGTGTATGAATCAGTATTATATTAAATGTTGATTTCAAAAATATCTAAAAAAATATGTCCTTTGTTTTCAGTTCAAATATTGAAATGTTAAGTGTCTCGTGCATCTTGGATTATCTAGAAGAATAAGTTTCTCTAAATTACTAAAAATACTTAAAGTGAAATGTGTATTGGATTATCCAATGAAAAGATTGTGGCTTGGAAGCTTATTGAACAAGATGCAACAAGTTGTTGGATCTTTATTTGATATACATATTTTTCTGCTCAAGTAGAGTGTAACATTTGGATGCAGTATTCAATTGTTATTTTACTTTAAAATCCTATAAAGCAGTGATTGACAGCCTTCTTTTTACTGGGATAAATAATAAATACTTCTACCTCTGTGAGCTACCCTATCTTCATTGCAGCTACCAAAGTCTGCTATTTTATTGCAAAATCATCCATAGACAATATGAAAACAAATGAACATGGCAATGTCCCAATAAAATCCTATTTAAAAAAGCAAATATCCAGTTTGGCCTGTGAGAAGTTTCCTGATTCTCTTAGACCGACATATAATCGTGCACAATAAAAATGAACTTAAACACAAAATCAGCTTTAAGTCTTATTCGATCTCTAAATATCCTTCCTGCAGTAATAATTATTTTTACTGTTTTGCTATGACTGATAATCTAAGTTCTACTATAGACTTAATTTCACACAGAAAATAACCATAAGAATAATTTATATGGAAGCTTAATATCAACTGTATAAAAATGCAAACATCAGAAAAGACTAGAAGCCAACCGGTGATACTGGAGTTCTGTGTGTTACTGCTTTCTCAAATGGCTTCCATGTGTGTTACATTTATTTTTACGAAAAAAAAAAATCTAGAGCAGTTTAATAACACAATAGCTTGAGATTGTACTACATGGATCAACTAGGCATGAAAATTAATACAGATATTCATGGTTCATCACTTAGAAAACGATAATTAAAAATACGGGAAAGACATCCTGTGCTGAAAAAACTACTTGATTCACCATGCAATTATTTAGTGGTTCTGATTTCATCCTGTGAAATTGCATCACAATGATTTGGGAACTTTAATCGTTTTTGTCAGTTGAAAACATTCTGATTTTCAGGACTTTGGTGAGACTGTTTGAAGTTACCCATAAAATCAGGGGTGGTAAAATTAACCCTTTGTTGTTACGGTGAGCCAGACGTACAGGCGACTTGGTCTTGACTTCCACAGCTTAAGAGTTTTTTAAAATTGCTTTTACTGTGTGAAGAAGCGTCTGAGTAATGTGGAATTGTTTTTGATTTATGAATAATTTTGTTAGAGCAATCGGAACTCAAAAAGTTAAGTCAAAAAGTATTCCTATGTAGTAGTATAAGCAAGAAGCCAAAATACACTATTCAAAGCTCTTCTACATCATTATATTTTTTTTCTGTGCATTAGAGATATAATAGTATTTGGAGGAATCCGTGATTTGAAAAGAAACACATAGCACATGTTTATTTGTGATTGAATATTAGCTCCTATCTCTGCTCCAACACTTGGAAATGTTGATCCTGACTGCAGACTGCTTTTATGGAATACAAATCATTAGGAAGAGTATTTGAATGAATGTTCTTGTGTCTTGAAAACTAGTTTTTCCTCAACAGAAGATGAAGCCTCTAAGTATACCTTTCTCATTTTCCAAGATTATGTGCTCATGACCCCAGAAAATAAAGATGGAAATTAACATGTTAGCTCTAGTTATTTGAGCGTTAAGTAATCATCTAACTTGTGTGAGTTTCAGTTGTGAAAGGGTGTCCTGTAAGGGTACAGGTGTGTGTATCAAAGAGCCTCAAGTCCAGGAGGTAGAGTGGAATTTGACTGCAAGGGAAGGACTGAGCCAGTACTGGGAATCCAGCCAATTTTCTCACCTCCCCTTTTACCTGTGCTTGCTCGCCACACCTGGCTATCTCTTCCTCTGTTGTACTCTCTCCTCTTTCATCTGCAATCCACTTTCTCTTCATTTCCCATATGACCAGCTTGGATACACAAGGCACAGTATTTACGTGTCTCCAGTTTCTTGGGTTGAGAAAGAGGCTGTTCAGCAATCCAGGGTACACATTCCGGTGAGCACATCTGCACTAATCAGCTAGAATAGCTGTGGCCACCACATGCCCCATTCCTGCTTGTGATGTAACATGCACCCCAGAAAAGGTCCACAGTCACCAGAGTTGAGTGGGGAGAACAGGTCTCCAAAACATACACAAATGACAGAGCATGCACTGTCTAAAAAGGAACTCCTCAAATTTGACGATTCAAGAGCAAAAGTATAAATTGAAAGCCATAATCACTCCCCACACTTAATCCACATATATCACTCACTACAGGAGGAAATAGCCTGTTATTCCAGATAATGTGAGGAATTTCATGAACATCTCCACAGATTACTTCAAAATGATGATAAAACTCTTATTAATTAATTTTCTTATGTAATGGAAAATGTTACTGTATTTCTCAGTCTTTAAACTTTCTTTTTTAACATTTCTGTGCCAAATTCCATTTGTTGACATTATATGATTTTTAAGGCAAAACTGGACAGTTTTATTATTACTTTATTCAAGATTATTTAAATTATGTTCATGTTAGAAGCTGCCATTTCTTTCAGATCAAACAAGGGGGTTGACTCCGTTTCCTGAGTGACCTCACTGGAACATCCACCTCTTCAGGTCCAAGGTTAGCTTTAGTCTTGGTGTGAAACCATGACTTCTGCCTCAGGTGTAGAGTCCCGCTATTGGGCAGGTGTTCTGTCTCGTCCTCCAGGATACTATTTTTACTTTTTTGCCTCCTGCTTGACTGGTCACTCTACCTGTCTCTCCTTGAGCTGGCCTCCTTGGACACAGGATTCACTCTCTGGAGACTCTGTGTCTAGATCACTCTTGTGATCTCTCTAGATGCTGAAAATTCCAAAGCTTGCATCCCAATCCCGGTCTTTTCTCATGAATGATCTGATACATCCCAAATATCTACTAGAGAAGGATGATATCATATATTTTTATTTTCCAAATGAATAAAAATACATTACTTTTCAAACTTAGAATAATCCTAAAAATTCTCTTTTGCATTTTTCTTATTCACATTATAATAGTTTTCAGATATTAGCAAATATCTGAAAGTATACTGTAAATTGCTATAAAATTGCTTTGTATTGTCTATATAAATAAATGTATTCTTGAAATTTGTCATGAAGAGTTTGATTTTTATATAGTCATGCTATATTGAGTGTTTTACATTTTGTCTAGTTTGATATATAAACTTTTTTTTTCCCTTTTTGGATTATTTTGTTGCTCATTTCAAACAAGGTAAAGGCCTTATATAAGACCAAACGCTGTCTACACTTTTATCTGGTGGATGATAAGCCATTAATTGACTCTAGGCTTCTGATGACAAATAGGTTTTTAGCATCATTACATTGCAATAATTGTTCCATTGGCTAAGTGACATTTATGTAATGATTTGTCATTTCTGTCTGATTTTAAATGGTTCTTTTACCATAAACTAAAAGTTGCTGAGTCATGAATATTTCAATTTCTGTATTTCAACCGCACTGCTAAGGATTTATAAACTATTTTAACACTCCTCAATTTTTCAATAAATATTTGTTAACTGAGACACTACAAATGGACCAAGTGGTCAAGGAGATCATTTCAGCCTTCAGAATGCTTACAGTGCAATTTGGGAGGGACGAGGAAGGAAATGCATTTCTGAAATATGGATCTATAGGAACCAGTAATAGCAGAGAGTCTAAGCAACCAGCATCGCACTGGATGAGGCCCATGTGTCAGTGTATTACTGGAGGGTAATTGAAGAAAGCAGAATAGCCAGGAGCATGGGGCACACATTCCTATTATGGCTTTTTAATGTGGGAGATGCAGGTGAAAAGTAGAAAAACATGAGATGTGATAGATAACCCAGGATAATATAGATGGGAAGCAAGAGGATTACTCTCAAGGAAATAGAAAGCCAGCAGAGCTGGGTTTTTTAAGCAGGTATTTGACAATTTGCATTTTCAATGTTGACTCTCAATATCCTATGGAGAGCAGTTATCGTGAGGGATGAGACAGGGTTTATTGGAGGATTTGGAGGATCTGGAGGCAGGGAAGAGCTTTAAAGGTAGTAGTCATAATTCATGCAGGTTGGGAATACATTCACCTAATTATTGAGAATGGTGATGAAGAGAAGCAGACAGATTTAAGCAGCAACGAGGCAACTGAAATGGCAGGATTTGGGGATTGGTGGACTCTAGGTAGAAGAGCATGGAGATCTCTCCTTGGCAAATGACACTGAATTTTGGAATTAAATCATGTAAATGACAATATTTGTGCATGTTTGGAAAGTAGAAATTCTTTATCATTACTTTTTGTTGAAAGGTGTCTTGATTGATAATCATTCAATAATCGATAATTACTGTTCAAAAAATTGCTATTTTTTTCCATAGGCATAGTAAAAACATCTCTCTCCCTCAAATCTGGATATATTTTTGTTGTCATGTCATAAAACTTCATAATCATTATTTCTGATAATAGCCTTTATATTTAATGATATTTTATGCTTCTCAATTGTTTCCATCTTTCAATTTAATTTTCACTTATGGTTTTTATTTTGAATATATATTTAATGATTATTATATTAAAAATTCATTAATATTTTTGATTTTCACTAACATACATAGATTTTTCAGATATAATTTATCATTGTATTCTGCTTCACAGCATGTTGCTGATTGGAAAAATAAAACTTTCATGTGAGCACATATAATGGTTAATCTGAATTGTGGGCTTGATTAGATTAAGATATGCCTAAGATTAAGAGGCTTCTGAGTGTCTCCAAGAGGGTGTTTCTTGGAATGATTGGCATGTGGGACAGCAAACTGAAGTAGAGACCCTATGTATGGATAGCATGGTCCAGTATGTTGGACTTGTGGGCTTGGATGGAACAAAAGTTGGAAGAACAAGGAAGCAGCAGTAGATACAAACTTAATTCTTCTTCAGCAGATTCTTTTATCACAGCTGTGTTTACCTGAGAACATCTGATTCCTGCTCCTTCACTCTTTCAAAGACAAATTAGATCCGTGGCTTTCCAGAGAGTCTCCAGGCCTTTGATCCCAGATCAGAGTGGCAGCATTGATCCTTCTTGTTCTGAGACTCCAGCTTCTGGGACTGAGCTGCTACTGGATCCTCCACCTCTCCGTTCCACAGATGTTCAATGTGGGACTATCCAGCTTCTCTCTATATATATTTATCTTATTGGTTCTCTTCCTCCAGAGAACCCAAATATAGATCAAGTAACAGCACATTTCTTAATTCACACAAATGCTCTAATAATATTTCTAGGTACTTTCCAATTTTCTATTTCAAATTATACCCATGAAATCTGTAAGCAATAATATATCTATTTAATCTTTTACAACATGGACACCTAATGTAACTGTTTTTTCTGCCACTTGATTGATTGGAAATTTCAGATGTTAAATAGTAATAGTGAAAACAATGAGGCATTTTACTTCTTCCTAGCGTTAAAGAAAAACTCCCTAAAATTTTAGAATGCTGTTGACTATCATTTTGTCACAGATCTTGCATATTTTAATAAGGACATACCCTGCCCTTTCCCTCAGCTGAGTGAGGAAGATCATAAGTGTCTTTTCAGATTCTTCCATAGTGACCGTATCTGTAATGACTGCATAATGTGATGTGGGATAATGATTGGAACAATACTAAACATCCAAACATTTTTGTTTAATTTCTAGGTTAAGTCCCAAGTGTTAATGGTATAGTCTCAGTTTAATGCAGAATTTTATTTTATTATTATTTTTTTTAATTTTAGACTTTTGTAATTATGCTAATCAGGGAAGTCTTTTTTGTTTTAATTTTTTAAGTGATGTTTTGAATCTTTCTGAAGTGAGTTTATGCGTCTTCTTAATGTCCCTACGCAAATGCCAAGTCCTTACATACTAGCAGCGTCGCAACTGCTCTGCACACACCTTTTTTCACTCGCCTCCTATGGTACCATTTTGACCAACTTTCCTCCCCCATGGCTGCCAGCTCTGTCTCAGTCTTGGTCCTGGCTGCTCATCTTCCTGTAGTTCCTCCCCAAAGGAATGCCACCGAGTTCACTCCCCAGAACTCAGAGTCAGTCCCCACTCTCTGGGTTAACTCACCTTGACTTTTGATTTCAAAGACTTTATCTGAAAAATTCTTTCAAATGTATTTCTCACAGAATTCCCATTTCTTTTTGCCTGACCTCTCTTCTTGGGTATCTAACTGAAACTTCAAACAGAGCAGAGCCCACAGTCCAAAAGCTTCCCTGCTCAGACACTGTTGGGCCACTGGCGACCTCAAGTAACAATGGGTTGATGATAACCCAATTATTTTTATTATTTTTTTTAAATTTTTTAAGCTTTGTTGAGTATAACATATGAAACATTGTATATATTTAATGTATACATTTTGATGAATTTGGACATATGATTATACACATAATACCATCACCACTATCCAGGTAAAAGCAGATCCACCATCTCAAATTTCCCTTTTGTTCCTCTGTGTGTGTGTGTGTGTGTGTGTGTGTGTGTGTACGGGTGTGTGTGTGCTGGTGGTAAGTACACCTCACATGGGATCAAACCTCTTAACATATTTAAGGCTCACGCCACCATATTGTCAACTATACGTACAGTGTGTTACAGCAGATCCAGCCCATGACAACCACCTGCCTATTCTCTGCTTCTATTTCCTCTCCAAAAACATTCAGAGATACTGGTGTGACACCTCGCCTTCCTTTTCACCTTATATTCAACCACCAGGAAATCTATCTTGTTCTAAATTTAAATTGTATGCAGAACATTTTTCATCAAATTTCAGTGCTACCCTTGGCTCGAGGTAAACTATTTCTAGCCTGAATGTAGCTTTGTCATTTAACTCAGTAAGAGCCCAAGTCCTCATCACCCACGTCTCTGGCCTGCTCATCACCTCTGAGATCATCTGCCAAACACACTCTGCTCTCTCTGCTGCAGCCACACTGACCCCTTCTCTGTCCACTGCTGCCACAGGATTCTCCCTTCCTGTGTCCTCACCCAGAAATAACTTTCCTTTAAATAGGATGATTTCCGCCCTGGTATCCTTCATTTCACTTGTCAAATAACACCTACCAGCCCACTTTTTTCTTTTACCTTTATTTGTATTGCTTTATTGACAGATAGTAACTATATACCTTTATGGGTTTTAGTGCAGACATTGTATCTTGTTGAAGTCAGGATGTTTAGGTTATCCAACATCTCCAACCTTGCTCATTTCCTTGTGATAAGAACATCTAAAGTCCTTCCCCAAACTACCTCTCTCTCCTAGTCCAGCACTCTCTACCTCCCTTCATGTTTCTCCAAACCATTCAATTCTTTATACCAAGAGACAATTTATTTAATGATGTTTATTGTCTTCAAATGAACTTCAGTACAGTGGTAACTTCATGAAGATGCACTTCAAGTGTTTAAAAAAAAAAAGTAACTAATTAATGTTCTATTTTAAGAAAAGGTTGTAAATGCCCCTCTTTTTTGTGTGCGGAGGGGTACTTATGAGCAATATCTGATAAAATTGCTTGACAGATCTTACAAGAAATAATTTTTCTTCATTTTATTTAACCAAGTTATGTGCAAATTTATTGAATCCCAGAGATATGTTAGGAAATTGTTTTCTGACCTGATTATTATAACTGCACCCTACAGATATTTATGGATTCTTCAAAACAGTGATGTTATTGTCACAGATACTTTAAGTGATCTGAGGATTTACAAACCCTTGAGGGTAAACATTTGCGAGAGAGAGTGTTAGAATTTATTGGTGTCAGGTCACATCCCTGTGCTCGCTGTCTTCCATCCGGGCCTTACTTCCCTGACCTGGGGAGTTCTCTGGCCCACTGAAGGCATGTGGTCCTCATGCCCTGACTGCAGGCTGGGGTGCTATTCTGAGCCTCATGTTCTTTTCTGGTTCCGAAAGTTCCCAGTGGGATCACGCTGCAGCTGCCCACCATCTCCACTCTGATTGCCTTTCCCCTCCATCACCCCCATCTCCATACTCTCCAGCACCGCCTTCACTCTGCCCGAAAAAACCTGCCTGCCTCAAAACCTGTCTCTCCTTCTGCTTAAGAAACAAACTCAGACTGAGGCGACTGACTTTTTTGGAAACAAAACCTGCTGGGAAACATTGAGTCAGGGCATCCCGTGGTTGAGGACACTTAGCTTTTCAGTGTATATATGCCCTTTGTCATTAATGGCTTCTTCTCATCTGTATTTCTCTACACTCTGGTCTCTCTCCCTCTCTGGATATAAACAGTGACCAATGCCAGCAACACTCCATTCCTGAAAACAATACTAGTAACTATTTCCCAGTGGATTTTGTTTTTCTCTTCTTCTTTTGTTCCTGAATTGAGTATTTTATTTGGAATCATTATTGTTGACATTTGCACAGTTTCTAATTTGAGGAGTGACCAGATGAACAATGGGGGTTGACCATGTATAAAGACAGTAGCAGTATTCTGCTCTGCCATCTTTTCACCAAGAGAAAGTAGATGTACAGATAGGTGAGTTACTTTTTTGATGACTTCACTGTCAAGAACCAAACACTAATTCTTGTTCACCCATGTACTTAGAAGCTATGCTTACTATAATGTGCTATTTGTGAGATATTATAGACTTGGAGAAACACAACAAGAATTTCTGTTTAAATTTAGAGAGGGAGTAAAGGAGCCATTGATCAAAGTATGTGACAATATCACATGAATTTTTATATAACCATTATCCTTGCAAACAAGTGTTCACAGTTGATTTTTAGATTACCTCCATTTATTGGGGTTACACTGCTATTTTAAGATTAGATAAATGTCAGAAAATACAGGTCAGTCACACAAATAGATATCAATTCCACAACTTGAATTTTATCCTGAAAAATAATAGATGGTTATTTCACAGGGAATGACTACCCATGTGAATGTCTTCCTGCATTACACTTTTAAATTAAATTTTCTGTATATTGTGGTGTTTTGACATCTTACAAACCCTCTCTGGGTAAGGGAGAAACTGACATGCCTCTCAGGACAATTCTGATTGCAACAAAGGGCCCAGGCAGGAAAATGGTTTTGATTTGCAAACTCACCTGAGCCAGATCTCCTGGATGTGACCTAGGCCAGTGAAGTTGGCCTTAAGCAGGGCCAGGCCAGGAGCTGGGCAGTCAGAGACCTCCCCATAGTATAGAGTCCGGAAATGATCCAAACCAGCCACTCCTCTGATGTTCTCCTGGCCCTACCCTGCCTTTCACTTGGGAAACACAATAGAGCCCATGACCTGGACTCTCCTCCTCTCTGCCTCCTGTCCTTCCCAGGTGTTCCCATGTGGCCAGCAATGGTTCCTGTCTCTGGGGCAGGTGAGGGTAAGAACGTTGCTTTCCTGAGCTTCTCATCTGTGTGTCATGGCCACACCTGTCTGAATGTGTCATAAAAGAATGCAAAACCCTTCCCTGGCCCTGAGGCACCTGCTGGACACAGTGGGAACAGTCGGGGGAGCCCGTCTGTCTGTGAAGCCAGCACATGGACATCACATTCGCTGACGATTAACCCATCATCTTGATCCTGCTGTTTCTCCACCTGTAAAATGAGCCCAGAAAACCCACTCCACTCCAGTTTAAAGGTTTCAATAAGACAAGTAAATTAAACAAACTAAGGGGAATTAAGTACAAGTAGTGGCACAGTAGAGGGTAAATATTGGACTTCCTATAACTTTTGATTCCTTTTCTTTCCTTTCTTTGTAACTTATCCAAGAATTTGGAAGCATTAAGCAGTTTAGTATTCATTCTCCATCTTACAAGAGACACTTAACATTTTCTGTTGTGTGGATGTTTTAAAGATGAGGTTGAACTTGTATGAGTGAGCAGCTAAAAAAGAAAAAAAAGACACCTGAATACTTGAGGGGAATAAAGCACTAAACACCTTGAAATCAAATTAATGAACGACTGATATTTGAAAAGCTAACTCTTCCATTACCAGGAAAGATAAAAAGAAAAAAGTGTTTTGATGAGACAGAAAGCCCACTTATGCAGATGCAGTGAAACAACCCAGAGACTTTCAGGGTTAGTGTTCAGCAGGGGGAGAAACCAGAGACACAGTAGGTCAGGGGTGCGGGACATCTTCCTCTACCCTGGACAGCTCTGGACGGCAATCCATCTGCTCTGCAATGCACGAGGCTTGGTTCTGGCTGGTGTCACGGGTGTGGTCTTTGTTTAGTTCATCCCACATCGTGTTTCCAGTTCAAGTAGATCTAAACAGCTGGAGAAGATTTAATGTTTTAAATCGTTTTAAGATTCTGATTGAGCGATCCAAACTGCAACGCACAAGCATAGACTCCACTGCCCATTTCTAGGATACTTCAAGCCCCCAAGTTTTAAGTTGTTACTCTTCTCAGGCAAAAAATGTGTACCTATTCAGGTGAAAAATGACTTGGTAACAACTGTATGAGACATTTTTTTGTATAATGCAGGAGTCATCTTTGAAAACATTATTTGGCCCCCAGGATAAATATTTAAGCAACTCTAGAAAAATATTTAGCTGTGAAGAACATTGAGTTTTTTATAAGACCTCAGATTGAAAGTCACAGGACGGGGTTCTGTATATGTATGGATACGATGGTAGCAGGGAACAGAAGCTATGGATGTTTGCAACCTGTACCACCACACTGGCACTTGTGCCAAGTACAGATTAGTTTCATGAAACCTAACTGTTGGCTAATGTTTTTTAATTGTCTGTTAATTAGTGAAGTCAAGTAAGCATGTCATGCAACAAAGCTGGTTTTAAAATTTTTATATCACATATTGTTGACTAAATTATCAAATTCTGCTAAAATGAATAATTAGGAGATACCACAGAGATGCCACAATCCCTGAATTCACAAAACTACCAGACCGTCAGGTCACATATCAGGGGATCCGTGGAAGAGTCTGCACCGAGGGCCGATCAGGGCCACCAGTATCAACAAATGGCTTGGCCCCAGGGGAGAAATGATATCACTGGGAAGAATATATATAAAATATTATCAGAAAGCAGAAGTACTTCTAGTCCATCTGTGACAGAGTGTAGATCATGCTGTCCTGGTGTACTGTCACTCACATACGGTTGAGTCTGCCATTGAACAATATAAGAATGTGGAAATGGTTTGCATGCATTTGAATTCTACTTTCACCTTTTATTTTTAAAAACTTTAAAATTATTATTATTGACACTGGGACTTAAATTTAGGGGTGCTCTACCACTGAGCTACATCTCCAGTCCTTTCAATTTATTTTTTTAATTTTTTATTTTGAGACAGAGTTTTACTTAGTTGACCAGGCTGACCTTGAAATTGCAATACTCCTGCCGAGGCCTCACAAGTAGTTGGGATTACAGGCATGCACCACTGCAACCGGCTCTTTTAATTTTCTTAATATAATTAATAGACAACCTGAAATGATGGAGAAATAATTACTTTATTTTCTTGAAATTGCACAAGTCTGTTATAAGTATTTCACTTCTATTTGCTAAGACTTGCCCCCCTCCCCAAATTTAACTGGGCTAGAAGGGATAATTTGCAATATTCAGAACAAAGGGAAAAGAAGAGCACCCTTTTACAGTAAGCTCAAATTAACAAAACTACTCTCTGAGGGCAGAGAATGGACATGTTGAGATGTTAAATGTCATAAAAGGGAAATGGGAATGTTTTGTAAAGAACTAAATCAATGTCCAAATATGATAAGAATGTGTGTGCTTCTGTGTATGAAGTTATTAAGATTTTATGTGTAAAAAGGCAAGTCTTCATTACGTTGATTAAGTTAAGCAGTCTATCCTTTTAATACATGAGGGTGCAGATCCCAGGACGAGCTGGCCATGTGAGGATTTCCTGGGGAGGTGTACTTGCATGTTGTTGAGAGAGGGAGGGGAAGGAGACTGGGAGTGGCGGTTCTGGAGAGTGATGATGGGTTCTGCCCTCAAAAGCTCTTGTAGCAAGTTCACCAAAAGTAAACCCCGTGGGTGATGCCCTCTCCTGGAAATCATGACATGAGCTGGGGCACAAATCAGCTAGAACAAGGAGTTGTTGCAACAACTGTCTCAGTATGTTTCTTGCTGCTGTAACAAATGCTACAGACTGGGTGGATTATCAACACAGAGGTTCTTTTGGCTCACTCTTCTGGAGGTTGGGCATCAGAGATGATGGCACTGTGTTTGACAGAGGTCTTCTTACTGTGATGTAACAAGGGAGGGTGTCACATGGCCTGAGAGCCCTGAAGAGAGCAAGAGCACCAGCAAAGCTCTGGGTGAGAGTTCAGCTTTGCAGTACAGCTGTTCCCAGGGTAAGTAACTCGGTACTGATCAGACACCCACATCTGTGCCTAAAGTGCGGCTCTGATCACCTCATCACCTCCTGAAGGTCCCCCCTCCCAATACCATCACTGGGGAAGTAAAATTTCAACAAGAGTTTTGGAGGGGGCATTGAAACCATAGTGATAGCGCATCTGGAGGAAAGAGAAGGAGTCAAGTCGCTCATGGAATGGACAGTGTGCAACCAGGAGCACACACCATTGCCACCTGGAGGCAAAGCAGAACCGCCACTAAAATCCTCATGGTTTTTCATTTCCTCTAATTTGAGAACTGCTACCATGGATGTGTGGTTTATGATGAAGCAGCAGGAAGACTCCAAAGTCTATCAAAACCCCAGTATGTCTTCCACCTCCAGCCCCACACTGAGGGGGGCATGTTAGAAAGATGATCTAAGCTTGTCAGAAGAGAAACCAAGAGAGTTATGTTTAAAGTGAACAAAGGAACCCGCTATGAGAGTTCAAGTGGTAAGGGGCCACGTCTTAAAATTACAGAAGAAAATTTTTCTGACTCACCTTTTCTTCCCAAGATTTCATGAAATCAATTTGATGTGAACAAGAACAACCCCAGTGATTTCATCCTGCTATTACAAGTAAATGCACACACACACACACACACACACACACACACACACGAATAATGTCCACACAGAAAAAGGAAAAGCTCCAGAGAAGAGTTTAAAGCTCAGTGGAAAGTTTCAAAATAAGCTAAAATAAATTAAGACCATGATAGAAGATGCAAGAGAACTGCACAAATCTAAATAATAATAAAAAAAAACTCAGAAAAGAGATGATAGTCCACAGAAAATACTTTGAAATAAATGAATATATGACTTTAAAAATGAACACCAAGCTAAAAGCACATTGATGATGATGCCTTCGGGTAAATAAAATAAGCCAAGGGAAAATATATTAAATCAAAGTAGAGGTGAAAATAACTCAAGGAAAAGCAACTTGTATAAAATATGTTAAGTGACTTGTGTAAAATATCCACTTGCTTAATGGGTAACCTCAAACAAAACCCAAAGAATAAACCACTGTGTTATTGCAGAAGTCTCAGAAGAATTTCATTCCATCATAGTATAACATTGGTTTCATAAATTTAGTCTTTGAAAGTAATTGTTGTTCTTGATATGTATGACTTTTTCCTTCCAGAACAATCTTTAAAATCCTTCCATTTCCAGATATTCTTAATTTTTAAGCTACGTTTGTTGCCCAGTGATGACCCCTCTTTGAACATGAGTCCTGGCATAATTTTTTAACAAACAAAACTATATCTCCCCAGTATACTTCAAACTTTAGTCAAAACATACATTCAATAAGCATGTTAGTGATTCCTGCAATGAAAAATATACAGGGTCTCAGCCTTCATGAATCTCCCACTTGGTGGGGATATGTTTTAATTTTCAACTTCCTCTGCTATAATTTGCTTCTTTCCAAACTATGATTTCCTCCCTCTGGGTGCCTGCGCTGACCTGCTACTGGCAGCAGAAGCTGCTTCTACTTAGGACATTCCTCAGGGTGAGACAGAGCTCTGCTCTGGCTTCAAAACACTTAGCCATAAGCCTCCTCTCTGGCCCATACGAAACATGTAACTTGAAATGAGGACCTTAATCTTCTTAAGCCTCATTTCCTCAGTTGTAAGAGGGTCATAATGATATTTTACTCTTTGGGTTTATTGTGGGGATTAATGGGGCAGCATATGAAAGTGCTTTTGTAAACTTAAAGCAACGTACAGGTCTGAGCTTCACTACTGCTGAAAATTTGCACAACCCACTCAGTGTCTAATGTGGGATTCATTTAACAGTCATTCAGAAAGCACTCTGAACGTCCGCGAGTGTTCAATATACAGTCTATATCCAGGCGACTTCTTTTTCGCTTCCTGCATTTTCCTTTATGATATTTTTGACTTCTCTTCCATCACTTCTCTTATTTATGCATCTAATTAAGGAAATCAGAAAATATACCTTTTAAATATCATGCAATTATTTGTAAAACTGCCTTGGTGTTTTCAAAATTAAGCGAATTTTCTAGCAGAGTGACTTATTCAGAATATATAAGGAAACTCAATAGAACAAGCTTAAGTCATTCTGTTAATGTGGAATATCCATGACAGAAAGAGATAGGTAGAAGGGTAAATATACACTCACATTCAGACACATGTGTGTGTTTCCAACTCTGGGAATGTGAATAGCTACATTCTAGTAGGTCAACTGAGCATAGATAGAGGAAAATCTGTACAATGACCCCAAAATCAACATCCTATATTTACTTTTTAGACCCAGAGGATGAGAACTGATTTATGAAGATTCAAATGAACAGACACTTGCTTGTCTCCTCACTAGTGCTCTAGAAAGCTATACTAAGGCTAACTGGGACTTCCCTGCACAAGAGAGTATAGACAAAACCCCAAACTTAGAAAGCAGTGAGAAGGTCATCTTTGAAATCATAACCTCTCAGCAGGACCTACTGAAAACTCAATGAATTGACACCCTTGTATGCACCCTTGTACATACAGAGACAGAGGAAGATCCAGGCCCAGACAGGAGGAGGAAGAGGAGGGGAAGAAAGAAGAAGATGCTCTTGTTATGATTCTTGAAGTGAATACTTTCTCTAAAATTCCATGTTTCTGTAACATTGAGTATGCTATTATATGACACTTAATTTTATCCAATAAAGAGATAGAAGTTTATTTATCTATTACAAAAGGAATTATTTGCTCTTCATTAAAAATGCTGGTAAAGAACAGATACTGCATTTTAAATTATCTACTAAGGAAACACTTTATTTTCATTTATTGATATGGTGAAGAAAATACTGTAACACCAAAATATCTTTATCTTACAACATAAATCCTGTTTGGTCATAATGAATTAATGCTATGTTGAATCTGGATTCTATTTTCTGGATTCTACTTTTTTGAAAATTTTTTTTATTGGTTCTCAATAAGATAATTGTTTTGTAATAGTATTTTTTTTTTGCTGTTTTTGAGCTATTTTATATCAGTTTAATCTGAGCTTCATTTAAAATATATAATTTCTATTTTCTTTCTGTTTCAATGTTTCAGGAAAGAAAAAGTGATTTTATAAACTTTCCTCTATAAATATTGTACATTTATTATTATATTTATTCCTAGATATTTCCTTGGTATAGTAAATGAATTATTTTGTTACATTTCTTAAATAGTTAGTTGAATATGCACAAGTATTGAATAATTAAATTTAAGAAAAATG
Organism: Sciurus carolinensis; assembly: GCF_902686445.1. Lineage (NCBI taxonomy): Eukaryota > Metazoa > Chordata > Mammalia > Rodentia > Sciuridae > Sciurus > Sciurus carolinensis. The sequence continues at coordinate 7,518,251 of NC_062217.1, read as the reverse complement.
TCATTAAAAGCAATAAAATAAATATGACATATCTAATTTTAATTCACTTTGTTAACTGTTAGGCATTTCTCAAGAGCATACAAATCCTGCAAGTAAAACAGAAATAATTAATAAATTCAAATGATCGGAATTTTTTAAATTGCGAAGTTTTTAGAGATCCTCACAATTGGAAGTTGGCCACTTACACTCAGCTGAGCTATGACTGTGGAGCATCACTGCGTGGACTTTTCCTTCTTCTGCATTTGCACCCTCTGGGTGCAGGAGGGTGACCTAATGCAGACAGAGTTGTGGTGGGGACTCTGCTTTTGTCTGCAGGCCCTGCTGGATGTGGGTTCTGGCTGTGGTTGGGCTCAGGTCCTTGTACCTGTACATGATGGTGACCAGGCTAAAGCAACCTCCTCACTGTACATCACAAAGTGCTAGGATGTAAGGCCGGTCTTGCCAAGGAATTGTAATTTTGTTCCCATCACATCTACTAACTCATGACTGGTCAAAACAAGTCCCATGGATAAGGAAAATGTCAAAGGATGAGAACACACACTACCAAGATGAAAACAAAGAGTTTTCATGCATAATGCTAACAAAAACTGAAAATTTGGGCTTATATTTCAATTTTTAAGAGTAAAGGTAAATTTTTAAATGTTCTATAAAAAGGAACTTTATTGTGTATAAAGAACTCCTACAAATCATTTGAATTAAGTATAAAAGAGTAGCAAAAGTTGAATAGACATTTTTCAGAAAATAAATAGGTTTTAATTACAACCAGACATTCTACTTAACTCTTAATGAAAGAATGTAAATTAATTTTGGCAAAGATGGAAAAAAATGAAACAAAATAAACTGTCTTCTGTTGGTGAGGCATCCTAATGTATTACCGATGGATGTGGAAATGCATATATTTGCAAAAAATTTACATCTACACCCACATAACCATTTGAGTGTACATTTTATCTATGTTTTACATAACATACACCATCATGCCTCTCATGATTTTATTTCTTTATATATATTTGTCCTGGTATATCTCCACTTTTGGTACATAATTATGTGTAAAGTCATTCATGGCAATAGTTTACAAAGTGGAAGACTGGAAAAATCTAGACAGTTATTATTTTGATTATTTAATGAAATAATAATACTACACTTGATCTTAGCCAAAAGGCCAAGAAGGATATGAAATAATAATACATCTATGCAACTCTCTCCAGTCCTTGGAAAGAACCAGCTACCTCTTCAAGTCCTTCCTTAGAATGATGTTCAGGAAAAGCAACCCCCCCCCCCACACACACACACTTACCATGAAATTATTTTTGTGGGAAAGATGATAAACATGCAGAAAAATTCCTGAAAATTTAGTAAGAAATTAGTAAAAAGGCTGTGTGTCTCAGGGAAAGGAAATTTGGAAGCAATTAACATCTATCACTGAGGTGAAAGCTAACCAAACAGAAATTCCTTTAGAAGTCATCTAAATAGACTGAGCTGGCTTTTAAGCATTCAGGAAAAATGACCATATAGTTCCCCTGAAAGTTTAATTCTAGAACTGGTGTTGTTTTCCTGTTTCCTGCTAGCAGTAGTTTGATGGTGCTTGGAGACCTCTCATGCTCTTTTTGATATATGTATTCAAGAGCGAGACTATGAATTTTAATATGCAAATTTCTGCAGGCCAACCAACACCACTTTCATTTTCTTTGAAATTACACACAACTATTCACAGAAGATTTTGATAATAACAATCTATATTATAATAATGTCCTTTTTATCTTTCAGCCTTAGGAAAATTATATGCTCAAAAATTTTATAATACTCTAATTCCATCATTATAAATGTTATCTTCTGAAGATGTCAAATACAGCAATTTAAATGAAGCCTTAATAAGGACTTTTTTTTTTCCTTTTTGGGGAATTTCCTTTACTTCAGATCTGTTGATCAATTTTCTTGAAAGTAAATGGACATAATAAGCTAAAATCTTTGGTATTTTAAAACAATAGTTTTTCTTTGACATGCTAAAATATGAAATACTTTTTTTTGCCCAAATAATTGCATTTTCTTAAGAAGTTATTTCTTTTAACAGAACTGTCATTTCAATCTGATGTGGGCTTATTTGTTCAGGTTTTTATTTCACAAAGTCTAAGTGTACCTAAAGTAACTTGATCTGATGTCTTTCATCTTCTGTTACAGAATATCTTAAAGAACACACAAGTCACTTATTTATTATTATTTTTATATTTTTACAATGCTGGGTATTGAATATAGGCCTTGCACACACTGGACGAGCCCTCTACCACTGACCTACATGTCCAGCCCTGGAAAAAAATTCAGTGGCCTAAATGTTTCTACAAATTAAGTTATAAAACTTAATTTATAAAACTTTGAGACCTTGAGGAATGTATTGTAGTTTGAGGTCTTAGTTTCCTCATCTGGAAGATGTGAGCGATAATAAATACTTCTTAAACCTGTGAGAGCTTTGCGAATATATTGGAAGATATTATGGTTTGGACGTGTGACTGTGGGTCCATATATATGTATCTGGCCAGTGGAGTCTTTCTCTCTGCTTTCTGATCACTACGTGAGGTTCTTCCCTCTGCCACACTCTTCCATGATGTTCAGCCTCACCTGGAGCCCCTAGTTGATCTTCTATGCACTAAGACCTCTGAAACCATGGGCCCCTCAAATAAACTTTTCCTCCTCTACAAATTGTGCTGGTTGGGTCTTTTAGTCACAGCAGTGAAAAACCTGATCAAAACAGTAGAGTAACTAAGGAAAAACAAATGGTAGGTATCTTTGGTTATTTTTACCAAATGTTTATTACATATTACTATAACAAAATTTGTCATTTCTTATTCTTATAGCAGAACAAAGGTATGGCAGTTTTTTTCATTTTAATTTATCATAATGAGCTAATCACACTGATAAATGAAAATGGATCTTGCCTTTGTAATATTCAGGATAATTTGGATAGCAATAGAAAATAGATAAGTATTAGATGATGACACTGTACACCAACAGTTAATCTACCATCATTTTCTGTTGCTCCTTCAGCTACTGTCTCAGATATCTTGTCTTGTTGATATTTCAATCTTCTATCTCATGACTTAAAACCCTGGAGGAAGGATGTGGGCATAAGATATGAAAAGAGAGATTTTTATATCTCTCTATCAAATTATATTAATTTGTTTTCCTTATGTTTCTTCAAAAACAGAATATATATTTGGGTTTCACTAACATTGTGAATTTGAGCAACAATCTCATAAGCAATTTTGTCAAGTAGATTGGAATGCTCTTAAAGGGGAATCCTTGATTTGGAGGTGGTAATGTGTTTCTAGAAGAGAACTGTGAAGGGTCATGAATAGAGCACTGATTCTGTTTTTGCCATGATTATCTACCAGGAGCAGGAATACCGGAAGGTGCAGAAAGATCCTCATGTTCCAATAATTCCAGTGTCCATCCACCAATAAGAATTTATCCAAGGCAATAGGGTGATTTAATCTTTGCAATGCACATTCAAATTTATATATTTTCCATGTTTGAATCTTAGTAAAGATTTAGTGGGCATAAACAGGTACATTTTATAAATGTACTGAATTCAGAGAAATTCAGGGGTAGAATGTTTGCTCAAAGTCTCCTTGACAATAATTTAAAAACTTAAAAGAATATGCAGCTTTTTTATCTAAACCTCAAATAACTGAATGCTGAAAATGGGTTTGGATAGCTAATATAAGAAGAGAAAAATAGAACAAGCCTAAGTTATATTCAATACTCCTCTACATAATCATCATATTCTATGTTTCTATGTAATAATATAAATTCAGGGACACTACATCAAGTGGAAAAGCATTGCATTTATTCCACACATAACCAGCAAATGTAAGATGTTATTGCAATGTCTTGTCAATCTTAATTCTGTGTAGTTCAGATTAGATTACATATATTTATTTGAGCTTATGATAGCATCATGAGTGAAGGCAACTGGCTATAAATTAATGCACATTCATTTAAATGACAATTTTACAATAATTTTGTCATCTAATTGAAATATATTTTTACCACCTTGTAAGAAAATATTGTTACTTTTTTTTTAATGTTTCAGAAGTTTTTTTTTTTTTTTTTTTTCCCCTCAGAAACAGTATTAGAATGGTGTTGTCTCCATTATACAGACTGAACATGAATTTACTTTAGAGAACTGTCACTGAGAGCCCCAGGGTCCCTCCAGTGAGATGAGAAGCTTTGGATCATTGTGGACACCCCACACAAAGTCCAGCAACACCCCAGCATGAAGAACTATCGTTACAAAGTCAAGCTGACACAGTATCACAGAACAAGAACACTGCAGTGGTAAAACAAGGGTCATTGGAAGTTTTACAAAACATTTTCCAATCAAATACAGAGAGAGTAGAAATGGTGAAAACTGACCTATTTATAAGTAGGTTGGTTAGAAACTAAATGCAGAACCTAGATTAAAGTATCCACTAACAAATTTAGTCCTGGATTCTAAATAGAGGTTCAGTCTCAGAGGGAAATCAAAAAGCTATTAAAATAACTTACAGCAAGTATTAGAGTAGAAATTATTAAATTCATGTGACTTTCTCCCTAGTGGTTCATTTTACAATGCCTGGTCCTACAATGCAACGGCGGTTGCCTAAAAGCAATAGCTCTAACAGTAATAAAAATAAAACTTTAAAATCGAACAGTGTACACACCGGACTGAGAACTGGCCTGTTTTCAGAAAAGTCTCTGTCACCAGTGACTAAGGGTCAGTCCCTGTTCTGCCTCCCCATGTCTAGAACACCCTCTCTTGAAGGTGAGCACTGTGTGTCTGTGACTTGGGATACATGAGCTGGCACAGAGGCCCCGTGTCAGTGTCCCCAGTCTCATGATCAATGCAAACATCAAAACAGTGACAGAGGTCTTCTGGGACCGAGTTGTAGGGCGTCCATCCGCGCCCCTCTGTAGTTATCACCCTATCCGGGGCCCCTGTTCCTTTAAGAGGTGGTGCTTTCTAAATAATGTTTTCCCTGAAGTCTTCACTTTTTTTCTTGCAATTCCATTTGTTCTTTCTGTCTAATCTTCCAAAGCAGAACAAAGGCCTTCTACTTGTCAAAGGTATTTATTATTTTTTTCTCAAAGTTGGCAATACACGACCGCATATTTTGTTTAATGATAAAAGGCTGGATTTTAAGCCAGAATATTGAAATTCCCTCATTCATTACTCCATCATGTTATTAGACTCTTGCGGGTGCTCTGCACTTGGGACAGTGTAAATATAGCAAACCAGACGTCAATATTTATTTATTTGTGCATTATGGTCATCCATAATAGTGGATCTCATTTTGTCACATGCATGATGCAGAGACCAGTTTCTCCATGTCAAGCCCAGGGCTCCCTCCTCTGTCACCCTGGTGGTGATTTTCATGTGACCCTAGGGTAGTGTTATTTTACCTGCTTCTGGGAGGAAGGGAGACTTACATGCTGAAGAAATGCTGGAAACAGGACTTGAGGAATCAGGGCCTGGATGAAGTGCCTGCTTACCCTGGGCCATCATTAGCTTTGCTCTAAAAAAAATGAGGGAGAGATGGGTGTGGAGAGATGGGGAGGGTCAACTGCTGAAAAGCAAATCTGGGCAAAATATCCAAATCTCTCAGTACCATGAGAATTTCAGTTACCATCATATTTAGTGACATGTAAAGGATATGCAATGTTAATATTTAATTTCCAATCGAACCACTCAAATAGTTAAAAATATTCTCCTTTCAAGACCATTTTATTTCAAATTGTCACTTGAACACATTGCATTTACTTGGTACTGTTTTCTGGCTTAACCATTACAGAACAAATCAAATTTAATTAAGGAACTCGATCTCTGAATTTCTATTCGACTCTGAGATAAATCTATCAAAGTTTATACTTTTGCTTAGGCCACTGTGAGAATTAATAATTGAGCGTCACATTTGTAGTGGACATGTGCTAAGTAGTGGCAGAGCCTCTGAATGCTGCTCTTTGGCTTCTTCCTTCTGTACTGTTTTAGAACTTCTGAGTTGGTATAAGATAACATGGGGGTAAGCCTGGGAACACATTTTAAATTAAATTTTCAAACAGAAAGTCATTTTTAAGATCCAGAGTAATTTTAAAGATTCATTTATATTAGCACAGTGAATTTAAAATATTGAAGGCCAAATATGGAAAATTCAATTGATTTTATTTATTGGGGGATGCTGACTATATCAAAATGTGCCAAACAGCCCTTACCTTTGTGGGTGAAAGGAACTGTGCTTTGAAAAACAAAATTACTTATCATAGCACTGCAGGGATGGGAACTGAGGACTTTTGAAGTTAATAATATAGAATTAGAGTTATTTATTTAATTGGTTCCAGTCTACTGCAGTGTTTAACAAGCTCAGATAAATGGGCTAATCTTTCACAATTCGTCCACTAAAGTCTGGTTATTTTTGAAACTTGAATCAGTGGTCACCAGAGGGTTTCCTAAGGCATGGACTGTCCAACACCTTTGTACTCAGAGCGTGTTCAGATTGCCCTCTGCTATTTGCTCTGCGGACATTTGTTTCATCACGAGAAATTCTAGAATCATAGCAGACATCTGGAAAACCTGGAGAGCTTCAGCAAATGAAATAAAGTCATCAACTATTAGTGACTAGAGGGGATCCTCCATTTCTAGTGAATAAGCATTTCCTATTTTTAAATGTGAAAGAGCACACAGTGTAAAAAGTCATGCAATGAGAACTCTTAGCACTAATGACTGACATTAATATGGTATTCATAAGTGCTTCTTCCTACTAAATATATGTAAGTACAGAACTTTCATTTATTTAATCTCACGTGAAACCACATTTTAACCTCTTACAATTCTTTATAACTTATTGAAGAAAAATGAACATTTATGACTCTTCAGGGCTGCAAGTCTAAACTTTTATATTATGTAGTCAATCACAACAGCTTTTTTAAAAGGAACAAATGGAAATAATTGACAGACTATCACCTCAAGGTCAGAAGTAATAACCAAATATGTTTGCCAGTAAAGATGAAATACTTGAAGCATAGGTTTAATGACTTGTGATCTCCTAATTGACCTCTCACCCTTCCTCCGTCTACCAACCTCCTTTAACCTCTGACCTGCCCCTGTCTTGCTCCGACCACTGTTATTCCAGCTTTATGAGCCTTCTGAAGTTATTTGTAGCTGTTTTATTCGATCGCACATAGGTGAACTCTGCTTAACACATCTGCTTATACTCTGCTACCAGGTTGGGGCTACTAGCTTCAAACTAAAACTTCTCCTAAGTTGGATTACTTAATAAACACTTGACAGTGAAATCAATTGATTTTCTAATGTGATTACATTAACTTTGTCAGCTAAAACCAGGCATCTAGCCTTCTACTCTTCAAGTAGAATTCCTGGATGGCTGAAATGTGTTAACACTTAAACAAGTATTCAAATCTTGCTAATGCTCCTGTGACTGAATTCAAAGATGGCATTTTTTTTTTTTTTTTTACTTTGAACATTTTTGTTCCCATTTTGACTGTGTCTGACCCCTAACCCCTCCGATTCCTTCCTATTAGGTGGTGTGGCATACACTCCGGTTGGCTCAGGACAGTTCCCGTTTATGTTAATTTGTCCCAGCAAATGATGGATGATCAAAAACGCCCCAATTTAGGTGATAAATCGTATATTACTCAATAGTTAGGTGATCACTTTTGATTTTCTGTATATCCCTCTGAGATCTCTATATGCAGATACACACAGAAGGGGTAAAGGTGACCTGCCTTGTTTTTGTCACTTAAAAATATATCTTGGAAACTCTCCAAATCTGGGCAAATGGGGTGTCTTCATTCTGTAATACTGCCTTTTTTTTTTTGTAATATGATATTTTAACTAACAAATGCATGATCTATAATCCATCTAAGAGCAAGATAATTGTCTTTGTTACTCTTTAAATTGATTTAAGAAATATAAATAGTTGGAATTCTAAGGATGATAAAGAAGAAGAGAACAGAGGATATTAAATTCTCTATTACAAAACATTAAAAAATATTATTACTGACATTTCCATGAGAGATGTCTGATCAAGGTAGTGAATTTAGTTGTAATTAAATGAATAAAATAATTATTAATAGTAATATAATAATAATTCAACAAGAAAAATAATAAAATTATTTATGTACATTTAGAAAATGAAAAAAAAAATACCTGCAATGACTAAATGCATGTTCCCGTGTCTGGAACATCACATGAGTGGTAGGTTTGGAACTTTATGTGGATGCACATGCAGGGGCTGAGTCAGAACCATGAACCCTGTAAGCAGAACTAAGAAGCTCGCATACTTGGAGGTGAAATTATGGGGTCAAGTTTCTAAGTGGAGAAGGCTTCTTAGGACCACCTTTAGTGTTCTTGATGGACCTTGAATCATGTTGAATGAAATCTCTTGAGAAAATAACAAATGTGATGATAAGTGCCGAAGACCAAGTTCTAGAAATGCAGAAATTCATTTCTGCACACAGAGGACAATGTGATGAGAATTACCAGATGGGTCATAGGAACCATGCCCAGAGAGAAAATAGTCAATGTAGTTGGAGGGAGAGATGTGTTCATAGGAGCTTGATGGCCGAAGGAGGTATCACCTTTATCTGTACATCTTAATATGATATTAAAAAGAATATTCATAAACTGACAGAAGTACACATATGTAAAATGATTAGAAGACAACTTATCAATATGGTATCCATATTTGATACTGGATGGTGGTTTTTTGAATTTTTCATTATCCCCATGGTCTCAATAAATGTGAACTTAAAGAAGAAACAGAAATAAAAGTTAATGACTTCATATTATACTTTGGGACCATAATAAGTCAATAAGACAATTGTATTATGATAAAAGAGTAAGAAAAATCTCAAGACTATTAACATTTTGCAAAAATTTGTATTTAAAATCTTGTGCTCAATCATATTGTTCTTCAACCTTACGAGAATGAACAGTCTTGATTTTACTTTATTGTAAATTTTGAGTCTTGATGTTACTTTATTGATGGAGAGGGAGAGTTCTTAATTTTTCTCTGAAACATCTCGTCTACATTTTACACATGTGGTGTATATATGTTACAACTTCTGAAGGAAGAAATGTAATTAGTAATTGCAATGTCAAGTGTGCTCTGTGGAAATTAACCACTTATAAGTTATAATAGCTTACAGTAATTACTAGTATGACTTTCTATATTTATTTTATGTGTGACAAATATTTGACATTTTTGATCTTAAAGTTTAGATAATAACATCACTGTTAAAATTATGAAATTTATCTACTCACTTGTCTTATAAAAGAGATTGTGAAAAAGCTGAGAAAATACAGGTTAAACACCCAGGCCCTTCCATTCCCTTAGGAAAAGGATTTTGGGAAATAGGCCTTCTGCTTCAGTGGAAGCTAATTCTTTCAATCTTTGAAACATTGCATTGGAAATAAAGAATCTCTACACTGATAGCATTTGAAACACATTGTTATCATTACACAAAAGTAATACTATGGGTGTATGCAAAATTTAGAACTTTAAATGAAATAATTAGATGCATATTTATAGTATTTTATTATCATTATTTTAGAAGGCCACCTATGCAAGATAGGCAAATAGCTTTCATTGTTACAGTTAAGTAAATTGAGGATTAGAGAATTTGAGTTATTGGTCACCAGGTTAAACATCTCTAAGTCCTTGTAAAATGCAGTCCATTGAGAGTACCATTGTAGACATTGCCTTACTTAATTAACTCTGAGACAGGGGAAGCTACTTCTAGAAGTGTATTTTATGGAATCTGACTTGAAGAAGATGATAATCTGTATTCTGGTCCACTATTGTATTAGCTGTGGGAAGCTATTTTGCACTGTTTGCCTTATACTGCACTTCCCTGCAGAGACACTACATCATGATCAACAACAACATGCACACTTCACACAACCTTTCCTGCTTGGGTTAGGCTATCATTTTCGAAACTTCCTTATCAAGAAAGCCATTAGTCTTAGCAAGGGCTGCCATAAAACATACCATAGACTGTGACTTCTACATCAAAAATACATATTCTCCTGGGCTAGAAGTTCAAGGTCAAGGTGTCCAGCCATTCAGTTCCTGGTGGAGGCTCTATTCCCATGTTGCAGATGGCTACTTTCTTGCTGTGTCTTCATATAGTGTGATTAAGGTGGGACAGAGACCTCTCTTCCTTTTCTTATGCAATGACTGTCTAGTGAGATCAGTGTCCTACCATAAGATCTCTTTTAACCCTGTTTACCTCTCAGTGACCTTAACTTCAAATGCCATCATATTGGAAGTTAAGGTTTCAGCACATGAATTTTGGAGGATAACTTACTCAGTAGCACCATTTTTTATTAAAGTCATGGAATTAGTCTCTCAAGATAATTTAAGAAAAATCAATCAAGGCTGAAGCATGAGTCCTTATAATGAAAACTGTTAGTGTTAATATTTATGTTGTTTCAACATAAATTGTTTCAGCAAAGTATGCACAAATAATTACTAACTTTAACCAATTATATATCAAATTGCAAAGTATAAATTTATGTCTAAAATACAAATAACAATTTAATGAAAATAATTAAGAATTTAAGGCATAGCAATAATGATGTCATGATTATTACCAATGTAGATTATGGAGACATAATATTATCTTAGAAAGTAGAGAAATGTATTATAATGCATAATTTAAAATGATTTAATTTATCTTACATAGCTAAAATACCATTTGCTGTAACAAAATATTCCAAAATATTGGTATATACAAAATACACATTTTTTAGTTCTTTGGAATATTCCCTTATTATCTAACACACACACACACACACACATACACACACACACTTAAACATTCACCCATTCAACCAATATTTATAATGCATTTATTTGTTCCAAAGTACAGTATGATATAGTCTACCAGAAATTTTGATTTACTTCTGGTTTTTGCTTTGAAATTTTTCTTGATGAAAACAGAGAGATGTTTTGTTTTCTCTTATACTCTTTCATATATGATAGCATAAGAACATTTTCTGATGGTTGCCATATTTCATTCTTAGGATGGATCAATATTTGCTCTCCTCTGACATTGAACACATTGACATTATTTGTAACTGTGGCTATTACTAATTCAATAAACATATGGTTCCTATTTCTTTCCCTTCTTGTCACCAGACCCTTAAAATATTTAACTGCCTCTCCGTCATCATAGAGGAAGAAACTCACCATGGCTCCAGAGGTCCTGAAAGACTAAATCTTGAATATTCTCAGATGGCTCCTTAGTCTTCTTTCAGACTCTCAAGAACACTGAGTTATTTCACTCTTCAAGATATTTTACCAGCTTTCTCTCTGATTGGAATAAGATCCTCTGGACTCTGAATAGCCATTTCCTTTCCATTTTCGCTCCTCGGTTCAAATGTATTGAGATACCAAAGACAGTGAGCGGAAAGGAGAGTTCGTGTTGAGTGATTGGCAGCTGTGCTGAACTCAGGCACCCAGAGTTCCAGGAACACATGAAAGGCGGAGAGGTTCTCCCCTGTCATCCCAGTGACAAATTGTGGAGACACACAACCCAGGTTTTAGCATGGACTGAGAGAGTGGCTGAAGGAAAGAAGGAAACATCTGTAGAACTGTGTTTACATGGATTTGATACACATTCTGCAACTGAATCTGGCCATGGAAAAGAGCAACCACCTAGCACTGTTAAAGTAAAAATTGATGTAACCTTATAGGCAGCAGTTCCTTCTGATGTCTATCTGCTCAAACACATGGATTTAAAAAAAAAAAAAAATGAAATGTTTAACAATATTATAAGGTCAAAATATTTATTTAGTAGAATCTCTTAACAATCAATGTATTTTAATAGAAGGAAGATACCTAGAGTTAATAAACTGTTATGAGAATAATTACAAAACTTTTGATTATGAGACAATGTTCTAAATAAACTTTAGTCTTGCATTGATCTTTACTTCTCATCGTGTTTTCTTAATAGTTGCAGAAGGAAATCAATAGTAAGTCAGGTACACAGAGATATTTGATACTTCAATATCTGAAGAAATACTAATCAATAATTTAAATAGTTCATAGTCCTTTGAAATCTCAGTGAAAATATTAGGCTCTGCATAACATAATGATGTATCTTTAAAATATTGCTACAAGTTTCTTAATGTTTGAGCAACCTCATTAGTTTTTTTCACTGTCTGGCTATGTCCTCTATGTGTGTGTGTGTGTGTGTGTGTGTGTGTGTGCATGAAAGAAAGGGGGAGAGAGAGAGAGAGAGAGAGAGAGAGAGAGAGAGAAAGGCATGGTGATAGGAGAGAAATTTGTTGTTGCTGTTATTTCAACAATAAACTTTATTCAAAAAATGCAATATTTCTTTACAATCCTGTTTGTGTAAGAATACAGAAAAGAGAATGTGGAAAATGTGGTTGTTAATACACTTTGCAAAAAGTAAACAACCCAAATACTTATTATTCTTCAACTCGAAAGCATTGGCTTAATTCAAAACCCAATTTTAAAATTACACCACGTTTGTAATTGAAATTTAAACATTATGTCTTCTTTACAAATTTTCCAAGGTCTCCCTCTCCTAAAGTGCCTTTCCTGAACTACCACAGAAGCAGGTGTGGAACACGGGACATAAGCCAAACAAACAAAGACATGTACAGTGCTGGGGTTTGGATGTGGGCTGTCTCCCAAAGATCCCTGTGTTGGAGGCTTGGTCCCCAGCAGGGTCCTGCTGGGGGAGGGGACGGAGGCCTTTAAGAATCAAGGGCTAATGGGAATATTCTGGAGGGCTGGGGCAGGGCCCAGAGGGGATTCAAAAGTTCTGTAGGACACTGAGTTCCGGAGACAAAGCTTATACTGAAAGAGTGAGCCTGGCCCCTGGGTGCTTTGACTTCCTGTCCCAACACGTGATCTTTGCCTCTCATGGGACCTCACCACAAGGCCATTTGCCCTGAGGTGACCATGCTACTTAGACTTTCAGCCTCCAAAACTGAGAGCCAAATAGACCTCTAAACGGAGTAATATACATCAGTATAGAGATGAAATCATAACACCTCACATCACAATATCACCTACAAATGACAAATGAACTAATGCCAGAATATAAAAGAAATTTTCCAAAATTATAATGCAGTAAGAACTAGATCTTTCATTAAATAAAATAAAAATTTTAAAAGGGAAGGAAGGAGAGACTAGAGATTATAAAAGGAACTTAGGGAGGGAGAGAAAATGAAAAAGGAAACGATGCATTTCTGATTGTTAAAATCTGACGTCCCTGAGGTGGCCATTATCAGAACTCTTCACGTCAGTCACAATGCTGGCAGGATCTGTCTGCCAAGTGGCTGGTGGGTCCGGAGCCTCCTTCCCTGCCATGCCACAAATGGTTGATTTATCCAACTTCTGGAAACTCCCAGGGACGATGCAGCTTGGGACTGAGAGGCTCTAAGCCTGGTTCCTTGAAGCGAGGAGAGCTCCTAGGTGCTCTGTGCTGCAGACCAGAGTTCGTGCTGTGCTTCTTCAGAGGGCTGAGAGCCCTGCCCTGGGCACAGAAGATAGGACTGCCTGCCAGAAGCCCAGCTCTGGAACAGTCTGCTGCACGCTGGGGCAGGAGCAGCAGCCGTGGGTATCAGCCGGCAAACCCAGCCCAGTCCAGCCCTCAGGGCCCCGAGAGGAGAGGGTCAAACCCACTCTGCCTTCTGGGAAATACAGAATCAGAATAAGCATTTTATCCTTGAGGCTACATTAGGGGAAAATATAAGGTATGACAGCGATGACTTGTACATCTCTGTCGTCGAATGGATATAGTTATCATGCCCTTTTGTTTTATAGCATATCTTTGACATTGGTATTAAGTAATTTAATTAATTATTATTATTATTTTTTTTTTTTTGCTGTTGTTGGCTTAACTTGTTCTGCACTAGTACAGAGTCTGTTTCAACTCATTCACTGTGGTAGAAAGAAGTAACCATGAATAAACTTGTTCAAATTTCCACATAGTTGTTAAATTTCTAGAATTCTAATAACTACCTGAAAGGATGCATACACACATCAGAATTTTTATGTGTATTCCCAATCCATCGTCCATCGGATTACACTGTGGTCATTGCTTGCTTCAAAGCACCAGTTATTGAACTTTATCTCTGCCAATGTGATAGATAAAACATATATGTGTGGCTGTAATTTGTGGTTTGTTTTGTTTTTGGTATCAGAGATTGAACCCAGGGGTGTTTAGGCACTGAACCACATCCCTAGTCCTTTTTAATTAATTATTATTTTTTTTTTTCATTTTGAGACAGAGTCTCACTATGTTGCTTGCAGCCTCACTAGGTTGCTGAGCCTGGCTTTGAACTTATGATCCTCCTGTCTCAACCTCCCAAGTCTCTGGACTTAAAGTTGTGTGCCACCACGTCCCTCTGTGATTTCCTTTCTTATGAGCAAGTCTGATCACCTTTTCCGAAGGTTAGGAGTTATCATTATCTTGTGTTGAGTGAGCTGGTAGCATTTACTACTCATTTTTTGGGGGTACTTAAACCTTTGATGTACAATAAGAATAGCTGTACATTTTTTCAGGGAAATTGGTCTTTTGATAATGATAGGAGATCAATCACTTTGATCTTTATTCCACAATTTCTCAGTTGAATCACCAGAGAAAATACTTCCCTATTCTGCTGTCTGCACGAATTCTCTTACATATTTATTTTGATAGCTTTACTTTTTATGACAGATAATCTCTTGATTCATTAACAACTGTCTTTGTTTCTGGTAGAAATATGAATTCAATACTTTTTGTTGGTTGGATTTGCCAGAAGGCTGCAGAAGGAGGAGAACCCTCTTGGTGTGACTGTCCAATCCTCTCCTCATCCGGCATATTCTTCTGGAGTCCCGCGTGGTGCGTTTCCCACGCCGTCCACCCTTCACCAGGATCACGGTGGTGCATGCCTCTGGCTTACGGAGGACATCCAATGTGCTCAGTCTAGTTACTGCTTATCATTCCTTTTCCCGAGAATTTCCCTAGGACTTCTCGTATTTAAATTTTCTTCCACATAAGTTTAAAACCACACAGTTGTGTTAAAGTATTCCTGTTGATATTTTTAACAAAATATTGTTAAATTTATAAGTCAAATGACTGCTACCCCAGTGAAGAAGCTAGCCATAGCTGTAGAGCACAGTAGTTGCAATAAGCCTGTTCTAAGAAAATTGCTTCATGATTTTGAGAGTATTCTTATCGAACATTACAATACGCTATTCTCTTACTCAAGTACTCTTTTGTGTCAATAAAAGGCATTTAAAATTTTGCTTTGTAAGTTCCTGGACTATAGCTTTATGCCTAGTTTTATCTGTGAATATGAAGGTGTGCTTTTATTTGTGTCTGTTCATTTATGGGTTTGTGTATATCTGTACTTACACATAGTATTTGCTATCATAGATTGAATGTAAGATGCATCCTAAATACATAAGATCATATAAAATGTGAGCATGCAGTTTAAAGAATGACTATGGAGCACCCAGATGACTGGTACCCCAATGAAGAAGCTAGCCATAGCTGTAGAGCACAGTAGTTGCAATGAGCCTGTTCTAAGCACAAGAATGCCACAGCTCTGTGCGTGATCACTGCCAATACTTGGCTGCAATTAGCCTGTGTGAACGTTTCTGCAGGACGCAGGCACATGGCTGTTCCAGGGTGGAGGCCTCCCAAGGCACTTGTAGGTAACAGTGTGCACGTAGCTTCCGGTTGACAAGACCAGTCTTGATTATTTTCCACAGTTTTTATCACTGAACAAAACCTCACCTTTGACCCCCACTCCTGTCAACGAGAGCAGGAGAGAGTCCCTGACAAGCCCTCCAGCGTCAGCCCGTGGACCCCTCCTCAGGCTGGGTGTCCAGTCTCTTTCATTCGACTTCAGTCTTGTGGCACTTCTCTTCTCAAGCCCATCCTTGCTTCTCCACCTCTTATCTCCGTGGCTCTCACTCATTCCTCCAAGCCCTTGCCACTGTGGCTTCCTCAGCTAGGTCTCCCATAGAGAACAGATGTTGCCGTTCATCCTAAGCCTGTCAGTGATTGGGGCTCTCAACCAGTGTAACCTGGGCTTGCAAGTCCCCCCAGGGCAGCTTCTCCACGTGTGCGTGTTTTTGTGTCACATAGAATATTTATTCATACATCTAATGAGAGAGCTTTATTAGAATTTAGACATGGATTTTATCATGCAAAGAAAAGTAGTGAAATTCAGTTATGGTGTTGGTTTTAGGTTCAGCGGTCAGATTTTTGAGGAACCTTTATACTCAGGATTATCAGTGACATGTTTTACACAGATTATCATGGTCTATGACCTCAGGGGCACTGGTGATACAGAATTTCTTTAAAGAGTGCTGTAATATTGCTCTTATCAACAGGAATTTTTTGACATTGGCGTTTAATGCCTTCAATATTGTCCTGTGCACAGTCTGTCCCACCCTGCCTCTGGATTTGGTTCTTTTCATCCTTTCCAGGCTATTTGGCACCTTATGGAGACCTCGCCTCCAGTGTTTGCTCTGCCACATGCAATCTTACCTTGGGCAAAAGACATAGAGCTTCTGGAAATCCTGCTTCTGTAGGTGTCATAAAAATTGTTCTTACTGCTTTCCAAGAAAATACGAAATTGTAATCATTCCCCAGTGACAGATATTTCCCATCCTGATAATAAATTTAACCCCTGCTGTTCATGTCCCTTGATTTTCTTTGGACACAATAATTTTTTTTTTTTCCTTTGGTACTAGGAATTGATCCCGTGGTGTTCCACCACTGAGCTGTATCCACATTCCTCTACTGAGTTTATTTAGAGACAAGGTCTGGCGGTCTGGCTATGTTACCAGGCTGGCTTCAAACTTGTCATCCTCCTGAGTAGCTGGGGTTATAGGCATGCCCGCTGTGCCTGGCAACTTGTTTTAATGCTGACTCATGGTAAAATCTTTTCAATACACATTAAGTGGCAATTAATTCCTCTCATGTGGGGCTAAAAGTACACAGCTAGGTTAAAAATGAGAACAGAAAAACAAGATCTAACCTATGTCTACCGGTGCAAAGGGACGGCGATTGTTAGACACAGCCTGAGTTCAGGCAAATCGAAATGTGAACATATGTACATCTCAGGCTTGATAAAATATGACACTTTCAAATCTATAACATTTACCTGCTTCACACCAGTGAGTTGAGACAGAAGATTACCACAAAGGCAAAACATGAAAGGATTCAGCTTGGTTCTAATTCCCTTTGTTTTTATGTGGATTACATGCAAATCTCTTCGCAATAAGCACTTAGAGATTTATAATCCAGAGGTAAATGTTCCTAAGTGGTTGTAAGTAAACTCAAAAACTTCCACCCCCTGTGGAGTCTGCTTTTCATTAGAGCTGATGAGAGCTCGGCTGGTAGCCCTGCCCAATCTTGCAGAGTAACTGGGTCCTGTGCAGCTCAGAAGCGCTGCTTTTCAGATCCCCAAGGCCTGTGGCTTCTCCCCCCGGGAGTCTATACCTGGCCGAGACTGACAATATTAAAAAAATAAAGTTAAAGAAGTCTATAAAATGCTTCAGTGCCAATTAAAAAAAAAAAAAAAAAAAAAAAGCAAACAAACAAACAAACAAAACAGAAAAATCTACTCTTTGGCTAACCTGTGAATTTGTGCAACAAAGCTTCCAACTTTCCCATTGTGGAACCTTCGATTGTGAGGACTGTCTATCATGATCACTCAGCTACAGCAGCACCAGGGCAGACCATATGAAGCCTGGTTTGGCACCATGAGGGTGGCTGAAGAGAGTAGGGAGGTGACTGAAGATATTCCCCAGCAGAGGAGGGTACAGGGCTCAGAGGAGGCAGGCGTGTGGCGTCCCTAGCTCAGAGAAGGACCCCTGGCCACGAGAAGCAGACCTAACACTTCCCTGCAGTCTTGTCAGCTGTCTCTCTGTTATTGTTGCTCACCAGGATCCACCAAAAGCCACAGGACTTTGTAAGTGCTGTTCCATTTTGAGTGATTTTAAGAGTGGTTGAGAAAATGTTTAAGAAAAACAAATGAAAACATAAAGAAGAATCATGCGACCGTCATGACCGTCCGGGGCGTCATGCTCCGATCACGACCCAACTCCCTGCACTCCGAAGTCATGAATCTACATTCTGTCTCTCTGGATTAGCCTACTCTTTTTCTTTCTACTTAGCATAAAATTTCCAGGATTCAACACTATGGTATCAAGTAAAATTCTTCAATCACGTTCAAGGTCATGATCCCCGCCCATACAGTCTCTACTCACACCCAATAGTCATTGTTAACTTTTTGTACCTTCAGAATACCATTTCTTTCCTCCTTAACTCATTTCACTCAATGTTCGTCGTCAAACAAAAGCATGCTCTAATTTTTGACAGTTACTGTCAACTTTAATATGTCCTCATGCAGTAAAGTATTTGTTGGTAAAGAAAAACAAAGCAAAGAGGAAAATACACAGAGAATGGAAGCTAAGAAGAATTTTTGAGACCTCTGGAGAAGCTGCTGCAATTTAGATAGATGGAATAAAAACCAAGGCAAACAGATGAGTTCTCTTGACCCAAGAAAAAGGGATTGGGATTGTTTAAAAAAGGTTTAACCAGAAATGGTAGTCTTTATTTGAGCTTATTGTTCAAGGAGCCAAGGGAGAAATGCTAAAAGGCATTTCCTAAGTTTTCAAAAATTTAAGAGACAGCATCTGCCCAGAGCTCAGTCATATCCCTGTCTTGGGCAAAGATAGGAATGTCATGGATCAAGTGCGTGAGAAGAATAAAAGTTCCACACATGCCTGTGGAAGCCAGAGCTGTTAGGATTGTCGATCGGAATCAGCAGATGAATAGAGCACATGAGTCTAGACACCAGATCGACGGTGAAGAGCCTTCAGCTGTGCTCCCGAGAGTGGCAGGCCATGCTCAGCAGAGGTTAAAAACTATTTCTGGAAGGGCCAGATACATATTTTCTGCATCAGGTTGGTCTTTTGCAAATTCTCAGCTCTCTATTGCAGCATAAACAGCCGCCTTAGAACACAACCACAGAAATAAGCACAGCAGTGCTCCGGGAACTTATTAAAAACAGGTGGCTGGTCCGGTGCACTTGTGAGAGTAATTTGCTGACGCCTGCTCTGAGAGTCCTCTGTCATTCCTGTTGTGGTTTTTGTAGGTCCATGTTCCGATTGCCATGTCAATGTTTCAATACAATCTGGAGAAGAAAGCTTTTATCCCAGAGAGAGGGCAGGAATGACATTGAGGGAAAGAGCCACACCAAAACAGAGGAAGGCAACGGACTAAATCACTGTACTTTAGGTGTGAAAGCGACACCTCTATGCTTCAAGTTCAAAAGTCTTCATTCAAAATAATTAAATCACTGTCAAATGCACCATAACCAATTTAGACACTTCTATGTGGTCATACTCGCTACTAAAATGGGTTTGCTTTGCTGACCAAGAGCGATGATTAAAAATTGTAGTGTCTCTTTCCTTAATATTTTACACAACTGATTTTTTTTACATAACTTGAAACAGATTTTCAAATAAAGTGTATGATTCATGGTGATCCAGGTACTAGTTCAGACCACAAAGTTAATAATGAATTTTAATTGCATCTGATTACCATTATTATCACCATGAATATGCTATGTTCATAATTTTCTATTTATTTCTGTTCACATTATACATTCTGTGAACATTATGAGGTAAGAGTTACAGCAACTATTGAGTTTAACCCAGCAACTACATCTGGAGAATGCAGAAAGTGTTGATGTCAGAACTAAATAATTGATTTTTATTTATGTTTCATTGAAATATATAACTCTTTTAAAATTCATTTTTATTGTAAACAAATGGGATACACGTTGACTCTCTGTTTATACAGAAGACATCAAGAGGGAAATATATAACTCTTAAGGGCAATGAATTCTCAAATTTTCAAAACTGCGAAAAAACTTATAGTTGCCCCATGGAAAGTTGGGATACAATGAGTTGACTCTAGGGATCATCTCCCGTGATATCAATTGAATTCTGTTAGTTATTTTTAAATAGAGTCCTTTGTTATGTTAGATTGACAGAATGAATAAAACATCATAAATTGGATATGAAACATTTCTTAACTATAGAATTTCACATTATTCTGCTGATTTTGGAAACTTGTAAATTACTATCTTGGTCTAAAAAATTATTATGTTTTCCCAAAGTTAGTTTCAGAATTTCCTGAGTTCCCTTTCCCTGCATTGTCTATTGGATACTGAATAATCGTAGTAGAGAAGGTGATTTCTTTATTGTCCTGGGGACACTTCAACCTGGCCCATTCATGATGGAAGGTTCCATAGATTAAGGATTCATATCAATAGCTTTATGGAAAAATAAAAAAATAAAAACTTTAAAACTTTCAGGGAAGAGAGAAATGCTTAAAGAAAGAACAGATTAAGTTAAAGTACACTTGAGTACATAGGCTGAGTAGCAAGGGGTATGAAAAGTGCTGTGTTATAACACAGTCTCTGGAATTTCATCTCACCAGCATGTGAACAACCTACGGACCCACTTCCTTGCCAACACTTGTAAATGTCACATTGAATGTTTGCTAATCTAGTGGGAATAAAGCAATAAATCATAATGGTCTTAATCTATATTCTCATGTTTACCAAACAAGCCTGAACAGCTTGTTTCCTATCACTTTTTATTTTCCCAGCATGCTTTCTGTCTCTGGTACTTAATGGGGTCTCTTACAGAAAGGTGTGAGCAAGTGTGTGTGTGTATTTCTATTTAAAGTCACATTTACAAGGTTTAACTCCCTCTTATCCAGGTACTAGTGAGCCTTTTTGTTTGTATTAATTCCTGCTTTTGGTTGAGTGGATACTACATACATAAATTTAATAATTGACCACTTGACTCAGTCTAAATTATTTTAAAATTTGCCTAGATCTCATAGGCATAATGTAAACCTCTACAAATTATTTAAACATATTATTAACAGAAAATTAAACAAAAATAAAATACAGTTTTAAGGCATTTTTGTAAGCTCTCTGATTATTGTAGATTCCCAATAAAAATTTGGCTCAAGAATTTAACACAAAGCAATTGTTTCTGTATCTATGAGTAGTAAGAAAAAAATGTTATTCATGACATTAGCTACCTTATGCTTTGATATTTTTCCAAAATTTTGACAAAAACAATTATTAATTTAATAATGATAAAGCTGGCTTATGACTCTGATGTGCTCTTCCCCACGCCGAGGGTCTAACCGCCCACCTTGTGACTTCTCAAAGTTTTTAAGGTGGGCTGGGTAGATAGCTCAGTTGGTAGAGTGCTTGCCTTGCAAGCACAAGGCCCTGGGTTTGATCTCCAGCACCGGAAAAAAAAAAAAAAAAAAAAAAGCTTTTAAAGTGAGTTCACTCACAGAGCATAGCACATTGAACTACTGACTTGTGTTCCCCAAAAAGGGGAATTGATTTTTTCGTGATACTTGAAATTTTCACATTTCTTCCATCAGGTCTTTAATTCATTCAAAGTTATATTTTGAGCATGTGCTTTAGTTGCAGTCTATTTTGGTTTTCAAGATCTGACGATGACCACAACACACCCCCTCTTTACCCTAAAATAGTCCTATGATTGCTTGTGGTTAGGTAAATTTTTAAATATTGAAAGAGTGAGTTAGCAAATTCTAGATCCTTAGCTGAGAGTGAATATAGATACAATGCCAGTGTTTTGTGCTATATTATGAGCACATTTCTCTTTAAATTTTTGACAAATCTTTGATGTATAATGGTGTTTGAGTTGTAAGTTTCTTGACAGAAGGCAAGAAGTCAAACATCATTTCAGGAATAGCATTTTGGAACAAACAAACCCAAGTCGAAGACAAAGAATCACAATTATGACTTTAATTAGAAGTGAGGTTTTGAATCTCCCCCAGCACCCACCCATTATTGAGGGTTCACAGAAATAAAGTTAACCCAAATGTAATTAATGAACAACGAAAGACACTCACTAACCTGGAGGCGTCAGAATAACGTCGGGACCCGTGTGTTAGGTGTTGGTTACTGGCCTATTGATGCTTTTTGCTTACTTGCCCACTTCTGTCCTGACTTCTAGGCACAGTACTGTATTGGAGATGGTTTCTTTATTTCTTCTTCTATAAAATGTTAGTGGCGACATAACAATAACTGATTTTAGGCTATATTCCCCCAGTAATTTAGTGGCTCCTCCATTTCTATGAATCACTGCCAAGTAATTAATCTTTTACCTAGGAGACAGCACTGTGATGTTAATAAAGCCCAGGAACAAGAATACATTTATAAGAAAGAAAGCGCAGGAAAGGCCTGTTTTAGGGTGTTATTAAAAGAGGATGTTTTGGCAGGCACGGAGAGAAATAGAAAGCTGATATCAGTGTATGGAATATCTCATTACTGGCTAATGGTAGTGTACGGAAGACACATGGGGAGGAGAGCAGCATTTGACTCACTAGAAATACGCTGCTGTTGTGCTGTGTTTTTTTTTTTTTTTTTTTTTTTTTTTTAACGTAGCAAAAATGAGATTGGCAAGCTCTCATCAGAGGGTGCTGCATGCACTGCCTCACTGACGGCATTTCACGGTTGGAAGCAGACCTGGGCAGTGGGGCACCCTTCCCAGGACATACATTACTCTACGTAAATACTTGGAGCCACTGGAGAGAACAGAGCAGCCCCCTCCCAGGCCCCACGAGGGAGATGCCGGGTGAGGCTGGGAAAGGGTGGATGTGCATATCCGGAGTCTAGGCATGATTCTGAGGCAACCGGTAAATATTAAAATGACATTTAATAATTTTTGAAAGAATTTTTGACACCTGTAAACCATTAAGGCCAGACATAGGAAGCCGCATGTCATGCACCCCACGTTTTCCCTGGAAGGTTCTTTTCCTTCTACAAGTCATTGCCAGCTCAGCCTGAGAGCTGAGTGAAAACACGGAGTGTATAAAACAGATCGCAGCAACGTGTATTTGACGAGCATATTTAAGCACTGCCTGTAAGATGCCAAGCGAGGTGGATGCAGAGTGAGTGGTTAGCTATCAGGACACTTGCCAAATGCACACTTGTTCATTCATGTGAGGCCTCCTAAAGAATTAAGGAAAACCAGTATCTTATCTGCTGTTTTCCTCCTTTCCAAGTAAAGTCTAAGTAGGAAACATACATATCTTTCCTTGGAGGAATTTGTTCTCTTTACTCTTCATTCAATTAACATTTGCAGTGTTCAAAATCAGTCGATTCTTCTGATGTTCTTTAAACTTTACATAGAGGCTCCAAACCTCTACAATCACGTTTTTCCATAAATGCTGGGATTCTGGGCAAGCAGCTGTGAGCCATGCTGCCGGACTCCTTCCCAACCTTGCACCAGCTCGAGTGCTCCTCCGAAGTGATGAGAGCCGTCTCTGGGCCCCTGGGATACCAGCCTGGGAAGCCACCCAAGCACTCGGCCCAGCTCCTTCCCGGCTGCAGAGACTGAGCCAGGTAATTTTCAAGGTGCCTGTTGGACCTGAAATCACACTAGCCAGTGCTTGTAATTTTAAATGCAAAATGAATCTAGGCTGTGCAGTATTTTTCCACACCTGATCCCCTTGTGACAAGCCCTGAAGACCAGAAGGAAGATAACTTCAAAATTTATTAATCTCATGGTCAAATCTTCAAGTTAATTTTTTTTTAATTCACTTTTATCTAAGTCTATAAGGAAAATGAGTGTTTGTTTTCATTGACTTTGAAATAAAGCAAATCTACAGTCACAATATTTTTTCCAAAAGAAAACACACAATACAGATGCAGGAGGCTTGGGCAGTGTACTTATTCAAACCACCTGATTGGAAAGGATAAAGTATGAGTGAAAAGATTAAAAGAGGTAAATAAAATGCTGTTTGAAAATAGCAGTGTTAATAACTTTTTTTACTTATGCATATAATGAATTGTTTTCAAAATATCTCAGACTCAATACAGCTCTTTCATTAATGAAAATTAAAAATGATTTGTGAATAGATTGTGAATCAATTCCTTTTACCTTACAAATACAAATACTTATAAATACTTACGGTAAGACTTTTTTGTTTGTTTGTTTGTTTGTTTTGTTTTGTGGTGCTGGGGTTGAACCCAGAACTTAAACACACGCTAGGCAAGCTCTCTATCACTGAACCACATCCCTAGTCCAATGATGACTGTTTTTGTTTTGCTACTAGAAATGGGTAGTTCCCGAATCCCATGGAGGAGATATTCACATTCCCTCTCAGAGACGTGGGAAAGTGGTACTTTGTTGTCGTGTGAGATATAGGGAAAGGGGTCAGGGAAAACCTGGAGATCCCAGGGTGAGGGCTGTGGTTTCCAGAGGACACTGAAACCGCGTTAGGTCCAAATGCTGGTGTTTGTCTTGACTACAGTAAGAACTACTGTTCTGCACAGTGATGAGTCTTCTTGATGGAAAAATGAGTGTATAATCCAAAGGCAAGCAGACATTTCATTTGCAGAGATACCCACAATTTTCCAAACTGGCTTGTTCTTTTTCTAGCTAATTGTCCATATGCAAAGTTCGCCAATTCTCGAAGCTACAATTCCTAGTCATTCTCTGTCAATTAGACCCAGATGGCAAAATTAAAGGCCCTTCACATCACGGCACAACAGTAATTTTAGTTCATCAAAGATCCTTACCCCATGCCGATTTTTCACAATTAGCGTTGGAGTTCCTGTTGGGCAAGTGCTTCAGGAACAATGAGCCGTCCTCTGTAGCGAGGGTCCATCTTCTTGTCAACCCTGATGGAGAAAAGAAAAGAAGACTACGGACATGATAATTACAGAGCGCCTGAGAAGGTGGAAGGTGAGGCACTGCAGACGGCAGGGAAGATGAGGGGACTCTTACTGCCAGTCAATTCTGAGAACAAGGGCCAGCGCCCGGCCACAGTGCACTGCAGAGAGAAAGGCCAAGGAAAACGGTGGTGGTGGTTTGTTTTTAAATGCCATGCATAGCAAATCAAGATAGTATTTAGGTACTAAAAGTCGCTGAAGAACACAGGCAGGCAGGCACGCGTGCACACACACACACACACACACACACACACACACACAGCAGTGGCTTCTGACATGGACATTTCACATAATCTTTCTGAATTAGTTATTTCCAGAGCTCAGAAGAACAAAGATGACATTTGGTAAGAAACTTACATTCCTTTCAAACGGACCAGGAAGCCATTATTGTTCATCTGTTTAAACTACAACAATATCTGTTTTAATTAATGACATTATCTAGGATTGTAAATGAGAAAGCAGTTGGTAAAATTTCTGTGTCACTTACAGGACCAGTGTGCTCTACATCTTGGGTCAACCAGAAGAGTGAGAGGTTATACTCCATTTAGGTATGACGTGTCAACATGCATTCTACTCTCATTTATAACTAATTAGAACAAAAAAAATTTCCTATATCAATTAATTTTTGCAACCCAAATAAATGGTTGGTTTTATCATTTCAATTTCAATCCAGGAACAAGAATTTTAAAGAAGATAAGTGATTGATTTTAGATCCTAAACGTCATAAGGGACAGATTTGGGGATTTTAAATATATCCTCTGGCATCACGTTCAATGTTCTTTCTTCCCAATCAAAACTCCCTCCAAAATCCTTTAGGAAAGACATTATCCTATAGCCTGCATTTAATATTCAATTGCAGTGACGTCAAAAAGAAGGTGTGATGGTCACTGACAAGACAAGCAAACCATGTTCATGTCTACTGCTGACTTCAAATCCTAGCAGTGATGTGGCCTGAAACACAGCCACAAAACTGTTTATGGACTTAGTGCAAGTTAGTGAGGTAAAGAACAGAACTGATAATGCAGCAATCTCAAAGTGAGCTATTTACTTATGAAATGGAAAACATTTTGCAATTTTTATGTGTATTTAAAGACAAGCCCCAAAGAAAAGAACCTATTTTGAGTGACATTTTTGTGTCAGATTTTTTATTTGAAAAAAGTTTTTAAAATGTACTTTCTTATTCTTTCATGACTGAAAGATTAAGTTGTCTTTGCTATGTTTTAGAATACTGTATTTTTTTTTCTGACTCCGTTCCTTCATATTAACATAAAATTTTCCTCCTGAATGGGTTATCCTGAGAAAAGACATGGGGTGATCATGAAGATGAAGAAACAGGAGACGATGATGTTACCAGTGCTAACCATGGTAACTAACCATGGTAACAAACCACGGTAACTAACCATGGTAACTGATGGCTGGACATGGGTCGGTCAAGTCATTCACATTCACAGGAGTTACAGTTCTTATCCCATTTCCACAAGCAGCAAAGGCAGCAGCAAGACGAGGGTCCTGTATGGGCTCAGCCCCTGGAGATCAGCAGCACGGACACAGGGCCATGTCCGGTCCCAGCGCCCCTCCGTCTCCTGTGAACCAAGAGTCGCGTGTGAAATAACAGGGAATTACAAAACACAAACCAACAGTTTCCCCAAGAATTGGAATTATCTGAACTAAAATAGTTAGAAAAGCAACTTAGAGATTTCATCTTTAGTCTTTATCCGAATTTCCCTCTGTATTTTGCATGTAAGCCATACATGATAATCTATTCCATGGAAAGCTGTGATGAATTAATATGTTACGTGATTTGAACTGGCAAAGGCATGGGGTACATTCACTGAAAATGCTAACTTCAGAAAGTTTTAAAATTAATTACTTATGTGGACAGAATATGCTTTTCCTTTCACTGACAGAAAAAAAAGTCAGCACTTGTATTAATTCTTCACGACACAGCCCAAGTCTCACCTGCTTTTACGGCCTTCTTTTCAGCCCTCAGGTGTGTTCGACAGTGCTTATTAGAGTACTCGTCACCCCTGTGCCCCTCCATCACATATCTGCTCTCTTCCCCAACATCACTTAAGCCAAAGGCCACTGGAGATAGGAATTCTATTTTTAGACAGGTGCAGGGAATATTGTAATATCAATTCTGTATTAGATTTCACACCAATGTTAATTAATTCATAATTATGTCCCAGGCATTTTCACAAAGTACACACTTACAAAAATAAGTCTTGAGATTATTTCTCTTTCCTGTCTCCATTTCATCATATAGTTATGCATCTTTTACAAGACTGTTCAAATGAAGGTATTAATAAATTTACTTATTGACTCTCCTCCATTAAATTATTCTAAAATATACAAGTCAAAAGGAGAAAAAAATACGTTTCAAATCTAAAATTATTATGAACTAGAATAATGAGAAGAGTAGGACTGTTTCCTGTATTGGTAATTCTATAAGTTTGGGTCAACATTGAAACTCTGATTTTAGAAGATTTCTGGGTATTGTTGTGTCTGTCCCTCCACCTCACCACCAAAAAAACAATAGTAAAAAGCCAAGCTCGGAAAAATTCAACTGGTTTCCTTTCGATGCATTTTTTTCTTTAAGATGCTTTCAACTTGTAGCCTGAGTTTATTTCTCCTCCAGAACTTTGGAAGAAAGATGGTGAGGTGGAACGACAGTTGACCAGCTAGCATGTGATGAGAAGGAAAATGTAACAACAATGCTACTTTCTTCAAATTCTGAGGAAGGGGGTCATGAGAAAAAAATGTTCTAAGTTTCCTTCAGATTATGTTCTCCACGCTTTTGTATGTAGGGTGGCAATGAGATATAGGGAAATATGGATCAATTTTACGTAATCTGAAACTGTCACTCTTATTAAACACTGACCCCACCTTCTTCATGGAAGCTTTCCATTCAATATTATGTATTTATAATTTAAGGGAAGCAAAACAACCAAAAATCTGAAGAAAAAATACTATTTAAAAGATATGAAGAGACATTTGTTTGAGTTTAGATTAGGTCAGATAAAAATAAAATAGGCATGGTTATATGTTTTGACATTACTTAATATGTAATTCTAGCATGTCAAAAAAACTACACATTGCTGGCAAGAATACAAAATGGCACAACCATTATGGAAAGCAGTATGGAGATTCCTCAGAAAACTTGGAATGGAACCACCATTTGACCCAGTTATCCCACTCCTCAGTTTATACCCAAAGGACTTAAAATCAGGATACTACAGTGACTCAACCACATCAATGTGTATAGCAGCTCAACTCACAATTGCTAAACTCTGGAAGCAACCTACGTGTCCTTCAACAGATCAATGGATAAAGAAAATGTGGTGTGTATGTACATACATACAATGGAATATTACTAAGCTTTAAAGAATAATGAAATTATGGCATTTGCTGGCAAATGAACAGAGTCGGAGAATATCATGCTATGCAAAATAAACCAAACCCAAATAACAAAAGGTCAAATGTTTTCTCTGATATTTGGCTGTTAATGTACTATAAGGGGTGGGGTTAGGGAAGAATATGGTTACTTTATAATTAGGTAGAGGGGAGTGAAGGGAGGGGATGGAGTAAGGGGGTAGGAAGGACAATAGAGTGAAACAGACTTTATTACCTCATTTCCATGTATGACTGCAGGACCGATGTGATCCTACAAATGTGTATAAACACATTCTACTGTCATGAACAACTAATTAGGATAAATTAAAAAGAAAAAAAACTAGGTCAGGTGAAGTAGTGAATTAGCTAAGTGAAAAATTACAGTATATTAAAGTTCAAATAAAATTCCTGTGAGAATTTCAGTCCAAAGAACAAGTTATACATATAAAAGTTTTTGATACATAAACTGAGAGACAGAGAGGCTGTGCAAAAGATCTGCCTTCATCTCCACTTTCTAGTGGCTTTGATTCCTACTTCATAGTGTTCTATTTAGATTAAAATTTCTGTAAACTTTAGCATTTTCAAATTCTAACTGAAGAGCCATGGTGTTATTAGATATGTGCCCTCTAGCACCAAAGATTTTTGATATTCTTTGTAGTTTTTTATTTCCTTGTGAAAAATATTTTCAAAGTCCTGACAAGTTTGAGAGCCACTTAGACCTTGGATAGGGTGCAGTTCTTCATTTCGGTTGGATCAATGACTCGTCTATAAGACATGATTTTGAAATGGAGTGGTACCCATCAGGCTGGCCACGCACTTCAAAGTTTAAAAACCAAGAGCATTAGATCAATCACCATGAACAAATATTAAATGAATACTTTATGCTTGTTCTCAGGACAATCCAATATCTTTAGTATCCAGAGTCTTGTTACAATCTAAATAAAGCACCTATATTTGCAGTATAAGTACAAACACCCCACATACAATAAATATACTAAATATTTAATGAAGAATGGAAAACTTATACTTGATGACTATAAGTTTCCTTAGTTTAATCTGTAGAAAGAAGTTTAAAATACAGGGGAAACCTTAACCTAGATTTAAATCTTTATGTGGTTTTTCAGATAGTTCGCATAGACCTGGCTGGCACATGAACTTTCCCTATAAATTTTGACATTTCAGTCTGGTATTTCAAAATACATGGCTCCTTTGATGAGACTCATGATGACCATCAGGTAAAGCACGTCCCAGGAACTTGCAATGAACTGATGATGCCCAAAAGTGAAGTTTCACTGGACAGTTCACCCTCAGTTCCTTCCAACTGTGACATGACGCTAGAAATCGGTGGGCATCCAGAGAGCATGTGTGCCATTTGTAGTATTTGGTCATCGACACAGGGGCATGAGGTCAATGCCAATCGAATTATAAACAACACTAAGTAAGAAAGAAGAGGATTTGAAAAATCACCACTAGATTTTATTATGACTTTTTAATCCATATATCTTAACCTCTGAGTTCTGGAAAGACAAAAATACAATACATAGTAATACGCAATTGGTTGCACATACTATAGTGCAAATTCTATTCCTCTATTTGTGGATTTTTAGGAAGTAGTACCCTTTCTGGCATATAGAATACATCTATGTTTATGCCCACAGTTATATTTACATCAGCACCTGTGAGTATAATCTGTATCTGTATATAGGTAAATATCCATTTATATAAAGACAAAAAAAGAGATATAACTTTTTTCTAAATACATGTTCCAAACTTTTAGCCATGAAAAGTTACCTATTGGAAATATATATGTATGTATATAGGTATATGTATATATATATATTTGTGTATATATGCAAAGCCATAAAAAGACACATTCATACATACTGATCAACACAAAATAGAAATGAGATTTTGAATTTAGACTCTTTTTAAGAAAACAGTTCTCAATAAGTTTTTTTAAAGCACAAATTAGTCAATAAAGTAATATTTTGGAGCTCAACGATTTTAACAAAACGGGATGGGGGATAATTGCCAACAGAGGCTGTGGAAGTGGTATTCCTACCCATTGGTGCATCACTTCAGAGACAATCTGGCACTTAGCATAGAGAAGTTTAAAGAGTCGTGTTCTCCTCTCTTCCCTATGTGTTCTATCGGGTAACCATATAATAAGAAGAAACACTTGATGTGCAGAGACATTTATTAGATCATCATTTTCATTGCCAAGATTTGAAACAATTCCACCAGCCAATTATGTTATGAGTGTTTGCTAAATCACGGCAGATAAATGCAATATATTCCTGTATCTCCATTAAAATAATGAACGCTAAATCTCCTAGTGATATGAGAACCATTTTAAATGAATGTTAATTGAATTATAGTCATAAAAATTCATAAGGAAATGATACATAGCTGTCAATAGCAAAAAAATTGGAAAGAAATATAATAAGATGTGGTTATTTCCAAATGAAGATCAACGATAGCCTTTCTGTTTCTTTCCTTTTCCTTGTGATTTATTCTTTTAATCTATCCCAATTCCCCACACTTTCTACAATGGTATACATTATTGTATACTAGAGTTATATGATTAACATTTTATTGCTAGAAGATCTTTTACCATGAGGAGTATATTAAATACTATATGCTAAGCAAGAAGGATAAAAATAAATATGAGTTGCTGCTCTCATGGATTTTATAGAGTTGTGTAGAATGCAGAGTTTAATCAAATAACCATGCTGTATGGGAATAGCATTCCAGAAACCCATGTTAATGTCTTCAGCCTACAGAAATTGAAAGGACTGTGGGGACAGTGCTCAGGAGTGGGCAGAGAACAAGGAAAGGTTTTGAACCAGGATACAGTGTAGCTGGGCACTGGTCAGACCAAGCCAGGGAACAACCGTGGTTGTGACAACAGGACTCTGTCTTTTACCAGGAGTCAGAGGAAATTTCTATGAGGTCTGGACAGAGGAAAAGTGGAGACATTTCAAAGGGATGGACTGAGGTGCGCTAGGAAGACCGGTTGAAAATTAGCCCAGTTATTCATGTAGTAGAGAGAAGTTGAATAAACTTGGACCAGGGCTTGAATAAATAGCACAGTCTGAGCTTACAGAAGTTGGAGTCTCCTCTACTTGGCTGTGTGACTGTGGGGAATCGTGTACAAGTGCCTTGCCTGTACAACTGAGATCATAACAGCTCTTGTTTGTTAAAATTAAAAGGTTGTTAAAATTAAATCAATTTACAAGAAGCAAGCATTACAAAACTTGGCATCTTTTTAAATTTTCAATGAGCATTACATTTACTAACCAGGTTGGAGTGGTGGAAATACAGAGAAATAAGTGGATTTGGACCATTTTTAGGGGATAAAGTCAAATTATTTATGTGTGTCTTGTAGGAAGTTAAGGGAAGGGAGTGATCAAAAATATTTGCAACTTGTGGTCATGGAAAGAGAATAGTAACTTTGCCTGAGAAATGATACAGAGGATAAAAACAAGTTGGGGGCGCAAAGTTGCTAGCTTATTAGGTATGTTGAACTGAGGGTGGTTCTGTGACTGCCACATGGAGGTGCTAAGAAACTGGTGGTCCATTCAGGTGTATCAGAGGCCTCTCAAGACATAGGGCTGACAGTCAGAGAGATGCCAGGCAGGGTTGAGGTCTTGAGTGGAGGATCTCACCTGGCTGAGCCTGATCAGCTCCCGGGGTCAGAGCAGGGGTGGAGTATGAGCCGTAGGAAAACCATCCATGGCAATGCTACCAGGTTTGTAGTGATTTAGACAGTTTGAGAAAGGTGAAGGCACACTAAAAGTGAGTGAAGGATAAGCTGGAAGAGAAAAAAGGACAAATACCCAGTTATTTATGAAGGCATTTCTGAAGGGAAAGTGAAATACAGTGTGGAGGAGAGATGGAACGCTTGGGTAATGGCATAGAAGTCCTCAGTTTGTTGGCCAAAATCCTTAGAGCTAGATGAGCTTCCAAATTCCGAAACACTGGGTTTTATAAGAGCAACAAGAGGCACAGATCATATTACGAAGCATCCCTGCAGGTGCAAAGAAGTGTGATTCTGCTTCAGCCAGCCTGACAGTCACACTAGAGCCACTGTGATTGACAAGATGAGCTGCCGCTTCACTCCAACTCCTCCAACGAGAGGGCCCCACATCTGGGGAAGGTTGGTGAGCTCCATCCTGCCATCTCCTGCTGTCCAGGCTGGCTGCTGACCACACACTGACTGCTACTCAGCAGCGGCCCTGCCCAATGTGCCTTGCCCGGAGTCAGCGGGCAGCTCTGTCTGAGGAGCCCACACTCCACACTGACATCGGAGACTTTTTACTTAATCTTCCATGTGGTCCACAATCTTGATCAGTTCCCCTGAGTGGGATGGAATCTGATGACCTCAGGACTCCAGGCCCCTGACACCTGTCTGCTGTTCCGCAGGTGTTTTGCTTCAGGATTCTGACTCATTTGGGTTACACAGGTCATCACAGGCACGAGCCCTCTCGTCCCCATCAGCACATCAATAGCTCATCTTGAAACAGAAATGAAAACCAGAAACCCTCCTTGGGATCCCTCCCTGCCCTCCGCTCCCACCACAGCCTGTCCCAACATTCACAAGCATCTCTTCTCCTCACACCCTTTCCTCTAACTGCTGCTGGCTCATTACCTGAGAATCTGCACAGATGGTATGTCTTCACAGGGGTACTGATGACGCTGGGCTCCAATACCCAGGTCCAAACCTGTGTCGCTTCATCCCCCTGTATCATGAAGCTGCCTCAGAGTGTGTTGTACAGTTCTTGCATTATCTGCTTGCTGTTTGAAGAGAGAAGGGAATATAGATCCTCCCAAGGTAAGAGTTGGGGAGCTAAAGCTCAATTTTAAAGACCACATGATTCCAGCTGATATCAAGATAACTTGTTGGAGTATTTATTTGGCAAATCATCATCATCATGTATTTCAGAGACAAAATATATAATATATAATGTATTATATATAGTGAATAACAGTGCCTTCTACCTCAACGCCATTATATCCTTTAGGTATTGTTCATTCTGAAGGATTTCCCACACCCTACCACAAATTTCCAGGAATCCTTAGCGATATCCGTTCGTATAGTCACTTTTAGTCCAAAACATCTTTCTTCACATTTCCACAGCAATGCTTATTGATGCTCTCTGATGTAGGCTTAGAATGCTGTCTCCTCTCTACTTTTTCACTGAAAAATTCTTTAAAAGGTGCAGAATGATGCCAATAAAATTCATGCACAGGTGGAAGTGATTGTCCTGAAATGCTTGTGTCAGGGAAGGCATCTGACTGGGCACAAGGGGTGAGGTATTCACCTGCAGGCACAAGGGACTGAAGTCCCTGCTGGCAGCTCAATCAGCTGGAGCTTGGAGGAGTTGAATAACTTGGAAGGCTGCTTCAACTTCTTGGGACTCTCTTTCCTCTTTGCTGAGATCGTTTCCTGAATAAACCACCTGACCAAAGTTTTTTGTTTTTTGTTTTGCTTCAGGTTCCTCTTTCCAGAAAAATCCAAATGAAAAGGGAAGCAAACAACAACCGAGTTGCTAGTATCATATACATTTAGTCATTCTCTTCTAGAAAGTTCTCACTGCCCATGTAGCTCTGATGGCTCCATGCTCCCCTGGGTCTGTCCTCCATCTCTTTTCCTCATCGTGTTTTCTCAGTTCTCTGAACTTTCGGCTGTGACCCTCAGATTTACCTCAGAAAGGGTACTCAGGCGACAGTATATGAGGGTGCTGTTCCGTTCTCCATTCAGCACCATGTCTTCCAAAGCAAGTCCAAAGATTCACCTATGTGCTGACAAAGCCATGGCTCAGCCAGCGCCAATTTCAGCCTTCAGAAAGACAAAGTCAGGTACCCTGAAGTCCCCCACGATGGCCTTTTTCCCTCCTCCACTAGTCCCCCAAAAGGAAGAGAATGCTGGGGAACTTTGTTTTTCTGACTTAAATGGATATATTGCTCTCTCAGGAAAAAAATAATTCTTCTTGCAAAAAATAATTTCTTATATAAATGGTACTAATACAGACACATAAGTGGGTGTGAAAATAATGAAGCAGAAATGTACATCGAGGGACATTTATGAGCGTTTTCATTTATAACAGTGGTGCATTAAGAAGACAACATGATGCAGCTGAAGTCTCAGATAATAGCTGGTAAACAAGGATGCTGACCTCAGTGGCCGACCTGGGAGAGGCCCAGACAGAGGCAGCTGGCCAAACAGAACACAGAATGCAAGAGAGCCCTGTCTTGTTGACCAAGACAGGTAAGGAACTTAGGCAACAATGCACAATAGGGTCTTACTGTTTAAATGTAGACAAATACAATTTCTACACTCCAAAAAGAGGTTCTGACCAGATTTATTGGATATCCAGAATGATGTATACATCAGAAAGTTTTGCCCTTAATTAGAAAAGAGTACTAAAAGATGAACAAAACCATCATCCCCAAAGTGGACGTTGGCAATGTACACACAACACTTTGGTGTCTTGTACTGTGATGGAGGTCAGAAGGGAGACCAGGCAGGCCAGCCGGACTCCAGTGTGCACTCAGATGAGAATGCAAAATGTGTAAGATTCTGAGATCACATTAGAATCAAATTTTAAGGAAAAATAAGTAAATCTCCATTGTGCTTTCTCTAATTGGCTGCACTGAAGGCAGACTTGACCCTGACTTACCACATCAGCAAATGAAGATACTGGAAGTGGCAAGAATGAGTCCTTGTTGGGAGGTCCATTCATAAGTCCTATGTGTTTTGTTTGCATTATTTATTTATTATGAAACTTGACCTTCTGACTAATTAGCACTTAATCACTTAATTTTAGCTAGAACTATATACAGATCATTCAAGGAAATAATTTTCAAGGTATTAATTAAGCTGTAAAGAGAGATTCTGAAAAATGCACATGAATAATTTTTTTAAAAAAATTCTCTGTATGTATTTGGCCACCTGCCTTCTTGTTTCACTGCCTGTTTTCACAGCTCTGACATATCTCAGTGCATATATTAACATAAGAGTGTGTCTGTTACTCTGACATAGTGTATATTTTTTCTTCTGTAAAGTATTTTTTTCCATTTTAATTCAGATGATTAAATCTCCTTTTTTCTTTTCAAAAGTCAGCATTCCTTTTAAACTGTACGGTTTATTTTCACACTTCTGATTGCCAGAGGAGTGGAGAGAGACTGTCGCACATCAGACATTCAAATCTAGACATTATGCAATCACAATGACAAGGATTAATAAAGATTAATTTGCTTTCCACTTAAAAAGTCCTAGCACTTTAGCAATATCATTGCTGGGCTTGTTGAGAATGGAATAATTATCATCTGCTTTTGAAATGTGCTTTTTTTGTTGTTGTATAGCACTTTGCTGTCCGTGTTGGCAGTTTGTTTTTATCGAAGTGTTCTCAAGCTACTGTTTTCCAAGATGCTGGGTAACAGGACTTAGGAGGCAAAATTTTACACGTATCAATAAGAAAACATCATGCCTCTTCAAAGAGCCACTATCTGAGTTGACTTTATTTATTTAATTATTTCTTGGTACTATTATTTATTTTTTAAATAAAATTTCAATTTCTTTTAAAAATGACTTCATGATATTGTTTCAGGCATTATTTCTATTAATGAATTTACCAAGTACATTGAGTCTTCGCAGGGTCACATGACCCAATTCTTCTTATTTATCTTATTACCATCCTCTCCCTCTCTCTATATATATAATCTTCTTATTAAATATATATATATATAAAGTGACATGTAGTAATATGGTTTTATATATGTGCATGTATATATACATATATATGTACTTCTGCATATCAAAACATAGTAGAGACTCAAGATAATTCAAATCCCCAAATTTTGTCTTCCACCTGAATCTGCTTCATCTTAACAATTGCTCTAAAACCTCTCCCTTGCATTCACTCCTCCTGAAATGGCACATTACCTCCAAGTCGCTTTCTCTCTTCCCAGATTCGGAATTGCCCTGTAGCGTCAGGTATTGAAACGCAGGAGGCAGATTCTAGAAAGCACACCCAAGCCACCACTCTTCCCTGCCTTCTACAGATCGCCCGGGTCTCCTGCTGGCTATGGCTCCCAGTTCTGAAGCACGGAAGTCACTGGATGTGACCAGCAGACCTACTCTTTCCTCTAGGTGAGACACAGAACGTCACGGATGTGGAAGTCCCTTCAGCATGGATGGTTATCAGCCTCTGACAGTGCTCCACGTCAAGGTGGGAAGCTTCCGGAGAAGACAGCGGAGCCCACACCAGAGGGCAAGGATGTTGCTGATGCTGGGAAGACCCTCATTCAGCATCTTTGCAGTGGTGGTCAGTTGTTCTTTCTGTGGTTGATTCAATTTATTTTTCCCTAACATTGTTAAAGAAGAATTAACAAGCACAACTTGTATATATTTATGTATATAAGACGATATTTATGGCATGTAATATGACCTGATGTATAAGGTGTACATACACACATTGTGAAATGATTGTGTCAAGCTAGTTAACCTATAAATGACCCCACATCATTTTAGTTTTGTGTGATGAGCACATTTAAGATCCACTTTCTTAGCAGTTTTCAATATATTACTATTAACTGTAGTCTCCAGAACTGACTTATATTTTATGGGGACAATGCTGAATATTTTGAGGACGGGTTGCTATGACTGTCTAGATTTTTTAAATTGGAAAAATAACACATTTTATTTTGTTAAAGTAAATTCACATGCATAGTTATTTTAAGGATGTATTATTATACTAGTAAGTGGTTTCTGTGAACCAATCAGAATGGTCCTAAATGGTAAGGATAATCAAGCTTCTCTATGATTTATAAGTATGATCTTTTGAGTCAGGTCAGAATGCTTGGTTTAGAAAACCAATTCTCCCAATTCTTGAGCTTTGTAACCTTGGAGTAGTAAATATCCTCTCTTTGCATCAGCTGCCTGCTTTATGAAACAGGATAATAACAGAACTTTTCCCATAAAAAAGTTAAATATACTAATTTCTTAGAAAAATACTGGCTATATAAATATAATATGTGTAAACATAATATAATATAAATATAATACTGTCTGCTTCTTATTATCTTTGAAGTAAAATGACATTGTCCTAGCTCTTTGGGGAAGCTCCTGCTTTTCATAATTCAGTAAGTGCTTATTAAGTGAAACTTCTTTGCCTAACTATTATTTTAAATAGAAACTTAAAGGAATGAATAATATAAGCTATGATTATCATAATATACTATCCAACAAATTATGATTTTTATGCATATTAAATAATGTACTAAAATTATGTAAATTATTGTAATATAAATATGTCTATTCTGTTTCTACATCTATTTGTACTCTATCAAACAATTTTCATATTATGAAAATATTCAAGAGAAAAGCTATTTGATACAGATGTGAAAAAAATGTTAAAACCATCACATAATTATTTTCCTCTTGAAAATGCAATTTCATTTTGTAGCCTAAAAGGTACTTTTAGGAAAAGGTTGATATTCTTTTCTCCAGACATTTTCTTCCATTTATTTAGCTTCCTCCATTGCAATGTCACTAAGCAATATTCTTAGGTATTTCATATCTTGATTCAAGCTTCCTTCTCTGACTCTTTCTCGCATGTGTGATTACCTCCAATACAGCTCTTCCATCTCTAAGATGCTAAGGTCTGATAGAATGAAATGTTACTTATCCTCAATTATTATGCCATTGTAGCTACCCACTGTTCTATCTTTAAAATTATGCTAATGGGTGCCAGTTTCCCATCCTGATGGCATAATTGCAGGTAACACTCTGAAAGCTAAGGACTTAGGACTCTCACTTACCCACCATCAGCATCCTCAGCATAGTTGAACGCATTTTTGCAAACATCTAGTTGGAATCCTTATCCAATCTCTCTTTCTTCCTGTACATCCTTGATTCCACATCTATGATATTCTCTCAAAGACATCTTTGAAAGTCACCCAGATCCCATCCAACACACAAAGGGACATATTCCAACCCTTCCATGGCCATTGCAGTCCCTGAAGGCAGAGACTCCTAAATGGTCCTTTTTGGAGCTCTGAGAACCAAAAGAAGTGGAGAAGTTGTAACTTTTATCACCTCATAGATGTTTCAAAAATGCAGATCTGACTATATTTGCTTCATATGCTGGGCTCCCAGCAATGATTTTAGAGGTACCATAAATTTTCCCAACACACAATCCCCCTAGGAAATAGTAGAAGTCTGAATAATATTGGTGTCTAAATGAACCCTGAACAACAGAGTTCTTTATTTACCATTATCTGCAGTCTGTCTCTGCCTTACACTTGACCTTCTCTAAAATTGTATCTATCCAAAGAAACAAAAAAATACCAGTAAAACTATATTACCTACCCCAAGGAAAGGTTTTATATTTTTCTACTTGTTTAATTTTTGTAATAACAGTGATGTTTAAATTCTATCTTCTTTCCTGACCACTCAAGCTACTCCTAAATTGAATTCCTGCTACTTTTTATTGGTAGTGCTGTTTATGTGTCATTTAATATCATTGCTATTCTATATGCTATGGTTGTTTATCATTCGATATAATATTAATCATCTCCAGGTTATTTCCCAGTCTCATTATAGAATAATAGAACATTTTCTATCCCCTTGGCTTATCAGGTTACTGTTTAGTAAGAAATACATGAACCATGTGCAGGTCACAGCAGTGACTATCTTAGAATCATGATAGGAAGAAGAGAAAAACATCCTTCAGTAGCATATTTTTGTTGGTTTTACAGCTAGAAGTATTTTTAGAAAATTAATTTGCTCAAACTATAAGTCTCAAACAAGAATTAGCTTTGATGATTTAGCAAAATCAGAAACTCACCAAACATAAATATGCTATAATACCATCTACCTATTTGACCTTCTCTGGAGAACTCCAGAGTCCTGTTGACTGGACTGTGGTCCTCTACAGTAGGTTCTCATAGTATCTTGTGTATAACTCCATATTGAAAATGTATCAGTATACATTAAAATTTACTGTTTACTAGTCCTAGGGTCATTTGAGAATAGAAATCTGACCTTATTTACTTATTTACCACAATGAATAAATATACCATAAACTAAACTGAAGTTTTAAACTAACATTTTTGTGTTACCATCATACAAATTATGAAGCATTCTCTCTTTTCATTTCTTTCTTTCTTTCAATTCTTCTTTCTCTCTTTCCTTGTCTCTCTCTGTTTCTTGTCTGCCTGCCTGCCTTCCTTCCTTCCTTCCTTCCTTCCTCCCTTCCTTCCTTCCTTCCTTCCTTCCAGAGATTGAACTAAGGGGCATTTTACCATTGAGCTACAACTTCAGTCCTCTTTAAGAAAAAAAAAAAAATTTTGAGATGGGATCTTGTTAAGTTGCTAAGGTCTTGCTAAGTTACTGAGACTGGCCTTGAACATTTGGTCATCCTGCCTCAGCCTCCCAAGTAGTTGGGATTATTGTTGTGTGCCACCATGAGCACCAAGCATCTACTCAACCTTTGTAATTTCTGTTTCTATTATGCCATTTTCAGATTTTTTTTCTATATATAGTCACTGTGCTGAATAAATGAACGATTTTAGCTAATAATATTAAGCATTATACACATTAATTTGAATCTGTATAATATGACTTAATTTTATGTTTCCTAGAATAACAATATGTAAAACATTAAAGATAAACTCAGCTTCTGAAGTTTTCCTCTCCAATGTATTTGTTATATTGTTTCTAACATTTGCTGTCATTTCACGTTTAAATCAAAAAATATATTACAGTGCAAGGACCATCTCTGTGTCTGTGTAGGACTCCTGCCATCTTGTAGACTTTTGTAAATCAAATATTTGGTGAAAGATCATAAAGATTTCACATTCATTAGAGTAGTCACAAATGGGTTAAAGTAATTTTA
This sequence comes from Sciurus carolinensis, assembly GCF_902686445.1. Taxonomy (NCBI): domain Eukaryota; kingdom Metazoa; phylum Chordata; class Mammalia; order Rodentia; family Sciuridae; genus Sciurus; species Sciurus carolinensis. Next base: position 7,478,120 of record NC_062217.1, on the reverse strand, counting down.
TTATCAATTATGAAGAAAATCATATATATTTTAGTCAAAATTTAATATATGGATTTATAATTACTATATTTGCTGTACATTTGCAAACACTTCTTCAAGAAATTACATTCAGAATGAGTTGATGTTAAACAGGTATTGTTCCTCTTTTGATCTTCAGTCTGTGACTACAAGGGCTACTAATATTCATCTAAATAGCATAAACTAAACTAGGTCTATGTCACTTTTGAAAGCAATTTGAGAAAAGGAACTCAGCCTTAGAACCACATGCTTTGGGCTTTGGGTATCAGAAGTGTTCAACTTCTTGGCAGGAACATATTTGTAATCAATATTGTAGACAGTTTCCTTCTAGCAACGGATGGAAGAGGTAATGTGCTCTTGATGACCAAACTGAAACTGTCAACTGTCTGCAGCAATATATGATCAAGTGGCAGCTTTGAAATGATGTTCCCTGGAGAGAACAGAAGGTTTTCCTTCTTTTATTTTCTGTGAGCAGCTTGGTTTACTCTGTGCTGTTATCTCATAACGTGAGAACCCGTATGTCCTGATCTGAGAGCACCGTCTCTAGTGGGGACCAGCATATCCCTGGTGAGGCAATATTAGTTTTGTTGCTACATGGCTTATCAGGAACCCTGAGAACAACTCTCCAAAGCAGAACATTCCAGACTAACCTGAAACCTGAATTTAAGTATCACATAAAGTAAATTGTGGAACTCTGGAGCAAGCCAAATTATAAACAAATAAAATTAAATATCACAAATTCCTATTAGATTTATCCTATTTTGCAATATTTTGATGATAAAGCTTTAATGACAAACAAGTCTAGTAATGAACCTATGAATGTCAAATCATTTTATGTTCTCAAATATAATTATCTTTAATAGAAATATGAGAATCTCAAAGCTCCCATTTTATCATGGAATGATTTTTCTTATATAATATGGATGACTGGTTTTAAATTGAGGAACTGAAAAACTTCATTTTGTTATGATTTTTGATAATGTGCTTCCAATTTAAAATAACGCTTGCTTCTTCTTACTGTTCTAGTATTATGGAACGAGGCAATATATTCCTTCAAACACCATTTCATTTTTTTTATTAAAATTAAGTTGATAACACAAAATTATTAATCTGTCTGGATGATAGAAGAGAAGAGACAGCAGCGATGTTTGGGAGAGCACACCTCTAAGAAAAGTTTCATTCTTTCAAAACTCTCCATTTTCTACTGAAGTTATTGATTTACTGTAATAAAAATTATATCTGAATATTAAGTATCAAAAATCATTGTAAAACTTGATCAAATCCATAGAAATTTATGTTATTCAAATAGACCTTTTCTTATCAAGAATTTCTCAGATTACAGTTTTCCTCCCTCCGGTAGAGAAAGGGGTGAGAGGACCTTTTCTGGAACTGCATTTACAAATAGAGAAATTAAATACGACCATAGGTCTAAACCCGTTTTTGATGGTCTTCCTTCAAGTTGGAGATGCTTACTGCCAGCACTCCAGGAGGGAGCAAAATTCCCACCACTGAACACGCTAGAAGGGGACGTGAAAGGTGCTCCGCTAGGTTTACAGGGACGCAAAGGAGGCACTGCGAACTGCAGGCAGGGACTGTCAGACAACAGGCCTTTACTGTCTCATCATGCTGGAGACTCGAAGGCCAAGACCCAGGAGCCACTGGGCCTCTGCCTTTGAGGATGAGGAGGCTCGAGGTGCCCCAGGCCTCTCTCCAGCCTCTGGGGATGTACAGGCAACCTGTGCAAATGCTGGCTTCTGCCACCTCATCATCCCTACCTTCCTTGGACAAGCTGTTCCCTCCACGTGCCAGTCTGTGTCCAATTCCTTTATTTATGGCCACAAGTTTTATTGACCCTAATCCAGTGTGACCTCATCTTAGCCAATTACATCTCAAAGACCTTACTTCCCAATAAGGTCACACTCTAAGGCACCGGGGATAAAGAGGCCAACATATTAATTTGGAAAGAGCACAATTCAACCTGCAGGAAGAACAATAAATCCGTTGATCAGGGAGTCAAAGCTGGGGGAGATAAGGCCCTGATCCAGGTTCTCAGGTTTAGCGTGGACAATGGCTAACACAGGGACTGTAATCCTCTGCGTGTTCCAGTCCAGCAAGAGACGTCCACCAAGAAAACAGTGCCACAGCAACCACCTGCACCTTCAGTAGAAGCACGTTGAATAATGGTAAAATTTAATTTGTTTAATTGCTAAGGAATTAGTATATAATATTGGATTGTTTTTTCATCAACATTTTCCTGGGATAGAATTCCAGTCACCACCGTAAATCGATGCTAGCATCCTTACTTCTTAATCCTTACATCCTTACTTCCCCTCTCAGTTACCTTAGCAAAACTGCTCTTCCTCCTTCCTCTCTTCTACCCTCCTTCCTTCCCTCCTGCCTTCTTTTCTCCTTCTTTTGGCAGTTGTCACATATCTCTTCTTTAACAACTTGTGCACTTCAACTTGCTTTAATTGCTTAAAATCTTAATATTTTGCCTAAAATGCTTAGAAAAATAAATGCCACAGACATTATGGAAAGTAGAGTTGTCCTCAGAGTCAAACTATAGGTCTGAAATTGATGTTTTGGGGGGTAATCTGATTTAAATGGTTACCTCCCCACCCTTATTTTTTGGAAAATATTTTAAGTCAATGTACATACCTATTATTTTTTTCCTTGAGTGAGTACTATTTGAAAACAGCAAATTATTTGTAAGTCAAACCTAGGCATATTTCCTATTTTTCCTGAGTACCTCAATGGTACTAGATTAACATAAAACCTTCAAAACAATATATATTAGAAGCTTACACTTTCAAAAATAGTTTTATTTAATTAGTGATGACAGTGATGTGGGTCCACCACATGAAAATGAATGTGTTCTGATCTTCGTAAGCATTTGACCACCTAAAATCAATCTGTAAATTTCCTTAGACAAAAATGCTTAGGTAAAGAGATGTTGAATCCACTAAAGGTTATTTTTGTCTTAAACATAATTTTAGATAGAATTATTGGAGGCATTTTCAGGAAAATCTTTAGGGAAGGAACCAGCAATGCTTCATAAAGTGTAATGATGTGCACTTGAGATTTAAAATGCATATGTGGGTATTGAATAAATTTTGGAAAAATTATAGCAGTCAATAATTATGTTTGCAACTGGGTAATCGTGCAGGCAATTGGGCAATTCCAGTTGCAATTGGACACTTTCCATTCATCTGAGAGTTGTAATTAACCAATTTTAGGCATAATTATTTGTACCTGGGCTTTTAGGCACCTAAATTATTCTTTTTCATGCTGCAAAAATATGTTGCTGTGTTTATGTTTTCTTATTTGGATTACCACTGATTTTTCCAAACGTAAGACAATACATTGAAGAGAGTTCCATTGAGGTTAGTTACTCCATCCTGGAAATGGGGTCCCTCAGTTGACTGAAACTCTTAGTATACACACAAAATTACTGTAAAAGCCCAGAATAGATTGAAAAATGAGCTTCCTCAAACAACAAGCCAGTTCAGCCAAAATAATTCTTTGCCAGATTTGACTTCTTGACCAATCATTTGGCTGAAATCATAGTGTGTTTTAGGTAACGTTTTTGTCAATTTACTGAAAACTCTGAGAGTCCAAATAAGCTCCTGCCAAAATTGTTCCGTGAGGAAAATCATGAAAATTATAAATATATAGTACAATATTATCATATGCCAAAATATATGAAAGGTATAATGCAACTTTTACAAATGTCACATGTCTAAACTTGATGTTTTGACCTGTCACATTACTCATAGGAGAATGTTCTGTAGATGGTAACTCCACCTTCTGTGCCCAGCTTCCTTACAGTGCAGAGACCCTTCGATTACTTCTGGATGCATGAGGAATGTGTGATTTCAAGGACAGTACGCCATTCTCTTTAGCCAAGGGTCACAAGTGTTTCACATACTTCCTCATTCATAAAGATGTTTAATTAACATCTGCTGGTCATCACTGCACAGGAGAGGGGACAATAATGTCATCTTACTTGTCTTCAGAAGTTTAAAAGTATGGCTTTTCTAATTGTCATTATTGCTTGTTTGGTTTGTCCATTTTCAGGTGCAATGATGACTTTTAAAAGTAGGCCTGGCGTGAGAACAACTATACCAGGCACTGAAGGGTGCCAGATTCTAGGCATCAGGCACCGCTGAGTGTCCATTGGCCTCGTGTGCTTCAGTTTCTGCTGTGGGTCAATTATGTATTAGAGTCTGCAGCCATGAGGATGGGCCCCGAACATCTCTACTGCCTGGTCTTCCAGCAGTGGAATGTGAGGTGGAGCAAGCAAACAACTTGTCGTAAATAGACAACCTGAGAAGGGCTGGAATGTCATCACAAGATAAGGTTCAAGAATGACTGGTTTCTGCTGGGGGTGCTCCTTGCTCTCTCCCTCATCTGCGCCGAAAGGAGCCAGACGCTCTTTGTCACCACCTATGGAAAGAACTACGTGGAAAGGAAACATGGCATGTCTCTGTCCAACAGCCAGAAAGGAGCCCAGGCCCTCAACCAGCAGAACACAAAACACAGGATGCTTCTGATGGCCACTCTTGTGCACTCTGGAGAGCAAACTCTGAGGACGCTCCAGGTGAAGCCACAGTGGGGAAAAAGAACCACAGCCTCAGGACCACCCGATGCTCACAGAAGTGCACAGATGGCCACCGTTCTGACCCACAGACACTAACAGAAAATACAGAATTTTTCCTAGATCTTCTGACTACACAATGAGGAAGAGTCACGATCTAGAAGCTGGAGTCGCCATGTTAAATTCCTCCCTGTTTAAAGAAAATTAAATAGAGATTTCCTTTAAAGACCTATATTCGTGTTAAACTTTGTGATACTTAAAACCTAAAGTCAACATTTGTAAGAAATTCACATCAATTTCCTCCAGCAATACATACCATTATTTTATACTTTCTAAATAGAAAAGAATGGGTTAGAATTTCAAGGACAATTAGAAAGTAATGTTCATACTCTTTTGTTGACAGAGGGTTGAATGAGCAAACACGGTTTTTAAAAATAAGTTGTATTTTATGTTCTGATTCCTTATAGCAAAAATGGCTACAAAAAGACAAAGTGTCACACATCATGACTTTTCATGATTTGGGGGAATTTTTACTTCTTAAATTTTCATACTGTATACTAGGCTCTTGTACTTCTGATCATTAATTTTTTTCTTTCAATGTTTATTTAACAAATGTTTATTTAGCTTTAATTGCATTATTTCATTCTGGTTACCGGAATGGCCGCTCAAGCAAGACTAGCCCCACAAAAAAAAAAAAAAAAAAATTGCAAACAACTAAAACACATACAACCAACACACACACACACACACACACACACACACACACACACACATAAATAAATTAATTAATTAATTAATAAAAATAATATAAAACAAAGATAAACCTCACAAACTTTGCAGAACTTCAGAAGAAAATAGCAAACAGGTATAACAGAGTACTAACATGTTAAAATTATGCTAACTGCCATGAGGATTTTGCTATGTAAAGAAGTGTCTAATAGGAAGAAATCCAAAGGGTTTTGATGTAAGTTTTCAAGAAGGAGTGTCTTGGAAGGAGATATCGAGTCTGAGATCTCAATGAAGAGAAGGAGCTCCAGGAAGATCCAACCAAATAAAATCTGGAAAAAGGGAAGAGCAGGTGGAGAGAGGCTGCCCGGGGTGGGGCTCTGTGCTGGGAACGTCACCCTGTGAAGGAGGGGAAGTGGCAAGACATGAACTTGGAGAGCTGTGCAGGGTTCCTGTTTGCCTCGTGATGGGATTTTACTTTTTTCCTTAAGCACAGTGTACTGCAATAAACCTAGATTCTTTAACAAAGCACCAATTTTGCTCGGTTTCTATGAGAGCATGTTTGTTCCATTTCTGTTCCCCCTCTCCTTCCTGAGAGTTCCTGGACTGAGTTGGCACTAGAGTCCTTTCCAGCCTCTTCACCACGTTAGGTGGCCACAGAGTGGGTCTTTGCCAGGAGAGGGCTCATGTTCTCTTCATCTCCTCATTCCCATTAATCGGATTGCTGTTGGTGACCCACTGTGTGGGTAGAGAGCGAGCTGGAGGTGGTGGAACCCTGGGTACCCACGAGGAGTCTGGCAAGCACAGTCCTGGCCATCTTATGCCTAGACTGCCCTCTGGGAAAAATAAATGTTGTCATAGAAGCCATTGTCATTGGAATCTGTAAACACCAGTGTGTGTCTGTGTTAACTAAATGGAAGCTTTATTGGTACGCTGAGGAGAGACAGTAGCAGAACAAGTTGAAGAGCAGAGAATCTCTATTTCATAAGTCCGGGCAGGAGTCAGTGTTGGCTGAGACCTGGCTGACAACAGGCTGTGGGAGAGCAGCAGATGGATGTGCGATATAAATTTATATTGGAAGTGCAACAATTAGGCTTGGCTGAAGTATGGAACTGCTAGATGTGGACAGAAGGGAAAGGCCGTGGTGTCCCCTAGCTTTCTGGCTTGAGTAAAGAGATGGATGAAGATGACTGTTTACTGATAAGCAAAGGACAGGGGAAGGGATTAGGTTGTGATGTTAATGGGGAGGTCATTAAGGCTCGGTGGCATAGGTGCCAAGGTTCAGAGGGTTTCTTAAAACTAGGAAAAATGATTTTTAAGAGGTAGTATGGATGAAAAAAGATACTTTTCTTGATATCTTGATTTATTTGGGATTCAAATCAATTAATCATTTAATTTCTTGTGTAAAACAGTATGTGATTATGTCAGGGCAAGTGAAAACCAAGACTAGCCCAGGAAAATTTGGATAGATAATCACTATAGGCTTTGGGGGTGGAGAGGGCCTCAATCTGAGGACTAAATACATGTTTTAGCTGGAAAAAGCAGCAAAGTCAGTTGAGGGAAGTTGTGTGTGTAGGTGAGTCACTGGCCACAGTTTGCAGCAGAAGGCAGGGCACTTAGTTACAGAAGCAGGTCCCGAGGCAATACAGCAATGAGTGAACACATGAGTGTGAAAGGAAGAATGTAAGACAGAACCGGCTAACTCACCAAAACCTTGTCAATTACCTAGAACTTTGAAAATCATTCAAAAAAAATTTTAAGTACAGCACTTCCTTATTTTGAGTGTCTGTTATTCTCCATTTCTGTTTATAGTCTTTCCTCTTTCAATGGTCTGATTTAATACTCATGGTCAATGCATGCTTTGGGTAAGGGTGCTTTGTTAATTTCTCTACCCTGAGGTTAAAAAAAAATTCTTCCTCTAATTGGAGAGTGTTCTTCTATTTATCTGTCCTTATGGAAATGAAATATGCCTAAATTATATAGTGGTAGCAGAAAAATCAAATTACCCAGATCTCTGTTTCCACTCAAGTATGCTATATTTTTCTGGAATTTTTTTTGGAACTTGTGAGTTGCATATTTATTTGGAATAGGACTCTTAGCAGTACTACCATGAAGGACAACTCTCTCCCCTGTACAGTAATGAAGTATGCAATGCAGTTTTTTCGTTATCAAATTTGAGTTCCATGGTGGTATAAACATATGGGAGGCACTCAACACATAATTTTGGATTTGTCTTTTTCTTCAAAGATATGAATTGATTGAATTTATCTAAAATTTATTATCCCAATTCTCCATTATTTTACCTTTGTAAAGATTCATCTATTTAAATTATAAAATAAATTGTTATTAGTTAACTGGGGACAATTCAAATTAAGGTATTTACTTATCTAAGTTGTGGGTTGTGAATAATATAGCCCAGACTGTTATGGGCAGAATAATGTTCATCTTTCGAGGTGTCTGCCCTCTATTTTCTAAATCCTATTACTATTTTGCACTATATCAAAACAGCAACTTTACAGATACAATTAATTAAAGGTTCTGCATTGGGGAGATTGTCCTGGAGTATCCATGTGGGTCCAGTGCAATCACGATGTAAAAGAAAGGAGGCAGCAGAGTCACAGACGTGACCAGGGAGGCAGAGGCTGGAGAGACCTGGGGCCAGGGCTCAGGAAGGGTGCAGCCTGTGGAGGCTGGAAAAGCCAAAGCAAGCTGTTCCCTGGAGCAATCAGAAGGACTGTAGTCCTGAAAACCCATTTTAAACTTCTGATCTCAGAACTGAAGGAAAACAAACCTGTCTTGGTTTAAGCCACCAAACTAGTGGTAGTTTGTTACAGCAGCCTGAGCCTGATGCATGCTGAGGTTCACTACCGAATTCCTGGATGCTTGCACAAGACCACAGAGAGAAGGACCTGGCTGCGCAGATAGGACCACCTGGAATCACATCCAGAATCTGCCGCCTCTAGGGGACTTTATTTTGGCATGTTTTTAATCTCAATTTTGGCTCTAGAAATTCTCATGCATAATTTGGGGGTAAAGTTTTATCATCAAAATATCATAAAATAGAACCAATCTAGTAGGAATTCATGATGTTGAAGTGAGTTTCTACATATCAGGCTTTTAGAATCAGTCCTAAAACAGAAGAAGAAATTATAAAACTAGCAAATATGACTAATACAACATGAACCAGTTCAAATATCAGTCTCTTTTGAAGTTGTTTGATGCCACTAATAAGAAGGAAAAGAAACATTGAAGCATTAGATTTAGGGACAGTGTTGCTTCTGTTCCCTGTCTCACTTTTGTGCTGTAGAACTCACTGGAGTATTGATTCAATATGGAAACAAGGACAATATTTTCTTTACTCCTGAAAGGTTAGACAAAATTTAATACTCTTCTTTGACTGACATCAGAGAATTTCCTTTCAGCAGTACCTCACAATACAATAAATATCTGTAGCAGAACAGGATTTGTAGTTCTACCGAAAAATGCAAACATCAGTTTTAAGAAATGTTGATATGGAATACATTTCAAAAGGAACAATGAAACTTGAATGTCTTGATTCAACTTTTAATTCTAACCAACAAGGCAATAATGAGTATAGCCAATGAGCTCAAAGCCTTTCAAATGGTTCCTTTTAAGTTAAGGAAAATTTGAAATGCATAACAGATTCTTAAGAACAAATTACAACCTTGTTGTGGCTCCAGATCTAGGGGAAACTAAGGTGTTTTCAAAGGAAGTTTGCTATCTGCCAGTTCCTAGCAGTCTCCTCCTCCTCCTAATATTACAGCAGATTGAACAAAAGGAAAGGGAGAAAAGAAGAGAAAGGGAGACTTCTGCCTAGAGAACAGCAGTTCGTGCCATGCACCCCTTTCTTGGGTTCCCAGCACTATACTTACCATGGATAGTAGTTATTATTATACATTAGAGTTTTGTGTTCTAACCTCTGTGAATGCTTTTCTTTTCCTTTAAAATAGCAAATGGAAAAATACAGATTGCTTGTATTCAACATTGCACAGCATGGTGTTTTACAAGGTGCATATTCTGTAGGCATTACGGTCCACTTACTATCACATCCTTGCCGCCCCCGCTGTCATTAAATCCTTAGAACTGGTTTATTGTGGGACTGGAAGTTGGCACCCTCTGACCAACATCTCCACATTCCTGCATCTACCAGCCCCTGACACTCACCATCCACTCTCAGCATCCATGAACTGAACAGTCTCAGACTCTACATATACACAAGATGGCACAGTGTTTGTCTTGTCTACTTAGCACGACGTCCCCCAGGTATACCACCCATGCTGTCACAAATGTGGGGATTTCTTTCTTTTATGTGACTGAATAATACTCTATTGTGCATGGATGCCACATTTTCTTTCCAATCCATTCTTCTATTGGTGGACCTTGGATTGCTTCCATATCTCAGCTCTTATGAATAGTGCTGCAATGAACCGGGGGTGGAGATATCTTCCCAAGGTGCTGATTTCATTTTCGTTTTATAAATACCCAGAAGTGGGATTGCTGGATCTCATGATAGTGCTATTTTTAATTTGGGGGGAAACATATGTCTCACTTCTTTTTAAGTGCAAAAATGAGCTTTATAGTGGTTTGACTTTATTTTTGACTATTTTGCTTTAACAAAATTTGACTGAAAAGTTTCTGATGTTTATCTACATAGATTTTTATACAACCAGTAAACATTGACATTTTTATTGATATTGACTGGCACATTAGTGAAACCAGAGACTACCCAACATGAACTTGAATATAAAACCAAATGATTGAATTTTGGACCAAATGTTTTATTGCCCTAAAACCAGATGGCATAGAATGAAAGTGACTTATTACATAAATGCTATATTTCTTCTCATTACTTCTTTTTATAAAGGAGTGCATTTAAATGTATTAAATATGCAGAAAATATTTCTAGAATGCTTTTCTGTCAAATATAAAATAACACTGTTTTGCTTCCATAATTCTATGTGGACAACAAAAACTTCAGTAGGCAGATTTTTTTCAAAATGCTAAAATGCTGTTAAATACCACACTTTCTACTACTATATACTTTTTCCTAAAATGTAAACTTATAAGGTGTTAAATCAATTATCAAGACATAGTTTTCTACCACATTTTTATGAACTCTAAATCTTATAAGATAAACACTTGACATTTAATGATAATGTGTTATTCTGTTCCTGTGAGAGTATAAGAATAATAATATATTTGTGCTGATGTACAGCTCAAAGACACATCTCTTACTGACAAGGATAAGGTCACCTGTCACAAAATTGTACTTGCTGTCTGAAAATTGATATATAACCAGTGAAAAAGTAAAACCATTTAAAACTTTAGAAGTGTGATAGAGATACTGACCTTTCCTTCTACTGGGTTATATATATTTATATATATAAACAATGGTTGACTTACTTTCTATTTTCTCAGACAGCAAGCTGTTTGAAAATAGAACTTTCATCACTATGAATATATTGCTTTTACTTTGTTGAAATAATAAATGAATTTTAATTTTCTTTTAATATTTTAAATATTAAATAAGCTTAATTTAAATAAAAAAACAAAAAATTCTGAAAAATGAAAATTTAGATAAAAGATAAATTTAGAAATTTTATTTTTTTAAGTAATCTAAATCAAAATGCTCACAATGTAGTAAAACCTATAAAAATGTGAATAATAAAATTAGGAAAAATGGCAGATCAAATAACAGCATTTTTCAATAATAATGTTTTTCTAAATTGTTATAATTTTTATACTTCAATTACACATATCTAGATGTTACAAAATTTGGAAACACATGATGTCCATAATTATTATATATGAGCCATGATATCATGTCAATATTTTTACACTTACTTTATTATCTCTTAGATTTCTGTAGTAAGCCAATATTGGATTTTAAGTTATAAAACAGCATATCAATGCAAATTATAAACAAACCTATTTTATGATAATGAAATGTTGTGTTTGACTTTTAACAGTTTTTCAGGATCTATACTTTAATTTGTATTTTAACTTTTCTTACTTTGAAATTTGGATGGGAAGGTGATGATAATTGAGCTGGGCATTAAAAGTTCTCAAATGCTGTCTTCACTATGTTTTGGGTGGCCCTAAATGTCACTTAGAATCGCAGAGATTGGATTTAAAGCTGAAGAAATTGCTTTCCAACATCTCAGGGCTTCTACAATTGTTTAGTGTTTTTAAGAGATATTTTTGTGATGTGAGGGTGTGTGTGTGTGTGTGTGTGTGTGTGTGTGTAAAATCAGTCATGATCTATTTGTAGGTAACTAATGATAATAGTTCCTTAAATTTCCTTTCTTATATTTTTAAAAAATAATGTGATATTAAAGGCAGAGCCTTTTGTGTTATGTTTTATTTCCAGATATACCCCAGCACCTGGAAGCAGGTCTAACACATACTACATGGACAGCAAAATTGGTCAAATTTAGGAAATAAATATTTGAAGTTTTCTGATTTCCCTTAAGAATGTAAAGGATTCCCCCAAATCTCTAAATAATCCTCACATCCATTACTTTAAAGGGAACATTCCCTACTTCCCCACTCCAGTTCCACCCAACACTGAAACCAATATCAATAGCTTATCAATCACCATAATTTCTGACACAAATTATGAACAATGTAGGATGTTCATAACAGGAGAAGCAATTAATCAGTTCCCATAGGTGGAAAGTCAAGTGCCTCTCCCATCCCCTCTCTTCCTCTGCTTCTGTATATTTTCTCAATTTATACTCTCCAGTCTCAGACTGATCCTACCTATAATAGCAAAAATCCAGAACCATCTGCACATGACGGATGCCAGAGCCAGAAGAACTCCTGTAGACATTCTAAAGCAGATCGTGGTCTCCAAAAGCTAGGAGCTGGGGTGGGCTTGGGGAGCTGGAAAAAGGATACCAAAAGATACCAAGCTGCCACATCCTGGATGGGAGGAATGAGTTCAAGAGGTCTACTGTATAACATGGCGACTACTATTGACAATAGGGTACTGCAATCTTAAAAAGTGCTAGGAGGAGATGTTACATGTTCTCACCATATAAATAAAACGATACATTTGTGAGTTAATGCATGTATTAATTAGCCTAACTTACCCAGCTCCCAATGTATATGCACTTCCAAACAAATAGTAGTATACACTAAATATATACAATATTTAGTTGGCAATTAAAAATAAATAATGAATTTGAAAATAAGGTTTTACAGTCCACTTTTAGGATTGAGAGACCCCAACTTTACATGGCCTAACTACCAGGATTTACAAAGGAATCTACCTCTTAGACAGAAGTCGTCTCTGTTTCAAGAATTTCTTGCCCTGGAACATAGCCCTGTAAACCACTAAATAACATGGTTGTTTGCTGATAGATGACTCAAAGTGTTTTCTTCTCAGAGAGGTAATTTGTTCATTTGGGCAAACATCTTCTCTCTCAAGGCCGTGGTTCACTTACGGAACAAACTGCTCACCTATCAAATCACTGCTTATCACCAGGGCTTGCTCGAGGTCCTCATGCTTGCTGTGAATTCCTCTTGTAGGACTGTACCTGAACATTGCCTAGTCACACTCAAAGGCCAACTCTGGAAGACCTGATTTGCACAACCTAGGCCGTGAAATCCAGCTCCGATTCAGCTCTGAAGACCCCTCAGTATCCTGAGTATCTTGGAGTGAGCTCAACTTTCCAGAACAATGGATATTCTAGTGGTCTTTCAGAAAACCAGCTATTAATAGATTGGATTAAACTGTGACCACGAATTCAACACACAGATGGATCAGCCCATTGGTCCAGACCTAAGCATTCCTTGAATAAAGGGCAAGGAATGACCCTGGGCAATGATAGCATTTTATCTTTAAAGTCCTCAATTGCATGACAGTGATACTTCCAATCTTACAGCAAAATTAACTGAAGTTTGAAACAAACATACCTGCGTGATAGAGCAAATCTTGCAGAATGCTGCTGAAATTCCTAGGAACGGGATGTAAACCTGAATGCCTTTTACTGAAATGCTTTTCTAACTCATCTGAAGAAGATTGAAGTGTTTAAATCACACACTGTATTGCTTAATTGATTTATACTCACTCATTAAAATATTGGCTTGAAATATTTTTAAAAAGCTATGAAATTTTATTTCTAATAGTCTTTTCTTCAAATCAGGATCTCATTTATTTGCCAAAAATTAAATTGCATTCTATCCTTGAAAGCTTGAATCCATTTGACTTATAAAATGGATTAGGTTGGAGTGACGGCCAAACTTGAGTGTTTTCAGTCATCCTTGCTGTGGAAGCTATTGAGTGTAAGACTTAATAATTGGTACAGGGTTTTAGATTTGGTGTGAAATGTATTATGAAAGAACAAATAAACTTCATTATTTATATATATAAAGTAGGAGCATTTTAAATCTATTTTACCACATTTTGAGGCATGTAGAACTTTTTCTAGATGCTATTTTATATTTTAGTGTTGGGACTGTGTGACCATTATATTGCTGTGTGTCAGAAACATAGGAAAATTTAAAAATGGCAAAGCCATCGTTTATCTTCTTTGACCTTCTCCTTTCTTGAACGCATCTTTGGGACATGAAGAAAATCACAACTGATGACCTTCTTATGGTTTCTCTTTGCCCTTCAACTTGTTGAGAAAGTGTGCAGTTGCTTAAATGGTTGGGATAACATTCACTTTAGAACTAGACATTTATCTAAAATCTACCATCTTCTGGGGATAAATTTATATCTCTTGGAAAAAACCCAGTCCCTGCCTTCAAAAATCTCATGATTCATCCTTTAGAAGCAAAAACCCCAACATGTTTTAAAATGAAAAAAAAAGAAAAAACAATGGAGAATATATAAGTTGCCTTGGGAAAATATGAAAGGTTATTTAATCTGGAAGAAAAATAAAATATTATAATATGGTACAGAAACAAATCTTAACGATTCTGTTACACACTCCTGTGCTTTTACAGAGGAGTAAAGGCAGACCACAGAAAGTGAGGGGTTTTTGATGTGATAAATTTAGTTCATGGCTGCTATGTAGAACCAGCAAAATCCCAGGATTCATTTTCTGTTAAACTTCAGCCCATATGAACTTATGAGGCTATATCCTTTATCAATCCTGTCTTCTGGCTTCAAAGTTGTGAGGATATCAGCACCAAGAAGGCCATAAATAAATACCCAGTACCTGAGGTCCACTTATGTGTGCCCAGCAAGGAGGACGAAGACAGTAAGAACTATGAGATTTGAAAAATTCCTATTTTTATCACTGTACAGTAGAACATCTTATTTCTATGTGGAGGTGAGAGAGCCCTTCTTTACACCAGGGCGAATGCACTACCTTATAGCTCACTGGTTCTTTAGTCCTCTTTTTCTCGCCTTGTGTTCTGGATATGAGGTTTTTCCCAGAACTCCTGTGCTAATGCAGGAATGTTCAGAGTGAAATGATCAGATTATGAGAGTTGTAACCTCATCCGTAGGTTAATCCATTTGATTGACTAATAATTTGAAAGAACTTCTGTACTGGGTGATAACTGCAGGCAGGTTGATGGAGGCTGGAGTAGACAGGTCACTGGGGCCATGCCCTTGACCGCAAACCTTGCCACCTCCCTGACAGCTTCTCCTTCTCTCTCTCTGTTTCCTGGCTACCATGAGATGAGTAGTGTTGATTTGCTACACCTCCGGCCATGATGTTCTGCCTGACCGTGGCCCAGAGTGAGGTCGGCCAACCATGGACTGAACCTCTGAAACCACGAGCCAAAATAACTTTTCCACCTCTACATTATTCTGGTCAAGTATTTCGTTCACAATGATGAAAACCTAACTGATACATCTCCCAACCAAAACAAACAAAAAATATTGAAAATGAGTAACCTGAGACAACATTCAGAAATATTGTTCCATCATGCTTCCAGATAATTAATATAAAGTAGCAACAGTATTAAACATGCTTTTGTGATTAAGTCAAAATATTGTTTTTGAAACCTAAGTACAATAAGAGCTGTTTAGATCTGAGGTTGCTTATGGTTGTGCGCATGGGTATACATTCACACATACACGTATTTGTCACATAAACCTCGTTTGCACACTACACATGAAGATTCAAATACTGATTAAATCCAAAGCTAAAGTTGACCAAAAAATACAAAATTATGCCAAAACTATATATGCAAAATCTTAGAAGAAATATTTGTGAAATTTCCTTAAAAGAAAACACAGTAATTCTGAAACTCAGTTAGTTAAATAGAGATAAAAGTTTACAAATTATTCCAAGTGGCATATAACATTAAATGATGAATTTTGTAAAATGACTATTATAATTTGTACATGTAATATCAATAATTTGTTTCCAAGTACTATATGCATTTTAATAATTTGCATAATCATAGAGAGCATATATGTATATATTTACTTTGAATAGAAAAAAATTTAAAAACTGTGTCAATATATACATACAAATACAAATATATACCTTATTTAAGTGTATATTTTATTCATGTGAGTTCACAGCAAACCTACAAAATACAGTATCATATAGATTTGAGCATTATACAAATGTGATATCAAAGCAAGGAATTCCTTCACAGTGTTAAAAAAAAAAACTCTTAAAACTCAACTTGATAATTACAAACTAATTTTGTTTTGTGATAATCTTGTATTGAGATATTAAGTACATAATGTTCTACCTTTTTAATTGCAAAAGGTAATATTAAAGTAATTGAGATATAGAAAATGAGTATCCCAATAAGAATCAAATATAATCAGAACATTATTAGTTCAAAAATTATCAATTTAACAAAGATTTATTGAGTCTCCACCATTTTTCATGTACAAGTCTGGGTGCTGAGTGGAGTACGGTATCAAGCAACTTCTTTCCCTGCAAGGAGCTGAGACCATCTAATAGGTAACTCATTATATTATTATGAGGCAGGGATGGTGTTAAGTAGATGGAAGCCAACTGAGGAAGTGTATGCTGGAAATTCTTATGCTGAGGCTCAGAGCCAAGCTTTCTCCAAGGACCATGAGGCCTTGAGTGGATTATCTGAAAATACTATGGTTAGGTGACATAAGGAATGGCCCAGGTGAGGATAGAAACTGCTCCCTTTGTAACTGTCCTATAGGAAAGCCTTTGGAAAAGAGAATTGTAGCTGTAGAGTTGTTCACATAGAGGAAGGAAAGGAAAATACAATTTAAAGGAAATTTGCTAAATATGCTGCATAAATTGTAGTAGAGATTTGCAAGATGTTTTAATTGGGGAGATTGGGCAAAGGGCCCACAGGATTGCTCTGTATTATTTTTCAGATGTACATATAAATCTAAGCTGATCTTAAAATAAAAAGTTTAATTAAATGAATGAATATCAGTTTGCAAGAAAGCATTCTTTATGTGGTATGATATTACAAAATAAAATTTATTGGAGATCATTCCTCCCAGAGAACCAAGTCCACCTAGCTAAATTTGACGTGTGACTTATTGGCCAATTTGGGTTCAAATTCATTGATTCCTTGCCCACACTTCCATCTTCCTCCTTTGTCCTTGCTTTCAGAATGCCTGGGGACTTCAGTTAAAGTAAGTCATTGTTGAGAAAGAGAGCTATGAGAAATCTCTGTCCTTTTCTACCCACTTTGGATCATTCAGGTCCATCATGAGTCCATATTCTACACTATACCTGGCGACTGGCTTCTGGCTTCTTCTATCATTGTTGGCTCCTTCAGTTTAGTAGCAACCTAGAAGAGTTGCTAAATGTGGGACTGCCTCTTACTATCATCTGAATGTGTCCCTCCCCATCATGTGTAGAAACAGTGACCAGTGGGATGGTGTTAGGAGGTGGGCCTTCAGGAGATGAGGTAAAGCCTTCGTAGATGGGATTGAAGACTTTATAAAAGGACTTGAAGCAAAGGGTTTGTTTTCCTTTGTAGTTACACAGTGTGAGAACACAGCCTTCCACCTTCTGGAGGAAGCCATATTCCAAGGACCATGTTGAAAACAGAGACCAACCAAACCTTCACCAGACACCAAATCGGCCATCAGGTTAACTTTGGATTTCCCTGCCTCCCACCTTGAGCAATAAAGATCTGGTTTTTGTTGTTGTAGTTTGTTTGTTTGTTTTGTTTTGTTTTGTTTTTAATTATACACTCTTGGGTATTTAGTTTTAGCAGCAAGAAAAGGCTAAGAGAACTTACACATGGAGGCTCACTCTTGATTTTGATTCCCCAGTAGAAACCTGACAGAGCTAAGATCAGATAAGCTGAAAATCAATAGAGGGAAAGGATCCTTAAGAAAATCTTCTAGGAAAAGTGCACAGAGACCACAGGTGTGGATTTTTCAAAAGAACATTTGCATATTCCTACGTTCCCAATGTGTTCTGTACTGTAGCTCTTGCTGTAATTTTATTTCTTTCACATTGTCTTTCCCCCAGACAACCCTATGATACAGTCAAGAGTCTATGTCAAGAAGGTCCTGGATACATATTCATGAGTAAATCAGTTCAGTATTAACTTCCCATAGCTGAAATCTGCTAATAAAAATACTTAGGGAGATGAAAGTTGAGCAAGACAAGTTACTAAAGTGATCTTTGGGTCTCCTAATTGATAATCTCTAAAAAATTGAGTAATAGTGTCATAAATTTATATAAATCAAGATATTTTCCTTAAGATATAACAGTATTTCTCCATGAAAGTATATTTCCTGGTTTTAAGTTTACATATTTTTGTTCTTTATGGGTTTATTTATGTATTGCATTAAAACCTAACCAAAACCACATACTTAGAAAAATCTTGAAGATATGATTTTGAATGTTTTCACCTTAGTGAAATGATGATTTTTTGAGCAAGTGGATATGTTTAAGCCAACTTAAGCATTACACAATGTATACATGCATTGAAACATCACATAAAGATCTCACTAACATGTATGATTTTCATATTTTACGTATCACTTTAAAAACAATTTTGATTAATGAACAACATTAGCTCAGATGTAATAAATCAAATTCTAGGTTTTAAAACATCATTGCTTTAATTAGTTTTTCTATATGATTCTGCCAACCATCTAATTGTTTTATACATATCATTTGACATTATTATAAATATATGATAACTGTTTTATGATTTATTTTCCTTCCTACCAATAGCCAGAAAATAATAAAGTTGAATTTGAAAATCTTTCTTTCTCAGTAGTATTGTTTGACATGCATGGGTTTATCATCTTTCCTAATAAAATTTACCAGAACTTACCAGGGAAATCATATATGACAGAATCTTGAATACTCTTAAGATTAAAGTATGTGTGTGGGGAGTAATTTTATTTCTAGAAAATTACATGCTAGCTTTGCTTCCTTGGCTCCCTCAGATTGGTTCATGTTACCACGAGGCCAAATGCTGTTCGTTACTATATAGAGCCATTGCTCAGGGTCAGGAAAATGAGTCTAAGCAAAAGTTGTATTTTGAATTAGGCCTTCTTGCTCATCATGCATGTTGTTTCAAATCAATGATGAAGAAGGATTCTCATCAGCTCTTAGATTTATCAGCATAGTCCTGAGACACTAAAGCTCAAAGTGAGTCTTTATTCATTTTTAAGTTCAATCAGACAACAGAAACATGCAATGGCACTGAGAAGGACCAGCTTGGCACGCAGGTCCTCCAAATTGGCTGCACAACTAACTGCCCTTAATAAACTGACTTTCACAAATTAATGAAAGATGTGGAAACAAGTGTCAGTTTTTGCTTCTACCAAGTTGAGAAGTAATTCTCATTTATTTTAAAATGCATCCAAAGTTTGATTTGGGGAGAACTTGCATAATTGGCATCTGTTAATCATTTCAGAATTAAATATGACAGTGAAGGCAGAAATGGACATTTTCAGGGGAAATTAATTTTGTTTGGATTCCTTGGCAAAGGGATGATTAGAAAGAAAGCCTGACTGGAACAAGGATTAAAAGCAAATTTTCTTATTAGAAGTTTTAGGTAATTGGAAATTTCTTGAAAAAAAAAAAGCAGTCCTTCAATAGGAAGGTTGGATAGGAAGATTTCCATAATTCAAAATCATGTTGAAAATATGGACACGTTTTCCTCTTGGCACAAAGAGTCATACACAGTGTTAGCGGTCTGCTTGTTGAATACTTGGCCTTCCCAAAGCAATCCATTATGTGTAATGTGTAAGCAGTGGCAAATGGTAACTATCATTACCAGGTGGTTATTTGCAATGCAAATTCTAAACCCTAACTCATAACTGGTTGGCTCTGGCAGTTGCCAAACAGCTGGGTTTTGAACCCTGAACCCATAGTAGAGCCAACACTTGTAATTTCACAAGAATTTCTCTAAACATATTATTTTTTTCCCCAATATCACTTATCATGAATATCCACAGCACCTAGGAGCTCCCTGTGGCATCCAAGAGAGCACTGTCGTGTTAGAAACACTGCACAATTTGGGTTAGAAAGGCACATTCCATAGAAGATGACTTTGAAAGGGAAAAATTCACATCAAAATTATCAAGATTATGTATTAAGTTAATATACTGATTAAAAGTTTATTCTCCATATAAACACACCATACCCAGTTAAGATCTGGTGTTTAGTCTTAAGATTTTAATAAAATTACCTTCAAAGATTAGCAGTGACCTAGGGAAGAAGACATACATTGTTACTTTTTTTCATTAGCATTCTTCCTTTTAGAAATATCTATCCATCTATGTAATTGTGTGTATAAAAGTGGGTGCATGAACATAAATCTTTTTTTTTGTAGACTATAAACTTTTTGAACATGAGTCCACATAATCATATTTATATATACTGCATGGTATCAACCTATTGAAAGACAAAGGCATTGGCAAGCTATAAGTTGGGCATGTCAGGAGAAATATTTGAGATGGATGATAAAATGAATGAAAATGCAAAAATGCAAATGCACAGAATTTTTTTTAGTTAAGTTCTTATGAACTTAGAGAAGACCACCATCTGCTATCATCCTGAGCTAAAAAATTTACATAGTATTATATTTCCATCAATGACTGATACTTAAAGTTCAATAAGAAAATATCATGCCTGATAATGCTTTTACTTAACTGGGAAACAGCAACGTGATTAGAAAGTCTTGTGTGTTTATTAGTACTATGATTATCAGGTAGAAATTTGATGTCACTCTGATTTTGAAATTCTATTCTGGCTTCACCTTTTAATTGTTTTGTCACTTTGTGTGAATTACTTGTATTTTTAACTTCATTACTCTCATACATTAAATAGGAAAAAAATATAGGTACATCCATGAGTGTCATTTGCTTGTTTGTCTTGAAATAAAATAAAATATTTAGCACAAGTAAAACATCAAGGGGATACTCGAAATGGTAGTTATTACTATACTATTCAGAAGTTGTTCCTAGTGACCAGCCACCACGGATCCAAGCAAACCATGCACACTCTATTGAGTAACTCCTCCTGACTTACCAGGATCACTCATTTGAAGTCACTGGAATGGTAGTGCAGTCAGCCACAGTAATTATACTCTGGGTCATCCAGGCGTCTGCATTAAGCACAGAGCCTGATATCTGATTAGTGGGAGACATTCAATGAAGAACTGCTGGATAAATACCATGAATAAATAAATAAGATGCTATATATATATTTATATAAGACATAAATACCTTTATACTTATTATACATTACATTTACAATTATTACATATATTTATAAGTAATATGTTATATTTTATGTTTAATGTAAATATATGATACATGTTAAAAACTAAATATATAAATATAAGAAGTGTATAAATTAAGAATGCTTAAAAAAGTCACATATTATTCCACAGACAGTTTTCTCCATTTTTCCTTGAACGTTCTTCTAGGAAAAAAAAATAAACAAATGAAAGACTGGTCAAAGTGCACAAGTCAACATTCTCTATATTGTGTGACAAGGCTAATTTAGTTAATGTAGCATTCACAAAATCCATTTTTTTTTTTTTTTTTTGTACCAGGGATTGAACCCAGGGGTGCTTAACCACTGAATCACATCCCCAGTCCTTTTTTTTTTTTTTTTTTAATATATTTTGTTTAGAGACAGAGTCTTCCTGAGTTGCTAAGTGCTAACCTGCTGAGTCTGGCTTTGAACTCTTGATCCTCCTGCCTCAGCCTCTTGAGTTGCTGGATTACAGGTGTGTGCCACTAACCCCAGCTCACAAATTCAATTTAAAAAAAATAAATCATGCTAATTTTTCCATAATTTCATATCAATTCCAATCAACATGTCATGTCATGTCCAGACCAACCATTAAGATGTTAGTTTGCTACCAATATTTGTGAAGTCCTTAAGTCCTTGTAAATAACAAAACAGAAAATTCTTTCATTACAAAATGAAGAAACTGTAATGTGTCAAATTTCCCCTATGTACCTGATAAATACACATATCCTGTTTTTGTTTTTGTGTAATGGAACACCTAGGAAAATATCCAAATACAAGCTATCACAAATTAATCAGTTTAGGATGAGATATTAAAGGAAATTGTCATATCTAAGTAATCCCACAGAAAACCAATAGATCCATTTTTATTAACACATACCTATTGTCATTTGAAAATAACTTTTATAATGCATTCTACATCTGAATTTCCTTCCTTCCTTCCTTTCTTCCCTCTTTCCTTCCTTCCTTCCTTCTTCCTTCCTTTTGTACTTCCTTCCATATTAGATTTCTTTCTCTCTCTCTCTATTTGAAAAGCTAACTTTATACAATTTATGGTTTGCAGAAGAGAGCAGCAATTTTTATACATGAAAGGTTTTAAAACATTTTCTATTGGATCAAATGAGTAATTATTATTTTAAATGTCCATGTATCATACGCTGTACATCATCGGTGGAAAGGTGTCTCTTCTTTTCTCATTAGTTCCTAGTTATTGGTTCTAAGCACTACACGAAAACCATTTTTGAAATTCTTCCACCAGGCCCATTCTTTTCAATGTGGTGTAAGATACCCTGAGCCCCACCACCAAGGGTATTGGCAATGCAGCCTTTTATTTATTTATTCACTTTCTTATGGGGAGATGTCCATTCTCCAGGTGCCTGTGGAAAGTCAGTCAAAGAGAGATTTGGAACACATTTGAAAATGTAGCAGCACTGGTAAGGTTCAAAAATTAGAAGAAACAAAGAACTTTAAAAACATTAATCCTAATACAAATGATTGATCGGGTATACTTTGCACATCAGCTAATCTGCTTATTGCATAAAATGTATACAATTAATAATACTAGCCTATTATTTCTGCCTTTGCTTTTATATTTGATTTTTAAAAATCTATAGTGATCAACAAGATATATCTAAAATGATTGTATCTTTAGGTTTACTAAATAATGTCCTTTTAAATGAGTTTTGAAAAGACAATTTTTAATGATTGCTGTATTATTTCAAGTAAAAACCTGAATTTCTCATTTACTTTCAACATACAGTTATTACATTCTCTAATTTCTTTTGTGCCCACCTGATTTTTATATTCACTGGTATTACACACACACACACACACACACACACACACACACACGAACTCCTTGTACTGCTCCAGTTAGGAGTTCACAGGCAAATGGAGACAGAATTATATATTCATCCTGACAAAGTGCTAGATTTTTTTAGCTTGCTATGGTTTTTTTTTATTAAAAAGGGAAAAAAAAAGATGCAAAGTCTCAAACCAGTTATAAAGTCAAAATGATTCTCAGATGTTGACAGCTATGCTTTTTTAAATGAATATAAATCTCACCAAATAAATGTCAGTACTCTGTATGCATAGAGCCTGAAATTTGTATCTCATAGTGAAGGAAGTGATGTGAGATAATGATTTACACCACCAGATATGGAAATCTTTGCTGGAAAAAGTCAGGGGCATTCAGTGGAAAATAGAAGAGTTATTCAGAGGACTACTGCTACAAAAGATTGAGAAAACATCCATTTTATTTTATTTTATTACCTTAAAAAGTCACCCAGCATTAATCTGGTTGCCCATCCTATGGAGGTCATGATAGGATCACTAATACTGCACCATTCATTAAAATCCACAATGCAGGGTCTTCTTAATACAATGGCAACCTGTTTGCTACATTTTGATCTATTTCCAGTAATGTTTGTATGCTGGTAGAGCTATATCAGAATAAAAAATGACAATTTATTAATTTTGTGGACATATTTATTCTTCAGTCATTTTAATTAGTATTCTGTTCTTTTCTACTCTCTTTGTGTCTCCCAGCAGTAGCATGTCTAATTAAATTATCTTTTTTTTTTTATTCTGTATTTCAAAGCATGAGCAAGAGGAAAACTTCCATTTCATTCTGAGAGAAATATCAAGTAAATCATAATATTTCTTGGGCGTACTGAGTTTATTTAAGTGTCTATATTAAGCAAAATTTTATTATTTCTGGACACACAGAAACACACAATATGTATACACACCCTTGCTTATACAGTTTTCAATGATAGGAGTCTACATTACCATTCCATAAATTAAATGAGGAAGTTTGATTCTTATTGTCTGAAAACAAATCCTATTTCTTTGTCCAGACCACCCTGTGAGATGAATTAATTATTCTGAGCCATATACAAATTCCCATTGATTTATATAGGAACTTTGCCTGTATATGAAAAGAAACTTCTCACTCAAGGTAAGATGTAGCTATTTGATTATCTGTCTTTCCTTCACAAGAGAACTTGTGAAGGAAAACAAAAACTTTTTTTTTTTTTTTAGAAACGAATTATAATAGGTTCTCTCTGAAGTGTATAGAAATACCCCAGGAAATGACTCCAGGGATTGACTTGGTCAACTAAGTATTCCGGCACTCTCTATTAAATATGCAACAAAGGTTCTTTGGTATACACATTGCCACAAAAGTCTCATGTTAATGAGAATGTGCAACATTCTCAGAAACAAATAGGCTTCAGATGTTTGGTTGGTGTCTGGGTGGTGCTGTGTAACTTTAGTCATTAGGATATCATGTATGTGGTCAAGAAAGGAAGATTCAGATGGACAAAGACTTCTTTCTGCACACTGTCCAGCTTCCCAAGGTTCTGTCTCTCCTGAGGACAGTGTTTCATTACCTTCCTACGGACAGTGCCCACTTTCTTACATTTTCTACCTCAACTAAGAAGGGAGAGATACTGATTGCACTGTGCAGGGCAATACCTGTGTCCATAACCACCACTCCATTGTCCAAACACATGCAAATGACCTGCGGCTACCTGCTCTAAAGTGTGCAACACTCACACCAAGACCATCTTGTCCCCATTCTTACCTCCCAGGAGAAATGGAGCTTTCTTTTCTACTCAGATCTTTTCATTTTGACACTTTCATTTAGAGCAAGTGACAACAAGCTCTAAAGAAGTTGTTCTCAACACAGGACAACTTTGCCTCCCCAGAACTGACGTCTGACAATACTGGGACACATGGTTGTCTTTGCTGGGAGTGAGGCTACTGGTTATCTTGCTGGTAGAAATCAAGGATGCGGCTAAACATCCCTCACCGCACAGGACAGCCCATTTACACAAAGACTTCGCTGGCCCAAAATATCAACCCTGCCACTGGGTCCTTTCTGAAACTCAAGATGAGAAATATAGAGAGATTTTTTTCAAGGAGGAAGTGTGGAATGAGAAGAATCAGGGAGAGGAAAGAAAGAGAGAAAGGGAGGGAGGGAAGAGGCATCACCTTTGATGGGTGATTAATATGGAGGGTCATAAAACGCATGTCACTAAGTCTAGGTACCGTATGGCCCCAACCACATGCCACTCAAAACAGGCAAAAATACAGAAAGACTGAAAATATTAGTGGTTGTCAGGGTTCAGTGGGGGCAGTGGGAGGCTACAGTTGGGCAAAGTCATCAGATGCATAACGTATTTCACAGTAAACAACTGAAAACCCCATGCAATTTATTGAAGGCTAAATGTGAAAATCGAAGGTTATGTGAGTACACTCTTGCACCATCCTGAAGTTGACCCTTCACAGTTAGGACCATCTGTGTTCTGCAATAAAGCAATAGAGGACCCGTGCCATTATTAATTGATCTGAACTGGAATATCCATCTCAGTAGTGAAAGCCAATGTAAACTAGGGACTTTACTTAATAATGATGTCAGTGTTGGTTATCAATTATAACAAATTTATCACACTACTCACAAGTCAACACGTAGGCCACTGCAGGTATGCTGCATGTGTCTGGAAAGATATTGAAAACATTGTCTACCCCTGTCCTATGGTGGCATTTATAGTTCATAGTGTCCAAGGGTAAAGCAGCTTTTTATGAGACATGACCAAATGAACACTTTTTCTTTTTGCTTCTTGTTCATGTTTTTCGTTTTAATTCATATATAAAACATCAAAATTACAACTGTAATAATAGACTATATTTTCTATGGGAAGTGAAAACTCTGCTAAACACAAACTCATATCCTCAAAGGTAAAACAAGACTGGCCATGGAAGTTCAAAACAATACAATATTCTAATGAGAGGTTTCCTTATAAGGAGAGAAGATCTAGTAGAAAGAATTCAACCAATTACTATAGCAACAGCAGTTTTGCAGCTAATATAAATTCTGAGAATTATTTACTTTTCTGCTATGTGAATGAAATAATATTCTATTATTTGGTTTATAGCTAAATGTATTTCTTTGATATGAGATTAAAATATATTGAGCTAATTTGATTGGACTACCAGCAAAAGACAAGAAAAAAGAAAAGAACAAATGCTAATACATGCACATCCACACACACATATATAAGTACATATATTCATACTATTCCACATTTAAAGCAATTATTGTGGTTTTGATAATATGTTTCTTTAAAAATTAGTGAATTATTATCATTCAAGAACATTAATTTGCTATTTTTTCCCATGTGAATACTGGCTTATTCAGATGAAAAGATAAATTTGGTTTACATATAAAATTGGATGTCATATAGTTCAGTAAAATACAATAAAATAACTTAATATAATGTATTTAATACTTCTGTATCAATTATATTTCCAGGGCTTATAATTTGCCTTGTTTTAATTTTTTTGATTGAGGTCATTTCAGTTAACAATTTTTGAAATGAATATTAAGTAGAATTTTTGCTATAGGAGAATAAAAATCTTACCTTTTTGGTTAGATTTTCTATTGAGTATCTTTTGAATGATTGAATAAATTAATGTAAACTGAGCCATAACAGAAAATTACTATGATAGTATTTAAAAATATTATCAATAATATAATGCTATCATTCAGAAATTCATGTCTCTACATATCTTAGAGGATTGGTATGCAAACTGTCTTTATTACTGGAATACCCTCTAGTATCTTCCAGCAATTATATGTTTCATTGCAATCACAAAGTACAATACATATAATTCTTCGTAATCACTTCCTGGACTTTCACTGGGTAATTTTTGTATAGTTTGAATATAGGAGGGGATGTTATAGTACCAATGAATGATTTCTCTGAATTTAGAGTATGTGTCTATGGGGGTGTGTGTGTGTGAGAGAGAGAGAGAGGGACGGGACGTGTCTTGGAAAAAGTAAGGAGTGCCACCGGTGACCCGCTTCCTCCAGCACGCCCAACGTGCCTATGGTTACCACCCAGTAATCCCTTCAAATTACGAATCCATCAAAAATAGCTCAGCCCACAGATTAGGGTCTAACTCTCATAATCTAATCAATTTACCTCTGAACATTCTGAACTTTCTTGCATTATCTAATATGAGCTTTTGGGGACACCTTATATTTCACCATAACAAGAACTTCACAAAAACAAAAAGAAAGAATGAAAGGAAGGAATGAAGGAAAGAAGAGTGGAATCCAAGAGGTCAAGAAGTGGAGACGAGGGTAGAGGTAACAAGCAATGGTATCTTGTAGTGAAGACTGAACCTTAGAAGCAAATAGGGATCTGCGGAATCTCTGGAGGAAGGAAAGCAAGCGCTGGTGTTCAGTAAAATGTAAATGCTGGACAGAGACACAGGGCAGACTCTAAAGGAAAACGGACTCCAGAATGATCTCTGGAACTGAAATATTAAGAGAGTAATTTCCAGTTGAGAAAAAGCAAATGTCTGGTTACTATTTAAAAATATCATTTGTTACTTCAACTTCTAAGTGTTTTATAATATATAAAATGTGTAGGATGCTATTAAATATCTGTATTATAAGTGCTTAGATGTTTGGTTGAATTTCCATATAACAATGGCTGTTTTGATGTTGTTTCAGAGAGAATTGTAAAAACCCAAGTGCCATGGTAGCTGGTGTTTGTTGTCAGTGCACCATTTTTCGTGGGAAAGGCTGTTTCATTGTCATCGAAAGCTAGGGTTAGTGTTGTCAAGGGAAACACAAAAAGGTTGACATCAAAGCAAATTCAACTTTTATTGAAATGGGAAGACATGTGCCTTAGAAACCTAGGAACATATTTCTAGAGGTTAAGGTCAGGGGAAATTTTAAAGGCAAAAACGGGAAGGATTACACAAGATATTTTGACACAATCATCTTTGGTCACAACAACTAATGGCAAGAATGGTGTCAGTCCAAGGTGGAAGAGCTCGCTGCTGGGCGGAAGTCTTGCAAAGGTGCTTTACCTGCAGAGTGGCACTGACCTCTGTGAACCTCTGAGGTCTGGCAGAGTCTCTGGTGATAGTTACCACCAGGAGTTTGTGTGCAAGTATCATCCTTCATAAACGCCAGTGTTATTCATTTATTATTGACAGTGTTGTAACAATCAGCTCCATTTTTATTTCGACAACTTTCACAGTGTAGAAATTACAAATTAATTTGGATACAGCCCTCGAAGGGTGGGTGGATTCAACTTTGTAAAGTGGTATCTACATGTAAAATTTCTTCAAGTCCATTAGCATTCACCCCAACTTCAGTTATCTGTGTTTAATGGTGTTCAGATACGGACCCACAGAGTTCTTTGGAAGAACAGTTACATTTTATATGCCATCTTTTAAAAAGTGATGCTGAACACTTTTAATTATCATTGGTCAGAATGCCAAATAATTTCTTTATTTAAAATGATTCAAAGCAAAACATTCAGTGTTTCTCATCAAATAAATCTTCCTTAGTGTTTCAACAGAGACTCCTTCCTCTACTAAGTGACTTCAAAGTACAGGCACATCTATGAGCAAATAAAAAGGAGAGAAAAATCTATTTCTTAAATTATAATAAATGTTATATGAAAGTCATACTCAAATACTTAATAAAAGTACTAAATATTGTGTTTCAGAAGTCATAATAAAAGACAATGGTTTATTCTTCTAAAACTAAACCAGGTTCTATATCTAGAAAATGTTGAGAACTTTTTATTTAATTGAAAATAAATAAGTTAATGAAATTGAACACATTGTGGATATGAAGGGAATGTCGCAAATACATGTACTCCTGTTTCTGGTGTGTGCCTGGGAGAAAATCATTTTGAACTGTGCCTGGTTCAGGAAGCAGAGAGCCCTACAGAAGCCCCTGGACGCCTGCACAGCAGAGCAACACACTCAGAGACAGAGGCAGGTGGCATGTCCAGTTTCGCCTTTCGTGCTGGGCTTTACTGAATTCCAGAAAAACTGGTTTCATAGTGTAACTTACTTTGTTTCTTAGTCTGTTCCCAATTTCAACTTATTGTGAAAATCCACAGTTTAGACGAATTACCTCTGATAGGCATATAAATATCATTCTAAAACTTATTGCCTGTGACTTGTTTATCTTAGCTAGCTAAGGCAAACTTTTCCTGAAGTTGAGAACAAAGTCCAGATAGGAGTGCTCTTCAGTATCCCTAAGAAACATATAAATTATTTTATTTTTAAAAATTGTTTAATTTTTTTATTTATCTTTTAATTTTTTACAGACTGCATTTTGATTTATTGTACACAAATGCGGTACATCATTTCGTATCTGTGGTTGTGCACGATATAGAGTCATACCATTCGTGTAATCATACATGTGCATAGGGTAATGATGTCTGTCTCATTCCACCCAGAAGAATAATATTAAATTATTTTATTAATAAATAAATAATAAATATAGACATAAACCTATCAGCTCATCAACTACTTACTCGCTTTAACAAATTATTTCTTAAGCAAAATTTGACCAGCCAAAATGAATTATTGACCATGAGGATTATCAAATAGAATTAAATAGGTGAATGGATTACTTTTTACCCCAGTAAATCATGTGAGTCAATAGTAGAGAGAATATGAAAATAATATCTCTAAAATAAAAGCATTCATTAGAAAATAGGATGGTAAAAAGAAAGTTTATAGCATAACCTGAAATTCATTGGTTGGTTTGGGCTTCCTGCATGAATGGTGGAAAAGTTGACATTGGTGAGTCTTGTACCTATTTATCAAGTCCCCTGTATCAACTCCACCCAACAGAAGTGTCTTCAAGAATGAAACTTCTTATTGCAACCACACACACACATACACACCTCTACTTCTGAAATATGTCCCTACTTCTTCTGTCTCATAGAAAGCCAAAAATCTAAACCAGGGATTGGAAAACTGCGATCATCTGGTCAGATCTGACCAACCACCCACTTTTGTGAATGAACTTCATTGGTACATGGCCAAACCCACCAATTCACATGTCTTTCATGCTTAGGTCTGCTCAGTGGTGGAAAAGGTGGAATGATGAGAAGCTCTGTAGCTGAGAAGCTGAAGACATTGACCATGTATATATTCTTTAAAATCAAAAGTTAGCTGACTTCTGGTAGAGGTCTTAAGTCACAGGTGAGGAACTCTTTCCATCCCTAAGCACTTAGTGGAACTTTGTATGCATCTCTCCCTTCCCGAGCAAACAAAAAAGCAAGACCCCCTCCTCTCCTTTCCTTTCCTTCACCTTTCTCCCTCTCTCTTTCCTCCCTCCCTCATGCTCCCTCCCTCCTTCCCTCCTTCCCTCCTTCCCTCCTTCCTTCCTTCTTCCTTCCTTCCTTCCTTCCTTCCTTCCTTCCTTCCTTCCTTCCTTCCTTCCTTCCTTCCTTCTTTCCTCCTTCTTTCTTTCCTTCCTTCCTCCATTCTTTCTCCCACTAAAACCAAAGGCTAAACTTAGGGAATTAAAGTAAGAAAAAATAAAATTTATGAAAATGGTTGTTAAGGTTTCATTGATGAGTAGGGTGAAGTTGTTTGTGGTAGGCCAATGTTCCTGCTGAGAGAACAATAAAATAGAGAAGTCACAAAATCATATCTCATCTCTCTCATACTTTTCTTTTTATCTCTAGACATTCATCAAACATTTTCCTATTAAAAGAAATCCTAGAATGCACCTTTCATGGGTAATGATGAGCTTCTTATTTTATTTGACCAGGAGTAAAAATAAAGGCTTTCAAAATGGGTAAAAGAGGATAGTCATTGCAAGTGCAATATTTAACTGAGATTTTACTTATGTAGAGATAATTAAGAGCTTTAAAAGGGACCAAAGATCTTAAACTTGGAAAGTCTGTGCTTTGAATTGCATTGAAATAAACTTTATTTTATCATAATGCTTTAGGATACATGGCAAAGATAAAATGCAATGAAACAATCAGGCCTACTGCAAAAGGGCACTTGTTAATGAGGAACTTCTCAAAGCCAAGACACAGGGTTATAGAGGCAGGTCAACAAGGAGCCAACCCGGAGTCCAGGAAGTTATACGGAAGAAAGGGACAATTTAACCCAGGTCATGGAGGAGAGGAGTAGGTGGGTCTTAGAATATTCAGCAGCAGTATCAAACTTTGAGATAAGCAGTTTCTTGCGGGTGGGGAGTAGGGAGCCTTCCCAACCTTTGCTGCTTTGCAGGAGCACAGAATCCTGGTAAAACTTCAGCACTCTGTTGCAAATAATACTAGGTAAGGGATTGGCAAAGAGATAAATAATAAAATATGATGCAAATAAATCCATCAGTTCTTCGTTTTAATTCATATCATTATAACTTTGGGGCAAGGTGAAATTCCATACTGCTTTATTAGACAACTTTTAGCAATACGAGCATTTCTCATGGAAAATAGTGAATGAGGTCCAAATGTGTTCTCCTTTATTTGGGGTCACAGCTGGTGTTCAGAAGATCTACAGAAAAAAAAAAAAAAAGATCCAATTGTGAAGATAGGAATTATTTTTAGTTTTTTACACTAAAATATTTTGTAAATATGTAAAATATTTCCAAGGCATAAGGGAAATCATTGAACATTCAGAGTGTTGTAGAAATAGGACTAGTATTTGGATAATAAGGGGAATATTTTGTCTCTTATTATATTAGTAAATAGGAAGATTATACTGCTTTCAAAGATGGCTAAAATTGTTTCTACGCTCATTTTCAATGAAAGTTTGTTCCTACTCCATGAGAAATGGAATATATTTATCTTTTTCTGGATTCTGTTCTGGAAAAAATGACTTTCCCAATTGAAGGTGACATAGTGATGCTATTCAAATTCTGACCCATTTCTCAATAGCTTGCACTTTTTGGCTCTTCCTGATTTGGAAAATCGCCCTGAGATAAACATGGAAGAAACTAGGTTAGCTTCCTGGAAGACAGGAGGCCACAGGGAAGAGAACCAGGTGAGGGTCTCTACCTATAGCCAGATAAGAGGAGGAAGGCATGATGGACTTCCAGCTCAGTTCCCTTGCAGCCACAGTAACAGCAGCTGAGAGCCAACTTGCAACTCACCAAGGGGTGATGAATTATTCCTATATCAAGCTATTAGAAATTGGGACATGCAATAATGGCTAACAAAAGAATCTAATGCTTGTACGTTTACTTTAGATAAAATTAATCCAAAAGAAAATAATCAATCTAGAAAGATATTAAATAACATTACCTCTATTTTGACTTGCCATGATTTTGTGTATTCTAGGACACGTATTACTCATTACATCAATACTTCCATGGTGAAAAATAATATATATGCATATGTGCATATATGAATGTACACATTAATATTTTTAAATGTAGACTATTTAATAATTATGTTCCTGAAAAGTATCTCCTTTGGTTTATTTGTAATTTAAAGCTAAGGAAAATAATTATACTTGAATGCTTGGACCTTTTTCAGCAAACACTGACCTTTACTAAGGCAGAGGGTGGAGCGTTGACCTACCTGAGACATTCTGACCAGAGGGCATCTGGTTGAGCTGCACACAAAGCACTGTGACCAGGGGCTGTCATCAGACACACTTGAGTAGCTCCCCTGGTCTTCATCTGAGGCCTTCATTTAGGCAAAGGCATCTTTGTAATTTATTAAATTGACTTTTTGACCAGTTCAGAGTCAATGAGACCAAATGCTAGATAATTGCCAAGGCAATCAGAGAAAAATGCCTGTCCAGTCTAAAGGTAACTTGTGGGAGAGACCTTGAGTTCAATCTTCCAGTCATTCTGGGCTGGCATCCTCGGGACAGCCTGCTAGAATTTCATCCACAGGGACCACAGGAGAACCGTCAATGTGCTTAGTACTTTAAATCTGCCATTTTTAACATGTAAAAATCTCACTGTAACTTAGAACACTTACTGTACCAAAGGAAAAGTGTCTTCCCTGCATCCATGGATCATCCTGACCCCAAACTGTGTCACGTATGTTTAAAACCTGCATCGTCTTCATACCTGGAGTCCTAGGGGCAGTTGGAAAGAGTAGTCACCATTGGCCTTACTCTAAACAGACAGATTAGAAACTTAAATGGTGTTTCTCAATGAGCCATTCCTATGGAGACGTTCAGAGTCTGACCTACTTTATGAAATTTTGAAAAGTGATTCCATTTTCGGAACTTGTCAACTTAAGCATCAAGTTTTAGTTTTGTAGGTATATTTTGATGTAATTTCTATCTTAAACATGCATACATATTTATTCTTTGACTCAAATGATTAACCTTATGGCTAAAATCATAACAAAACTTTCAGTTGTGATCATAATTTAGGATATAATTGCTAACTACAGAAATGTTTCTGGCAAGATTGATGTAATTTTCCTTTTTTTTTTCTTTCTCTTTTTTAAAGATTATGAATTTACCAAACACCAAGATATTAACTACCAGGTAATTCATTTATGATTTAAAAATATTAAGATAGTTTTGGATTTAAAAGTGCTTTCAATATAACTTTAATTTTATTTTACTTTAAAATTTGTTTTCTATGCGTTTCTATTTGGGGTTGAAAAAATTAAACTTTAGATCTGTATACTCTGATATAAAGACACATTCTGAACATTTGATCAATCTGGCAATATAATAGTCTATGAATATTTATGCTGAAGAAAGTGAGAACATTCACTATAAATAAAACTAAGATGAGAAAGTTTCCTGAGCATTTTCAGTTTTGCATGTCACAATTGTAATGCATCTTACTTTAGCTGAGCAATACATTGTGTTATTTGAAGAAAGATGGAAAGAACATTTTTCCCCAGAAAAAAACAACAGAATCATGTAGGAGAGAAAATTTTTCTTATAATTAGATGCCATAATTTTCATTTTGGGGCCTAGCCAGACTATAAACCTGGGGTTTTGAGGCAATAGAATTACTTGACCTTCTAATTCCATATAAATGTTTCAATTAAACACTGAATTTAATGTCATTTAATCCAAAGACACATACTGAATATACCCACTTCCACAACAATTACAGAATGCATCATATAGTGCTTTATTTTTTGAACTCAGTACCCAGAGGAAAAATGAAGAAATTGTACCCAGTTTCTGAAGTGTGTTTCCCAATTAATATATAATGTATTTTGAAAATCTATCATTAGTATCAAATATTTAATTAAGCCTTGTTTTAATAAGTTCAGTACTAAAAAAGGGGGAAAAGGCACAAAACTATCATGGTTTGAAATGATTACCAATTTATATTATCAAGAAATGCTTTAAAAGAAATATCAATGCTGGTTCTCTTACTCAGTGAAACTTTCAGTGAAACTTCTTTAGTATTTATTAAATCTCTAAAGTGTAGACCATGATTACAGAACTACTAATACAAGAAATATTGATTTCATTTTCTAAAGAACATATATCTTTTTTAAAAAAGAGTAAATTCAATATTTTTTCTAAATGTCAACAAGAATATTCTTTAAAATTTAAGATTTATAACTTTTTTAACACTTATGTGAAAATAAATACTTGTTTAAAATGTATAGTTCTCCCTAGTTCCAGAAAAGAGAACATTATTGTATGACTGATCCATAGATGTACTACATTTTCAATTTTTGTTGTTGTCGTTGAGAAAGAATGGTCTGAAGTTATTGTATGTTTCTGAAGCATTAGATTATGACCTAGATACATTCCCTTATGGTTCAAACTGTGTAGAGAAGTATGTTTATAGATATTATGTCTATATCAATGTTTTTATATGCCTAAGTGTGTATTCAAATATGTAGCTTTTAAAATTACATAGCCTATGTCATTGAAAAATTTGGGGAAATTTGGGAAAGTATACAATAAGTTCAAAATTTTACTATATAATGATACTCTACTCAAATAAGATAAGTTGTATAGATCATTTCCTGAAGACTCAGTTATACCTCTCACCCACTTCTGAAGCTACTCTCCAATTTCATCCCACATAGTATGAACAGGGGTATTTAGCTGTGTGGAAGCTGTATCTATCTACTCTAAGCATGAAATCCACATCTCATTATGGACATTCATCATAATTTTCCTTGCATTGAAGTTTGATACAGATTTATCTAGGTATCCATGAATTAGCTTTAAGAGTTCGATATCTGATTATTGGTACCTTGAAGTCTAGAATGAGGTCAATATAAAGTTGATGTGGTCTATATAATTTATGTTGAATGCTTTGCAAGTACTATCTCATTTGACACCTATAAAATCCACACGGTTTAGTTTTATAGTAATAATCAAGTTGAGAGAATGATGCACCAAACAGGTTCTGCTTCCTGCCAGAATATGAGGCTAGGATTGGACATATAAGTCTTACTTCCAAACAACTTTCTAACTATAAGTCCATTAATAAAGACAAAACCTAGAGGAATTATACTATGTAAGTATATTGCAAATATTTCTTTGTAGCTCATAATCTCTACGTCATGTTAACCTGTTGTCTAGATATAGCTTTTCTTATTACTCTGAATCAATGCAGATTATCTAACTTCATTCTCAAGTTTTAATCTAAAATATTATTTGTTAACCATTGAAAATCAATGTGAAAGAAATAATATTCCTATACTCTTGGTTACATTCTAAGAGGATTGATGCTTATCCATAGAATGACTCAGTGCTTTGTAGGAAAAACAAGTTCAATCTGTAAATTCAATAAATAATTGATAAAAAGTTAATTATGCATGTCTGTGGGCAAATACTCAGTCTCAAGTCAGTAATTTTGGTGACATAAATTAGCAGAAATTTCTAAAATAATGTGCTAGAACTCTCAAACTGTCAGTTACATTCAAAACAGATCCCATTTGTGTTATTATGGGGTAGGAGCAAAAGCAGATGAATTCTAGTAAGATACAATTTTGACACTGTAATAGCATTAAGGAATTGTCAAACTGTCCCTATGAGGGAACAAGTAGACTCAAACTGGAAAAGGAAAAAGAATCAGGAATTTTTGTCATGTTGTCCCGTCCAAGGACTCAAATCTGGTCCTCCACCCTGATGAGCACATAAATTAATCCCACATTACAACAAGTTTTTAAATACTCCGTTTTTTTCCATGATCCTTTTTGTTAGAAATAATATTTTTGTTGCTACTGAGGTACAAAGGAGGTTAGACCATTGATCCTGCTGAGACATATGCCAAGGGGGTTCTACCTGAGCACAAGTGGCTTCTCTTAGCATGTGTCAAGTCGTGACAAACAGCTGGCACAATGGTTTCCTCCCTAAGGAGGTTGTTAGTGGAAGAGATCATAGAGATTGGCCTGGGTGTCTCACTGTCCAGCCCCTCTTTCTTTCACTCTGGAAATACTCAGGTGGACAATTGAGCAGTGGAATCAAACCCTAGTAACTCAGAGCCATGTACAGCTCAATATGCACTGCAATCTTGGTTTTTCTCCTTCCCTACTTCAGTCTGTAACTTGTCCCTTCTTTCTGGGACAGTTTTCTAAATAAGCAACCTGTGCGTACATCCTGGTGTCAGGTCCTGAGAGCAAGTTTGAATCAAGTTATGTCAGGAGACTTGAGATATCATTTAGTTCACCATAGTGTTCATCAGGAATGACAATAATGCCCAAAACAGTGTCTTAGGATTTGCATGCGTTTGGCTGTGATTGTTCTAGTAGTAGCTGGTAACAAACCTGGGAGTAAGGAACAAGTTCTAGAGGGAGTGTTCAGCAGGGAGGTTAAGCCTGTGGGGATGAGCAGGTCTGACAGTCGGCTGGCATGTGCTGCAACACCTGCAAATCATGCTAGTCTTTCAAACTCTGCTTTTCTTGGTTGCTGTCTTGCTCTACTAAATAATTAAAATGCCTTGCCGGCTAATTGGCAAGAGAAGACCCAAGCAGGAGGTGACAAATGAAGGCACTGGAGAGGGCTCCAGAACAGGTAGGCTGTCATCAAGAATGTTGGACGGACAGAAGGAAGATGAAAGGAAGTAGCCAAGTGCATCAACAGGTAACAGCCCAGGTGCCTCCCAGAGCAAAGTCACGACTGATGATAACCATGTGGGATGACAAGAACTATGAAAGTGATACATGACAGAAAAAATACAAGTACCACAAAATGCAAGGAAATGCCAGCAAGAAACCTCTGTTTTCATGGTTTTCAGTCCTCAGAGAGTGACTGATTCTCTTCCTCAATTCCAACTTAGGAAAGCTCCCAGGAGTATGATTTTAAAAGTCTATGCATGCTGCATTCAGGTCAAAAGAGAGGTCGTATCACCTAAAATGGGTCCTTTGAACCAGGCAGGGTCTGTTCTGAGCAAAAGACTACGGCGTTTTAGAGGGAACGAAGAATGATCTCAATATATCTCAAATTTCCTCTCTAATTTTTGTTGTTTTCAACATTTTTGCCACTCTTTAAAATAAGCTTTACTATAATAATGCTCACTAATATGTGCTTTGATGAATCCTGATGAATTTATGCAGTTGTGTAACCTTCACTATGCACAAAACATACAACACACCCATCAGTGCATAAAATGACTTCTTGTGCCATTGTTCATGCCTGAACACTTCTTGTGTTCATTGTTCCCCATCTCATTTTGCATTAACCTTTGGTCTGATATTTTTCACTATAGTTTTGTCTTTTCTAGATTTCCTTGTAACTGTAGTCATAGAAAATCCAAGCATTTTTGTTTGGCATTTCTCAGTTAATGTACTTTGCTTTCTTAGAGATAGTCTTGCTATGCTGCAAGGCTGATCTCGAACTCTTGAACTAATGTGATCCTCTTGCCCCAGTCTCCTGGGCATCTGGATCCAGAGGGGCATACTACTCTGCCTCGCTCGTGTTCACTCACCCTCACCGTGGGCGCCTGTAGCTTCTTCTTTCGTGTGACACTAAGCTTTCATGTGGTTATTCACATCACTATTTTCATCACTCACCACTTAGGAACATTGTCTTCTAGTTGTGAGACCTTTCGGATGATGCTGCTATACATCAAGTACAAGCATTTGTGAAACAAATGTTTTGATTTTCCAGTAGAAATAGCCAGGTATTGTTTGACCATGTAGCAAACGCATGTTAATTGCTGGTGGCTACAACATTTTGCTTTAAGACAGCGATGAATGTGAGTTCCAGTTGTTCCAACTCCTTTCTGACTCTTGGCAAAATGGACTACTCAATTTTATCCTTTTTAGTGGGTGTGTCATGTTCACTCTTTGTAGCTTTAATTTGCATTTCCTTGAATGAATTTTAAACCATATTTTTTCTCAGATATATTGTTTCTCCCCCCACCAAAATAAAAAGTAATGCATATTACTGATTTCTAGAGGTCAGCATAATTGACACTCTTGGTGGGTTGGTTTGCTGAGGATGGCATAACAAATACCACAGACTGGGTATTCCATCAGTAGAAATTTATTTTTGCACAATTCTTGAGCTCCAGGATCAAGGTATCAGCAGGTCTGGTTTCTCCTGAGATCTCTCTCCCTAGCCAGCAGGTGGCTGCCTTCTCACTGTTTCCCCTCAAGTTTTCCTTCTGCCTGTTGTTTTTTTCCTAATCTCCTCTTTTCATAAAGACACAGGTGTCCTTATTGGATTAGTTTCCACCCGATGACCCCTTTTGGATTATATTCTTATCTCTAACCACAGTCTCATTATGAGGTACTAGGGGTTAGGATTTTAATATATGAGTTTTGCCAGGGACACAGTTCAGTGCCTACCAGAGTCAGAGTCCCTCATGCAGAGAGTTGTACAGGAGTGGCCAGTGGTAATGAAGAACCTGGCTGTCAAGGGCTTGTCAGGCTTCTGACTTCCCATTCTCTTTCTACCCAGACCTGGTCAACCTGGCAAAGAAAACCTGGTTGCTCTAACTAAAGCCTTTGCAAGGGATCCCCCTCCCCAGGCCCACCAGATGACCACCAAAAACCCCACGTCATGTAGATCACTCTTCATCTTAGGATTCATAAAGGCTGACAAGGTGAGGAATAAGTATATTTGTGTCCATTGGGTATGGGTTTGGCAGGCTCAGTCTCAACAGTGAGATCGATTTGAGTTGTGAGTCCAGCCTGATCCGTGGGATGGCAGCAGCCTCAGCAATGACTGCGACTCAGCCCCTTCCACAGTTAATGATGCTCTCACAAGAATGTGCCTAAAGGTGATTTCCCAACAATTCAATATTAGCTAATTGCAATTATTAAAATAGTGCTTGCAAAGAAGATATTTAAATTCATAACTAAAAAGCCAAACCCTGAATTAATAAATTAAATTATGAGAGTTCATAGAGTATTGAACATTTAATTTTCATATTCCAGCACAGCATTTTAGAATATTTCAAATTGCGGATGACTCATTTCATAGAACTTGGCAAAAGTGAAATTTGGTGAAATAAAGGAATCAAATTGGGGACAGCTTTTCTGATGTGTTTTTAATATAAATATTTGCTTAGAATGTACTCAAATGAAAGCAAAAATATATTACCTCTGAAGATATAAACTGAAATACTTCTATATTTTAATAAAAATTTTAAAAAGACCCCTAAAAATCAAGAATAGAGAATATTCTTCATTTACCAGCAATATCTATGAGCTGGTATCACAGAAAAGCCAATTGAATATCAATAATTTCAAGTGTATTTACTATACAATGTTATTTTAAAAAGACTTTTGGAAGGGTCATGAAAATAAATAAAGGCTTGACATTTTCGAAAGAAATAGATTTTCTAGAAAGGATAAGTGGTTATAAGAATAGAAAAAGAATGAAGTTAAACTGATGTAAATACATGATCAAATTTATTAATCCAATTTAATCATTTAAGAAATATTCAACTTGTCTTAATGTTTAAGAGTTACATAAACAAATTATTTGCATGACTTTTGTTTTGAGATAAATTTATCTGAAAATACAGTAAAATTGTTTTCCATGTAAAAATTAAATTTTTATTAAAATATGTTTCATACTTGTTCTACTGTCAATTTAGTGATCAGTTAGATGGCATTTGTAGTGGTTTGAATGTTTGTGTCTTTCCCAAATTCATGTTGAAACTTAATCCCCACTGAAGTGGTATTGAGAGATGGATCCTTTGGGACCATGATTAAGTCATAAAGACTCTGCCCTTGTAAATGGAATTAATGCCCCTATAAAATAGTCGTGAGAGATTTGCCTTCCCCTTCCAACCCTTTCTCCACATGAGGACACAACTCTCATCTCTCCAGGGGACTCAGTAACAAGGCGCCATATTGGAAGCAGAGTGCAAGCTCTCACCAGATAGCAGATCTGTCAGTGCCTTTATCTTGGGCTTTTTCTCCAGAACCTGAGGCAGTTAATATTACTTGCTTGTAAATTACCTGGTCTAAGGTATTTTGTTATAGCAGCAGGAACAGACTAGAAACATCTAAACCATTTGGCTGTCTCTACAACAAAGGGATAAAAATACCATGGTTATTATTTCTTCTGCTCACAAACTCCATCTTTCATATCCACCTTCAGATGGTAAGCAATTCTTTTAAAATGTAAATTAAATGGAGCATCACATGTGTGGATCAGGGGGAGTTTCCTCTTAATCTCACCCCATCCTTGCATTCACTGGTCTCACCCCTGATTCGGAGCAGCATTGCCAGGATTTGGAGTCTACAAGTAAATGCTCTCTGTGAAAATTTAGCTTTGCAAAGTGCATGTTGCAGCCCCAGTATATTAAGTTCCTAGGGCTGCTGCCACACATTAGCACAAACTGTGTGACTGGAAAACCTGGGAGATTAGTTCCTGAACATTTTCGGCTGCTATATCTTCATGATCAAGGGGTTTGCAGGGCCATGCTTCCTTCCAAACCTAAGAGAGGATCCTTCCTGGCCTCCTCCAGCTTGGGTCAGTCCTGGATCTGTAACTTGAGTGGACAAAACACCAAGCTTTACTTTCTTTATCTGCTCTTTCTCCCTGTCTCTATTTGTTCAAATTTTCCTTCTTTCTCTTAGAAAGACAGTCCTTGGATTTAGGACCTACTCTAAATCTAGAACAATTTCATTTTGAAACCCTAAACTAATCATATCTACAAAGATACTTTTCTAAATAAGTTCATATTCTGAAGTTCTTGGGCCACATCAAGTTTGGGAGGATAATATTTTACCCACTAGTTCTAGATGAAAAAGGAAATAACACAATATTTTAGGACCAACTTATTTGAGAAATTGCTTCTTTCTGCTTTTGTTCATGAGGGCACCAGAAAGGTCACTATTAAAATCATGGTGTATATATCTAGTTAATGTGTCTTAATGGAATTATGCCTGCCAGGGCTTGTAATGTAACTTTTTGATGATAGAAGATCTTGTTGGAAACAGATGAATCCACACAGTTGAAGCGGTGCTATCTACATGTGCTCACCACCAAACCCAAACCACAGGGAGACAGGCTCTGAACTCTAATTCATTCCCAGGTTCTCAGTTCCGGGATCTTACTGGAAAACCTTTCTCAGATGAGCCTAGGATGGAGCATTGTTCTGACCCGGTCCAAGTACCCTTCTGGGTTCCCAGCAGGTGTGTGATGTAGTCCTGTCCAGGAGCTGCACTTCTCCCCGCAGGAACTTAGCTGATAAAGCAATTCGTGTGTTTCAACCACACATTGGTCAATGCACGTGTTTCTACCATACATTGGTCAATGCACGTGACCCTGATCAGGACTCCACAGCCACCATGGATCTGCATAATCGATGTCCTCCAGTGCCTTCTCCCCAGATCCCCTCCTCAATGCTCCTGGATTGTGTCTTTATGCTCTCTGGACAGCCTGCTCAGCCTGCTACCCCTGGGCTCTGAGCTCCAAGTGGTCTGGTGGCCACTCCACACAGCACTGTCCTTCACATGATGCTGTCCCGCACAACACCACATTCCACACAAGGGACATCTTCCCACAGAACGTGTGCTCTGCCACCACCCTTCTGTCCTGTCCTGATTAGAATGCCTCCTCGGGCATTTCAGGAGAGCCTGAATTAGATTTCCATGTGGAGAGATCATCTTTATCTGATCAAACAGTGACTTTCCCGGTGGAGTCCACCTCTGCAGAGGCCCTCACCTTCTCCCTCTCCCTCCACCTCCCTCTCAAGTACGTGCAGGTGTCTGTGTGTATATACTGCTTTTAGAATGCAAGTAGAGTGTGCGGTCTTTATTTTTTATGTCGTTCATAGTTTTAAATATTTTTAAGACTAAAGTGAGATCTAAATCTCATCCTGATCTCTCTCAGTGCTTGGCTGCTGTCTGTAAACTTCCCATCACTAACAAACTCCATATTTATTTTAATTTTAATTAAAGAACAAAGTCACTTTAACATTAAGTACCAAATATTCGGAAGATGAGCATGATCATAACTTTTAAAGTTGCAATTCAATACTGAGGAATGGGTGGGCCTGGGGACTCCACCAGAACCCACGGATCCTCCCTCGTGAGCAGTGTGCTCCCTATGTGGCTAATCCATTTGACCTGTGGTTGTTTTCAGGACGGAAAGGGCAGATGTTCCTTGGAGAGAAGTTTCTCATTGATCAAGTTTGATGTCAGTTGGGTCACCTAGTTTAAATTTTATGCCTCATTGTATATCCCTCAGGCTTCACTGTTTCTTTTTAAAATAATGCTGTATATGTTTGATTGTTGAAATTGGCAGTCAAGAGCAGGCTTTCATATTTGTACAGATATGCAAATTATTTAAAACAGAGTTTCAAAAACCCTTTGTGTGCATCTTAATTCTTTTTGTCTTTGCAGACATTCATAACGGATAGCCAAATGTGTTCTCAGTTGCAGGAAAACTGGTGCCAAGTTTTTCAACTATAAAAATATTTTTCTGCTTCTGTTGTTTTTCCTGGCTACGCTATTAAAAATTATCCTAGTTCTTCAAGCACATGGCTCATAAAGCAAGGGGACCTAATTAGTCAGTTAGAGGTTAGAATATTGGGTGGGTGGCCTTGGAAGGCATATTTTAAACAAGGTTTTCAACCCAATTTCCTTTGCTCTCCCTTTTTAAAATAAATCTAAATTTTTAAATAAAAAATATGACAAATTTTATTTACTGTGGCAAATTTTATGGTGACTATTCTTTGTACGTTTTCTTTCCCGTCATGTACCTTTGAAAAATGATATATTATTATTTTAATTTATCTTCTTTAATATTTTCTTTTACAAAATATTCCATAGTCCCTGGCTTCACATACAGCTCTCCTGAGGTTTCAAGATAGTCCATCATTAAGAAAATATTTTGTATTTATAATATATGAATTTTTCAAGTGGGTACCATATTACCAGGTGGAAAAAGTAAGACTTTTGAAATTTGCAGTTCTACCTTTAGCAAAGCCAGATAATTTAGTGCAATTAGGGAAGGCAAAGTGTGTTGTATGTTTTCACCAAGGACGTTCTCTGTGGTGACGGGAAGGAGTATTGTACTCCTGTGTCGTATGGTGAAGGGAAAAAAACAAAATGAGGTCACAAATGGCAGAGATGAGATGCAAAGTCTTCCTCTGAGAAATAGCTAGTGGATCAGATAAGCCAAGGCACATTTTCTAGTTGAAAATATATGTTTGGGGACTCAGAAGACTATACCCCAAATAAGGCACTTTGACATGCTGAGTGCTTTAGCTAAA
Organism: Sciurus carolinensis; assembly: GCF_902686445.1. NCBI lineage: Eukaryota > Metazoa > Chordata > Mammalia > Rodentia > Sciuridae > Sciurus > Sciurus carolinensis. The sequence continues at coordinate 7,434,676 of NC_062217.1, read as the reverse complement.
GAAGGTTGGTGACCTCAGAGCAAATTCTCTCTACGTTCCCTCCCCCTGCTCCTGCCACCTTCCTCCCTCAAGGCAAGAACTAGAATCCCTCTCCTTCAAGGCCATGCACAAAATTTGAAATATTACTCTGTCCTTTCTCCACCTTTCTATATAAAGTCTGGCCATAAAGAAATCCTCTGACCTACTTGTCAAGTAAGCAGCCAGGAGACTTTCTTTCCAGAGTGTCCCCACCTGATGCCCAGGAGGGAGGAATGCTCCAGAGAATCCCAGAGGGATCTGGACAGACAGGCCTTTCCGGGTTCCCTGTCTCTTTCCATTGGATCATGCCCTTTTGTCCAAACTCATTTCTATGTGACTGTCCATTCTTTATCAAATCTAAGCATCTACATTTTCTCTGGGTCTTGGGTCTTCATTTCAGAAGGCTCCTGTGTCACATGAAACTTCTATGAGACACATCTACTCTGCTTTTCTCTTGTCTTTTGTTATAGCAGGGCCAGTAGAGATCCTCAGGATGAGGAAGAAAGGAATTTTACCTTTCATCCCTCAAAAATGACTGGAAGAGATGATTGTATATGGAGCTGCTGGTTTCCATTAGTAATTTTATACAAATTATGCCATTCAGTCATGGTTATGGTCTTAAGTACACTCATTGTGATTTCACAGATAATAAAGTTATCTCTTTCTTTCCAACATCCAATCATCTCACAGGCTCTAAAGTTGAAAACTGTCCAAAGCATGTCCAATCCCTTTTTGACCTTAGCAAGGATCTCAAATGTTTATCCCTTTTCTAAAGTGTTTCCTAGTATTTCCAAAGAAGAGTTAGTTGTAATCCTAATTAATTCACCTCAATTAGTGAATGATTGTTAGACTCCTAGCCCAAGGGCTGGGGTTGTGATTCAGTGACAGAGCGACAGAGCGCTTGCCTAGCTTGTGTGAGGCACTGGGTTTGATTCTCAGCACCACATATAAATAAATGAATAACATAAAGGTCTATCGACATTTTTTTAAAATTTTAAAAAATAATCTTAGCTCATAACATCAGCCAAAGTAAACCTTTCCTCTTCATAATTAATTATGTCAGGTATTTTGTTCCGGTGATGAAAAGTTGACTAACACAGAGAGCTTTCAAAACTAACTATGAAATATCACATGCCTCAACATCTTTCATTTTGTATTGATCTTGAGGTGGCCCAGGAATTGGTGATTTTAAAGCTATTCAATAGTCCTAACATGCAACTGGATTGAGAAAGACTGTCCCCTTAACACTGGGCTAGATTTATATCTCAACTCAGAGTTGGGTTGCTATATTTTAAAGAGTTGACAATGATGATATCCTTTAAGGTACTTACATGTGACACATAACGTCTCATACAGCCACAATTACACAAAACTATTGTAGAAGAGAAGAAAAAAACTAAAGAAGGATAATTATGGACAGAGGAAATAGAAGTAGACTGAAAGAATCTAATCTAAATTTGTATCTGTATAAATATATTCTCCAATATTTTTTGATATTTTCTTTATACAAACTTGCTCATTCCCTTCAAAACATTGTATTTGCTCACAAGACTTTTCTTTGTTGTTGTTTTAACCAGTATTTGTACAATTAAATGAACAAATAACATGGAAAACTTTCTTCAGCCCTAAGTATCATGGAGCCTGTGAACCAATCTATTCTCCCAGTGTTTCCTGAATGGAGCCTGTTCTTCTGTTTAACACTGCATCTCTACTCTTTCCCTTAATCTTGGAGGCAGAAGCTTGTCTGTGTGTGTGAGCTGCCGTGGTCACCTCTGCCCTGGTCCACACGCCTCTAAGCAGTGGAAATTCTCTTCCATGTGAGCCCCAAGGTCTAATTCTTTCCTCTGAATCATCTAATTTGTTCCTTTGCAACCTAAGTTCCAAATCCTCTATCCATTTATGACATTGCCCTCTTTCAAATCCTCTGGGGCTTTTTAATTTTGTTGAGGATGGGTTTTAAGACCTGAAATATACTTCAGTGGTCCCCTTTTCCAGAACCTTATCTAATACCTAAGAAAGTACCTCTTGGCTCCATTGGCATGGACATTTTGTTTCTGGATTCACTTTAAATTGTGCCCATGAGTCTCTTTTTCAACATGACTTCTTCTTATAAACTTGGTAATAAAATATAAACCAGGCAACTCCCAAGGCACAGGGGGTTGAATGTGGAAGGCCTACCCCACCCAACTCCAGTGTGGGAAGCCTGACCTGCTTATGGATTGCATGCATCTAATGCCTGCAAAAGCAAACAAAAACAAGACAGAAGGAAAAGGAAAAACAAAAACAAGTAAGATTTTAACTCTTTTTGCCTAAGAGCAGGTTTTATTTGAAACTTAATCCATCACTTAAAAGATTTTCTATATCAAAGTAATTCGTGCATTTGTTACAGATTTTGGAAGAGAGTTTACCTGACTCCTTGCCCTCTGCCTTCCTTCTTTTATATACTGCATGCATTAATTGTTCAATAATGGATCTTTTAATTGTATCAATCTTTCCTTACCGCACAGTCAAGGAGGGAAGCTTAAGACAACATCCATCCTCAGTCTACTTCCTGGAGTTCTGTAATTTGGAGGAGTTTCTCCATATTCAGCTCTGCACAGCAAGAACTTAATGGTTCTCCATCTGGAGTGATATTCCCAGGGATTTGGACACTGAGTTTGGAAATTTTTCTTCTCATGGTTCAATTTTATATTTTATGTGCCTATGTGTGTGTTTTTCCCTTTAGGACTTACACAGCCATTTGTGGGTCAGAGATGTGTGTCTTAGGCCATGCAGAACATCTACACAGAAGGAGTTGCAAAGTTAGCAAGGTATTCCCTCACCTGGGAGTAAACTCACTTCATTATATATTTCACAGCGGAGTTCCAATATTATATTAAATTTGATACAAGTACCTTATAAAGCTCATATATTCACTTGGTTTAAATAAATATTGCCATAATCATTTTTATAGTTTTTCTACAGATCATCACAGTCCTCCAGAACTTTATTAAATATTAAAAAGAAGGACAACAGCAAAGCGAAAACAAGGTTGCTTGGATGTAAAATATAATAGGATGTAAAATATAATTTCAATTTTTTACAAGACCTCCTGTTTACCTGTGGCAAAGTGCCACTTCATAATGAGGAAGAGAACTCTTGGGAATGCAAATAAAATATTTTAATTTACATCTTGATGTCTAATTCCATGTTTGAAATTTCCACTTAGTGCACTGACCAAAGATTTTGGAGTTGCTGTTGTTGCATACATCTGAAAGAGAAGGTCTTCTAGCAATCCCAAAGTCAGTGTGTTTCCATGTGAGTTATTTGTTCTCTGCCTATGACTTAGAGAAATATAAAAAATTCGCCAGGGTCATAAGACAAGTTATGTGTTTAGCTGGATGGTGGGATATCTGAAATTAGACAATAAGTCTGGTTTATCTTTGTTCTAGCCTCAGTTAAAACTTCTGTGTTTGTTTATTGTTAATGTACATAGAGATCTGTCAACTTGAACATTACATACTTATTGTTTCTGGGACTGTGGTGGTTATTGACCCCAGTTCAAGTGTTGTTTTGGAATATTTCTTTTCTCACACTAAATCCAGTTAAAATTGAAATGGAACTTTCCTTTAAAGGACCCTATGTTAGAAAGTTTTCAAGTATTGTTTATCGTTTAAGTATTTGACCTCATCTTTGTGAAACACATTAATGTTCTATTCAAAAAAAAGAATAAGAAATGGTACTTTTTCTGGCTAAGAAAACACCAGGGCTTCTGGGGGAAAGTATGCCACTTGTTTATTTCAAAGTGAGTTATCTGAATCTTAATGTAGCAAAATAAATCAACAAGCACCGTGACACTACTTTAGGCTAATTCAGGGACCTTTGCATCTCTGTTCTTCATTTTGAATGGAAACAAGTTTGATCACAGTTCTCACAGACAATTTATTAAAATTAGGAAATTGTCACGAGGCTTCCAACAGAGGCATTACATTTACTTTTTAAAGTTGTCCTCAATTTAACAATAGATATTTGGATAATTTTTTTATTCTCTTCTTGGGCTCAGCTGGAAGAAATTTTTACCACAAAGGAAGCCTGATTTTATGCATGTTTGACTTAATTCAGAGGGATTTATGAATACCACAGTAGCCTGTTTGGTTTGGCTGTGAATAATGTGAGGCAGATAGCTTTCATTTCTTTTCAAGCTGAAGTATCTGATGTTTTCTTGGTAACTCTTTTTAGTGAAAGAGACCTTTTTTTTTTGTTTTCTTAATATTAGGACTCAAGCATCCAACATCCTTATTTGTTCATTTTTCAGACACTTTCAAAAATATGTGAGGAAAATCTGACTTTTACAAATGCAGGAGCTCAAAAAGTATGAGACAAAAGTGACTGTGTAAGTAAAAAATTTGGTGCAAACTCAGATTTAATATTTTGTTTTATTCCAGGGGATAGCTAAAAGGAAACAGTTGTGGAAATAGACTCTGTCAGAGTAGCACACACTGAGACCCACATGCCAGCTGGCACTGAGCTGCGTGGTTTCATTTAAAACCTGGCTGATCTGGGGTTCTCAAGAAGAGATGGACTTGGATGGATGTGACCTCGTGGGCATTTATTGGCTAGGATTACAACAATATGTATTTGGGTAATTCTCACTTCCTTTTTCACCATCAGTATTTAAATCACTTGGTGATGATAGTGTCATTTCACCCGAAGCTACTGTGTTCACTCTGGTTGGAAGAAATGAACACACTTAAAGTTCATATTCTCACATTCTCTCAGATTTGAAATTGTGGGCAGGACAGAAGAGAATGAGAATGTGTCTTTGCTGAAACACACACATACCAAAGCACTTGATGACACTTGTCATCTGGCGGAGGCTTCTGGAGGACAGACCTTATGTCCAGTTTTGCCTTAGGAGTCATGAAAATTCTGAGGAATATGGAGACAGTTTACACAGGATCCCTTGCTGGACAAAGTCCAATTGCACAAAACGTTGGGACATCCTTTACAAGGATAGCATTCCTCAAATTCTACTTACCTCTCCTCTGAATCCAGAACCAACAGAGAAGGAATTTTTGGTATTTGGTGTTGAGGTAGCAAAATGTTTTCCAGTATAACTTTGAGATCTTCTGGAATCCAATGTTGGAAAAGAACAAAATGGACAGGGGGGAGCACCCCACCCCTGTAATCCCAGCAATTGGGAAGCTGAGGCAGGAGGATATCAAATTTGAGGCCAATCTCAACAACATAGAAAGACTTTGTCTCAAAATAAGAATTAAAAGAGTCGGGGATGTAGCTCGGCGGTAAAGTGCCCCTGGCTTCAATCCCCTACAATGATTTTGTACTTTATACACTTTTTAAATCATCATTCATCCAGAATGAAAGCTAAAAAATTTGTTATGGCGTTGATGACCTTAATTCATCTGACTTAGGATACTTATACATGACTCATTCATGTAAAAGACAGTAACATGATCCTCTGTTAACACACAGGACTGTTGTGTCTTGCTTTAGGTCTGATTGCAAGCTCTTTTACTATACTTAGTACAGATGTTGGACTACTGGTATCATGTATCTTCAGAGCAAAGGTTTATTTTTATGAACTGCTTTTCTTCTGTGTGTGTGATGTGAGCGACAGAATTTGTGTGAATGAAACAACTGCCTGCCACAAACCTTTCTAGTTTTGACACTTTTAATCATGGGAGGGTCCTGTGGAGGAGAACTAACCCACACCCAGTGCTTCTCAAGAAGAATCTAGCATCAATATCATTTCCTTTATATTCCTCTCTAAACACTGGCACTATCCTGAAATCGTCCTTTTTCATGTAAGTGAATTGATCCCTTGAAAAATGAGAAGAAAAAAAAAAAAAACAATATTTTAAGACACATTTGCCTCCATGGATTAAAAAATGTGATTACGGATTTCAAAAGACCAAGCAGCAAACGTGGTACCCGAAAGTTTTCACAGTTGCAGCACGTATGTGAAAACTTGAAAAATCTTGCTTAATGTTATATAAGCAGCAGATTAATAAACAAATCCACAATGTCAGGTACTCCTTTTGATTCTTCCCATAATGAGAAATGTTCCTCTCTAGATGAAAATGTGAACTGTGATGTTAGGAGATAATTATGCTTTATTTTCTGGAGACTCAATTTAATTTCTGGTAAATGAAAACTATATCTTTTGCAAGCAGCACTGAAGCAAGTTGTATTTTAAAACAAAAATTAAGTTAATTTGCTTTATATGCACAGTGTGAGTGTTTACATGTGCCTGATAGTCACTGAAGCACAATGTTTCTTGGGATATTTTCTGAAGACTTAATAAAATGTGAAACTTTCATCTACTATTGAAAACTTAATAAAACTGGGATTCATAGTGGGAAAAATGTCTGAAGTTAATATCTCACCTTCTGTACGTGACATTCAGAGGATGATTATAATTTGTTCTGTGGGTAGTCTGAAATTAATTTTCTTCTTTATTTATTAGATTTCTCTTTCTCACATTGTTTAGATAGAATTCTTTTTTTCCTGGGCTCTTTTATGAATCCAGAAATGATATAGAGTCTGAAAATTTTCAAAATCCTTAGTCAATATTGTTTCTTAGTGAATATTTAGTACCTTTTCAAAAAGAAGAGTAAATCTCCAATACTAAGTAAGCCGTAATATAATTTTTTTTTTCTTATTTCAGAGTCACAATATGTCATTGTTTTCAAAGAAAGACAGTTTTCAAAACAGGATGGTACAAATTTACCTACTTGAAAAAATTGGTGGTTCTCTGAACGGTGGCGGTTAATTATCCCCTTTCAATTTGAGGGGAGGGCAGGTGGGCACTAAGCTGAACAGGTTCTTCCATGGACGGAGCTGAGCTGTGCCCCTAGGTGGTCTTCAGAGCCTGGCAGGAGTACTACGCAGTGCTGATGCCTTCACAAGCCACAGAGTGGCCTTCATTCAATACGGATTCGAAGCCAGCACACCTGACAGGGTAAGTCTCTTGGACAGTGGGCACTGACCAGGAGTCCTCCTTCAATTTCATTAAGGTCACCTAGTCTCTGTTCATATCCCAGTCAGAGTTGCCATTCCCTTAGGACAGAGCTGAAGCCAAGGCATCAGTATCCTCATCTCCAGAATGGCAAAACATTAACCATTCCACAGAATCCATGTAAGGGATGCATGGATATGGTCTCCTAGCAACCAGCAGGCTATTTATTACTACTTTTAATTTTTTGAGTAAAATCAAATAGATTATTTGTGAGCTTACATTTATCCTATTTTTCTTTCTTCATTATGATCAAATATTATAATCACGTCAACATCTTAATTTAAGTACTTTTTCTGTGCAATTGCAACCATGTGCTTTGGGAACAAATTTTGGAAGGACATGAGGGGTAGCTAAAAATTGTTAATGGGTCAAATTTGTGAGTTATGAATAAATAAAGGTATTATTCTCTATTATGCTGGTCTTTGTAACTCTCCTAAATTTTTCTGACTCTGTGCTGAACCAATTTTTTTGTTTTTTTACATGGGGACAATGAAGATAGGAGTCATGTTGTAATTAGCAAATTGACCAGTTGATCTTTGGAAAGATGATCTTCCTTTGTTCAGATATCCCAAATAAGATAAGAAAAAAATTAAGGATGGATTTTCCATATTAACAATAATAGTAATACTCCAGGAGGTTGGAGTCCTTGAGAATTGCATTTGGTGATCTGATGTATTCACATGTGATACAATCACATATTTGTATATTCTAGATACAAATATTGGTAAAGTAGTTCCACTTCTATTAATATCAGTGGGAATGACAAACATAAGGAAAAGAAGGACCAGGTATTCTCTTCTTGAAAGCATATGGGGGTTGTTCCCATGGTTAGGAGTAATCAAGTCATTGGTAGAGGTTGCTGGACAAATTAAGTCTGATTGAATGATGAGGACCTACCTCATCACACCACTAGACATCCTGTGAATAACCACCAAGAGATAGTATCTGTTTTAGTCAGCTTTTTTTGTTGCTGTGACCAAAAGATCTGACAGGAACAATTTTAGAAGGGATGAGTTTATTTCTCCCTCAGAGTTTTAGAGGTCTCAGTCCTTAGAGGATGGATTCCATTGCCCTGGGCTCATCATGGAGGAAGCAGGATGGCAGAGAAAAGCAGCTGGGAACATAGCTCCAGGAAGAAGAGAGAGAGGCAGGGAGGCAGGGAGGAAGAGAGAGAGAGTACACATGCCAGGAGCCCCTTCTCAGGAACAAAACATACCCCAAAGGTAAGACCCCAATGCCTCCACCATCCACACTCTACCTGTGCACAGTTACCACCTAGTTATTTCCCATCAGGGGATTAACACACTGTTTACATTAAGGCTCTCATAACCCAATCATTTCACTCTAACTTTCTTGCATTGTCTCACACGTGAGCTTTTGGGGGATACTGCACATTCAACTCATAACAATATCCAAAAACCTGGCTCTAGAAACACAATTTGAAGTTAATCTATAAGTATTTCAACTGCTACCAAGAAAGTTGAACTACTGTCCATACTAGACAGATGTTAAATTACCATTTACCTGAACCTCTCTCTAGTACATGCAATTCACACCTCCCTCAGGAAAGGTTAACAATGCAATTTTATTGACTGAATGTGTGTGAAAATAGGATTTAAGGTATTCTTTCCATGAAAGTTAATTTCACTGCGTATTATAACTTTAAGAAAAATTCTATAAATACTGATAGGAAAATTAATAAAATAATAGCATAATACTTTTAAAAATTTAAGACTCTATTTCCCAAATGCATTACACAAAACATGATGTGCATTCACTACATTTAGTATTAGTAATGACATCATGTAATATTCAGCATTCTTATCGGAAGTTTGAATTTTGATGGCTGTTATTCAAGAAAACTGCCATAATAGCATTGTTACAAGTTTGCTAGTAAAACTGGATATTACTTTATCCCTCTATATTTTCAGAGTTTTGGTCAATTATTGGATCCTGAACTCCTCTATTACAGAATTACTTGATCATATGTATTTTATGTTTACAGCTTACATACTGCAGTAGAGTAAAAACTGTCCTCCCCAAAGGTATTTCTAGTGTAATCCTCAGAATATGTAATATGTTAGTGTATGTGGCACAAAGAGTTTGGCAAGTTTGATGGTTAATAATCTTGCAATGGGGACATGCTATGAATTGTCCTAAAGGGAGCTGATCTGGTCATAGGTCCTCAGGGAAGTGAAGGAGGTCAGAGGTGAGGGGAACAGGCAAACAGATGAGAGAGGAGGAAGGAGTTGAAGCAATGAGGTCCTACCGCAGGATTACTGACAGCTTCTAGAAACAGAAGACTAGGATGGCATTCTTCATAGAAGATGCTAGGAGGAATGAGACGCACTGAGCCTTGGTTTTACTCCTATAAAATTGATTTCAGACTTCTGCCTTACAAAATTTAAAGAGAATACCTCTCTGCTATTTTAAGCCACCGAGTTTGTAGTCATTTGTCACAGCAAAAAGTGGAGACAAATACACATGCTGAACTGTATTAATATAATGCACATGCTGAACTGTATTAGTATAATGCAGAAATGAGATCAAATTTTAAAACACTAAACAGTAATAAGAACATGCATCCCTTATTCTCTCTTAAGGAGTTGGAAGGGAAGCATTGGAAACTGTTTAATAGACTTCTGCCACATAAACAGCTTTATCAGTGTTTGTGGGATCTAATTGAGAGCAGGCGTAAGAGCTTCCTCTTAAAAACAATCAATTCAAAAATACCCTTTGAGGATTTTAAAGAATATAATTTTACAATAGCACTTATATCCATTACATTCTTACCTCTGTCATATATTTTAAGAATACAAACTATGTTATTCATGGAACTTACCAAAACAAGCACTGGCTTAACCTGTGTGCACATCTGTGGCTTTTAATGAGTGCCTTTGCAATAGAAGAAGTCCTTGAATTTTCTCCTTGTTGAAAGGATGGAACTAATGTACCTAGAAAGTTCCTGACCACAGTCAGATCTCATCCTTCTCTAGCCTTTGTGTCACGAATAGCACAGGATTTGTAAAATCACATGCCATGAATTGAAATAGTGCAACTCACCTTAGGAGATAATACCCCTGCACAGTGCTGTTCCTCAAACCACCGCTTTATAGCCTTGTGAACTTAACCAACATAATGAGTCTCCTTTTGGCTTGAGGAGCATTACTTTATGTTATTGTAACAACTACAAGTTCAAATTCTTGGAGGCTTTTCTTTTATGCGCAATGTTCACTTTTTGCTTTGAGTTCCAGCTGTGAGTGGAATTAGCTTTCGACATAAAGAAAATGGCCTCTGCAGCTGGGGAAGAGGGTTGGGGGCCCCTTGGATCAAGCACAGTCGGTGGAGGGAGAAAACATCATGAATGCCCTTCCACAACTTTGTGTCACGGTAGGAGGCCTTTGAAGAAAGAATCTAAACATTATTCTGCCTTCCCATCTTCTGGTGGAATGGACAGTGTGGCAGTGCTTACAGAAACCTGTCCTCAGGAAAGCGCTGGACTGGTCACCATCTTCCTGTTTAAGAGGGGAGTAGCCTCTCCCCAAAATGTAATCAGATGGCAAGAACATTACTTCCATCCAATTCCCCTACACCCTATATTCTAAACCTGAATAATGGAATGGTGTGCAATTCTAGTGACTCCGGATCACTGGCTTCCACTTCTGGTATTAGAGTATTTTAAAAATCTTATTTTTTGTTATTGAGGTATTTTGAGTGCCCTAAACTCATTGATCAAACTGAAATAAATTTTAATTTTTATTGTATTTAAGAATGTAATATTATTTGTAATTATCTCCAGAAGTATTATGTTCTGCACAACTTTCAAAAATTAAACAACTAACCAATTTGTTGTAACTTGAAAGGAGAATAATACAGAAGCACAATTCATTTTTGCGGTGATTCAATTTTTGTGCTCTCCCATGTGCTCCTTCATTCCTCTTGAGTGCCTGCCCTGGCCATCATTCCAGGCAGTATTATAGTGAAGGCAAAAGACATATCCTGCCCACACGCCCAAAGGACTCTCACTCCCATGGGAGGTCTGAGCAATAAACTAGAAAGCACATATTAATAAGATCATGAGAAGAGAAAGAAAATGGGTAGTGCTTTTGAGGACGGATGATGGTTGATGGAATTGGAAACTGGTCAGAAAAGAATTCCAGATGGAGGCATAGTTGACCAGCCACACAGATGTCTGAGGACAGGGCTTCCTGGCTGAGAAAGCAGCAAGCACCAGTTCTGGAGGCTTATGCATTTGGACATGTGGGGGTACAAAGGGTCGCCTGGACAAAAGGAAGGTAGAGAAGACAGGCAGGTGCTCAATCCAGTGAAGAACAGGGAAAGCGTGCGTCTTGCATTCCTCACAGCACTTGCTATTGGCAAAAGTTCTACATATCTTTTCTGTTTTCCCCCATGTTTTAGTCCTTCGCTTTGGTTGACTAGAGAATCACGAGGCTGTGATAACTTGCTTTTTTACTTCCTGAAGAGCTTCTACAGCATGAGATCCTGCATGATTCTGCCAATTCTAACATGGTTCAGATTTTTGCTCCACTATATTATAATGACAGATTAAAGGAGGGACCTGTTTATTTTCCCCGAGGATCTAATGAACAACTTAACTTACATCAGAACAAAAGAAGGATGCTTTTTAACCTTGTTTGCCTATTTTTTTTTAATTATTCCTTTTTGATCATATCATGAATAGGTTGAGAGTTATATAGCAGAGAAAAAGAGGACCTCTAGCTTCACTTCCTTCTTTGTTAGTGTTACGGTATCTCCCACTATGAGTTGTCATTTCTTACATATCTTGATGTTAAAATTTCCAGTCTGAACGTGATTCCCCAGAGCCCAAGTTCATTCGTCTCATTCTGAGCGACGTGTGATAAATCAAAGCCTTCACCATCCAGGTGTACTAAATCTTGTTTGTGCGACTTTAATGAAATCATCTATTTTATCTCATCACTGGAGGTAAAAACAATTCTCCATATGTTATACACCCTTATCATGACTTCTAAGGTATCGTCATGGTTACATACTGCCTCGTTTACATTTAGAAAGCAGAATGTCAGCTTACTAGAAAATAATTCTAAAAAGGTGTAGAGCTATTTGTCAGACAGTCTCCGCTGCTGTTGAATGAATAATTCCGTCATGGGGAGCAGGCCACTGTGCAGGCACTCACAGAGTCTGCTGTTTTCATAGACATTGATAAATTAATTAGTTCATTTTGTGACTAGGTGACTCTGTTAGAAAGAAAAAAGTATTGCTGGGCTAGCTTGGAATAAACAAAAACATACTACCTTTCTTTGTTCCTTTTTAAAAAAGAATTCTAGGCAAAATGAAAATATCTTAAAAACAGGGCTACTAGTACTGCATAAGGTAAGTATCCTAATTCAGCTGTGCTAAAATCTCAGAAAAGACATTAAGTATATAGCACTCAAATAATAGATCAATTAACAGTCAGTAAAATGAAAATGCATCTGTATAAATTGATATCATGTGCCAAATAAAGCACCTGACAATTGAGTTTTCTCACTTGTAATTAGTTATAGTATTGTATGGTCATGAACCCTGTCATGACAATGTAGGAGAAAAATATTTTTTAAAAGGATAAAAAAAAAGTATATATATATATATATATATACAGATATAGATATAGATATACAAATATATATGTGCACACATAAACATGCACAAACATACAGAAACACACACATACAAAAGTGCAGCTTGTGGAATGATATCATTTGTTGAATAAACATTTAATTATAATTTCTTTGTAGACTTGCTGCTACAAACATTTATATGAAAGACAATTCAAGGGAGATGATTCCTTCCCAAATATTTCTGATGTAACACTGTTCAGTAAATATTAAGAGTTCAGGGCTCCCATATCATTCTGGCTTTATACTCAGCAGGTTTTATACTTTTACACTCTGTGATGATAAATTTGGATTCATTATTATTGGAAAGATGAAAAAATAACTTCAAAATTCATGAAAACAATGTTAAAAAGGTAAATGCCTTATTTAATACCATGCATATTGTTTTTTTTTAAATTTTAAATCTAATAAAAATGAGAAGCAATTAAAAGGGAATAAGTGAATGATAGTACAGAAACATGAGAGAAATGCAGAGAAAAGGGGAAAATGTCCCAAAGTGATGATTGAAAACATTTCCAACCAGCATAAGCCCTCGCTGGTATTTTCCAGAACTTAGTCTTGGTGGACTTTCTAAGGTACAGAAATTCTTTCCCAGACTACACTTGAGACTTCTGTCTTCTCCTTGGGTGTCTGCATAAGTGACCAATTGGGTATCCATAGGAAATCTCAGTCAAGGAATTCCTGTTTGAGTTGAATGGTATACAAACCCAATAGCATTCATTCATTTCAAAGCACACTCATATTTTGAATTTGATAGCATTAGTGGGAAAGTGTATTATGAACTGCATCAGAACTGACTGGAAGTGCAGGTCAACTGGATGGATCATAGGAGGAAGTCTGTGTGAGACCTCCAGAGCTGCAAACAGCCATGATGTGGGGACTTGGTCAACCACGTGCAGTTGAAAGGGGACCACACACACAAGTCACAGGCAGACTCTAACCCAGGTAAAGGGAGTGCTAGTTAGTTCCACAAGTACTCCACGAATAGATTTACTGTTTCATAGGGAGGGAGTTCAGTAGAAGAATTCAACCAGGATCAGAATCACTGTGTATTGAGGTATCACAAAACAGACCATAGCAAACAATATGCACCACTTGTGATTTTGCATAGTTGATATTCCAGACCTAAGATTCTTCAGACCTAAGATTCTATGATTTTAAGCTGCTTGGTTTCACTAATTTTGCTGTTCATAAAAATCTAAGTATCTTTGAATCAATAGAAAATATGAGCTTGAATTTTTGCTGTATTACATTTGTTATAATAAATATTGGTATAAAATACGCATGAAATACTGCCAGTTATAAAAAAGTCGTTATACAGGCAAGAATTTTTTTTTTTTTTTAGTCAATATAATGATGTTCTACACAAGTAACTCAAATGAAGTAATTTAAGAATAAAATAAGTGTCTCTCACACTATGTTAATATGCCTGGAAATTCTCCTTGACCTTGGTCTTAGGAGTGATTTGTTTGATTTTACTTAAAAGCACAAGGAACAAAACCACAAAAGGCTAAACAGGACTACATGGAGCCAAGCAGCTTCATGCAGAAGAGGAAATGGAACTCAGGGTAAGGACCACCCATGAATGGAAAACAAAGAGTAGTACCACCCCAACTATCTGGTAAGAGGCTAATATGTAAGGCAAGTGCTCTGTGAGTCCCCCTCTGTGGCCTCCAGAATAGTCAAGCTCAGGAGGCACGCAAGCTGGTGGCTGCCTGGGGCTGGAAGGAGGAGGAAAGGGGTATTGCTCAGGACGGGTATGGAGTTTCGGCTTTGCAAGACCAGTAAGTTCCAGAGGTCGGCTGCTCAGCATGGTACCTGCAGCTAATGATATGGTACTGTGTACTTGAAAATGTGCCAAGAAGATAAATGTCTTGTTGGGTTCCTGCTACAAAAACAAACAAACAAAAGGAACACGGAGAACTTTGGGAGATGATGGATGTTGACTGCATATTTATCGTGATGCTATCCTAGGTGTACACATATGTCCAAGTTCATCAAAACCAAGTTAGTAAATGTTACACTTAATTACTAATTTCTGTATATCAATTACTTCCATAAAGTGTAAAAAGTTGCATAAAATTTAATATTCAAATAGAAATAGAGTACTGGTAAAATAAAAAAAAATAAGAAGAAGAAGAATAAAATTGGTAGCCTGCATCCACACCAATATTCCATTTGACTGTTGTAATATACTTCCATCAGTCTCACATTAGGGAACCTGGGCCAAATGTGCAAAGGATCACTCATATTGTTTTCTTACAACTTTATATAAATCTAAGTTTATCTAAACAAAATTTCATAAATAGCTGGAAGAATTTATTCAGTGTCTGGTGGAAAGAAGTTGAAACTATTCAGTCAATATGACTCCATGTACATGGTCAAAGTTTAGCCAGGAAGTTGTCCCCTAAGTGCTTTTTTGAACTAAGTTCGGGTTTTGGTGTCCACCAAGATACTGGCTCAAACGTTCTCCAGTGAGACCTTTCCCTCCCTGTGGAAGCTTGCCATTGTTCACAGTGTCTGAAGTTTCCATTTAAACCACCCTCTGTGAAACCAGTATATATAAGCCAATTCCACAAAGTTAAAATTCAAGGACTTGGTCCCCCTGTGTCCATTTTGAATTCACCCTTAATCCATCATTGTTTAAAGAGGACATTTTATAAGACATTCAGGCTAGGAGTGTGGTTCAGTGGTAGAGTGCTTGCCTAATATAATGAGGCCCAGGATTCCATTCCCAGTATTGCCACAAACAAACAAACAAAACTTTTGCTGGTTGAGGGAATGACACATACCTGTAATCCCAGCTACTGGAGCTGAGGCAGGAAGATCACTAATTCAAAACTAACCTGGATAATTTAGCTGAGATCCTGTCTCAGAATAAAATAAAAAAGTTTAGGGATGTAGTTTAGTGATACGGCAACTCTGGATTCCATCCCCAGTGTGGCAATAAATAAATAAACAAACAAACAAACAAAATAAAAACATTCACAATGGTTTTTTCCTGCAGGTAACTTTTGGCTCAAACACATTAGAAGAGTTGGAATAAAGTATTACATTATATGCTTTCCAACGACTGCTTGTTTGATTTTGAATAAATTTCAATTAAAGCAATTCTAATTCTATTTCTAAAAGGCAAAATATATCTCCCCTTGGAATATTTGAATTCTTTAACACATCTTTCAAGAAAAATTTGATTCACTTTATCATCATTATTTTTACAGATAGTATCTGCATTTATTGTAAGAATACACTTTATTTTTAGTTAAATGTACACAACATTAATTATGCTAGTCAATTTTTAACCATCTAATCAATTAAAATATTTGGTTTCATGTAGATCATGAAGAAGATATGTGACCAAATATTTCACCTCTTCTGCACTTTGTAAACATTGTGAGTCTACCTCCCTGATTTATCTACTTGTGGAACAATCAAAATTTATTATAGAAATAATTTAAAAAATCTATATGGTATGTCCAACACACAAATTGATTAACCTCTCATCTGACAAAACATAAAATAACTCTTCAGGTAAAAGTAGAGAGTCGTTCCTTCTGAAATGTGACAATTAAAAATGTAAATATGATTTGGTTGGGGGCACTGGGACAGGGGACACCCCTCAGATCTGAGTGACGTTTTGATCTTGGAACATGTGCTGAGTGAAAAAAGCTTCTCAGTTAATACTTCTTCTTATAGAGCTTTCTTTTATGTAGATGCCAAATCAATTTTATAGCAGGCTTTTCATCTCTCACTCTGCCAAGGGAAAGAATGTAGTTTAAACTGAACTATCTGTTAAGGAAATGAAATTCTCCCAGAGGGTTTCATGGTCTTAGAAAATTAGTGCCTAAAAATTTGCAGATGTCTCATCTGATTTAAAAAAAAAATCATTTGCAATAAATATAAACAGAAGGATAACATTTCTGCAGTAAACATGCCCTCTCAGGCTCATTTGGATTTTCAGTTTATAATCAAATGACATTTTTAAGAATCCAGTAGAGTATGTTGAATTTACATTGCAGGAATTTGATTTTCTTTTTCTTCCCTGAGAGAATGGTAGGAAAATGATTTAATATTTAATGATTGCACAATTAAGTCCTTTGTGTTTTCTTCAGTGAGTAAACATTTATTTATTATTATAGAAAGCATACACATTTCCGAGTGTGACGTGCTCTGGAGTACAGATTCGCAGTGAGGTTTCCCTTCCTCTGCTACTATAGTTAAGCACTACCTCCTGCACTTCCTCTCCATCTCTGTGTTGAACTTCTGGTGAATCACAGGCACAGCAAGGCTGAGCCTCTGAGTACCGAGGACCGCACCTCTGGTCTCAGCACGATGGGCAGAGGTGGACAGAGTGTGCTCAAGTTCCACTTTGTTCTGCCCTAGTTTTCATACTTGGTAGCGTATATGGATACACAGGATAAGTAAGTCTGGTGTATTTTCTTACATTTTACAAGGTTTTCTAATAGCTTTAAAATATGAGTATTTTGATCTGGTTATTGAATTAGTTTATTAGAGCTGCCAAAACAAACTGTCAGGGATCAGGTGGCTTCATCAACCAAACTGCATTTTCTCAAGGTTCAGAAAACTGGAAGTCCTCATCTAGGTGTGGGCAGGGTGACTCCCCCTTCCCTGGACTCTCATGACCTTTCCTCTGTGAGTATCTGTGTCTTAGTTTCCTCTTCAAATAAGGGCACTAATTGCATTGGATTAGGGTCCACCATTAATGATCTCATTTTGATTTAACTATTTCTTTAAAATCCCTACCTTCAAATACAGTCACCACCTTAGGTAAAGATGATGAGGATTTCAATGCAAGAACTTGGGGCTTAGGGAGCATTGTTCAGTTCAAGCCCGTAACAGTGAAGGCAAGAGGTCCCGTTTTTATAAAGGATTTAGCCTCTTCTATTATTTGTGGAACATGTTTGTGCTTTTAGTAATTGGAAAGATAACTTATAAAAAAAACACACAAGAAAGAACCAAATTTTGAATTAGAATGCATGCAACCTAAGGTCTCACCTAGATATGACCCATTTCATTCCAATACTTAAAATGAAATCCAAATAATTTGCCTTCTCTCCCATGTCAAGTTTATTCATCAGTATCTCTTATTCTTGTTTTTATTTATGTATTTTTTGAGCACACCTTTTCCACAATCTGACCCAAAACGATCAGATACCCAGTCTCCATCTTGTCTTCTGTTCTAAGTCTTTAAAGGAAAAAAAAAAATTGTCACAAAAATTAAACAAAACAAAAAATATCTTTCCTGGTTAATTATTCTTGACTCCATAACCAACTTTTTTGCAGGTGTACCTGCCGTAGTCCAACAGAAACATGATTTTAGTATGAAAAGTTACTGTTTCCCTACTTCAGTCTATTCTGTTTTATGATGGCTATTAATTTGGTTTATGTATGACATCTCCTAAATGGGCTAAAATGTGCTAAAGGGCAATTCCTGTTCTTTTAATGTATGTTGTTCTCAGGGCAGCCTCTGGGATTGTGCGTTGTAAATGAAGGGTGCTTGTTGAATGTTTCTTCACCAACTTCTCAGGCTGCATAATAATCACCCCATTGTGCAATGTGGTTTATGGAGGCTGAATTCCTTCCTTTAGAGTAATGTGTGTGCAACCTTGTTTTACCATATCTAAATTGATCCAGGAAGCATATTTTCCTTGATGTATGCCTCAAGCTAACTGCTATTATGGAAGTCAAATTATTGGTCAGAGATGTTACTTGGACTGCATATCTTACCCACTCTCATATGTATTATGTATAAGACCGCATTTTCTCTTGTAGAGTATGTTACAAGTCAACCTATTGCATGCATTTTGCTTGGATTATCTTTCATGCAGCCATGTAAAATATGCCATAGATTTTAATGTATTTTATATGTAATCTCTTAGTGTTGACATCTATTTTCTTCTTCAAAAATAAATGAAAGGAATGTGTTGCTAAAAGCCAAAGTCATTATATTTTAAGTGCCAAACACTCACCGACATGTGAGTCTAATGCTAATACTGAGTCGATCACTTTGAAAAGTACACTAATGCATGTGGGGTTTCAGAGGAAAACCGATCAGTTTGAAATCTCTGATGAGATTTTGACAGGCTCATTTCTTATCATCAAAGTAATGAAAAAAAACCCAAATATGTGGTGTTGTAGTCTACCCTCATTGAGTTAATTTTAGATTAGAATAGTATTGAATATTAATGAACTCAGGTGTCCACCCAAAATATTTTAGGACAAACATAAAAATGAAAGAAGATAATTTTGTTTGTGAACCTCTCATATTTTTGTTTTATTTTAAAAGATGAGTCAGATGTGCTTTAACATTCAAGTATGAAAAGTTTCAGACATATACCAAGTAAACAATAGTTCAATGGAACCCCATCACCAGATTCAATAATTACCAACATTTTAAATTATGTATTTTAACAAAAAAAAGGGATTCCTCATTTGGATAGGAAATTTAATGGATGCATATTTGACTGCTTTAATTAGTAAGTCATGTTAGTTGCATTAAATAATTATTAAATTTAGTTTGAAATACCATTAATATTTTTTATATCATTGAGAAAATATAGGTATTATCTGATATCATTGAGAAATATAGGTATTTTGTCGTTCACTGTTTCTTAAATTTATAAGAGTTCCTTGATAGAGCAGTTTTAGATTTATATCAAAATTGCATACAATGAATCAAAATGCAGTCTGTAAAAATAAAAAAAAATAAATAAAAAATTGAACAGATCACTGAGATTTCCCATCAACCACTCCCAAGATCACAACCACATACCAGAGTGATTCCTTTGTTCCAAATAATGAAAACAAATTGACACATAGTCTCCGAAGTCCAGAGTTTATTTGAGGGTTCATTCTTGTATAGTCTATGCATTTGGACAAATGAATAAGGACATTTAACTACTGCTTCAGTATCACGGGGAGCACTTTCAATGACCGGAATCTCCTTTGTGCTCCACATATTCATCTCCCTCAACTTAACCCAAACCCTGGGCAACCACTAGTTGCCATGTCTCTACTTTTGCATTTTCAATGATGTCATAGAGTTTAACTCTTAGAGTTTGTATCATTTTCAGATTGACTTTTCTTACCTACCCATACCCATACCCATTTAAGTTCACTCTATGTCTTCTCATGACTTGATAGTTCCCTTCATTTTAACAGTGAATAATATTTAGTTGTTTGAATGCACTGCAGTTTATTATTAATCCCTTTGCTTACTGAAGGACATCTTGGTTACTTCCAAGTTTCACCTTATTCTTTTCATCCATCACATTAGCATGCTATTATGTTTGTTTTTACTTTAACATGCACTGATTTTGCCGGGAGTTGATTCAATGTTTCAATCATACTTCTTAAATTAATTCCATAAATCAGGAGGAATTTTGTCATAAAAAGTAAATCAAGGGGGTTATTGAAATCGTACTATTGTCCCTAGATCTATAAGGTATAAAAGAAGTAGAATTTGTTTTAGCAATAAGGACATAACATGATCAGCCCATACTGTGTGCTGTGTAGTCATTTGTTCACATGCTCAGGCAATAAGGATTGACTGAGTCTGAGTGTCAAGCCCTTCTTTAGTACTGGGGTTACAGTGAGTTATATAGAAAAGTCCTATTGCTAAAAACTGCCTAATGGTAGAAACTGAAGTACCTTCATAAGACACTATGAAAGTAGCTAATGTACAGGACATTGTAGAAAAATTTAGGAGAACACCCAAGATACTCTGGAGCCAGGTCCTATTCAAGAGAGCAAATGGCATTGAGACTGAGACTTGGTAGAAGCATAGGCTAAGCCAGAGGAAGCAGGGGCCTTGTCAGTGGGAGCACAAGACAGGACCTCCTGCAGGGCTGGAAAAGGTAAGTGCCAGCAGGTGTGGGTACACTTTTTAAACTAAGGAACCAAGAGCTATCCTGAGCCTGACGCAGGTCTGTTCTCGCATTTTAAAGTCAGTAAGTAGCAGGTCACATCCTGATCAATATTCACTCTGATTTCATGCAGGAAAATGGACTGAAAGCAGTAAGTCTGCAGGCAGGGAAATGAGTTAGGAAGATATTTCAATTACATAAATGAGGTAGAATGGCCAATTATATTAGGGCAGTAGCAACTAGGTAGAGTGGAAGAAGAAGGGCATGGGGATTATGGAGTTCTTTCTCTCACTATTTTACTAAAATTGGAATGACAACCCAGTAAAGGTGATTCACTTACCCAAAATCAGATTACAGACTTGAGTTTTCCTGATTCACAGTCTAGGACTTTCAGTTTCACAGTGCTCCTTTTAAAGAAAAATCAACCAAAAACAACAAAAAAACTAACTTTGTAGCTTAAAGACTACCTTTTGTGTGACAGAAATATAGTATTCCAATCAGGATGTGCTGCTTTACGTATTATGCATCATTTCCTATACTCTGACCCAATGCCTCTTCCAGACTGCCGCCGTCTTGCTCTGAGCTTCTCCACTGTCAACTGTTCTTTGAGCAGTTATAGGCATCAAAAAGGGAAGCTGAGGTCACCAGATTACTTACTGTTTTAATGTTCCCTAAATAATGAAAATCGGCATATTCAAATGCCTTGTACATAAAAATTTGTTGTCATGTATATGATATTCCTATTCTCTAGTTTTTATTAAAAGATGTTTTCCAACGTAATATATACAAAAATGATTTTAAGATGTAAGTTTGATTGTTTTTGGCATATCATTTATGTTGAAAGACCTTAGAATAAATGGCAGCATTCAGAAATAACAAGTTATATTCCCTCTAAATTATTTTCCTTAAATTAGTCATTTAGGTTGATTTGGAAAGCTGAACCTACATGACAAGGATATACCGGGTTGGCTTAGCCCATTCCAACCAGCCATCAGTTCAGGGAAAAGAGAAGCCAAATGCAAACTAATTTCAAGCCAATGGCCATGATCAACAAGAGCTTCAACCTCTCTTTGTGTGGCTGACTTAAAATTTTATTTAGGATCCATAGCTTAGATGAGAAAATGGGATCCAGTTCCTTCATTTAGTTTTACCTCAAGTATTTATTTAAAGGAATAAATCAGGTTTCTTTTTAGCTACCTCTATTTGTAATTCCCACCCTTGAAAGAGCTCCACTTCCACAGAAAACCAGGCATAGGACTTACTGAAAGTGAAAAATGTGGGAAGTCTACAAAGTCTATCATACTTAAGTTCCGGATAAACTTTAAAAATTTCTGGAAGGCTCATATTCTTTTGTGAAGAATGTAGGCATTTGAGGGATTTTGGTGTTGTGGATTTTTTTTTTTTTCCTTTCCTTTTCCTGTTTTTCATTTTTGGTGGGGGTGCAGAGGGGAGCTTCCAAAAGGAGATCAATTGTGACTTTACAAATTCAGAGGTGAGAAATCTTTCCGTATGCCAGGTTCACCACAGTTTTCTGTTGGTATTAATTCTGGGTAAACAGAATGGAAGGAGCACAATAGGAAACCTGCAATTGTTTACTCCAGAACACTGCAATCAGAAATTACCCTCTCTCAAGTTAAAAGTCAGCATTCGGTTCTTCAAAGCAGCACATGCAGATTTAACCACAGGACTGCTGTTAACGTCAATGGTTGCCACAGAGCAGACTTCCCAACTTTTATCCAACACATATCCTGTGATTCTTGAACAATCACATATTATAATTAATGTCCTCTGAATGACATTTTTAAAAAGGAGAAAGAGGATCAATTATTATTTCAGTTGCATTTATATCCGTTGCAGAATTGCTTCTTCCTTCCTTCTGATTGCACGGTGTGCATGACGTACGTCTTCACACTGCCTTCACGTCATGCATACCCAAAACACTGGGCCTCATTACTTTAATGCTCCTATATCCCTACCTATGTCCCCCACTGGACTATCTGAAGGGCTTTACAATTGGGACTGCATCTTATTCCTGACCGTAGCACAGAGGCCCCTATGAGGGATGATGAGCAGCTCGTTTTTATTGAACAGTGTGTTCAGCTCTGAGTGGACTGTGAAGCAATTGCCTCAATGACCACATCCCTAAATGTGTGTTAAGGTCATAGTTTGGCTGTGCATCTTCCCATGATACTAAATCTGTAGAAGTCAAATTGTCACTAGAACATTCCAATAGCGTCACTGAAGCACAGAGCACTCTGGGGTCTCTATCCTGAAGTGGCACCTTCAGGAACAGTTTAAACAGAACAAAATGCAGAAAAAAATACTTGCCGTGTGGCCTTAAGATGTGTTCATGACCTTAAATAGGCAAAGATTTGGTAAGAAAATATTGCTGTGCATTTAATCAGATTTCTTGGAATCTAATTTTCCAAATTATAAGGACTATACTACAGGACAATTTTTTCTCTTTACCCTGCTGATCTCCTTTCCAGTGGCACAGAATATTATGAGGCCATTCCCCCAGGACATTTCTTTCCTTCCATCACAGGCCACTGAAATTGATTATGTAGTGTCCTTAAATTCCTCATGTCCCTGTTTGTGATTCTAAAATTGTATTTATTGCAATTCCTTCCATACCCATGTGTATTCATTTCCTGTTGCAGCTATAATGAATTAAAACAACACAAATATATTCTTTTGCTGTTTTGGAGGCAGCAAATCTGAAATCAATCCCAGAGGGCTAAAGGGAAGGGCTGGTTCCCTCTGGAGTCTCTAGAAGAAAATCTGTCCCCTTGCCTCCTGGAGGTCACCTGCATTCCTTGACTCATAACCAAGAATGCCCGCAGGTCAGTCTTAGGACCTTATGCCGTGTGCTCATTTTCTGCTTCTTCCATTGACATCTTGACTCTCTTCTCAGGGCCCTTGTGAATACGTTTTAGGTCCATCTGGAGATGACCCAGGATGATCTGACTCCATCTCAAGATCTTTAACTTGCTCACATTTGCAAAAAAAGAAAAAAAAAAATCTCTGTTGCCATGTAAGGTAACATTCACAACTTCCAGGTATTAGGAAGGGACTGTCTTCAAAGGGATATTTGACCTAATACAGCATGGCTTCAAAAACAAGACAAGTTGAAACACTCTCCCCCAACAAGGAACAAAACCCGTCAGCTCCACTAGAGGATGCTGTAACAACAGCTACTACCTTGGAAACAGGACCTACCTCTGGGTTTCCTCCATTATTTATCTACTTTAAGACCCTTACATGAAGATTAAGAGAGAGTTCAGTAAATTACTGTAAGATCCAAATTACAGTGTAGTAACTACCACCAAATGACCAAACTCAAGGTTACGAGATGGTGAAAATACCGATTCCTGCCCTAGGCAAAATCTCTTTGGTTGACCCAGTCAATTCTCTTCTCTCTGCTCCATGCTGACCCTATCCATCCTCTAAGCAAGACCCAATGCTATGTAATAGAAGAAAGGCTCTTTCTTTTCTGAATTGTAGAAACCATCATAACTGTTTAACTCCAAACATTATATGGTTTTTGCAATTCCCCAAAAATCCTATGAATTCAAGCATTTTAATTAAATTTTAAGTATAAGGAAAAAGTCAATTGACAAGAATTTATATACAACTAAACTTTGTGCTGGACACTGCCCAGGTCTTTTAATACCAATCTTTTGAAACTCTCTTTGATCTTTTTCTCTCTATGAGTTTCTTTCCCTTTTCTGTTTTTTTCTTTTTTTCACAATAACAAACTCCTTAGAAATATTGAAGGCAAAAGCCATTCTCCTTTCTTGTGTATTTTTTTTTTTTTTTTTTTTTTGCAGATTATCGCTGGTCAAAGCAATGATTCTCATTTTTATTTAATATACATAGAAAGAGTTTTATCTGTAGCACATTTATCCAGCCAACCATCAATTCATTCAGTAATAACAGATATCACTTACTGGGTTTTCCCTGTGACGTGTGGTGAACTAGCTCTGCATTCACATTATCTGATAACACATGTCTGTCAAGAGAGAATTTTGTGAACAGTGTGATGAGAGGTCTTTTAGTGGAGACGGGGAAAGGCGGCTTGCAATCTAGAACAGAAACTGTACTATAAGACAAATTTCAATAACATTTCACCAAGGTTTGTGGAGGCACAAAAGAAGACATCAGATTATATCTGAGGAAAGAGAAGTGATGTTTAGATAGAACTTTTTTGATGCAAGGAAGAGATATTAGAGAATCATAAAAATTTCCAACACCATGTATATACAAGTGGACAGGATTAATTGTCCTATTTACCTGATCTGTTTTGAAGGTTCTGTTGTCTGATTGTTGAAGGTCACCAAATATGGTAAATATAGCCAATTAGGTATAGATATCATAAAAGATAACTTCTGTGTGTCTTAACATAATTAATCTGAAGACAAATTTCCACATCACAAGCACTGTTGAGAAGAGTAAGTTAGATATCTTTGCACCCAGGTCATCTGGGTTCTCCAGGCATCTCCTGGAATTCCACCTATCCTCCAAGGACCCTTCTCATTTTAAACCACTTCTTGATTTTTTTTTTTTTTCCTGTTGAGTTTGTCTTGCACTGAATACTGATGGTAGTATCTAGGCACCGCTCTTGCGGTTTTTGTCCTGGTTGGAGGTCTCTAAATATATTATTTTTATCTGCCATGCAAGAGTCTCTAATCTCCTAACAGTATGGCCAGGATCATTGTTATCTTTTCCACCGGCAGAACCTTGCTCCTGGCTATTTTTCAACATTAGAAATAATAATAAGTTGGACATACTTATTGTCAGGGATCAGAGAACGAGGAGGCTATGGAGAGAAACATGTTGACGTATTGGTGGCAGGTGAGACTTATGAAGAAAAAAAAAAAAATACTCCTTATTTTGGCAAAATCCACTTTGATCTGTGTCTTCTCTCCTCTTTGAAAGTGCAGACTATACATTCTGCTCCATATTTTTGCCTACAGGGAAGCTGAGGGGTCTCTGTCTCCTCATTTGCTCAGAAGGTCACAGAACATCAAGAGAATGCCAAAGGTGCTCCCAGGGGTGCTGCACATCGAAGTCCCTTCCCCTGGAGCCTGACTCTGATTCCTGAGACTGAGCCTTGAGAAGGAAGAGTCTTCAGAAGCACAGCGCCAGCCAGCCTTGTGGGGACCAGGGTGAGGTCTGCCTCTCCTACTGGGGCAGTGCTTGAACGGTGGAGCGTTTTGTCTGACATTTTCGGAGATGGAACTGCCTCCGGTAATGAGCTATCTCCTTTTCTCACAGCTCGGGCGTGTAAAGTGTGTTGGACACTATCAGGGGACACCCGGAAGCCGTGCTCCGCACCTCCACACAGCCTGGCTTCGCAGGCTTCCCCCGAGGGCTGGCTCCCGCCTGGCGCTCCTGCACTGGTCTCTGCTCTTCGCTCACGCGGCGCTTGCACACCTGCAAGGGGAGCAGTGACTGCGAAGCCCAGGCTTCCCTTTCGCCCTTCACCAGACTCCACAAGGGCCACGTGGCCCAGCTCTGGGACCTCAACCCCGTCACACACATCTTGGCCCAGATGCTGGAGACCCGCTTTCCTTCCTGCAGCCCCTCGTGCGTCAAGACTCCCTGCTCCTACATAAACTTGGAGCTTTGCTCTCTGGGGTCAAAGTCAATGGCATCATGTCGGAGAGTCCCGTCTGACCGGGGGCTGTTTCCACCATCTTCCCAGCAAGGGCACTTCCCGTTACCCGGCCCTACTTGGATTTCTGCCTGACACTTATCATGAGGGTTTGGTGGCCTCAACCCTTTTCTTCTCTTGTACTGGAATGGAAAAGAGGCTCACTTGCCAGATGTGTTCAATCAATGTCGAATGCTGTGTAAGTAAATAATTCACGCTTTTTCTACTTCTTTGCACTTGATATGTACCTTCATGGAACACAGATTCTTTACTAAGTATTATCCATAGTTAGCAAAATCATGATAGCAAATAATTGGGATTTGACTAAAAATATTGCTGGGAACTGTCCTCTGCCTGCTGGAGACTTGGAGGGAAGGGTGCTCTGGGTTTCTTGTGCAGACCCTGGGGGCTGACTCCTGAACCTGATGTAGTCCCCCTCCACTGTGTCAGTTCAGATAAGTCCCCTTGCCTGCTCTGCTTCAGTTTCCTCTTCCACTGGACAAGACCCATAGCTAAATTATACTGCAACCTCATGAGGTTTCTATAAGGAAAAGCATAATATGTAAATGCCACAGAATAGTACCTGGCCATTGCAAACACTCGATGAACATCAGTTATTGTGGAATATATGTGAAGAAATAGAGATTTAAGCTCTCAACAAATATTAGAAATTTTATGTTGCTGACAAATTTTTCTTTTTAAAAATACATGATATTTAAGTTGTTGAAAAGCTAACAAGTCATTTTATCCCAGATTATAAACATTTTATTTTTATTCTTTGATTTAAGGAGATCTAGACTTTATTGAAGCTTATATAGAGGTCAGTGTAAGAAGTTCCTCTTTGCAGCATATAAAATCATAAAGCTCTTTACATATAAAAATAAACAAAATGTGACTTAGAATCTATCTAATGACTTCTATCTGACTAACTGAAGTTATCCACGGGGAACCAGGTACATTGATATTCAGCTTTACATGAAAGTGATATAGAATGCCTATTAGCATCTAACAAAATCCCACATTGCTACAAACTCAGCTGAGCCCCAGCAGGAATTAAATCTATAAGCCATAGTTAATGCAAATATACACATTCAAAACTCTGCTGATCCTCTCTGTACAGGAAAATAAAATATAGGTAGTATATAGAGAAAATGTTCTTCTCTGTAACAATCCAAATTACATCAATCTTATTAAAGAAATTAACTGTTTTTATAATAAGGTAAAATGAAAATGATATGCAGATCCATGCTTCTAGAACCACAGCACAACTGTGATACACTTCACTTTCAAAGAGATCCCTTGTTCTTGATGTGGCTTCTGCTATGTAGTGAGATGTAAGTTTTGGAGGTAGATTATCCTGGAGTTTTAAATAATAATAAAAACAACGATCAAACAATTACTTATCATGCACACATTTCCAAACTAAAATCCCCTTGAAATCTCTGTGAATTATTATTCAATCTGAGAAGTATTCATTCAACTTCTTTTAAGACAGACTATTTAAACATGTGAGAGGTGTATGAATAATTTTATCAGCTACCATATAATTTTTTCTTGAATTTGGTAAAGATAGAAAGTGAAGACATGAATGTTACTTTCTTATACTATTATTTATACATCCTACAGTACTATTTATAAATAGTTTGTAAGTATTTATTTAAATATGAATAGAATAATAAAAGCATAGAACATTATTTATTTGTCTAGTGTAATATTCTTTTACCTATAACTTTTCAATTGGAGGAATCAGTGATGGTTTTAACAGAGAAATTAATTGCAATATTTAAGAGTGTATTTGTAATAATATAATCAATAGAAAAATATTTGAAGGGTTGTGTTAAACTTTTCACCAATGTGCTTCCAAGTAGGCTTAGAAATTTTAGATACTAGTATGAAGAAATTCTTGAACAAAACTTGAACAAAAATCATTGAAAACCATGCTAACAAAGAATGTTTGACAATGGAAAATTTCCATTTTCTCTAATGGGCTGGATTCTGAGAAGGTAACTACAATGCAACTTCATGGTAGAAAAAGACAATTACTTTGGCAATTACATAAGGCAATTACTTTGTTCAAATTAGTTTCTGAATCTAATTTTCAGAACATCTTTGCTTCAGATTGATGCATTTTTCTCTTAATTTGCTAACCTAGACTTTTGGTGCTGGTCATATTTATGCGTTCTTATTCCTGACAATCTTAAAATCTTTTTCCAGAGCAGCCATTGGAGAGATTGGTGGAATACCATCACCCTATCCACACTGCCAACTCAGCTAGCTTGCCCTTTTGTGACTTCAGTTGCTACTGGCCAACCCAGTGCCCTGGCACAGATCAGGAGACACTTCATTGTAAGGGATGCAGACTTTCAATCACAGGACTCATTGAGCGTAGAGGTGGTCAGATCCCAGCTCCTAGCTCCACTAGACCTCTGGTTCAAATACTCCTGTGCTGTGTCTTGGGGGTACATCCAGGCACAACAACCCCATGTACTCTGTATCTTGTATGTGTGAACACATAATCAGAGTCCAGGCATTGGGAACTTGGTTTTATTATATACCCATTTCAACCAAATATCATAATCACCTAAAAAGCAAACATTCACCGGAAGAAAACCAAACCATTTGCTTAAAATTGGTGTTTAAAGAAGTGCCCATGTTGTAGAATTTCCTCAAGAAAGAATATTTTTTTAAAACTATTTTCTTACATTATCCTTAAATTGTTTTTATTCATTGTGAACTTAAATGGAATTGGGCATGAAGTTTATAAATCACAAGATTGCACACTGTACATGAACTTCTCTAATACGAGCTTACCGTGAAATTAAGACTGGAACAATTTTCAGCACTAGATGTAATGATTAGTGGACTTTAGCTACACATTATCTGGGTTAATAACTTGGCTCTATGTTACCAACAGGTGAAGAACCTCACAAAGTCTCAGTCTCTCCATTTATAAGAAAAGGTAAGCAGATTACCTGGCTCTCTGGTATTTTATGCACATTAAGTGAGATGGTTCGTGCAGCTTGATAGGTTAGCATTTGACACATGGCACCCACTCAATGATTTGAGGTGACCTCCACATAAGCAATTTTAAGTGATGTTATTTAAATAGTGACAATTCATTTGCATCCTGAAATAGAATGGCTACCTTATCTAATGTTATAAGTTATACTTTGGTTGACGGGGAAAAAAGAAGCTATGAGAACCAAGGATAGGTCTCATAGGATGTGACGTTACCACATATCACCTTCGGTGCCCCTCTGCCCTCCCACCCAGGAACTCTCAACAATGCCAACCACCGTGACCAGCGACACAGGCATTAAGTTTGCACTTTCCTCTTCTTCTAGATTGACCTAAGCTGTGGAATTTGTCCATAAGAGGAGGAAATTTCTATTCTGTTCTAAACCAGGGTGAAGATTTACCTACCTAATTTCCAACAACATTGATAAAAACTACCTCATCCCACTCCCTTCTCCACAACCCACGTGGCTCTGTCCAGAGCTCAGGGTCCAAGATTCCAGTTCGATGAAAACAGCTGAAGGTTACAGATGGGACTGGATGGACCTTATTCTATTTATGTCCATTCTTGAACCAGAAGTCACACATAGCAAAAATGAGGGGTCTCTTCTCCAGCCACAGCCAGGCTGTGATCCTCCACTGATCAATGTTTAAGCCATGTCTATGAAAGAGTCTCTTGATTTTATGAACTTTACCTATTGTTTGAGTTTTTGCTCACAGATAAAATCAATTTCCCAGACATCCACATGGGCATGGTTAAAACTCCCATTGCACACACCAGTCTCACATGCACATTGACACACTTGCACCCACATTCACACACACTCACACACACAGAGTCATTGAGCACCAAGCACTAGACAGCACGTAGAAGAACATATTTGTTTGTAAAGTCAAAGAGGGAAATTCTGTGTGTATTGATGCCCTGATCAAGTTTAGGATTAAGAATTGCAAAAACTTTAATAAGAAATATTTTCCACTCATGGACAAATGCTTCTCCACTACTTCTACTTCTGTATTTGAACAACTGATAAATAGGTAGTATGCTTTTAATAGCATCAGATGGGACCTAAATATTTCATGAACTTTCAGTGATGGTGCATTTGTCAAATACACATTTTGCACCCTGCTCAGGAGCAAGGAAAGTACAGTTTATTTGTTAGTGTCAGCGAGTTTCTGAATAGACTGTGAGCAGAGACCCTCCTCATATTTAGACTGCTTGTCTCAGGTCGCTGAATTCCGCACCTGAACCCTTGAGTTGAGATCGCCTCTCATTCTCTTATTCTTTTGTGTTTTAAAAATAATTCTGTCAGTTGATGCAGATTCCCAGCCATATCTTTCCGGAAGACATTGAAGCAAAACAGAAGTGAATAATTTTCCCCATCTTTTAGATTATTTTTCTTGAATGTGTGAAAAAACTTGTCTGTATGAAACAGTTCCTTAAAAAGAAGAAAAAAGTACACTGGTTGGCAGAAAATGTATCAACGATTTTATTTAAAACTTTTCAGGGTAAAAAATAAAAACAAGAAGTCTTCTAATTTTTAGAAGTCACTGGTTCGCTTCCTGAGAGGTAGAAGCCTTCGCCTATACAATCTCACTGAAGTCTCCCTGAGACAGAGGAGGCAACTCTAAGTCCCCAATCTGCATCATATCTTAATGCCTTTGCCTCCAAGTGTTAAAGCCATTGTCATAATCTATGCAAAAACCGTCAATGAAAAAATGTCCCTTATGATCTTGGTTAGATAGTCAACTTAAGCATGGTGAAAATCCAATTTCCATGCAAATCTAGAAGCAGAAAACAACACAACTGTCATCAAGGGTTCAGTAATTGAGAAAAATTAGGGTCTTTTAGGAAGGCAGGTCAATTCGATGATGATGGTTGTACCCTCCGATGCTGTTGGGAGGGCTTGCGTAACATCTGCTGGAATGACGGTTGGCTTCTCTGATGAAAGCTTCTATGGTTTTGGTGGACAGAGCCCAGATTATTTTTTTAATATCATTTCTCAGGGCTGACACAATGCCAAGCAGCAGGGAGAGGAAAAACCTGGAGTGAGCAAAGCTGCTGGATAATTTGATGGTCTGAGTGGCAGATGTGAGTCCTTGAATTTACAAAGGAAAGGATGTAACATTTTAAGTAAAAATTAAGGGAGCAAAGATAACATAGCCTCCTTAGTAAATGCTTGGCTCGCAGCAAAAGAGAACAAATGAATAGATGGCTGGGGATGTGGCTCAGGGGTAGAGCATCTACCAAGTATGTGTGAGGACTTGGGTTCAATCCCCAGCACTGCAAAGAAAGAATGAATGTAACTCCTCAAGCTCCCTCTTTGGAGCAAGTGCAACCCAGCTGAGCAAGGGTTTGGAGGAAAAGCGCCCAGGCTGCAGGGGAAGGACTCGGTGGGGAGCAAGCTCCTTCGGGGCAAGATGAGATTGGTGTCTACGAAGGACAGAGTTTTAACAAAGGCCGTGAGACCAGCCTGGGCGGAGGCCCACGTGAAGGGTGTATTTCTCAGGTACAAAGGTGACATCTTTCAAAATGTGTATGAGACCAAGGGTGAGTGTGTTAGCAGTAAAGGTAAATTGAGGCCAGAGTGACAGGACAGAACAGACAGGGAAAACTTGAAATAAGTCAAAAGCAGGTAGTTTACCACATACACAGTGTCCCCCAATGGCACGGTGGATATTGGGTAAAAGAACTGCGTAACAGTTGCAAAACTCACATGGTGAATTAAGAAAATATTTTTGTGTTCCCTGCTTTGTTTCAGACATTGTTCTAAGACCATAGGTTAGAAGTGACTAAGATACAACTTGATTCCTGTGCTCAGAGAGAGGAAAGCTAAGGGGGAGAGAGGCACATGCTAGAGCGAATTCTCCCTGGGCAGTTGCGCTCGGAGGAAAAGGTTTAGGCAAGGTGGTATTAGGAAAGAAAAGGAGAGTGCTTTTGATTATTTTGTTTTATTATCTTGGTTTTGGCGTTTTGCTTTATTTTTAAAAGAAAGATAACCTATTTTGATAAATATTTGAAATTAGGAATCTGAACTGGAAGGAATGTAAATGATAGGCTAAGATTTTAAATATTAGCACTTGTGAGATGTACGGAAGCATAAACCAAAACAAGGCCAATTGGAAGGGGACCTTTAGCCTTGGGGAATAAATAACTGCTACATTTTTATTAACTTCAAGAATTGTAGCGTATGCTTTCACATGGCTTTTATTTGTATTTTCCCAGTTATTCTTTTGAGTGTTCATGAAATTTCATCTATCGCAATTCTGCAAGTTTTTCTGCCTCAGTTCCTCAGTGAGATCTTCTACTTGGAGTAGAGGTGGGATACAGGTGGGTGGCAGCCTGGGTGGGTTTGCACACACGATTGCTCACTTCTCCACCATGGTGAAAAGCAGAACCAACTTTTAAGTCAATCATTGAAACTTGTCAAATTCTACTTGCAATTTAAGCTGAGCTTTATTGGATAACTCCATCACACTTCACACACAGTGATAAATTAGGATCAACTCAAAAGCAAGTCCTGTGCCTAACTATACTAACCTGCTAACTCTCAAACCAGTAGGAACCTACAGATAGACTTTTCTAGGCCTTTGCTTTCTCATCTTTGAAATGAAGAGGCTGGGCCACATGATCCTCTACTGTTCTCCTGATGTGGTTGATTATGTATAGAAAAGAACTGTAGGAAAAGCAATGTCTTCTCTCCCTTGTGAAAAATAAGTTATGGAATCTTTCCCTGTCTTGATGACCTTTTAAAAAAACCAACCAACAAAAAAAAACACTCTGTGGTGTGTTGACACAGTCACCTTCAGATAGCTTCGTTGGCTCATTCTGTCAGAACCAGGTTCCAGGATTCCAGCTTATACTACAGAGTGGTCTGTAGACTCAGAGGTATAGGGAAAGCACCCATGAAGTCATCCCACTCCTGTGGAGATAAAGGGAACAGCCATTTCCTTCAGTTTAATAATTCAGTGTACATGGGGGGGGTTATGCATGTGTGCTTAGGGGGACATGGGGATGACCTTTTAGACGAATACAAATAAATTGATATCTATTTTAATTTAAAATACTCAGCATCTATACTAGCTATCATTCATTATCTAGTTACCAGCAATGGTTTCTTTTTCCTCAGGGATGTAGGCTAAATTTAAAACAAGCCAGTACCCAAATTCCTGGAAAAGGTCCATCACCCTGTTCAAGACGATATCACATTCTACAAGGTCACATCTCCAAGGTCACTTCTGGTTCTAAATTTTCCTCCTGCTCTTTTCTTCATTTGCATCTTCCCTAGTTCGGAACAGGAACTTAGTCTCTCTCTCTCTCTCTCTCTCTCTCTCTCTCTCTCTGTCTTTTTGTTAGCTCAAGGACAGAAGAACTAGTTCATCCTTTCAAGCTCCTCTTGAAACACGGTGCTTTATCTCTTACACACCTGTTGGCATGCAGCATTCTGGTCAAGTCGCAGGTAGGGCTGTTGGGATTCACGGTTCTTAAGAGCTCCATCGGCTCGTCCTCTGAGGGGACATAACTTCTGGCCACTCAACTAAAGATCACAGCCTCCTACTCGGTGGCTTCTCTTCTTGGCACCCCTATTTCCTTTTCAAAATGACTCTTTCTGCTGTCTCCCTTCACCCCTTCATTTTAGAATCACTCTTTCCAAAGTCTAAGTGGTTAACAGTTCATTTCCCTAAACAGCCTTATCCCAGGAATAGCAGGAGGAGACTAGTAAACAACGATTGCACAGAACGTGTGCATGTGTCTGTGCTCGTGTGTGTGTATGCACTCATGCATGAGAGTGTGTGTAGCCCAATTCCTATTGAATTGAGTTTCAATGTATTTTTAACTCTTTGGAAAAGTTGCCCGCTTACAGAAACAGCCATAGTCATTATTGAATGTCACAATAAGTAGTTTGTGTTGACGTTGCTGCTGCCCATTGGGCAAAGCTGGTGACCAAACCCAGGCAGCAGGGTTGCCAGGAAAGAGCAGCTAGTGCCTGCTTCCCTCTTTGTGTTTCTGGGAACAGGCAAAGTTTCAAGGGACACCCGAATGATCATTTATGTCCCTATGGTTTTTTATAAGTGCAGGTATCCACACTGGAGGCAACTTTTTAAGAACTTCTTAACAATCGTGTGTGGGAGGATGAAGTCTGCACAACACACCTCGTACTGCACGCCTCCCTGGAGGATGGAGCTAATTAGTGAGCAAATGAGCCAACTTTACGGAGGGGAGGGCAGCAGGTTCCCTTGGGGTCTTAAACACTCCAGCAGCGCGTGCTGGCTTCCGACAGAGCTCTCGCACCGTCTTCCTGATTTCCCTTTTAGAGTCTAAATAATTTAAAGACATACATGTTCGTAAGAAAGGGGTGAAGTATGAGTTCACAAATTACTACAGGCCATCGAGAAGCTGCTGGCGTGGTTAATCTTAAAATCACACCTTAAATTGATTTAATTAAGGCATTCATTATGCTACCTAATCTTAAAAATTTTAGACTCCAGAAAAAAACATAGCAAAAATATTTCATACATTTAAAACACTCTCCATACAAGTGGCATCACGAGCTGACCACGTGCGACCTAACAGGGCACTCAAGTGGTCCAGTTGTTTCATGAGTCCTCAAACACCTTCATCTCCCAGTCACACCTGGAATTTTATGTTGAGGTTCGCCGACAAAATGATCTAAGCTTTGGATTTAAAATGATCTTGAATATTTTTGAATTTCACCTTGAGTCTAATTACTTTAAGACCTTGCTCCTGTCTTCAAATGGTTCTGTCACTTTGAAGTCCCTCTTCTCTCATTCCTGACGTCTTTTGGACAGGTGTATCAAAATACCTTCACCGGGGCTGGGGAGATAGTTCAGCTGGTAGAGTGCTTGCCTTGCAAGCACAAGGCCCTGAGTTCGATCCCCAGTACCGCAAAAAAAAAAAAAAAAAAAAAAAAAACCTACACCTGAGACACCAAGTGGAAGAAGAACCTATGTCTTTCTCTCTTGGAAATCCAGCACTATTTGCCTGTGACTGCCTTTGTCACAGACTCTACGTCAAGAAATAAAGAAATGAACACGTTCTTTGTGAGAAAGAGGGTCACATACAATATGGCTGTGGACTCACTATTTATGGAAATAATATAGATGGAGAATTCGGTAACAAGAGAGAGATTCATGTTTGCCTAAGTGGCACATGCCAGTTCTATTGACTCAGACTCTGAATTCCAATTTAGTATTTGACAATGATCTCTGGCATATGCAGAGCATCTCTGTTCTTTCTCAAAAGTAGGTGAGAGAAACTTAAACTTGGAAAAGTTACACTTTCCCGGCTAAATGAGAAAACTAGCAATAGCACTAATTGACTCTGTTCTCAGTTGAGGGAGCTGAAGGGTCTGTGGCCGTGGCTTTGGACTCCCTAAAAGTTTATGTGTGTGGAGACTTCTTGAGAAGGGCGTCTCTGCAGCCTGTGAGCACTTGTCATTCCTGATACGCTCCTGGCAACACAGCACATGACTCCTGCTTATCATCAGCTGCGACTCATGCCCAGAACCACCAGGGAGAACGATGGCATTTTTTGGTTTCATGGCATGGTGAAAAGGCAACTTTGGCCAAGCAGTAGGAGGGACAGACCTTTTTCAGGAACAGAAACTTCCTCCACCACCAGTGGGAGCTCTTGACCTAAATGTTTCCCAGTGCTAATGCCTGGAATGAATCAGCCTGGTGTCTGTCTCAGTGAAGGGAAGGAGACCTCTGAGGAGCCCACAGAAGTGTGAGTGTGCATGTGTGCGTGTGAGCCACATCTGTGTGCCCGCGTGTTTCATTGACCCTATGTGATTTTCACAGTCTTGGAAAAAAGAGCAACATTTTAGACGAGATTGCAGTTGTTAATAAAAGTAGGAGGGGCAATAATAGCGCCATCTCCTGAGACCTGCTGTATTAGAAACTAACAAATGGATCCCCTCAAATGCAGCCCCAACTGTTTAAAGGCCAGCAGACAGGGCAGATCGCCTTGGCCTCGCGGACTCCTACACGCTCCTGGCAACTCCAGCCTCTTACACAGCCTTTCTTCTTTCCACCTGTGAAGGCTTTTTCCCTCTATCTTCTTTTAGGCTCCTCAAGTTCAAGTAGTCTGTCTATAAAAGGCTTCTCTACATGAACTGGGCACAAATACCAGAATTCAGAGGTTTGGGGTTTTTCGTTGGTTTGTTTTGATTTGCTTTATTTTTGTTCACTTATGTGACTCAAAAGAAAAATAAAGGATTTTTTTTTAAAAAAACAAGAAATACAGAGGATGAATGTAGAGTTTAACAATACGTGCAGTATTTTAAATGTCTGAACCATTGTTCAGACTATGACCAGATTGGAAGCCGCATTGCCTTGGGCCTGTCACTGTGGGCAGACTGAGTGGCAGGGACCTGGGCTCCCTCCCTGAAGCAGCTGGGTGTGTGAGGGGTAAGGCTTTGGGAGCGACTGCTGGTTTCGGTGGGGGTGGAGGTGGGGCGATTTATGAGTCCTCAAACATATCTATTCACCTCACCCAGGAACACAAGGTCTTTCCATAAAGAACGATGATTAATAGGTAGTTGACAAAGAGCCCTTTCCAGAGAGGGAGTCAGCAACAATGGGGTCCAAAGAGTCAATAGAGTTTGTTCAATCTTCCTTCTGAACAAGATGACTTCTGTCTACCTAATAATTTCCCAGCATGATCCCTTCATGGACGGGGCTGCTTCTCTTTATCCTAATTCTCAGTTTCAGCAAGAGATAAAGGCAAGATCTAAAGGAAAGCACAGGATGGAAAGAGCGAGATGAAGCCACTCACAGGATCCAGCTGCCCTCCTGCCTCAGTGGGTAATGGTGGCCCCGCCACATGTCCTTCAGAGGGAACCCTGGAAAGGCAGAGAAAATATTAGGAACTAAGTAGAAAAAATTAGATACTTAGGCACGGCCTGTTGATGCATATGGACGGTAGCTGATATCTCACTGAACAGGAGACAGATATTTGTGGTGAAAATATTAGAAAATGAAAAAATGCACAAGGAGATGAGAGAACGTGTTCTCTACACCTGGGCTATCTTAGATTACCAGAATGTAAAGTCACAGGTAGAGAAAGGTGAGCTTGGAAATGTGGGAGCCCAGTCTGGAGAAAGTTGAGTTGAAGAAAGAACAGAATCCAAATGTACTTATTGGCATTTTTATTTATGCCTATGAGACTTTTATTGATTTTTTTCATACACTGTTTATATTCCTTTCTCCCAAAGTTAAGAAGATATCACCCAAATTATGTTTCAAGATTAGAGGAAAGAGAAAATAATTTTTCATTTAAGTCGGAGGCCAAAGGGAAACAAAAAGAGGAAGAGTTACGAGGTAAGATAACTGATACCCAAGGAAGGTCCTGACTCTATTGGGGGCATAATTCCAGAGACACCCCCAAACATCTGGCTCTGTAGTTACCGAATCAAACACTAACATAGGTACTGCTGCAAGGGGATTTTGCAGATGTAATTGATGTCCCCAGTGAGTTAAGATACTAAGAATCCCTGGGTGAATGTGGTCTACCCAGGAAACTCCTGACCAGCAGAGTTTTCTCAGGTTAGTTGTACAAGTTAGAGATTCCAAGTGTGGGAGAGCGCTGATGTGAGGAACCTGCCTGCTGTTATGGTGTGAGGCCCAGGGGCAGGGAAGCAGGGGATCTCTAGGGACTGAGAGTCGCGGCTGGCACAGTAGCCGGGACCCTGAGATCTCAGTCCTGCAGCTCCAAGGAACTCGTCCCCGCCAGCAAGGGATGAATGTGGGAGAAGATGCAGAGTTCCAGGTAAGAGCCCTGCCCACTGACCCTGTGAGTTTGGCCTCATGAGACCCCCAGCGGAGCCCCGCTAGGCCATCCGGGGCTTCTCACCTGCAGAACTGGGAGACAAGAAGTGAGTGTTGTGTGAAGACACTTGTGGGAACTTGTTACAACAGCAGCACACCTTCATCACAGAAAGGAACAGAAAGGAAAAGGGAAGAAAAGGAAGCTCCAGGCTTCCAGGGGTGTTGCCTCCTCCTCAGAGGAGCATTCCTCACGTGCCCACAGCTGGGTTCAAATCCACTGGACCCTGAAATCCCAAGCCGCCACTCAGAACTGCTGGCAAAGCTTTGAATTCAAGCAGAGCCCATCCCCACATTGGAATGGCCTCGATTACTCCTAAGTCAACACTTTAAAGAATGTTTTCTTCTATTAGATTCCCTGTTGAGTACATATTTCATTTACGAAGGGAAAGCTAAGTTCTTGTGACATTTCACCACTGTAATTTTTAAATTATACATTCCAAGTTCTAAATAGTTGAGCTCTGAAGCACAGGCTGCTGGCAAATTGGAGATTCCCTTTAGCTTGTGCATGTTTGTGTGCATGTGTGTGTGTGTGCACGCACACACAAGTTTCTCAAATAACTTTCCTTTTAATTTGCTGACATTTGTACCTTGGATGGAGCTGTAGAAATAATTATAAAGTGGATTGAATATCAGGGGATTAACAAATCATTCTATCATGCTTATACTTTAACTTTCGGAATCAGCGATGGAATTTTTTTAGAGCAATAACAACACAAACCTAATGATCTTTGCCCCACCTCTACGAAGTAAACAATGATTCCATTCTCAGGGTAATGAAAACAAGTTCGGGAACTTCCTGAGGACGGATAAAACCAGACTCCATCAGAGTGTCTTCCTGCTGTGTTCTTGGCTTCACCTCTGCCAGATGTTGCAGGGTAGACCTGAACCCTTTGGTGTGCGTGATGAAAGACAATCAGAGAGCTGCCCCAAACAGCCTTCTCTCCCTTCGTTTGCTGCAGGGAAACCATTTCTGCTCATGTTTTATTTTTTGCACACTCTAACCCAAACCTGGACATTATGAAGCAGATTAAAAAGAGATCTCCCCGTCCAGTCCCCTGTCCACGGCGTATCTGTCTCGGCAGAGATTCTGGAGTTGAAACACTTCTGGCAACAGCAGGAACCTAACTTCAAAATTTATGCCGAGGGGCTGAAGTAGGATGTCTCTGTGTGAGCCCCCTGCCTGCCGAGCACTTCAGATTTCTTTCTCTCCTTATTTATTTTATGATCTAAAAATACCCAGAACAGATCAACTAAGACTGCAAATAAAGAAGCAGGCATGGGGAAATGTAACTCGATTGTAAAAAATATTCATCTTCAAAACGAAAGGAGGATTGAGGCCCATTTAATCAATAGCTCAATGGTTCTCCTGTTTATCATTAGCTTGGCACACACTGAAGTTTCACACTCGGACTTCTGGATCACCTGTGTAGCTAACGGGTGTAGACAAATGAAGCACTTCCAGTCTTTTCTCCCTCCTTTTTAATTTTGTTAAATTTTTTTAAACCTCCAGAAATGTCCATACCAATTATTCTGAATGTATTTAAATGGACGGTTGGAGATAAACTTAGTAAGCTGCAAGGGTCTCTGTCCATGTTCTACTTCTCCTTTGACCTCATTAATCCCTAAGCCTTATACGTATTTAATTTCCCATACCCAGCCAAATAAATTCATCCTAAAACAACATCCCCCCATTCTTAATATCATACTAAATAGATCTTTGGAATCCTTTGGAAAATTCCTCCAAAATTTCACCCATTGGATGCATATTTTAAAAAGAAATTAGTACATTTTATTATTAAAACTTAAGGTAGGCGGTAGATATAATTTCCCCAAGTGCCTGACTCCCACATAGAAGCTTCTGTAATGAAAAAGGGTGACTCTACCTATGGGAGAACTGTTCTTTTCCACTTTATCATCACATTCAAATTCAGATGATTTTGATTTGTAGAGTGTTCAGTAAACATTAGTGGTTAAAACCATGATTTATTTACATAAGTTTTTATATTATTTCTTGTCCACATGAAGTTAGTGGGATTTAAATTTCCATTTGGTCGATTGTAAAAGCATCACAGTTATATTTGTTTGAAATTGTCGTCAAATGACCTAGTGTGATCTTGGAGTGGAAAGACAAAAAGGGCCATTATTTATCCCTGTCTCTGGGCCAGGCCTGATGCTACCCAGATTATATCTCTGGCTTTTCACCTTTATCGATGATAATCTGTTTAGGAACTTACAATGAAGAATCAACGTAAAGCTGGTAAATGAATAAATGCGACTTTAGAAATCAGCACCAGTCCACCACGG
The DNA here is from genome assembly GCF_902686445.1 of Sciurus carolinensis. Lineage (NCBI taxonomy): Eukaryota > Metazoa > Chordata > Mammalia > Rodentia > Sciuridae > Sciurus > Sciurus carolinensis. Next base: position 7,394,272 of record NC_062217.1, on the reverse strand, counting down.
AGGGCCACACCTGTAACCCCAGAACTCGGAAGCTGAGGTAGGATAAATGGCAGTTCAAGATCGGCCTTAGCAGTTTAGCAAAAACTTACATCAAAATAAAAATTAAAAAGGGCTGGCGATGGGGTGAGTGGTAGAGCAACCCCGGGGTCAATCCCAGTGCCAAAAAACAAAACAAGCAAACAAACAAAACCACACCATTTTTAATTCAAAATACACAAAATATCACCTGCTTGAACATGAAGCAGGGACTTGCCTCAGTGCCTCTGTAGGAACACCCACGCGATTTCTCTTTGGGCTCTTGAATACAAAGTGGCCACGTACTCAATTTTCTTTGGTGGTAACTCATCTATTCATGTTTTATTTTCCTGTTCAGGAGAAATTTGCTTCTTGTTTTACAATGTAGGAACACACATCTCTTTCTTCTCTGCTCACTTAGTCCTGACAAACACCTCCAGGTGTCTCTCCAGCTCCTTTGCTGGAACATCTCACCTGTCACCTTTCCTGTGTGTGAGCTCATCCCGCGCAGTGCCTATTTCTGCTCTTTCAGATCTCAGTTTTGAGGCTCCTGTACAAACAAGGTGGCCCAATTGTGACTTAGGCTCTTCCTTCACTGTACTTCCCAATACACCCACGATGGAAAAATGAAAAGATGCTTTCTTAAATTGTTTTCTAAAATGATTCAAATTTACCTTAAATGAATCTGAAACCTGACTTTTTGGAAACACGATAGATGAAGACAGTCTAACAAGTAGAATGTTTGGTTCATAGTTATGTTTTGTGCAGAAACTCTGCCTTACATTGAAAACTGTTCCAAGTACTGACTCAGACTTGCCAAAGGTTGCTCACGGAAGATAAAGGTGCCCTTCACCGGGAGCCCAGCATTATGTCAAGTCTTCCCTCCGGCAATCTGCAAGAGCCCACATTTAGCAAGTCTAGGACAGGGTTCAAGATTTCTGTTCTGCAGATACTGCCTTCCTTTAGTGACTTTCTATTTTCCATGACAAAGTGCCAAAACTGTGGTTTTACTTTAGTGCATGAATAAACAGATCTACTTTGTATTTTTATAATGAAAGACATCCAGGTGAACAGGTGAAAGGTGTCTCATAACTGTGAAGTGAAAAACACATACTGTGTAAAAGGGCAAGGGGATCTTTGTGATTTTTAAATATAATAAAAAATGCTATGCTACTGCCTCCATTGAATATTGAAATGGAAAAGGACGTGATTAAAATGGTTATCCTAAGTATTTGGTATACAAAAGGAAAAAGGCCCCAGATGAATGATATGAATACTCTCACTTCAGAAGGCCTCTCCTCTGCCCCTGTGCAGAGGTGGCTTCTGCCCTGATCACATTCTAAGTACTTCTCATCCTTTCTTGGCACAGCTCAAGCCTCTCCTGCTCCACATGGACGATCATTCACTCACCTGTCCCTCAGCTCCGATTCTGGCCATGGCTTTCCCTTCACAGCTGGTTCAGGACACAGGGCACTTTCAACCGCTAAGTCCAAGCAGGTTGGAGGGGCCCAGGCCTGAAGGACTTGCCCATCCACCAAAATTCCTCCCCAACCCTTGGTTCCTGCCATTTAGAAGAGTTTGTCAAGGGGTCTAGAAAGAACTGGCAGCTGCCTGTGGGCTCCATCCTAGAAGGTCAATGTTCTCCTCTGCTCCAGGACCAGCCACCTCCGAGATTTCATTCACACCCTTTCCTGGGGCTGGACCCTGAGGGTAGGGATGGTAAACCACATCTCATGCACCACTGGCTAGTGAGTCGTGGTCACAGAATTTCCTGGGCTCCCAACTTCTTCTTTTCCTTAGTACCTTCAGCTTGGCCACTTGCCTCCAAACTGCTTGTCTCTCTTAAGAAAAGTGCTGCTCTTGTAAAATGCAACTCTAACGCCCAGAGTCAGTGACTTTAGACAAGTAAAAAGTTACTCCTCATTGTCATCATATCTAATAGGGACCTGGACAGTGAATGGAGCCAAAGCTGGGGTCCTTCAACTCCCTGGGGAAGCAACAGCCTCTGTGGAGGGGAGCTGCATTCTGCTCCAGGGGCCCCCACGTTCACCCCCAGTTTGGACGCTCAGTACATCAAAAATTTTTATTCCTTTCAATGAGTTTTGGTGCCTACTAGGGATGTTTGATCTTATTTACAAAAACAAAACTACAAATACTTGTTCTCAACTATTTTTTCTTTCTTCCCTGACCAGAACAATATATGGTGAGAAAGGTTTTTAATATCTGAAAAGAGGAACAGGGACTGATGATACCAGAAGAAATGGAAAACCAGATTTTGATAATATAGTAAAATATCACCCCAGTATTTATATGTGGGTGATGCTGAGGTTTGGGGTGGTTTTCACTCAGCCACAAGTCCTGCTGGCTTTCCGACGTCTCTCCGGGGGCCAGCACCTCCCAGGTGCTGAACGTAGCCGTCTGATTGAGTCCTCACAGGCCTGGCATAGTTGGTACTCAGATTTTTCCAAGGGACTGAAACGACTTGCTCAGGTCCAGGGACCTTCCCTTCAGCTCTGTTCACAGGGAGCCCTGATCAGTGGCAGAACCCTTAGTGGATCTTGCTTTGCAGAATCATTACACCGCTGTGTTTCATAAGCAAAAATGACAATTCACGCTCTAATGAAAACAGCTTTTTTTTTTTTTTTGCGGTGCTGGGGATCGAACCCAGGGTCTAATGAAAACAGCTTTTTAAAGAGATCTGGAGAAAGCGTTTTCATAAACCAAAATGTTTGTCTTAAACGTGTTATTTTCCTCGTAAATTAAGCCAACCTCTCTTAAGATCACCCACTTTTTACTCTATTGTACAAATGAAAGTGTACAGTTGCATTAATTGCGGGCTTGGCCCGTGGAGCCAGCTACAGCTAAGTTCAGGAGATCACGATAAATAAAATAGAAATATACCAAGGTAACAGAGAAAAAAGGACATGTGGTATAACTTGAGTTTGTCTCTCCAATCTCTTGTCTGGTCTCCTCAACAAGACATAAGGATTGGGGTCTGAGGTGTAACTCAGTGTAGACTTGCCTCACATGCACAAAGCCCTGGGTTCAATCCTCAGTGTGGCAAAAAAAAAAAAAAAAAAATAAGCAATAATAATTGGAAAACTTCTGTGAAGTGAATGAGGAGAACGTTGAACTAGGACAAGAGGGAAAAGCCTTTAGTCTTGGTAAGACTCAGGGACGACCAAGTGGGGAAAGCGGAGCTGGATGGCTGACAGGAGTGTGGACGGCTTGGGACCATGGCTGCCACTTCCCACCTGTGGGGAAGAGTCAGTGCTGGACTCGGAACAAGGAGAACCAAGAAGCAGCCCTGGAGATGGAGGAGGGGGCTGTGCAAGAGGAGAGGGCGGGACGCTTAGCTAGATCCCGTCACCCTGAGCATGCCCCTTCTCCCTTCGCAACCCTCCAGCTGTCTCATGGACCCGCAGGAGAGTGCACAACCGCATCCACTGACTTTCAGGTCAGAGGCATCTCAGGGGCTGTTGTGGAAGTGAACCGGGCTGACACGGAAGTGTTTCTAAGCACGGCCCTCCTGACCACACCGCCCACACCACCCACGTCCCACAACGAGCACGTTTTATTCATCAGAGACACCTGGCACATTTTTACCTAGGAATTGCGTGCTCAAATTCAGACCGGTTACAAAGATCATCCAACATCTATGTGAGACATAGCTGGTGCTTCAGCAGAGGGAGTTTGGATTTGGGAAGTCAACTGACAAAGCTTTCTGTTCACCTAGTATCTGTCTATCTAGCACCTGTCTCTTTTGAAACCCAACTCTCATGGGAGGCAGGATTATCTCTCCCTCCCTCGGAACTCCCTCTGGTCTTCTCTTTCTGTGTTTAGCAATCCTGTAGACACTCCACGGTTTGGAGATGTTTGCATACATACAACTTCTTAGACTTCACTCTGATTTTGGAAATACTGATTCAGCATACATATTTTTTTCTTTGCATCAGTGGGGGTTGAGCCAAGAGGAACGAACACTGAGCTACATCCCAAGCCCTTTTTATTATCTTTTTTTTTTTTTTTGGCGGTACTGGGGGTTGAACTCAGGGCCTTGTGCTTGCAAGGCAAGCACTCTACCAGCTGAGCTATCTCCCCAGCCCCCTTTTTATTATCTTGACACGGGTTTTTGTGATGTTGACAGACTGGCTGCCATCTTCCTGTCTCAGCCTCCCACGTCATGGGATTACAGGGGTGGCCCCCCGTGCCCAACTCCATCCAGTCTTCAAAACATTTTCAAGTTTCATCTTTAAGATGGAGGTGCTCTGGCGAACAGTTCAATTGTTTTTCTGTTTTCCTCTGTTGGAATGAAATTTTCATGACCTTAGACACATATCTGTCACATCAGCTGCTACTTTCAGTGCACAGGGTGTGTCTGACACGTCCTGGACTTGGAACAGCGGTTGAGTGAGTCCTCGCCACCCACAATGGGTCCTGCTGCCATGCCCTGGAGGGCTAGCCCAGTCACTGTGTTCCCACAGGCCTAGAGCAGGATGGACCAGGAAGGAGCTCCTAACCCAGGGGTATGTCAGTCGCCTAATTTCTGATTAAAAATCAGAGAAGATGAGCGCTGGGACACTCCGGAATGGTGGCCCACGCCTGTGGTCCCAGCCTGTAGCTTCAGCACTCAGGAGACTGAAGCGGGAGAATCTCTGTGAGCCCAGGATTTCAAGACCAGTTTGGAACATTGCAAGACCTGAATCAGAAGAGAACCTGGGGGTTAGGAACGTGAGGGTCTTGTTTTCATAACTTTCTCCTACTTTTTATGATTGAATGAGCCAGTTACCACTTACACATTTGATATCATTCACTGAAGTTCTTCCCTCGAATCCCATTTGTCATGCAGTATAGCAAAACTACAGGTGGCGTCAATTCTTAAGCTTCTTCCAGTCTAACCAAGTCGCACAATTCATAGGAAGCGGGGATGGGGACCATGGGTTTCTGATAGGACACTGTGCCTGCCACATGTGAAGGCTCAGTACACTCACCTGTTCACTGCACAGTGAGCGCCACCCATGTGCCACTCAGTGCTTCCCACACTGGGATACTACAAGCTACACAATTGACTTTGACTGTGAGGGACTTGCATTTCAGCTGCAGAAATGAGAGATATATTTTCAAAAGTATTTTCCAAAATTGAGTAATATTGGAAATGGTGATATCCTCAAAGAAGGAAAAGACTCAAGTAAAAAGGATTAGGGCATTCAGAAGGTTGATATTTGTGAAACAGTGGTCAAGAAAGGCCCATGGGGCTGCGGTCTTCCTGTCTCAGCAGATGTGTGAGCAGATACTGAGGAGGTGCTGAAGTGCTTAGTCTCTCTTAGGGAGACTAAGTACACAGGTGAAAGAAATTGCAGAAGACCTAAGAATGGAAGGAGCGCCAGAGTATAGGAGATTTAGGAGAAGCGGTGTTGCAGGAACAGAGTGAGCCATGGGAGAGTTAAGAAACATGTCAAGGATACAGTGAAGCCAGATCATGAGGACCTTTAAAAATCATGCCGATGACTTTGGTTTTGATAGGGAGGGATGCGGGGGGCCACCAAAGGGTCTGAGCAGTGGAATGATGAAGTCTGAATCATATTTTAAAAGGTCTTTCCAGAGGGCAAGAAAGAACCCAGGAAGACCTGCGAGGAAGGACTTTCGGCCACACAGGTAAAAGACAGGTCTGAATGAGACATGGTCTCCCATCTTACAGAAGAGTTTCTTAATATGGCTACTGGAAATGAGTAGGCTACTCGTCAAGAACACTTCTCTAGCAACCTGAAGAAGCGTCAGCTTCCTTTCCACAAGATCGCAACCCTTCCAGAAGGTCTTAGTAATGCCATTGGGGGACGGCAAACAAACATAAAAAACACGGGGAAGATCGAGGAGAACAATAAAACCAGAGCCGCATATTGAAACAAATGCTGCTGGAAGAAAGCAATAGCCTGTAATCGAATGGTGGCCACAGGGAGAAAGACGGCCCACTGATCCAAGGAAACAGGGTTAGAGAGAAGGACTGAGGAGGGAAGCAAAGCAGGAGGGCAGGGGAGGGCGCCAGGATGGATTCCCGAGAAGCCCTAAGGAGGCGTCCACAGCCTGGGCAGGCTCAGCTGCCCACAGCTGGCCTGCTGACTGGGAGGCTCCTTCTCACCTTCTCACCTGGGCACGGCGTAAGTAGAGGCTTGGGCTGCACCTATTCACAGCGCTTTCGTGGCTATTAGGGAGTATGTGGGAACTGACCTTGGAAATTGGGAGTTACTTTACAGCTGTACCATTAGTATCACTTTTATACACACTGGGGAAAATGGTTATGAATGACATGCTCATTATTTTTTTTTAAATCAACCGTGTTCAAACATGAATATCCTCCATACTTCTTCCCTTTTTAAAGGAAGGGAGCTAACAGGATTGGTCTACCCTGCGCTGTTGCATTTCAAAGAAAGAAAGACACTGGCAATGAGAATAAGAGTAGAAATACAATTTAAAGATGGGAGCAGAACCTACGAAATAATAGTTATACTCTTCATAGCGTCCTTGTCCGGAGAGGCACTTCTGAGATAGAGTTAATCCGTAGAAATTATTGTGATGTAGAGGGTGTTATATCACATTTAACAAATGAGGGTGCCAGGTCTTAAAAGTGGATGCATTCCACAAATATTTAAAAGTGTCTTATATTCTTGTCCTGGGGGAAGAGTGTTAAGAAATACAGGCAAACTGGTTGCACACCTGTAATCCAAGTGGCTTGGGAGGCTAAGGCAGGAGGATGGTGAATTCAAAAGTCAGCCTCAGCAACTTAATAAGGAACAAAGTGACTCAGCGAGACTCTGTCTCTAAATTAAAAAAAAAAAAAAGAAAGAAACAGGGCTGCGGATGTGACCCAGTGGTTGAGCAACCTGGATTCAATGCCCAGTACCAAAAGAGAAATACAAGCAAGGTACTAAGTTCATAGAACTCAGTGGAGCAGGACAGACTATCCGTGAATACTACATAAACAGGACGGACATCTGCAGCTCTGCGTGTCAAGGGGCTCTGTCCTGAAAAACCCACCGTAAAATGAACATAAGTAAAAGTCCTTTTAATACGCCTAGTGGTACCCAGATGTTCACACTCAGGCTGAGTGGAGGCAGGGCCTGCTGCTACAGCCAGCATCGCCAGAGTGTCCCATCATTAAGCACTGACCTAGACTAACTCCAAATTGTACGTACCCGTCTTCTCAATGCTGAAGTTGAAAACCCTTAAGTCAAACATTACAAGCTGAAAATCCTCTGCCTACTGTAAAAGGGGGGTAGCCATATACATATATGTTAGTGGATAAATAAATGATCGCCTAGGTACAATAACGACAATATCCCTAAATGCAGGAGAGTATGCCGTGACCATGATAAACCAGAGATGCCTCTCCAGCTGGGATGGTCATGGACTCCCCCTTGACCCATGGCTAAGACCCTCATGAAAAGAGCCAACCACACGACTTTGTGCATTCAGATGATCACAGCCAGGGGGCGCAATAAAATCAAATGGCCTGGAAGGAAAACAGTGTCAAACATGAGGAATCAAAAGTAGCTTTACTGGCACTTCATAAGAGAAAGGAGATGGAGTGGAGTGAGTCTCAGAGATGCGGGCAGGAACCAAGTCCCTTGGGAGGTAGAAGGAGCCTGAATGGAGAAGAAAATGAAAGGGTTTTTGTTTCTTTCGTTCGTTTTGGTACCAGGGATTGAACCCAGAGATCATTAAACCCTGAGCCACATCCTCAGCCCTTTGGAATTTTTTGTTTTTGTTTTTGTTTTTGTTTTTTGAGACAGTTGTTTTGATCCTTGCTAAGTACTTGAGGCTGACCTGGAACTTTCCATTCTCCTGCCTCAGCCTCCCAAGCCACTGGGAAGTGTGTAGTTTTGAGGAGGAAACATCGGTACTCGTAGATTGCAGTTGGTAGAGGACTATGGGAAATTTGGAGGCAAAGCTGGCTTCCTTTTATTGGCAATCAAATGGAGCCATTTGATTGAAAAGGGCTGGAGGTATTCAGCAACTTGGTAAATGATTTGTTGGTCACCATTTCGATAGTAAGTCAGACAAAGTTTGAGGCCAACCCTGGAGGTTTTCTAGGATGTAGATGTTCCTCACTTTACCTGGTATAGAATACAAACAGGGTATTCAGAAATACCCACATTTGGAAAATATCAAACAATTAATATATTTTTTTACATAAAATGTGTTTGCAATTTTTCCAATTAGTGGAAACTACAACACACTGAAGCAGAAACACGCAGACACAAACATACACAGATACAATAATACACCAGCAAGCTTGTTTACCCACCCGGTAGCTCTGATGTCATGCTATATGTGGGGGTGTCTGAATGATAATGCATTTGTGTTTGTCCATGGGAACAGTTTATCAGTGCTAATTGAATTTAAGAATAACCAGTAGTTTTGAAAAGCCTACATTTCAAAGATTTTTTTTTAATTATTAGGTATAAGGTGTTCTCTTTGTTACTGTATGTTTATTGCAGACTTTAAGTCTTTTAAAAATGTTGTAGCCTTATAAACTTCCCAGATAATTCATAGCAGAGTAAAATACCAAGGGGCCAGAGGAGTCCATTGAGAGTCAAGTGAATTTTGCTTGACAAAGAAGACTGTATTTAAACTATGAATACTCAACAATGACTTAAACACTAAAACATCTAAGCTGATTGTTGGCCCAGCCCTAAATACTAGGGAAGTTCCCACATTACATCCTTAGAAAAGCTGGGCTGTGTGGTCAGCAAGAACATTCCTTCTCGTCTAGTATTTCACATTTTAGGTGAATTATGGGTCTCGCTCTTATTCAGGATTTGCCATCAGTCACCTAGAGCTAATGGCATGTGTTATTCATCCATCTAAATTACACAAGCCTTTAATCAGATTGCATTAGCGACTCCCACAATTAGCCCTTGGAAGTCAGGTTCTAGATTCTTGGTTAGCCTCTCCAGATTACAAAACCCATCCCTGACATTTGTGGGGTTTTCGTTTTAGAGGTTTTTAAAAATTACTTTTACTTACTTAGAAAGATTTCAGAGGCATACATTGGGAACACTTACTTAGTAGACAAAATAAACAAGTTTAAATAGTTAATTTCATCTGGTTGTGGTGGTGCATACCTGAAATCTCAGCAACTTTGGGTACTGAGGCAGGAGATCACAAGTTCAAGGCCAGCCTTTGCAACATAGTGAGACAGGGTCTCAAAATTTAAAAAAAAATAAAACGGGCTGGAAATGTTGCTTAGTAGTAAAACATCCCTAGATTAATCCACAGTATCAGGAGAGAGAGAGAAAGAGAGAGAAATGATTGATGTGTCACATTAAAAAATTCTGAAAATAATGTAGGAATGTGTGACAAAAAAAATGAAATCAATTAATTAGGCACAAACATGCTAATTTTACTCACTATACATTGCGTAGTCATGAATAGTACTTACAGCCCGGGAGGTTGGGCATACCTGTAATCCCAGGGACTAGGGAGGTTGAGGCAGGAGGATGGAAAGTTCAAAGCCAGTCTCAGCAAAAGGAAGGGGCTAAGCAACTCAGTGAGACCTTGTCTCTAAATAATAACCAAAATAGGGCCGGGATGTGACTGAGTGATCGAGTGCCCCTGAGTTCAATTCCTGGTACCCCACCACCACAAATAAAGAATACTTACAGGTAAAAATAATCTAATTATTTTTTCTTCTAAAGGCATGTATTCTTGAAGTCAAATATCCATTTCAGTTTAAGAAGTATTGTGTGCCACCTCTAATATGTATATGATTTTTGAGGTAATGAGGTAATTTTGAGGAAAACTTGTCAGACAACCATTTAACATAGAAGTAAAATGAATTTTGAGTGAAGTTGACCATTTGAAGATGATTTGCACTTACACTGGAAAATAATTAAAAGTTGTAGAGTTTTTTTTTTTTAAATTAGTATATGAAAATTGGAAAATATATCCTAAGTTTTTTAGTGTAAGTTGTAGTGTTAATACAAAGGAAACTGGGCTAAGAGGAGTGATTGGAAAGATACGCTGAGGGAAATCATCCACAGGCCCATGTCTCTTCCTAAAACCTGGACAATTGTGCATTTTTGTTCTTCAATTTTCCATTTATTCTCAAGAAGCCAGCTATAAACATTTAAATGAAGCACTGGAGGCTCGTGTGGGGATCTTGCAGTAGGCTCAGTGCTGTGGCTTCTGCTCCCCCTGGCAGCTTGCCTACCCATGGGCCCGGAGACTGCAGAAAGGCAGGTCGTCCCCTGCCATTTCTTGACTGCCTGAATTCAGGCATGCTTTGTTCCTGATTGCCAGAGGTGGTTATCGAGAGGGATGGCGATGTCTGCTGTCTGGCGTTGAAAGTGGTAGATTAATGTGTTGTTTTAAAGTATGTAATGTGCCCACAGGCTGTAGCACTGGAGAAATAAATCAGTTACTGGGGGTGGGTTGCAGAAGGAGACACAGGAATGCTAGCGTGGGGCGAATGTGCGGGTTACCAGGGGAACCAGCGTTCTGATTAGCAAGGGAAGCATCCTCACCTCTCCACATAAATCTCCGGGGTCTCAGAAGGCAGCTTTCAAGTGGGAAGAGAGTTGATTCTCCAGTTCTGCCTGACGCTCACTCTGACGATTGAATTAAGTTGTTTCAGATACCTGTAACTCCCTTCAAGTGTGAAGGCAAGACAGTGGCCCTCCCAACGGCAACTAAATAAACAGAGGTCTTCAAGTTCAAATTCAGGGTGCAGCGACACAGTCTGCAGAGAACTTAGGATCAACTTTGAAAATGGACTTTTAAAAGAAAGCTAAAACTTACTCCAAATTAAGATAGAAAAACAGAACGTGCTTTAAAATATCAGAGAAGTTTTAAAATAGAAACTTCTAAAAAATATAAGGTGATGATTGAAGGTTCAGTGGTCGAAAACACTGTGAGTGAGCACAGTAAACTTGTAAATTGTGATAAAGTTTGTTTCACTTCCTTGCCGTAAATACACATTCTTTATAGCAATATTGATCTAATGTGATATTTTCTAAGAAAACACAGAAACCTGCTCAAGGAAGAGAAGAGGTCACTGAGATCTTTCAGGCCAAAAAAATACAGGAAGCATTTAGATGGGAAATTGGAAATGAAACTACTTTTAAAACCATAACCAAGTCATAAAAATCATTTTCCGTAACATGACATGTCATTGTGTGTGATAAAAATTGAGTGGAGTGTTCTCGAGGTCTATGTCCTCTTGGGAGTGGCAACAGTGACATTTCACTAGAGTGAAGCTCTTCTATATAGCTTTTTATACCAGCTGTGGTTTTAGTGTCAGTACTAATTCCTGGCACCGTGTGGAAGTCCTACGATTTTTCTGTGGGTGCCCCCAGAGATGTGCGCTTTCATCCACAGCGAGGTTTGAACATGTCTTTGCACAGAGTGTTTTTTAGGGATTGCTTTGTTCAAGTTCCCAGAAGCAGCCTTGGGGTAAATTTCCATGGTTATTGCTACTATCCATCTGAAGCTAAGGCAACACATTTGGATGCGATGGCGATGTTTCTCCCCTTGAGACCAAAGCGAAAACAAAATGATCGCAGCTTGTGAAGTTGGCCAATCCCTGCAGGAAAAAGAAAGAAAGAAAGAAAGAACTGATGGGCTCCAGGCAAATTCTGAAGCAATATCTGATAACAAGGAGAGAGCAAATGGTACTTGGAGGCGTTGGATCTGCAGGCCCGAGGGAGGACGGCAATGAGGTGTCACTCCTTGCCTCCGTTCCAGGACACTCCTCTCCCAGCAGATAAACCAGGACAAGGAGCTATTGTCTGGACCCAGGGTGTGCTCCTGGAAGCAGGGGACCAGGATGAGTGTGCACTCTGACTCTAACAACGCCTGTGTGTTTGGTCTCACCCTCACGTCCTGCGGGTGTGCAGGGCTGCTCCTGGCAGCTGCTTTGACTGGCACTGGGGAAATCAAGTTTCCTTATTGGCGTGCGGGTCTTCTTGCTGCTGATTCAGATTGGATCTTTCCATGGCATCCACTTATTTCATGGCTAGAACTGCCTTCAGTGATGGATATGAAAAAATATAAGCAAATGCATCTGATGTCATTTTATTAAACTAATTATTATGGCCTCAGCTTTTTAAATCTGCTAAGGCAGGATTTGTCCTCGGGACATGTTTCATGTGGAGTTTACTTTTTATCCAATATGTATATCATTCTGAGATGGCTTAGAGAGCTTGGGAAGCATGAATTGACATATCAGAGAAACAAAAAAGTAAGTAGAAATTAGTAGGGAAAAGCTAATTTTAGTTCTTTTATGAAATATCACAAGGTTTCTTTTAGTTAAGAAATAATAAAAGAATAAAGTGTCTACCCAAAGAACAGCAGAGTGTCTTTCTGGGTCTGTTTTCCCTCAGGATGTAAATTTTTTAATGCACATATGTTCATGAAGGCAGACATCATGTATTATATTTCTATTTTTAAGAGCCACCATGATTCAGAGTACAATATCAGGTTCCTAGAAGGTGCTACTTAGGGGAAAAATATTAATTCATCTTGAATTTAGGATCTTGTACAATTGAAACAAAAAATAAATGAGTAAAACATTTTATGTTTTTTCCATGATATTATAGAGTAGGATGTCCCCCAAATGATTATGGCTGTTTACAATATTGATCCCAGTTAGAATAAACATGTTATAGAAATGGACTCAACTTTGATTTGGAGACCACTACACTGGAGGCATTAGGATACTGTAGGTGACCCCATATTTAGGAACTGTCCCCTGCAAGGGATGCTGCCCAGGCCAGGAGTGGATTGCAGCGGACACGCCAGCCTTGGGTTGGAGCAGCTTCTGGAGGTAGCTCTGTTCCCCCTAGCTCCTGCTTTCTCTTTCCGCTCTCACTGTCTACCACCTCTGACTCCTGAACACACTATCATATCCTCTCAATCACTCCTCTTCACAGTCGTGTTTTGGGACCTGCTTTTGTGTTCTGTTAACTCCTATCCAGATCCTTTAGTCCTGATGACCTTACCCCTTTTTAAATCCCTTATCGACATTCTTAACATTTTACTGAGGTTTAAAGTCTAGACATTATTGGAACATGTTTAGCTCACCATGCTTCCTCAAAATTCCTAATTTTTTTTTTGGGTAACAAACATAGCTCTTTATCATGAATGCCTACATACGATCTGTTCTTTGAATTTTTGTCTTGGTTATGCTGGCTAGAATATTGTGGGGCATGATTTTTTTTTCTTTTCTCTCTCTTTTTTTTTTTTATTGCTCCAAGAAGGACTTAACTTCTCAATATATTAAGATGATTAAATCTTAAATTGAGTTGCATGTTTCACCATGTGAATTAAAAGTATCAGTATTTTTTCCACTTATTTTATTTGAAGTTATTTGTTTAATTTTCCACTGTTGATCCTTGTTATTATTATATGTATTTATATATAACAAGGTCTAATTGTGACTTGTCTTCTTCTCTGATATTTTATAGAGATTGAGTTATATTATGAAGAAATCACAAATTGAATCTATTTTCTAGAAGTCTATAATCTTTCTTTCCTATTTATTTAAAAAAATGTTATTGATCACAATTCTTTTGGAAAATTTATATACGTACTTTGTCAGTTTCTCATTAAAATTTCATTGAACATTTTCAGTTAAACTTGAAAAACAAATTAAATGAAAACATCTTTGAAGACTGAATTTGATTTCCATCCCTCCTGTAGAAAATGAAGTATAAATAGTTGGCATATAGACAATCAAAGAGCATGTGAACAAAGAGGAAGAAAATACTTTGGTTATGCATCACACTTTACATTAACAAATGCACTAAGTTAAAACTCTCATTTTTGTGGTTATGTGTTCCCATTGCAGAACATGGTGATGGCTCTTTTTCATTTGCTTTTGTCTTCTTTTAATATCTCTCCCTATTTAGAAGTTCTGAGAAAGCACCTATCTTATTTTTCTCGCAGATGTCCTTCTTCATGCCCTTAAGAATTATGTTAGTGCATTCTAAGATAGAGCAAAAGGAGTTTACCATGACCATAGCAAAGTTCAAACTTAGCCCCTCATTTATTCTCTAAAACTCTGGTAGAAGCTCTAGGAAAGTTCTTACTGGTTATATGTTTTTGCGAATTTCATAAATTAAAAGATTTTCTTTGGCTGAAGAATTCTCTCACACTGGAAAAATAAACTGGACACTTAAATTTTCTGGACCAAGGACTTAGGGTTTCCTGCACTAGCTTCCTTCCTCTCTGCACATGAGCTTTTGCTGCCGTGAAAATCGAATGAGCTAAATCCTGCGAGAAGCGCCGTGTTAGCAATCATTTTAGATTATAGATAATTTAACTAAATTCAGAAATGAACATAATGAACATAATTTTTGCCACTGAGCAACTTCCTCAACCCTTTTTTTTTTTTTTTTTTTTTTTTAAGTCTGGGTTTCACTAAGTTACTGAAGCTGGTTTTGAACTTGTGATCCTCATGCTCAGCCTCCCAAGTTTCCGGGATTACAGGTCTGAGCCATGGCACCTGGCAGAACATAACTTTTGATGCTGAGTGTAAAATGTGACCAATTTAGAGAAGACTTTGAAAGGCAGTGGAGGGAAGCATGTCAGACTGAGCAGGAAACAGGGCAGCACTCTGGTCTGTTTATTTTCAGTCACCAAGTCACCTCACTATCATTTCTAGAGCTGGGTATGCAGTATGCATCCCTGTATGCTGACTCTGTGGATTGCCTCTCAGACAATCCCATGAGGTAACATCATTATCCCCTTTTCATGAACGAAAAAACTGAAGATTGTTGACATTTTAACTAACTTGCTCAAATTTCTTAAGCTTTGTGAAGTTAAATGACATAGAAACCCATGAAACTTTCCTCGAAGCCCTCTCAGTTCTGAGGACTACTCTATCCTGTTTCCTCTCTGGCAATAAACAAAAACAGTGTAGAAAAATAACATATAAAAAAAGCATGTTCGCATACACATGTAGTATGTGTTCCACTAGGTGCCACAGTGGCTCACACCTGAGATCCCAGCATTTGGGAGGCTGAGGAATAAGGACCTAAGTTTCAGGCCAGCCTCAGCAACTTAATGAGAACTTGTCTCAAAATAAAACACAACAAAACAAGGGTTAGGGATATAACTCAGTGGTAAAGCATCCCTGAGTTCGCTCCCCAAGTGTTCTATTAGGTACATTAATAGTGATTGGAATGGAGAAAACGTTTAAGATAAACATTTAGAAGTTCTAATGTTACATTTGTCCTTAGACGAATGAAGCAAAGTGATAAACATAAGTCCAAACTTTCAGATGAAACGACTGCAGGAAACAATGGTCTCATTGTCCACAATAAATAAGTTGGACTGTGAACTCATGAAGTTGACTTGTTCATATGCTAATTTGTGTTCACAGCAGGAATTTTAAGGCAGAAGTTTCTTTGGGCAACGACTTAGCAGAGGGGAAGTCAAATTTGCACTTAGATCTATTAGCCTCAAGATGAGTGCTGGAAATTTGCGAACTGAAGTTTTTCAAGTATTGACAGGAGAGAAAATACTGACGTGCCAACCACTAAATATTATTAAGTAGCTTTACAGAGGACAGGAAAGGATCTGTGGACTGTGGCAGAGCAGAATGGTCAATCCCACAGAGTGAGCTTCAGTGGGGACAGTGACTTTAATAGGGAGCAGCCTCCTCCACTCCTGTCCCTTGTGCACAGGGCTTCTCAGCAAACCCGCGGAGTTGCGTCCTGCCACGGAAACTATTCCTGTAGGTGGGGCCTATTTGGCTTACCTAGCACACCTGGAGGCAATGGCACGTGTGTCATTAGGCCTGGGGATGGAGCAAGATCAAGACGCCCCAGCAGGACTGTGCAAGGTCTTTGCGTTGGCACACATGCTCTTTGCGTTTTATTGAGTATGGAACTATTAGAGGATACCTTTTTATTTAAAGCAGGAACATGCTGAGGATTTAGTGTCTGAGTACACATCCAGGTTTATTTATGTCCCTGTTAACACATTAGATAAATTTTATACTGTGACTTCTTTTTTTTTTTTTTAAGTTAGCAGATATTTGGGGTTTTCTATTCTCTGTGAAAGAAAAGTACAAGCAGTATGCATTTGAATAGTCTCTCCTAAAGGTGAGGTTATCATGAAGTTACAGGTGGCATTGAGATATTCTAAGCAAACCACATTCCCCTTCACTAGGAGGTGGCGAGCAAACACAGGATACTGGCCCCCACTCCCAAGTAAGCCCCTGGGGAGCTGCAGAACTGCAGAGTGGCTGTTCTCCACCACCTCGCACCAGCTACACTTTATTCATCATAATAAAATATAGAGAAAGGCAATGGAAAACGGGTACGTTAAAACTTGCACAAGTTTGTAACTCTTGGGACTTACGGCATGACCGGCTACCCACTGAAAGACACTTGCCTCTTCCTGAACCTCCCACTCTCTCAACACTGCATGGGGCACATCCTTCCTCCTTTCAGAATGTGTGGCACGGGTCTGCCTCCCTCCTGCTCTTACCAAGCAAACCATAAAGCCAGGTGCAGCATGGCACCATGACATGTTCAAGGATAACTTGGCTTCTGACTTGTATCTACCCTGAGGAAGAAATTTAAAAACAAAACAGAGAAGCCTGCATATTTACAACTAGAGGAAAAGTACAGATCCCGGCCCACGTCATGTATCTATAGATAGAAAGCTGGGCCCTTCCTTTGTTGGGGAAGCAGCCTGATACATTCTCCATCTCTCTCTCTCTCTCTCTCTCTCTCTCTCCCTCTCTCTCTGTCAATTCTCTCTCCCCTCTCCTGAAGGTAAAGTCCCCCAATGCCATTAAAACTTGGCTTGGCTTCATTTTTGTTGTTACCAGGTCAGAAATTCCCATCTCATAACCATGTAAATTGATCTAAAAAATATTGATTGAAAGAAAGAATACTGGACTTATAAATCATGCCAAGAGTTAAAAAATCATGTTATAACCAAGAAATAGTTTGAAAAATATACAAACTCTCAAAAAATAAACTAATGGAATCTAGACTGAAAGGACATATTTAAAATATTAAAATGAGTTTGTATGTGAGAGAAGACCATGGCTTTAGAAATTTAGAAGAAAGGGGGGAAATCAAGCAAAATAAAAGACAATCCCAATCTGGAGAGATGGAACCATGACACAAACCACAGTGTCAGAGGAGATCAACATGGTACCTGGAAGTCCTCTGTGCTTTTAACTAGAAGAAGAAAGAGGAGGAGGAGGAAGGGGAAGGGGAAAGAGAAGGAGAAGGAGAAGAAGGGAAGAAAGAAAATATCTGTCATTTTACAGAACTCTTCAGTTACAAATTATTCTCACACCCTTCAGATCATATAAATTCATCTGATGTAATATACTGAGATATCCAGGCTTATTTAGATAGCAGGTTCCTTTTAGACCAATTTTCTAAAAGTCTACCACTAGGGCAATGTGTTACTTCGGTTTTTGTAGTCGTGACCAAAATACGTGACAAGAACAATTCAGAAGAACAAAAATTATTTTGGTTCATAGTTTCAGAGGCTCAGTCGTGGTTGGCCAACTCCATAGCTCTGGGTTCAAGGGGAGGCAGAACATCATGGCAGAAGGGTGTGAAAGAGGAATCCTGCTCAGTTAAGGGTGGGCAGGGAGCAGAGCGAGAGGGAAGAGGGGACCAGCAGGGCCAGGGGCCACCCTTCCAGGCAAGCTCCACTTCCTCTCGTGATACCCTACCCAGCTGTGATTACCACCTAGTCAGTGTATTCAAATTAGTATGATCCGATGAGGTTACAGCTCGCACAGTCCGATCATTTTACCTCTGAATATTCCTGCACTAACACAGGAGCTATTGGGGGATGTCTCTTATTCAAATCCAACAGCTATCAAAATGCTTCTTACAGAAATCTATCTATAATAGCATAAGTGGCCCTTGAATGTTCCCAGAGTCATGATGATCATGGAATGCAAAGTGACATACCTCCTTTTTAATATTTTCTAGTTGAGCTTTCTTCAAATGCTCTGCAAACCAAGGACTCAGGGAAGGCCAGACTGTCTTTTGCTTCTTCAGGTGTGCATTCTGCCTGGGTAAAAATTACAAGTGTCACGCACCGTTATTCTATGTGGACCAGTGGCCACTGCTGCTTGGAGTTACCACACAGGGTATCCTCAGGCCTTGTTCAGAAACCACCTTGAGAAGACAGAAGTGCATTGGCTGGTGAGTGGGGGAGCTGGTCCCTGAGCCCTTGACTCTCCTTAGAGATGAATAAAAGCTTGGTACCATTTGAAAAGGTAAAAAACTCGAACCTTAATTCAAAACCAGAAAATGTTCTCTTCCTGCCCATTTTCTGAATATTCTGAATCATGCTGTAAGATATTCTGACTTCGCCCCTCTCAAAGATGCCCTTAAGACATCCAGGATCGCAGTCCTTCTGAAAAGTGACTTATAATTAATAAGAAAAGTTGCACCAAATACCTCACTGGCGTCACTCTGTAAACACAGTTGCAAATAGATGAATTTATTTTTAGAAAGCATCCAGATACTTTTCCCTTTTCTCATTTTAACTGGTTCTAGGGATCCAACCCAGGGCCTCATGCATGCCAGACAAGCATTCCATCACTGAGTTACACCCCCAACTTTTTTATTTATTTTGCATTTTGGCAGCATCTTGCTAAGTTACCCAGTCTGGTCTGCAACTTTGGATTCTCCTGTAGCGGGCTCCCTGAGAGGCTGGGAGAGTCTTGGTTCCCCCATGTCTAGGCCTCTGAGAACACCCTGCTTTGACTCCCTGTCTCTCTCCTGGTTTTAGGGGTCTTTCTTCCTTTCTGCCCTGCAATCTCTGCTTTCTCCATTCTCTTGAACGAGACCACCTTCCCAAAGGCAGTAACAAAAGTCCAAACCCCTCTGGATCTTTTGAGTTTTCCAGTTTCCAGTGCATCCAGGAGGTGTTGAGGAAAACTGAAAACCAAGGTACACTTTTCTCATTCTCTTCAACACCTACTCTGGAGTATCCCTACAGGCACCCGGATGATGGCTTTCCTACTGCACTTCTCAGGCTCCTCAGCCTAGGGAATTTACATTACCTTTATCTACATACCTCAAACTTGTTTCCCGTGAACTTATTACCCTAGCCTTGTATGTCGAGAACATTTGCCTTCTACATGCCCTGGGGCATGTTACAAATCTTTCCTCTGTGGGTTAATGATAAAGGATATCGAATCAAATCTTCTTTCCCTCTTCTTCTATTTTCTCCCTTGTTTTCTATACAAATTGTGTAATGTTATTTCACAATGGCTGCTTGTGGATTTGAAAAATGTTTTTTGTTGCCATTTATTAATCTTTTCACACAGTCGACATTTACTGACCCAGTACCTACAGTGCTGTAGACTTTCTGCTATGTATTTGAGATCCTAAATGACTAAAGAATGTGATTCAGGTACCCAGTGAGTCCCTGTCAGTATTAATCTATGTTTTACTGATGATGAAGTTATCTATGCTAGCTTACCAAAATTGAATTCCTTCTGCAGTGCTGGGGTTCAAACAAAAATTGATTTCTATACATGATTAAAATTGGGGAATTCATCATAATTTACCTTCTATAAGAATCTAGTTATCATATATATATTTTAGCTTTTTTTGGTGCACTTTAGTCGTACCTAATAGAGGGATTCATTTTGTATATTCATAAATGCCTAGGACACAGTTTGCTCATTTCAATCCTCAGTATTTCCCGTTTCCCCCTGATCCCCTTTCTCTCCTCTACTAGTCTACCCTTTAGTTATTTTTTTTTAAGTAGGTCCATTACATTACACATGAAAGTGAAATTCATTGTGATACATTCATACATGCACATAGCATAATTCGGTCAATTCCATTCCACAGCTGCCCCCTTTCCCAACCCTCAACGCTCCCCTTCAATCTTTATTCCATTGTTCTCCTTCCTATTTCTAAGAGATCCACTCCCACCTTTTTTCACATCTTACATCTCCCTAGCTTCCAATAAGAGAAAATATTCAACCCTTGACTTCATATTTTTAAAGACAAAATCAATGTATGGACAAAATTTCTCAAATCCATTTCTCAAATGACAGTCACAAGTGACTAATAGCTATCCGGCAACTGAAGAAGGAAGCCAGAAATATCAGGAAGACAATCAAGACCCGTTAACATCCTTAGCTTTGCCTTGTGGTTTCTTTACATGATATGAAGTTTCCAGCTTGCCAAATCCAAGTGCAAATTAACTTAGATGACAATTGACATTTATGTTTGGAGAGGAAGAAGAAGAAAAAAAAAAATCAATGGTATGTGAACACTTGAAACCATAAATAGTAACAAATGGAAATCCCAAACCTCAAATGCTTTTGAAGCATGTTGTAGAGTCCTGCAAAAGCATATGCAAGAGTCTGATAGACAAAGTAATCATGGACGGTTGGCGTATAGACCTTAACCCACAGGGACAAGTATCAAATTTTGTGTTATTGTTATTGTAATACTTCAATGTAAGTTTTGGCATGGAATAATATGCATGTATTAAAAGGAAGAAAAATGTGCTTGTTTTATTAGGCTTAATTATAAGGGAGAACAAAAGGCATTTGGAACTATTTTTTTAATGAATTCATCTTATTCACCAAAATCAAGAGCCCAGAAATCGTTTCTAGTTTAAAAATGCATTTTTTTCCCTAAGATCAGGGCACGAATTTGATGAATGTTCTCAAGTTAATCACCCATACAGGACTTCTTGAACATTGCTCTGACATTGAGTGTTGTCTCTCTAACTTAATGTTATAAAACCTGGAAGGCATATTTATAGCCCAATCCAGATGGACCAAAACAAAGTGCAATTATTCCTTCAAAAGCCGACCTTTGCATACAGATTAAAATGGACTGCTTCCAAGATTCAGATGGAGAAATGAACTCACTTCTCCAGTGGTCATGCACTCACTGAAGCCCTGTTAGACCTGGTTCTGGAGAGTGCTAATTAGTGGCAGGCCGGTGTTAAAAGTTGGACCCGCAGCCGGAATGGCAAAGTGGCAGCAGGAAGAGGTGTCGTGAAACCAGTTCCACCCATCAGAGGTGGTGAGATTAGACAGTCTGTTCAGGAAGTGCTGGTGGAAGCAAACGGACATCGTATTGCTGTGACAAGGACATTCCCAGGCGAAGACAGGGATACATGTGCTTAACCATTTCTTGATAGAAATCATGCCTTTCCTCTCCTCTTAAAAAATTAAAAGAAAGTCTTCGATTTTGCTTTCCCTTAGGAGATAGGAGGCAGAAATTCTGTGAACCCTTTTCCTCTTTTCATATTTTTAAAATGAGCAAAGATATATCTCTATCGCTACAGAGAGAAATGTCATAAATACACACATTCATGTATATATGGTGTGTATATATATATATATATATGATTTATGTATGTAAATCTTAATTTTAAGATATTCTTATTTTGGTGTATTTACAGATTATATAATTTATTTTCAGTATCTTTACTGTGTGCTATCAATTCTTTATAAATGTCAAACTTATATTCTTATATAACATTCTTATCAGAAAGATAATCTTCCAATTTTTATAAAGGAAGAACTGGAACTGAGGTAGATTAAAATATTGTTCCCTAATTTAGCAAGACCTCTCTGAAAATAAAAACAAAACAAAATAAAATAAAAAGGGCTGGGGATGTAACCCAGTGGTAGAGCACCCCTCGATTGCGTACCAGTGCATCAGTGAATAAAATGACATGCACACATCAGGTGCGTAAGCCGGACAGCCGTTCCGGATTGTGCCTGACAACTGGCGTGCTCCTGCTCTTGCTATTCAGTCTCAAGTCTTGACTTTCAGCCCTGCAGTATCTGTTGACCCAAGTGTAGAGAAGGAGCTCGCTCCCACGTTGCGATGATGAATGGGCTGTGAGGTCAGCTGACCATCCATCTGCTGGTGAAACCACCAGGCACATTTCCTTGTCTCCAAAGTAACTTGATTCGGATGCTTGTAAATCATCATATTGGCATTTGCCCTCATTTGATGTGAGAGAAACTTCCAAGAGTGCCTGACCCTCTTTTATTTTAGCTTTCAATTTTCTTAATCCTGCCCCCAGGGCTCCCTCTTTCTGAGAACTGAAAGAGTTTGGCCTCCCTGAGTGTAGCCCTTCTGATTAATTCACACTCCCCCTTTTAGCATATGCATGAATCCCAGGAAATGGAATGATTCTGTCCACATGGCAGTGAACATTACATCAGTTGCAGATCTCTCCCCTGCTGTTCATAGAGTCTAAAGTCCAAGTTCGTGGGTGTGTTTAGCCATTAAAGGATTTTACAATATGGAACAAAAAGGATGAAAACTCAATTGCCAGAATAATTTAAGAGCTCTTCACACCACTTGAGCTAAATACCCCCGTCTCGCAATGATAAGCTCTAAGGCAGCTAATTAAAACTTCACCTTTTCAATCTTAGATGGCATTGAATCCTAGAATATTTCTTTCCCAAAGGAATAAATTTTAAGGGTCTGGGGAAAATTGGCAACAAAAATCATATTATTGTTCATTTTCTTTTTTAAAAAAAATTAAATGTAAATTTTTTATGACTAAAAAGGAAACACATTTCAAAATGATTTAGGAATTTAAAAAAAAAAGTTTAGAGCTTACTCATTTAGTCAGGAGGAAAAAAAAAAATAGGCTGATCTCACTTGTGAGTTTTCACTTCTTCCCCTCAATCCGCTCATAAAAGATGTAGCCTCCAATCAACTTTTATCCAGTCCCAGTTTCTTTATTGTTGGAACTTTTTATAGGTTCGAAATGTATTCTATATGCTTAGTGATCCTAAGTCAAACTTCCCTGATTGTCACTTTATGTAAACTATGTGAAGTTTGAACCACCAATAAATCAAAATTCAATCCCTTTTTATATGTGTCTGGACACTTCCATTTCTCAGCTTCGTTCAAATCAATCACCTTTCTCAACATTTTGCCTCCATAATTTCTAGTACACCTGGCCTTCAACCATGTCCTGGCTCTCACGTCTGAAAATGACCCTCCACTCAGGTCTTTCTTCTATTTTTTCACACTGGAGAAAGTTTTATGAAATGCACAGTTTGCAAAATTATATTCATAAAGAATAAAACCTCCTGGATGCAAAGATCACACATCTTTGATTTTAGAATTTAGCGAATATTCACGTTTACTCTTGATTTTATTATGGTGGCACTTCAGCCATCAATTTAATATTTTAACATGAATTTACGTTAAAACATTCACACAGATGTGTTAAGAAATGTGTAAAATTTGCAGGCACATTAATGCAAATTTGGAAGTATGCTCACAGGCCTTCACAGATCTTAGCCTTCTGTGTGTAATCGGTCACAGTCACACAGAAGGCTAAGATCCCAAAATAACACAATTACTGGCGGCAGTCAATACTATCATTTCAGGAGGATTGTGGGGTAAAGAAGAAGAACAAGAGCTACATTGTTTAAACCAGGCTGCTGAGAATTTGAGCATGCATCAGCAAGTGGTAGTTTGGAAAGTTTTGGATAAACACTGAATATTTGGAAATGAACTTATCAGTGCTCGCAGTGTATGGAGCCTCATTTCCAAAAAGAGCTCGAAGGCACCTTCCCACGCAATTCCCATTGTCAAAGCTCAGAACAAATGCCGCAGACTCACGTCAGATCGATTTCACACGTGTGGCTTTCGACTCACCTTACAAGCCAGAGGCTTTGCACCTTTCATTACTAGAATGAATATAAATTTCAAGACTGCAGTAGAAAATCTTCACTCCTGCAATGATACATAAATAAGAAACTTCTTACCCGCTCACCTGTCAGAATGTACTTTGATGATAAAGTGATGACGGACCAAAGGATCCCTTGTGTTTCTTCTCTTCTGCTTATCGAAGTAATAATGGGTGGATACTAAGATTCTGATCTTCTGAAGGAGTATTTCTTTATTGGTTTTGTTTTGCTAATTTCTTGGCTAAATTGATGAGTGTATGGGTGTTTCTGGTAGTTATCCTTTTTTAAGAACAACACATTTTAAGGAATCTGGTTTTTCAAGAACACGATTGAATTTCATCCTTAAAGTACTTAAAAAGACGAACTCTGCTTCTGTTTGTAAAGTTGGTTTGTATTAGGGCTTGAATGTGGTTACAAAAAAATGAATAAAAAGATCCCCTCATTGTCTGAACTTGGAGAAAGATCTACTAACTGACCCCAGGACTTACATTACCTGCAAAACCTGCAAGAAAGGGTATTGTGTATATTTAAAGTGACTCTTTATTCAGTCATACTACTATGTATTCATGTATCCTGTCAGTAACATGCAGATGATTGTTTTAATAATCCTTATCATTAATGACCTTGTGTGTTCCAATGGCTATGTTGGGTTCTTGCAGAATGAGGCAGATCACAGTAAATAAATAAAATTTTGGCACACCCTAGAATCACAAGGGGCCATTTTGAGAGCACAGAACATGGTACCATGAGGTAGATGGCATTTTGACTGAATCTCTGGGAGTGCCTAAGAAAGCAAGCCCAGCCAGGAGGAAAACAGTCAGAGGGAATAGCATGAATGTAACTAAAGGCTGAAAGCCCAAGTCCCAGTTTGAGAATGGAGGACCATGTACAAGATGAAGAAAAGCACAGTGGACAAATAGATGCAGCCAGAGGTCTGATTTGAGGAGAAAAGGAAGCAGCAGGGAGTGATTTCTGTCGTCTTCTCTCCCTGTCCCATTCACCATCAACGCCTCCTTTCCCCTCATTTCGACATCAGTGGTAAGTGTGGGAATAAAGGCCGGCCCGGGGCGTTGGTGTTGCAGCTGCCCTGGGTGAGTCTGCAGGTGTGTTAGTGCAAGTGCTTCCATCTCTGCCGCCCTCTGGACTTCGGAGACTCCTGGACAGTCCAGATATGGAGCAAGGGCCCCGTAAATATGCAGGCAGTCGGTCTGAATCAACAGGTCTCCGTGCTCTCCCTTTAACATTTGGTCCCTCACGAAAGATCACTGAGGACAACCACTGTTCTTTTCACCTGAACACTGAGGGCCATGCTCCCTTTCTAGAAGCTGACTAGGTCCCAGGACCTGCGGGATCTCATTTGGAGCTACGTCCACTAATTCTACCACCATCTGCTCATACGCATTTGTCCTGCGCAGTGCATCTGGAGAAATCTCTGAAGGATGACATCTGGTCTCAACCATGCAGTTCATGGCTCTAGTGTGTAGGAGATGTCACGAAAAATCTTACGAGACAGATGAGCCAAAGATCATTCCGTGTCCTGCCTGACGTACCCTTTCCAAGTTCCTCCCACGTCCTTTGTCTTTGAGTCTCGTGATCCTCTGTAGTTACAGAATATGTACAGCAACACAAACATACAGTACTGCCTGTAAAATGCAAAATCAGTTGACCATTGCGTTGTGCACATGAATCAATTTGTAAATTCATTTCAGTATTCACAATGGTCTATCTACGTGTTTTCAAATTCTCTTCGGAGCTGCTTCTGTTTCCTGATTCACTTCTTAAATGATTAGTCAAGTTGTGTCTTTGACATCTTTTCCTTTTATTCTTGCTCAAAAGTCCTGATTTTATGGTAAAAGTTATTTTGCGATGAAAGATAGGGGTGTGGTTTCTGGTCACCCATCCTGTTCCTACAACTTCCCAGGGTGGAAACAAGGTCATAATTTTTCTTACACTCAGCTCCTTTTCAGCACTGTTATGGAATAAATGTCTCAGAAGTGTTAAATAAAATGTGTTTAAACTGTTGTAAACCAATAATATGAACAACATGCACAGAATAAATACAAAAGTCAAAGTTAGTTTGTAAATTGCAGGCACATCTGTGAGGCGTTCACTTTGATACAATTCCTGCATCTTGGTCCCTCTGAAACTCCGTCAGCATTTCCTTTGTGTCCTTCCCATTTTTCGAAGACAACCATTCTCAGTAACCTGAAATTAGATCACCAAGAGGTGCTTTGTGGCAAAAATTTCCGAAATTAATCAATTGTTATATTTTTTATTTAGCAAATTTCTATCTGAAAATATAAATAAGTGTATGAAGGAAGGGGAAAGTGGGTGTGTATGTGTGGAAAGGGAGAAGTAGGGAGGGATAGGAGATAGAAGGAAAGTTTGAGATGGAAGAAAAAAGAATTTAATGAATTGCTGCCCCCTCACCTCACTTAATACTTCCCTCTGGGGTAGAGGAGGTGGAGAAGGTATGAGCCTACTAGGACGTACAGGGAATAACAATTAAGAAAACATTCTTATTATCCTTTATACAACCAGCACCTGATTAACTCTGACCCTCAACTTCTTACATAAAGAGAAATGACTGCCATCATCCTTTCTCACTGTCTTTTCTCCAGGACGTGGCACTTGGCTGGACTATCCCCAGACTTCCACCTGAGTCTTCTCTGAGGTCCGGGAGCTTTTAATCACTGGACCGTGATCATTCCTGGGCTTCTGCTGCCATGCGTACCATCCAGACTAAATTAGTTGGATTTTAATGGTCTGATGTTCTGCTTGGAAACTGAAGACTATTTTGACCATACTAGCTAGTGGGAATTGTTAGATTTTAATCTTCTAGAGAAACATTTCATTTGACGAAATTTTTCAAATTCGTCTTTCTCATCTTTGTCCCACCTAAAACGTCTTCAAAAGCTCATCCTTGAGGGTTCACAGCCTCACAAGTAATTCTGTGATAAGTTCTTCTCTCTGAATGCCTTCCTTAAAATATGGCACAACTGTGAAATCCTGAAAGAAACAGCCGCAAATGATGATCCACCCCGGGAGACAAAGACCTGCTGGATAACCCAGGGCCACGGTGTCATGATTAGTGTCAGACTCTGGCAAACTGAGAAGTGTCACTAAGTTTTCATATTTGAACTTAAAGGTTAGAAGTTATGAAAATCAAGTGGGAACTTTTTGTTACTACAAGAGGAAGCTAAAATCATGCTTAGGGTTTTTCAGTTGAAAAACTCTAGTTCTTATTTTACAAACTGAAAAAAATCTAATAGTGAGTCTAAAGCAATGTCCTACACTTTGTTTTTCGGGTAATTTTATATGCTTTTTTTGTTACAAAAATATTAATAGCACTCTGCCAAAAAAAAAAAAAAAGAAGTCTGGAAGCAGAAAAGTATAAAGAGAATATTAAAATCACCAGTAATCCGTTCTTCATATATAATCACCACCAACATTGTGACTTGTGTCTCATAACGTATCTTATAAGCACATAAATGTTGCATTTTTATATATAGATTAATTCTAATTATGTCTCATGATCATTTTTCCTCAGAAGAAGGCAAATCTGCAGAAGGCCTTTTTAACAGCTGCATAGACATTATCACAGAGGTGATGATTAATTATGTTGCACTTTTACTTTGTCCACTTACTTGTTCCTTAATAATTATTTTAAATGATACTTTGGGGAATTTCATATTATCAGTGTTTACATCTGTCTTTGATGGATCTATATATTTTGTCATAATTCAATCCCACAAGTGTAGTTGTTTCATGGGAAGTTTTTAGCATGGTTCACCATAAGGGTTTTAGGCAATTAAGAAAACTCTATTGATTGCTTATAGATCTTCTGTGAAGTGTCCATTTCCTTAGCCCATTTGTTGATTGGATTATTTGTATTCTTGGTGTAGTGTTTTTTGAGTTCTTTATATATTCTGGAAATTAGTGCTCTATCTGAAGTCTGAGTGGCAAAGATTTTCTCCCACTCTGTACGCTCTCTCTTCACATTGCTGATAGTTTCCTTTGCTGAGAGAAAGCTTTTTTGTTTGAACCTGTCCCAGTTGTTGATTCTTGCTTTTATTTCTTGTGCTATGGGAGTCCTGTTAAGAAAGTCTGATCCTAAGCCGACATGTTGAAGATTTGAACCTACTTTTTCATCTATAAGATGCAGGGTCTCTGGTCTGATTCCAAGGTCCTTGATCCATTTTGAGTTGATTTTTGTGCAGGATGAGAGGTAGGGGTTTAGTTTCATTCTGTTGCATATGGATTTCCAGTTTTCCCAGCACCATTTGTTGAAGAGGCTATCTTTTCTCCATTGCATATTTTTGGCCCTTTTGTCTAGTATGAGAAAATTGTATTTATTTGGGATTGTGTCCGTGTCCTCTATTCTGTACCATTGATCTACCTTTCTATTTTGGTACCAATACCATGCCCTTTTTGTTACTATTGCTTTGTAGTAGCGTTGAAGATCTGGTATTGTGATACCCACTGCTTCGCTCTTCCTGCTAAGGATTGCTTTAGCTATTCTGGGTTTTTTATTCTTCCAGATGAATTTCATGATTGTTTGCTCTATTTCTGTAAGGTATGTCATTGGGATTTTAATTGGAATTGCATTGAATCTGTATAGCACTTTTGGTAGTATAGCCATTTTGACAATATTAATTCTGCCTATCCAAGAACATGGGAGATCTTTCCATCTTTTAAGGTTTTCTTGAATTTCTTTCTTTAGTGTTCTGTAGTTCTCATTTTAGAGATCTTTCACCTCTTTTGTGAGATTGATTCCCAAGTATTTTATTTTTTTCGAGGCTATTATGAATGGGGTAGTTTTCCTAACTTCTCTTTCTGAAGATTCATCACTTATGTATAAAAATGCATTGGATTTATGAGCATTGATCTTGTAACCTGCTACTTTACTGAATTCACTTATGAGTTCTAAAAGTTTTCTGGTGGAATTTCCGGGTTCCTCTAAATATATAATCATGTCATCAGTGAACAAGGATAGTTGAGTTCTTCTTTTCCTATTCGTATCCCTTTAATTTCTTTGGTTTGTCTAATTGCTCTGGCTAGAGTTTCAAGGAAGATGTTGAATAGAAGTGGTGAAAGAGGGCATCCCTGCCTTGTTCCAGTTTTTAGGGGGAATGCTTTCAGTTTTTCACCATTTAGAATGATATTGGCCATGGACTTAGCGTAGATGGCCTTTACATGTCTAGTAATAAGGGAAATACAAATCAAAAGTACCCTAAGATTCCATCTCACCCAAATTAGAATGCCGATTATCAAGAACACAAGCAACAATAGGTGTTGGCGAGGATGTGGGGAAAAAGGTACACTCATACATTGCTGGTGGGGTTGCAAATTAGTGTAGCCACTCTGGAAAGCAGTATGGAGATTCCTCAGAAAGCTTGGAATGGAACCACCATTTGACCCAGCTATCCCACTCCTCGGCCTATACCCAAAGGACTTAAAATCAGCATATTACAGGGATACAACCACATCAATGTCCATAGCTGCTCAATTCACAATAGCCAGATTGTGGAACCAACCTAGATGTCCTTCAATTGATGAATGGATAAAGAAACTGTGATATATATATATATATATATATATATATATATATATATATACATATATACATACATACAATGGAATATTAGCCATAAAGAATGATAAAATTATGGCATTTGCAGGCAAATGGATGAAATTGGAGAATATCATGCTAAGTGAGTTAAGCCAATCTCAGAAAACCAAAGGACGAATGATCTCACTGATAAGCGGATGATGACACTTAATGGGGGATGGGAGGGGTTAGTGTTAGGGTTAGAGTTAGGGTTAGGGAGGGGGGCAAGAATGGAGGAAGGAAGGACTGTACAGAGGGAAAAGAGGGGTGGGAGGGGTTGGGGGGGAAAGGGAAAAAATAACAGAATGAATCAAACAACATTACCCCATGTAAATTTATGATTACACAAATGGTACGCCTTTACTCCATGTACAAACAGAGAAACAACATGTATCCCATTTGTTTAAAATTAAAAAACAAAAAATACTCTTAAGATTTAACTGTGAAAATATTCTGAGCTACCTGATGCCCGAAAGGTATAATGATTCCTACTTTAAGGTTTGCTGGTCCTTACTGGCAAATTACCCACTAATATCATTGCAGTGATTTTTTTGTTTACCTACAGAGGAACAGGATGATTATCAATTAAAATAATTTCTCCTTTGTCTCTCTCTCTTTTTCTTTTTTTTTTTCTTTCTTTCTTTCTTTCTTTCTTTCTTTCTTTCTTTCTTTCTTTCTTTCTTTCCTTCTTTCTTTCCCTTTTGGGGTTGGGTACTGGGGAAGGAACCCAAGGCTGTTCACATATTAGTTAAGTGCTGTACTTTGTGCTATATCCCCAGCTCCTTTGCTAATTTTATTTTGAGACAAGATCTAGCTACTTCGCCCAGGCTGGCCTTCAACTTGGGATGCTTCCTGTCTCAGCTTCCCTAGCAACTGGGATTACCAGCCTACAAGACCATGTATGGCGAAAACAGTTGCTTGTCCTTGTAAAGCACCCATTGGGAAAAACTGACTTTGTTTAAAATTATTTAATAAATTTCTTTCTGAGATTTTATTCACCTTTAAAAATACATAATGTCAAGAGTAGTTTTAAAATTCGGCCTTTAAAAAATAGTAATTTGAATTTTTTGCCATGCTTACGTTTGAACACATTTTCAACTAAAGTGGTGTCTGAACTGAAAACTGAGATACAGATGTCATGTTTAGCAAGAAGACCAAAAAGGAGAAGGAGAGGTGAAGGAGGAAGAGGAGGGAAGGAGGCAGAAGAAGTGGAGCAAGGAAAAGAAGAGGAGGCACAGAGAAGAGGGAGAGGGCGAGAAGAGAACCTAAAACCAAGGTAACACACTCTTCTTGATTTTTCCCTTCTGAGAACTGAAGTCCTTTCTTTCCCCAAGCCTCTCCTTCCCACTTCTCATTCTGCAAAAAAAAATGGTATTCTCGTTTGGAGTAGAGAACAACTCTTTTAGGGAAAATTGCAATTAAATGCTTAGTAAATGAAGCAAACAGAATGCAAATTTAAGGATTATCAAGGGTCATCTCAACAGGCACCAGACAGCAGTGGTGTGCTGTAATTACTAGCAAAACAGTATCAATCTGCCCCACAAACATGGTGAAACCACAGACGTGTTCAGGGACAATCTGCTGTCTGATAGTTACGAGCACCATGGAAACTTGTCTCCACAGAGCTCGGCGCCCTCTTGCTTCAACAGTTCTCCTTTCGGGAAATATTTGGCAGTTCCTCTGTGTGCGTGTGTGCGTGTGCACGTGTGTATGAGCACGGAGACATGCACAGATATTTTTGAGGAAGACTGTGGATGCCACACGTCTGTTGCATGAATTCTTTGGCTTCTGGGATTTAACTGTCTAAGGATTTGGGGCTTCCTCTGCCAGTGAGGCCTACTTATCAGTTCTTCACCATATGAGCAATACAAGTTGTAACTGTTGATAGGTTAAAGGTACTGAGGACATCCTCAGTCACAGAACCCACAGAGTGAGGTGTGCGTTACCAACTGCGTTCCCATTAACATTTAGGAAATACCCTGTTATCCCAGCAGAGTAGCTATGGGTGAGCAAGGAGGCAGGAGAACGGTTCCTCCCACGGTCCACACAGCGTGGCTGATGGATGTTATGCAACTCTTTCTGCCACATCAGGTGTTAGGGCGGGGGGGACAGGACAAGGTCCTGTGCATGGTCAACTGTTCCTCAAGGTCACCACACTGGAACGTCCAAGCCACCTGCAATGCCTTTGCCTCCTGCACCATTTTTGCCTGAATCAGAGAGATAAGAACTTCTCTTTTGGAAAAGTCTAAGTGCGGTTAACTCTAAAAAGAAAAGGGATCAAACAACCGACACAAAGAATTAAAACAGAGGAAAGATATTCACACCTGAACCTAAAATATACCTCTGCTGACAAGGAACAAGAAAAGAATGACAAACCCTCATGACCCTGACAAAATTTCTTAACTTTTCTGTTATGTTTCTCCAAGACTCACAGATTTTAGACACTGAAGAAGATAAATGACAAGTGAACAGCATCAGGTGTCCTTCAGTATTCTCAGCAATACCCTCGGGTTCCATTTGTAGTTCAGTGTACTCAGCAGCCAGATGAGCTACGCTAAGCGATTATTGAATTTGTAGTTAAGGTGTTGGCGAAATAATCACTATCTGCATAGCCTGCCTTCTGGGGTAGCACTTCTTAACCAAATGTATTTTCTGTACAAATCTAATACTGGAGCCAAATGGCTTTAAACAAAACACGAAGAATGAGGCAATTTATTCCAGCATTTTCTCTGTGGCTTGTTTTAGAATCGCCTCAGTACACATCCCAGATCTTCACTGAACTAACAAGAAACACTCCGGGCACCTTAGTTTTCCAATAATTCTGTCCCAAAATATCAAAATTGTAATGATAAAGTGCAAAGTGGATGCAATAGATGCAAAGAAAAATGACTGAGCACCAAATCTCAAGAAATGATTCACTCAGGGACCTGCTGATGACTTAAATGGGAAAAGTGAAGCTTGGGTTATTTATAGCTAGCAGAATTTTAAAAGTCAACTATCACAATTTATCCAACACATGGGTATCAACTGTCTTTTCTGTGTCTATTCATCTTGAAAATTGGTAACCAAAGTGGGAAAATTTGCCTTTCAACAGAAAAAAAACAACAAAAAGCAAAAACCTGATAATTCTTTGGAAGGTCCTTATCCTATGAAAGTAATAAATAAAAACTGTTATCATATCTAAAATCAAAGTTGTATAAATACATTTCATAACAGAGGAAGTAGCTAAGAAAAGAAAAACATGCTGGTTTCTATAATCAATCCCTTTAATCTTTTTTTCAGATAGCTTTGACATGATGAAAAGCTTTATGTTTTTTCTATAAGTTTTATTTGTTGTATTGTAAGTTATGGGTCTGGGATAATCAGAACTATTTTAATAGTTATTTCTTCCGAAATTAAGACTGTAATAAACAGACTAAGGGATGAATAATAAATATGTTTTTCAGTTGAGAATCCTGTCAGTTAAGACAGGAAAGTTGTTTGAAGGGTCTTTATGCAGAAACAATATTTAAAACATGGAGGGGTGCATGTACTCAAATGCTGCCTCATTGACTCCACTCTGTTAAGAAATCCACTCAGGGCCCTGGGTAGATCTATCACTCTTGTGACACATAATGTATTGATTGCTCGTTGTAGCAAGGTCAGTGACTATATTATGCCTATGGTAGGTTAACAACAAGAAAAAATAAGTTTAAGTTAGAGTTTTTAACCTCTTCCATTTCCTAAGGCATTTTTGTATATTTAGTGACTTGCATTCAGTGTGATTCTAAGGTGGCATCAGTACAATCCATTTGTCATTTAAATACAAAGATGCTGGCCCGCTGACACTTTAGGGACCATTTTTGATCCACTGAATTGTGGACCACAAGGATTTTTTATTTTCACAAATGGCCTTCAGACCATTAGAGAAGTTTCTGAGTCCCCCTCTCCCTCTCTGCCACCATACACTGGGATAGGAAATGTGTGATTGTCCAACTCAGAAGGACAGGACCAGCTTCCTGGCTCTGAGACTGAGTAGCCCCACAGTGCTGTGCTCAGAAGAAGCCTGTGTTTGTTCAAAGGTTCTGCTGTTGACACCTTCAGTCCTCAGGTTTGAACAAAGAGCCTGGCATTTCACTCTACACTGGGCCCTGCAAACTCTGTAGCCAGTCCTGGGTAAGATTGTCGTAAATATTGAACTAAACAATATAATGTGCAAGGCTATCTAAGCCTTAGAATGACATTTCTTCTAGTGTGCTCATGAAAACACTTAGTGAAGTGCACACACGTAAGGACTAGGGAAAGTATTCTTCACCAGAGTATGTTTAGTCTTCCTGAAGAACATCGCCTCCACTTTAAAGTTGTCCCTGTTCCTTCAGTTGAAGACTGTTAGCAGGAAGCTCTTTCTATGGCAAGAAGCAGAATCATAATAGATAGATTAGCAGAAGGGGGGATTTTTTTCCCTCAACCCACTTTCCATGTGACAATTAAGCCCCAATCCTCTGAGGCACACACTGTAGGAAATGACTGAACTTCCCTCCTGTGTATGTAGAATGGTACTGTTCTGTACCGTCCTTGGGAGAAAATAATCTCTTGTCATTTCTGCCCTGGGTGGTCAACTGAGGAACTCAGGTAAGATGGTGCTTAAAGTGTCCAGGACCAGCAAAACATGCTTACCATGAGGGAGGATGCCCAGTTTCCCCGTGAGGTGACCTGGAGGGCTCCTAGACTTGCAGCTGCACCCGGGACGGAGCAGCACGCACCATCGCTCCCCAGCAGGAAGCCTTCCCAAGGACTTGTGGGATGGAAAGCAGATCCCACAGGTTGACTGCTGGGCTCCTTCAGAACCTCAGGCCCTGCCCAGTCCTCTTGCTGGTGCAGCCTAGACAATATGCACATGGACATGTTTCTAGAGAGGCCCATAAAATCCAGCTTATAACTTCTCTGTCACATAAACAGTATCCATGAAATAGGACATGCTGAGCTACCATGATCGTGAGAAACTGGACATCAGAGAAGCAGTCACTTTTCCATCCAGTGGAATGGAAATTAACTGAGAAAACTGTGGCCCAGGTAACCTGGGAGCACCTGAAGGCGTTTTCAGTAGTCACACCTCAACAGGGGAGGGGGTATGTGTACCCGCATCAGATGTACGAAGAACAAGAATGCCAACATGCATCCCACAAGGCTCAAATTTATCTTGGAAGGATAGTGGACCACCGAGTGGTTACAGTAACAGAAACTCACTCCAGGGTGAGGCGTTAAGGAAGCAAATGCTAGAGAAGAAGCAGGCATTTACCCCAAGACTGGGTGAGAGATTAGCCATGAGAGATCACTTCAAGTCCAGTGCAAAGTGGTTACTTCTAAGGAATTGTCCTTGTCCATTTGAAGCAATTTTTTTTAAGTGTCAAACATCATATAGATCAGGTATTTTAGAAAGTGGTAGAACAAAGCCTAAATCAGACAAGAGGTCCTGGTTAGTAAGATTTAACAGATGGACTGGGTGTGGTGGCACACACACACACACACACACACACACACACACACACCTGTCAACCCAGCAACCTGAGAGGCTGAGGCAGGAGGATTGAAAGTTCAAGGACAGCTTCAGCAACTTAATGAGTTCCTGTATCAAAATAAAGAATAAAAAGGGAAGGTGGGGATGTAGCTCAGTAGTAAACTGTCCCTGGGTTCAATCTCAGGTACTGGAAGGAGAGAGAGAGACAGAGAGAGAGAGAGAGAGAGAGAGAGAGATAGGAGGGAGGGAGGGAAGGAAGGAAGGAAGGAAGGAAGGAAGGAAGAAGGAAGGAAGGAAGGAAGGAGGGAGGGAGGGAGGGAGGGAGGGAGGGAGGGAGGGAGGGAAGGAAGGAAGGAAGGAAGAAAAAAGATTCAACAAGTGGCAGGATTTGTTGACTAAATGTAAGGAACAAAGGAAAGGCGGTGCCCACAGCACCAGTTGGTAGCTGGTGGAGGATAACAGGTCTCTGTTGGCAGGGTCACCTGCGCATAAGTTTAAGAGGGTTGACTAGTCTGACTGTCAAAATATGGTGTGACGTCCACTTGGGCTCATCCACCTTCTCTGGATCTCCTGGGTTTATGACCCTTCTTGTGGGAATATTTCCTCCAATGTTTATTGAAAATATAATCTGTGTGTTGAAGACTGAGCCTTTATACTGAAATATATCTTATTTTGTCTCTTCATTTAAGCAGAAGTTTAGCTGAATGTGGAAGCTTGGGCTCCTCATTCTTTCCCCCAGGATTTGAGAATCTTCATCTTGCCTGTGATATTGCTGTTAACGTGACCAATGCCAGTTTGAGTCCTTGTTCTTTGCACACAATCTGCTTTTTCATTCTGAAGACTTATTACTTTTTTGATATTTTAAAAATTCATTAAAATGTGGTAAAACGTGTTTCTGTTTTCCCCTTCATATGTTATACTATGGGTTCCATTCTGCAGGAGTTTCTAATTGGTTATTTACATACTAGCAAAGCTTCACTCATTAGTTTTTCAAATATGCATTATTCCAAGGCTACTGGCCTTAACTTCTGGCACTTCTGCTTTCAGCATGTTAAATTCCTTTTCCCTTTTTTCGGTTCCAGGGATTGACCCCAGGGCCTTGCACCTGCTAAACAAGTGCTGTACCTCTGAGCCACAGCCCAGCCCTCCAGCCCATTGCTGCCCCATTGAACTTAACCTCACTGCTCAAGCATTTCCTGGGAGGCTTCTTCATCTAGGCCTTAGTGTTGGGGGCTATGCCATGCGGACTGGCCAAGATGGCACCTGGCAGCCAGCCAGAAGTTGTTTTGATCACATCGGAGGTACGTGTGCACAGGTGTTCCCGAGAGCTCCTGATCACGCCTGCTCATGATTGGGCAGCTGGCTCCTCGCCTGATCTGAACTGGTGTGGCTCCGCCCTCTGCCTCTTGGAGGGAATATAAGCAGACAGTAGGTAGAAGGTAAAGAGCAGCAGCAGGCAGAGAAAAGTGGCAAGAAGTAAGGCGCGACAGTAAGAGCAGCAGCTAGCAGAAAAAGCAGAGGAGCTGTTAGCAGAAAGGAAGAGGAAGTGGCAAGCAGATAGAAGCAGCGAGTAGGGGCAGCGGAAGGCAGATCGCAGAGCGGAGAACTGAGAACACATCTTTAGGTTGCAGATCACAGATCGCAGTATGCGGGACACATCACTAAAGCACCTTAGGTAGACGCACCCTTAGTTCACACGTTGCAGGATGCACCTTTAAGAAGAAGCAGCAGAACTAAGAAGATCTCTGAGAGTGTAGTCTCTCTCTCTCTCTCTCTTAAGCAAAATCTCTCTTTCTCTCCAATAAGCAAAGCCTCTCTCTTTCCTCTCAAAGCAAGTAAGCCTCATTTCCTCTATCCTCTATAAACAAGCAAGCAGGTAAGGAAGTAGCTCAGAAATAGAAGTAGCTCAGTTTCCAGTCCACCACCCATAAAGACCCGCGCAAATTGTTGCTGCAGGCGGTGACAAATATCCGCGGATTTGGTACCGCAAAGAGCCAGTGACACCTTAGTGTCTTACTCATTTGAAAACTGGGTCTATTTTGTTATTTATACCATTTATTGAGTTTTTAATTTCAAGTAACATTGATCACATGCAGTATCTTTTGTTGGCTCTTCACAAATACTTTCCTATTTCACATGTTTAACACCAATTTATATCTATTTAGGAGTATTTGTCATTAAAATTTATTTTTTAATTTGTAGTCTGTTTGGTTCATCGATTCTGTTTCCTCTGCTGCAGTCTGGGCATTTTTGGTTTCCTTTTTTAATGTACATACTCCACAGATATCTGACTGTTCTTTTAAGCTCATATCTTATTGAAGTACCTGCTGTCCTTTATGTTTTGTGGAAGCAGAGATACAATCAAAGCCCAGGACCCAGGTACAGGCTCCGGCTAAATTGACATTGCGAAAGTGTCCCTTGTGGGAGAGAACATCTAGGAGCCCCTGTGCACGAAGGCAGGGCATGCAGAATAGATGAGCTCTTATGAAACAGACGCCCTTTGACGTGAAAAGTAACTTTCTTAAAATGGCTTTCTGGCATCCAGAATGTCCTCACACTGAGGACAGACTCCAAGAAAAGTAAGACGGCATATTCTCTACCCAAGCATAGCCTTGCTGCATCTATTGTCAGGGTTTTTTTTCTTTTTCTTTTTTTTGCTAGATCCATTGCCAGTCTTTTAAAACTATAAATGGTAATGCTTCTGCAGGACCAGCAGAGCAGCAATCTAGCTGCTTCTTCCCGGTTTGATCAAACTGCATAAAATCCCCTTTCCTTTTCCCATTATTTGCTCATATCTTATTAGGGTCCAGAGCCCAGTCAGCACAGCTGGGATTCAGGCAGTTTCCCTGGCCGGGCTGCTGGTAGCACTTATGATCATGCTAGAAACTCACTTCCAACCCAGGTTTTCCAGAGAGATGTCTGTAGGTTCAACAGAGGTGGTTCCTGCAGTTTGGGACAGTGAACACTACCTGCCTTATTTTCCCTTTCCACTTTCCCATCCATACCATGTTTCATGCTGCCTCTTTCCACGCCATCTCTCAGCGACTGTAGACCTGCTTCATGGAGGTCACTCTGCTCAGGTCAGTGGGAAGGGAGACACGGAGCTTCCATGTCCCTGGACCCTCTTGACTCACAGCTATGATGCTGTCCCTTTGAACACTCTTGCCCCAGGTGCACACACCTACTGACACACCCAGGGACTCTCTTCTCACAGGGTTAGTCATGGCCGTTTCCAGGAGCTGGTTCACGCAGCCCTCTTCTCGAGAGTCGGGACCATGGGTTCATCAGTCCTCACCTGTTTTCCTGTAATGTTGCTCTCACTTTGTGGTCTTGCTGATATTTTAAGGAACCTTTTTAAATAAGGATATTTAA
Organism: Sciurus carolinensis; assembly: GCF_902686445.1. Lineage (NCBI taxonomy): Eukaryota > Metazoa > Chordata > Mammalia > Rodentia > Sciuridae > Sciurus > Sciurus carolinensis. Next base: position 7,356,085 of record NC_062217.1, on the reverse strand, counting down.
GTGTTTCTCTTTGTAAATATTTTTTCACTTTGGAGATGTGATAATAACACTTGAAGTTCTTTGAGACAATTAGCATGAGACACTCTATTGTTTTAATTTAAATGATGGAAAAATATTACTTATTGATCATATTCTTTATAACAATACTGTGACTGGTATGAATATCTCAAGAACTAGGATTATCCACTTTCACATGCAGAGCATCTAACCCAGGACCTATTCACACAAGATGCATGCTTAAACAATGTTCATTTTACTGAAATGTGGAAAGGAAAGTTTCCTTGTGCTTTTAGCTGGGTGTAAATCCCAGCTGAAGAGCTAAACCAGATGTTTGCTCTTGTAAAATTTATTTAATTGTTCTAGGTTAAAAAGATAATGTTGCCTCTCCTGAAATATTGTGAGAATATAGTGCATGAAAATACAAAAAATACTTGTCAAATACAGTGCTTCAAGGAAACTTTAATATGTGACGGTCTTTTGTATAATCATGAGTCATAATTTACTTAGGTATGTGTAATGTATCTAAATCTGATACTTCACATACTTAATAAAACTCTAAGCCGGGGGACATGATTCTAAGATCATCTGATCAGTCTGAATTGTGTTGCCAGATTCCTTCCAAGCTTGGCTCTCATTATAAATACCCTTGGCTAGGTTTCATCCTTGTTTTGGTGCAAGTCAGGATCCTTTGTTACAACAACCTGAAAACCACTTAAGAAAATTCAAGGAAAGTGCAAGAGAAGCCAGTAACTTCACATTGTATAGCCTTCGTGGTGAATGAAGACCTGGACCATCAGGCTCGGTAAGAGTGGAGCTGGGTACAGCTGGCAACAAATCTCTTCTTGTGAAGTGACAAGCTCCCTCCTCCACTTTAGAGATCCTTCCACTTGACAATGGCAATGCATGGCCACCGGCTTCAAGTCAATGTGATTCTCCACAGACAATGTTTCCAACATCTCGCCATGAGCTCCACATCTCTTCAGGTGGGTCTCCATGATCTAGACTAGAACTCTGTCTTTGGTCTCATCCTCTAGAGATGCGCAGAGCTGTGTTGGTGGCTGGCAGGTGTGGGAGGTGTTCTTTCCACACAACTGTTGCTGACAGGACCTCTTCAAACGAGTACCCAGTGGAGCGGTAGAGTATCCAATGTCATTTTCCAGGATGCACTCTTCTCCGCTCAGTGGTATCTCCCTCATAGTCAGGAACAAAGTCCTTTTGATCATCTCTCCATGTATTTACTCCTCATTCTAAAATCTTAACAAACAAGTCACACCTTCCAACTTATAATTTTTAAAAACTGACAAGGGTCTTCCTCTGTAAAGGTTAACTGGCATCATCTAATAACTGGATGTGATGGTTTGGGTTTAGAATGTTTCCCTAAAAGTTCATGTGCTGAAAGCATGATCCCAATGCTGTAGGTTCAGATGTGGGGCTTTTAGACAGTGATTAGGGCTCTGACCTCGTTATTGACCTCTGAATGGGCAGCTGGGTAGTAACTGTAAGCAGGTGTGGAGGCTGGAGGAAGTAAGTCACTGGGACATGTCCTGGGGACTCCGTCTTGTCAATTGTCCTGCCTGAGTAGCTTTCCTCCTGCATGCCTTTCTACCATCATGCTCTGCCTCACCTCAGGCCCACAGCTATTGTCAACTGACCTTGGACTGAAACCTCGGAAACCATGAGCCAGAATAGACTTTTTGTCTTTCAGGTTGCTCTTTGCATGTGTTTTGGTCAGAGTCATAAAAAGCTGACTAACATACTGGTGACTGAATGAAAGGGAGCACCTTCCTGATCATCTCACTTTTTATTGATTTCTCCCTTGCCCTTGTTATGTCCTTTATCTTTTCCATTCTCATTCATATATATATATATATATATATATATATATATATATATATATATTTTTTTTTTTTTTTTTTTAAAGAACAAGTCTCCCTATGTTGCCAGGCTGGCCTTGAACTTACAGTTCTGGCTCAATCCTTTCAACAGTTGGGACCATAAGCAAGTAAAAAAGCCCAACTTTCCACTGATTTTTCCCTTCTGTGCTTCCACAAAGGTTTCTGTTTACTCCATAAAACTCGATACACAATAATGTGATTTATTAAAATGAATTTCTTTAAGCTATTGTGTCATGAATTCTGTATTGTATGATGTGCTAATTTAGTCTTCTTTGGATTCTTCATATGTGAGGGACTTCTTATCCGAATTTCAATCATGTCATTTAAACCTACTGTAATGTTAACATCCTGGGTTATACATGGGAAACCCTTGTTGGCTCAGATTAATATAAATCAAGTAAATTTAGGAAACTGTATCCATTTTTATATTTTGCATACATGAAAATCATCTGTGAAATCATATTTAGTTTTTCTGTGCTTTGTAGAACAAAATTTTTACCACTAACAAAATTACCCCATACTATATTTACTTTATTTTTTGCTGTTGTTTTTAAATGTTCTTGGATAAAATAAAAGAATGGCGTTATGCAGAGATAATGCAATTACTCAGGAAAAAATTTTCAATTTTTGTCAACACAAGAATGTGAAAGTAGGAATTAATTGGGCTCCAACTGATATATCCATATCAGGACATTGGATAATTAGCATCATAACCTTAACATGCGCTACTGCACAGTTGCTGATAAAGAACCAAGAGCTTTAACTATTCATGTTAAAGATATTAAAGTAAGTGAAGATGAGGTTTTGAGGCATCTCTTTATATGTCTATAACAATAGCAGTAATGACTCAGTAATTGAACATTTACTCTATTTTAGGCATCACATGGATTGCTCCACAGAGATTATTCATTTCTTCACCACTCTGTAATTGTTTGCTAATATTTTGTTGCATGAAATTGAGGTTTGAGTAATTTGCTGAAGGACACAGTCAACCAGTGTTGGGACTGTCATTCAAGACATTCTAACTTTACACTCTGCCAGCTTCACGCTAAGCAGTCTCTTGAGGATAACCGAAGACACCAACACGGTGTGTGTACCATGTGTTGGATTTTAAGTACATTCACTTTTCATGATATAAAACTGAAAATTGCATTAGTATGTTAAATCCTTAGTGATTTTTGACTATAATTTAATGTGATGACATTAAAGCAAAAATCATCATTTGTTTGATAAACACCAAACGTGGACACAACTCTTCTAAAAGAACCTCTCTTAATGTTCCTTCTTATTGAACTTAATGGTTCATGGGACCAGACTGAATCTTTAACGTACTTATTTTACATTGCAATTTTTCTACAATTGTGAGGGAATTTCTTAATACAAAAATGTCTTTTTAAATCTAGTTTCACGTAATTGCAGGGTGCCACATCACAGATGACTCATAGCTTTTGCCGATCTCTATGTAGACTCTCTGGTAATGACAAGGAACATAGATGGTATTATGCTGTCTTGCACTTTTTTTTTTTTTATCTTCTTGTGACTAATGAAGTAAAAAAAGCATACTGAAAATATCCCTGAATTCATCTTATTACCTACTGGCAGCAATGGTATTTCCAGGTGACTGTTACTGAAGGCACATTTTGTTAATCTTCCACTTGGAGTAGAAAGGAAAAAGAGATTTTGGTGGCTGCTCTGAGTGCCCTGGACAACATAAGGTGACACAGAGCAGAAAAAAGACTTGCTCATCTGTCCACTCTTCTTTTTTCTGTACTTCTCCAATTTCACATTTTTATGGATACCACTATGTTTCTAAAAGGAACTTGGAAAACTTTGCTAAGTATTCTCCTTTAAATAATACAGGTACTGTAAAGCCTGTTCAGTGGCACAGATGTATGAGAGAATGTATAAACTTAATGTGAGTTTTTCCATAGATCAGGAATGCTAGATCAGGAATGGTGAGAATAAACAGCTTTTCATAGATAGAAATGCATGTTAGAGTTGCAGGTCAGCTATAAAGCTGTGAGTGCTGTCCGACCAGCAACTCTAAATTTTACTTCTATGAAAAGTTGTTTATTTTCATGATTCCTGATCTAGCAGTCAAAAACAAGTAGCAATCTGGAGGGGAGAGAAAAGATACATTTACTTGGTTGAAGTAAATCTCTGTGTCATGTCACTCAATTATCAAGAATACAAGCAACAGTATATATTGGTGAGGATATGGAAAAAAGATACACTCATACACACTGCTGGTGGAGTTGCAAATTGGTGCAACCATTATGGAAAGCAGTAAGGAGATTCCTCAGAAAACTTGGATGGAACCACCATTTGACCCAGCTATCCCACTCTTCAGTTTATACCCAAAGGACTTAAAACAAGCACACTACAGTGATACAGTCACATAGATGTTTATAGCAACTCAATTCACAATAGAAAAACTATGGAAACAACCTAGATGCCCTTCAATAGAAGAATGGATAAAGAAGACGTAGTATATATACACAATAGAATATTACTCAGCCTTAAAGAAGAATGAAATGGTGGCATTTGACAGTAAATGGATGGAGGTGGAGAATATCATGCCAAGTAAAAAAAGCCAATCCCAAAGAACCAAAGGCTCAATGTTTTCTCTGTGGATGCTAATTCACAATGGGTGGGGGGTGGCTAGGGGATAATATAGGTGCTTTGGATTAGAGTGGAGTGAAGGGAATGGGGTGGAGGTAGAAAGGATCGTAGAATGACTTGGACATTATTACCCTATGTACATACATGATTATACAACATACATCTTGTACAACCAAAAGAATGATAAGTTATACCCCATTTATATATAATGTGTCAAAATATATTGTCCTGACATGTATAACAAAGTAGAACAAATAAAAAAAATTTTAAATAAAAAAATAAAGTTTAGAAAACAGGGACCAAATCATACTTTTATCACAATAAAGTAAAATTAGTGTTCTATAAACTCAAATGTGTCTGAGAAATAGGTAGATGGCAAGAAAGTTCGAGTGTGGTGGAAAAAAGCAGCCCCTAAATCATTTGTTACTGCATACCACGTCCAAAGTGGAGAATTTCCAATGTGTCAACACTTAGATGGTTCCTTCTCTTTGAGAATGTGTAGGAGCATGAATTTTGTTTCCAATTAAGAGATCATAGAAAATTGGGATGAGATAGCATGCTCCTGATCACGTTACCTTTTATGGCAAAGGGAAGGAATTTTGTTGTTGTAACTCAACACCCTAATGAGTTGACTTTTGTTAATCAAAGAGAAAATTATGACCAGGTGTGGTGGTGCATGCTTATACTCCGAGTTAGGAGGGTGAGGTAAGAAGAAGACAAGTTCAAGGTCAGCCTTGGCAATGTAGCAAGATTCTGTCTTTCTATAAAATGTGGGAAGACCGGGGGTGTAGGTCAGTGGTAGATGCTTGTCTAGCATGTGTGAAGCCCTGGGTTTAATTCAGCAGGCAAGTCCATCAAAAGAATCAAAAGATCAGAACAGAAAGAGAAAGGCTCGCCTGCCTGTCATGACTAAGGGGACAACACAGGCATGACGAGAGCAGACGCAGGGAGTGTGGAAACTTCTAGAGGCAGGAGGACAACCAAGAAACTAAACTCTGAAAGGCCAGGGAGTTGAGGAAGAGGGCATGCAGCATCTGAGGGGACCCCAGCTGCAGGGTACCTGAGACCCGAACCTAGGGAGGACCTGGCAAATGACACCAGACCTTGTTCTGAAGAGACCTCGAGGTGACAAGCATGCTGTTTCAAGACACACAGTCAGTGGTGATTTGTTATTCTGCAAAAGAAAAATAGCCTGGACATCAGACTCTCCGCTTCAGTTGCCTTTTACCCTAGACAGGGCTCAGAAACTCTCCCCCAGTACACACGCTGGTGTGTGACACCATCCTTTGTTAGGCAATGTCCTTAAGACCTTAGACTTTGCAATCAAACTCATTTAGGGTTTGTTCTTTAATGGGGTCGTGGACTGGCAATGGTTTTTAACTTTGTGGTACATTAGTTTTCTATGTGCAAAATGAAGACAGATCGATCTTATAGCTTTGCTGTGAGTCCAGGCACGGAGGGACCCTGGAACTTTACCTGCTCTGGACGAGGCAGCCCCTGACCTCCCTTCTACACTCCCTTAGCCAACCTGAGGGATGCCGAGCGGTCCTGGTAACCTCCGGTGCTCCTTGCCCTCCTTCCCTTTCAGCTGTGCCACCACCAGGTCCTGGATATGTCGCCTGAATTAACCCTTCTATACTCACATCTCGGTTTACATCGATCACTAAAAGAGGCCTAGGTCATCTCTTGTCTCTGGTTCTAATCTCCCAATAGTCATGAGGTCAGTGAGAAATTCTCCTCCAAGTGTTTTACGCCTCTTCTCTGTTATATTGCTTAGCCTACCTATATCTACTTCTATTATCTATCCGTTTATTTTTTATATTCTGGCCTAATCATGTATATTCTGTCCATCTCCAATCTTCTCTCTACTGTACATCATTTATGTTCCATATATCATCCATTCATTATCCTTCCATCCATCCATCCATTCATCCATTTATCCATCTATCTACCCATCTGTCTGTCTGTCCAGTCAGACATCCTCCCTCCATCTTTCTTTTATCTATTATTTATCTACCTACCTGCCTTCTATATTATAGCTATTGTCTATGATCCATCTACCACTCTTCACCCTTCATTCTCCAACCTCCATCACTGCTCCCCACTCTCCCTCTTCCATCACTCTCTCCCACCCTCCCCATTATGTATCTGTCCGTCATCTGTTTCATCTTTTCATTTTTCTGTATCTCATCTCCCTGTGTCTCTAATCTATCAATTTCCTGCTTTACCTTCCCCATTCCCTTCTTCATATGTTTGTCTGTTTGTCTATTATCTACCTATTTATCGACATCTCTTTATGTATCTATCAATGTATTAATTGATTCTCTACAGTAGAGTGCTTTGCCCTTATAATTTGATCAATAAATATGAGTTCCTTTTTTAAGAATTTGTCACCTCTAATTGCAGGGATGACATTAGATAATCTATATGTTATCTTCTAGTACACAGGAAACTCTCAATAATTTTCATTTTCTTAAACATTTAAATGAGATGCTAGCTAGATAGTGGAAACAATTAATGAAAAAAGAGTTACTGAGGTTCTGTCATGGCAGAGTCTTATTGTGGGATCTATGTTGGACATAAATATAAATTCTATTATCTATCATTGAGACTAAAATTCATTTACATGAGATGAATTGATATACTTACTCACACATGCACTTTTTTCTAAAATTCATTTATACAGCTGAAAAGCCTAAAAACTTGAGTAAAATTTGGAAATGATCTGTTCCTACCCAAATCATCTTTTTATCAAAACTATTTTCATATATATAATTAAATTCACATAAGCTTGGAAAGATACATCCCTGAATCCTACACAGTAATTCCACGGAGTAATGAAGACAATTAAATTATCATAAATTTTTCAAATATTCCCAGCACACCTCAGTTTTTTGTGGCCATATACACTAACTGTTTTGCCATTGTGGTTTTGTTGTGTTTTTATCCCAAAGGTCAGACATTCATTCTGGTAACAAACATCATTTTAGGGTTCACATGTGCCCGGCCAGATTCAAGGTGCCCCGGACATACCACCACACCACAGCATGTAGGCCTTCCTTGCAGAATCCTAGTTGGTACAGAGTTCATCCGTTCAGGAAATGACTGAGAGAACAATATGCAGTTTATAAAGAGATTGGGAAGAACGACAGAAAACTTGAGAATTTTTGTAAATGAAGTCCTTGGATGTTACTGTGTGTGAATGCATAGTGAAATCAAGAAGAGAATAACATTTTACATGTGTACTAGTGGAGTAAGGTTTTTATGTTTTCCAATTAACTATTGCTAAATATTTTGTATAGGTGAGACACACAAAAAATGATCGACCACAATAGCATTAGAAAATATCTATTTAAATGCTTAAACTCTCTTAGGCTCTGCTCCTTTTTTTTTTTTTTTTTAATAATAAATTATCTCAAATGATAACATGTGATTCTTTGTGTGCCTTAATGGATTTTCTCCAAAAAACTGTCAAACCGAAGCAATTGTCAATAAGGTCTTGCAGTTCTCAGGAGAGATCAAAGGGGCTTTTATAATGCATAAAACATGTATGTTTATAATATATCATAAACAATCAAATGAATGTGACTACAACACATTTAGTTTCCTAATAAGACTATATATTATACTTTAAGTTAAAACATTTGGTTTAGCTTTCGCTTTTGATTTGAAACATCCTAACTTGGGCTTTGCCAAGCTGAACGGTGTTTTTAATCTAACTAGATCACTTGATTCATTTTATCCTAATGCCCTTTCATACTGTGTCTTGACCTATAGGAAAACCTCTCCAGACACAAAACAGTGAAGAGACCAAGCGATTACCAATCAATTGACAATACCATCAGCTTTATGGTAATTTTCAATTCTTATGCATGAGTTTCACAGCAGATCATAAATATATTTATTGAAAAATATAATATACCATTTTAAAGTAAAATACATGAACAAAGTCAAAGCAGATGAGGTCATTTAGTCAGGAAATTAATTTGCTTTTGTTTTATCAGAACCACACACACAAACTTGACAAAAATTTCTTATGAATTACTAACAGGGTTTTAATCCTGACAAGGCTTTATTTGTTCAAGAGTCAAATCCTGGGTCTGGTTGCTCAAAAACCAATTATCAGAAAATATCCCCGTTGCTGCTGTCATCTCAGGGACAGACACTGATGGCCGTTATGCTGGGTCGCAGCCACTCTCGGGCCACAGCTATGTGTGACCTGTGTGTGTTCCAGTACCACTGGCAAACACAGGGTTGCACACTGACCCCGTGGTAATTGAGGTTATGAAAAGGCTCCTGTTCTCAGAACTCTTGAATGGACACACTCCAGCAGGACCCCTCAGGACCCTGGAGAAGGCAGACCCGCGGAACTTCTGAACCACCCAGAACCTCAGCTCTGGGCTCTAGGGAGGAGGTCAGGCCAAGATATGAATGAAAAGGACGGGACTCAGAATTGCCAGAGACAAACACATTTAGCTGAAGTCACCGAAGCTTTGCATTGTGTTGCTGGATGTTCTCTTTCATCTTTCTGCACAAAAATTAAGCAGTTTCAGAGAAACTGAAATCTGTTAGCACTTTCCCTCAGGTGTCATGTGGAAACATTCTCTTAACATGAAGGGCTCGGTTGCGGGAACATACTTCACTGGTGCGGTAAACTGAGCCCTCTGTTGAAATTGCCAGCATTTTGCTGGTGAGGTCTGACTCTCAATCCCACTAAGAAACTGTTCCTCTTTCACTTGGAGTAATCGTTAGAGTCAGGTGAGGATTAACATGGTGGTGCTCAGGAAAACAAGTATCACTAGTCCAGTGCCATGCAGCACACAGCAGCATTGTATAAAAACAATCTCCCGTCTGTTATTCTGTTGCCCATGACAGATGCTATACAATTGTCTTAAAATTGATAATGACAATTACCAGGAAAGAGAATTGTTAGTTCTTCAGTGTGCTTTAAAGCTCAAGATCAAATAAATATACTTGGTGTTAAATATGAAATATATATAGATGTTAGTCTTTCATTTTATTTTATTTTATTTCCAAAAAGGAAGAGAAAATATTTTGTAGTCACTCTCTAGTTAGCTGGTTGCTTTATATGTAAATAAAAATGTGAAGATGTGTGTGCACAGTAAATAGGAAGGAAACAGTTTCTTTCTTTATTTAACTGATATTACGGTGTTTCTACTATGGACTAGAGACACATAATGAAGAAAGGGCAGCCATAGCCATTATGGGACTTACACCCAAAGCCCGTTTTTAGGGAACCACGAATTTAATGAATTACTAAAGATCATTTTGGAGTTTTTCAAGCTCTGAAAGGGTCATACTAACCCACAAACACACATCATACACACACACACACCCACACACACACAGGCACACACACACAAACAAAATGGGGACAAGGGAAGTAAGTGCTTGTTTCCCAATGCCCTTGGACGTAGTTTTTGGACCCTTTGAATGCTATCCCAATCAGTAAGCCCATACAGGACTAACAGGAAAGTTTTAAAAGATGAGAAGTTCTACTTACTTCATGTATTTCTAACTTCTCATCCCTCTAGTGAGATACCTCTAAGATCAAGGATCACAAGCTAGTTCACCTTGAAAATAGTTTTATATGCTCACTAGAGAATCCTAATAAATTCCAAGATATGCCCGTACGATTCCAGATAAGAACTCGAAGAATTTTGCATGAGTCTACGTACAAGCCAAGCTCAAAGGAGGACAGGTTTTTAATGCATTTTTATACAATATGTTTAAATACTTGGTGCTTATAATATTTAAGAAACAGTATGAAACTACTAGTCTAGGGACCAGGTTACCCAAGTGATTGCAAAATTATTTATGGTGTTCTCCCTGTGATTCATTTTCCTCAATATGAATTTTTCAATTCAATGCAAAATTAATACCCAAAAAGTGCCAATGTTTTGTACATGTGTGTATACCAAGGTGTATATATGTGTGTGTGTATATATATATATATATGGAGCGAGAAAGAGAAAGGAAAGAGGAGAGGTAGAGGTGGAGGGAGACAGATATTAAATAGATTGTTGGACAAGTAGGTAGAGAGATTAAGTGGAATTTTTAGTAATGATGCCTACAAAAATACAATACAACATAAAATCATTTATGTATATTACATGGTAGCCTTAAAATAATATCCAACATAGTAAAAGTGGAAAATATTTTTAAAAAATAGTTTTTCTCTTTTAATTTACTTGATTTACACACCTCATAATGTAATTTAAAAAAAGGAATGTTACACAGAAACTGCAAAAAGTTTCCAAATGTTTAATGTTGGAATTAACCTTATTTTACAGTTTATTTGTAGTTCTTAAAGTTACAGAAAACAGATGTATAACTTACCTTTATTTATTGTGAAATAGTTTCCCGCCACCATTATTGTTTAATCATGGATAGAACTAATATCAAATAGTAGCTCAATAAGGATTTCTTTATTTTATTTTATTTTATTCTTTGTTAACACAGGAGATTGATCCCAGAGCGTTTCACCATTGAGCTACATTCCCCAATTCTTTTTGTTTTTATGTATTTATCTATTTTTATTTTGAGAAAGGGTCTCACTAGGGTGCTGAGGATCTTGCTAAATTACTGAGACTGGAGAATTAAACTTGTGATCTTCCTGAGTTGCTGGGATCCCTGGCATTCCCTGATGTTCATGGAAGGATTTTCATCATAAATATCAGATTTATGGGACATATTTGAAGATGGTTTGCCTATTAAGAAATGACAGAATGTATATTCTTAGGAAAAATTATATATTGGGTAAATTATGCATAAGGCCCCTCACTACTTTAGTCTTGTGACTTCTTTGTTGTTATTCATTAGATTCACTCATTATTCGTAGAACCATATCCCTGACCCCCTGTAGTCACCATAACCTGGGATACCATCTTAACAGAAATCCAGTGGTATTAATACCACAGATCTTACATAGAGCTCATTGAATTCTATGTGTCTTAAACCCACATGAATTCTGAACTTTTGATGTTACAAATTGAGATAGAGGTGTTGAAATGGTAACTATGTTTATGTAAAATTATCACATTGCTTTTTACTCATTAATATCACCGCAGATCATTTTAAATTTTTCTTGGATGATGTAATAAGAAATGCGAATGAATTTTTTAGAAAATTTAAAATTCATTAACAGAATTCACTGGATGAGTCTTTTGAAACTATCTGCCCTCCTGGGTTTGGCAGGATGAAGTCAGTAGTTATTGAAGCTTGAAAAAAGAACCCTTGTTTTACAGCAGAAAAACGTGGGTTTGGGGTTTAGTAGTTGCTGTGGTATCCTCAAACCTTCCTTATTTGCCATATGATTTTAAGCTAAATTCTTAACCTTAAGAATTCTTAAAGATTTTTTAAGGATTTAAAGGGGATTTGTCTTTATGCAATACAGTTAAATTTATCCCATATCTGGTAGGCCTTTCTACCATGTTGATTCAGGGTTTCTTTTATTTATCCAAAGTTCAGCCAACTCCATTGCTCTGGGCTTGATGGAGCAGAATATCAAGGCTGAAGGGTGCAGCAGAGGAAAGCTGCTCAGTTCCTGACAGCCAGAAGGCAGAAACAGAGAGGGTGAGGAGTCAGAGACAAGGTCTAATCCACAATGGTATGCCTCACTGACCTACTTCCTGTAGCCACACCACACCTGCATAGAGGTACCACCAGTAATCCATTCAAATTATTAATCCATCAACTGGATTAATCTACTGATGAGGTTATAGCTTTCATTATCTCATCATTTCACCTCTGAGCATTCCTGAATTGCTTAACACAGGAGCTTTTGCAGATGGGGACATTACAGATGGAAACCACAATAGCTAAAGTGTATACTTTCTAATTTTTGGTTGTTGTGTATCTCTTGGGGACATATGACCTCTGGCTCCCATTTTGATTATTTTTCTTTTCACCTTTGTGGCTCCTCCCACACTTATTTTTCCTTTACTTTTTCTCTCTAGAGATATTATGAAGAATGCCAGGTCAAAACCTAAAATTGTCAAATTGCACAATGTTGAGTCTATTGCTGACAGTCTGTGCTGGGATGTTTCAGAAAACTCCTTCAGTTTTGGAGAGGACTTATTTTTCTGGGTCAAAGTCACACCTGCAGCTGGCCCCTGCTGCTCTCTCCAGTTTTCCTCGGCCCACTCTTTGGAAGGGCCTCGGAGGCAGGAGAGACCACTCCATCTTCAATTGTAGTGAGTGTGTAGTTTCTGGTCATGCTCCGATCTCTCAAAACATTGTCATTTTCTTCATCTGTATCTATCCAACAAACTTTTATTTTTAATCTTTAGGTTTTTCTTACTTTTCTCTTATTGCACAATGTATTAGTATTTTAAAAGTAAAAAGATAACTACAAAAAAAAAAAGTTAAGAACATAATCTAACCATGCAGGAAAATAAAACAATAATGAAGAAGGCCTCCTTAGGTTTTTTACACAGCAGAAAAGAAAAAAAAAAATTACAGCACACACTCTGACCAAGTTTAAAATTCTACTATGTATTCTGAAACATTTCTCCTTATAAGAGCTATTTTTATGACAACATATTAGGAAATCCTAATTGTTGAACTAATTTTTTTCTGGTTGGTTTTGTTTTTCAACCATGTAAGCAATAATATAGAAACATTATGCTTTATTCCAAAGGACAAATTTCTCTAAGTAAACACAAATAATCATTTATTAATGTGAATTACTACATACTCTCAAATTTTCTTCTGAAATTTTAATGTAATTTATGCTTCAATAAGCATTGAGGAAAATGAACCACTTATCTTTCTAAAATTCTGTTATCACTAAATATTATATAATTTGAATTTAATATTTGCAGAGTTATTAAGCAAAACATTTTATGAATTAGGTGTTTTAACTGTATTTCTTGGAAAATTAAATATGACCATTTGATTCAGGAAATTATTTGATCTTGAATATTCTTCCTTTTGTGATGCAAAGGTTCTAATTACTCAATTCTATTCAAATACTTAATTTTTCTTGATGTTTTTGAGATGTTTATATATTAACATATTAGTCCTCTTTCAGTATTTCTTGTACAAATTTTTTCTTCAGCTTCCTTAACATTTTTTTTTTTTTAATTTGGGCAATACTAGGGATTGAACTTAGGGCATTACACATGACTAGGCAAGCCTTCTACTACTGAGCTACACCCTGAGCTCTGAGCCCTCCTAGCATGCTTTAAAATGATAATTAGAATGATTTCAGCCAGATAATTTTAAATATTAGAATGTACCATATTCATGTTTTTATTCTGTGGCGTTATGTTTAGATACATGCTAAATTCCTTCAAATAATATAATTTATGAGCTAAGAATTGAGGAATTTTTTTTTCCTGTCAACATTTTAATGATGCCAAAAGACTGCTACCTTGCCAGGCCAGATGGCGCACATCTGTAATCCGAGTGGCATGGGAGCTGAAGACTGGAAGAGGACAGCAAGTTCAAAACCTGCTCATGCAACATTTTTAAGACCCTGTCTCACAATCAAAATAAAGAAGAAGCGGTGGGGGCAGCTCAGTGGTATAGCACCCCTGGGTTTACCCCTCACTACTGGAAACAAACAAACAAACTGTCTTCATATGATATTGGTTATAGTTAAGTATAACTCTAAATCGACATTGCAGGAAGCTCACTATGTTCAAAGCACTATTTATGTCCCCTCGAGGAAGGTAGGAAAGCCCAGGAACATGTCACTGTGATCACTCTCATGTTCTATAGTATCTTTTCCTTTTGCTACATTTTGTCTATTTCAAATGCTTCACAGCAATATTCTCTAAATCAAGTGCCCACAGCATCAAAAATATAACTAAGACTATATGTGAACATATTTAAATTGGAAGGCATTAAAAACTACAAATCCATCATGTTATGAGAAGCCTTGTTTCCCATGAACAATTGGAAATTAATTTATCATTCTCTTAAAAACGATAGTTATAAGCAACCTGTTATGAATTCAGGGAACGTCTGTCTGAAAGCGTGTTTCTTGCAGTTGTAAGGGGCCCAGGCATAAGGAGCACATGACCTTCATGTGTGCATACACATACGTGCACCCATGAACGCCTTGTAATTCACATATAGGAAAATCAGGCAGGGAGAGGGCAAGGCAGAGGTTCAGAGCCAAGGGTAAGAAGAGAGAGACTGACAGTCACAGGCAACCATTCAGATCATCATGGGAAATATTCCCAACAGACCACCTTCGCTGTTGTTAAACAGAGAAGAACAGGAGAGGCTTCGTGGCCTCATTCCTTTTTCTCCTGCATGATATCACTTTACACTTTAGAAGGCACTGCAGGAAATTATGAATGAAAGAGGAAAGTGGCTTTCGACCTCCGCAGTAAAACATGGGCTCTGCCAACGTTTTCCTCACAATAATTCTCCCATGAATGTGGGTCTCTCCTCTCATTATGCAACTGTCATGCTTTATTGAACCACATAATTTTGCCTAATTAAAATAAGCACTATGTAGTTTCCTTCCCCACTCTTTCTTCTTTTGCTGAGCAAATGCCAATAATTATATTTAGAGTATCCTAAGTGGACACCACATTAAATATTCATTTTGGTGCTTCTCTGCACAATCAAATATAGCCCCTGCTGCTCTTTTCAGTATCAATACTCACTTTATTTATAAGATCTAAAAACACAAAGTGCACTTTTTAAAAGCCAAAATTTGTTAGGTTCATTAAGATGTTTGTTATGCCAGTGAAGTAGATACATTGCTGGGCTCCACGGAGTTTGTGATGTCTCTTCAAAGCCCTCTTAAGTAATTAGTTTCTAAACTATTTACTTTTTAAAACTATTATATATAGGTTTTATTCAGGGACTCAGTCTCATATGTAAATATTTTCATTTCTTTTTTTTCTTTCTTGTAAATATAAATGGCAGGTCTTTAGCTTCTCAGTTTTTGTGCTTGAATTGCCTAGCAAGTACCTGTTGCAGATTTGGAAAGAGGAGATATCCACACACAGGTGGATCTCAACTGCCTAACAAATTCCAACAAGATAAAGACAACATCCTTCTGTGCCTGGATCAATTGCAGTTTCCATTGGGTGGGGAGATTCTACTCAACACAATGGTCCTTGGATGGGACAAAGCAAAGCTGTGCAGCCTACTACCTGCTAACATTTCTGTGACTTTGACAGTGACCTCAGGTGCAGCTGCTATTGCATAAGGCCTTGGCAGTTTCCTGAGTCACGGGTACACTAGCCAGAGAAAAGCCCCTACTTGATGAGCAGTATGGTGGGTATAGGTTAATATTGTATTAAAGTCAAGTATCTGTGTGAACCAATTTGACAATTTTAACATATCAACACCTTTTTATTCCATGTGTTCACTTCTATTAAGAGTTCTTACCTTGCAACTGAATTTCGTTTTCAGACAGACATAAAATCACACTGAATCCTATTTGCACAGATGGGTAGGCAGACAGGAAAGCAGGCGGCTTGTGGATGCCAGAAGGCTGAAGGAGACAGCCTTTGCCCACAGGGAGATGCAGCAGGGCTGCTCTGGTCCATGGGAGGCTCCCCTGCCTGGGAGACCACTGCCCTTCCCTACGTGCTGTCCCACCAGGGGAGTGGACTTAGGGGGCCGTGTATTCATTTGATAGTTTCATATATGCTTTCTGGTGACTGACCTGAAATATTGCCTAGACAGGCCATCGTATGTCAGGGCACCCCCTCACAACCCCCCTGACCTTTAAGACTCGGATTTACATACAACTTGTAGAATCAGCAAGGTGGAGCAATCTGACCCTTTTATTTCTTGATTTTTCACATCAAGTATTTCCAACTCAAGGATGCTTGGGAAGTAGATCAGGTATCCAGGACTATCCAGTTCCAGTGTGTTCACACTCTTTATGTCTGCACGTACTGCGTTAAGAAAGTTGTAGAAGACTGTGCGTGAGAAGAGTGTGCCTGGCACAGAAGCAAATTCAGAACGCCTGGGTGAGCCAGGGTGTGCAGAAGGTGTTGGTTTCTACAACAGAAGATAAATCTCACTCCCCAACCTCCAGTGTTTTGCGTGAGACAACATGCCTACTGTTTTCACACCGTTATAGCAGGCAGCTTTGAATCAATCCCAAAGTATCAGCTCTTCAGACTCTTTCTGTAGTGTCCACTTCTGAAACTGCACGTGGCATGAGACTGGGATTATTTCCTGCTTTGCCTGCTCTATAAAGGAGCGAGAAACATGTTTTCTAAGTGACAAAAATTAATCTATGACAAGTTGCTTACCCATAACTTTATTTTTCTAACAATGAAAAAGTGAATATTCAATTTTTCAAGGGGAGAGATGTTTTCTGTAAGCCTTATAATTATAGTTTATTTGTCCATTTTAAACCTGATTTAAAATAGTTACTGTTATTTACATAATTCTTTTCCCTACTTGCCCTTAGAGAGCAAGGATGCTTGAGTGAGAAAATCAGTCAGATCCTAGAAGAGCTTGTGTCGTATAAACACAGAGTGCCCAGGAATAACACAGACCCTGAAATGTACTTCCAAATGAAAATGTATTTAAGAAAATTCTACTTGACCATAGACACCGTTTTTTATATTAATTCTGATATTAACTAAGATGGGTTTTCAAATAAATAAGCAAATAGTCTTATGGAAGGCTAGCTAGCTAGAGTTGTTTGCTAACCATGAGAATTACCTTTTGGGTTTGACTATCAATACAGTGCATGGGGACAGCTTTTCTACTGCCTTACAAACAGGGGGACTAAAACCTCCATTCAAAGCAAAGGGGTAATTATTTCCAGGAAGCTAATGCTAAGGAAAGATGGTTCTAGTGTGTTGGAAATGGACCGGGCTACCTGCTGGGAGTGTGCAAAGCAGAGTCATTTCATTAACGTCCTCTTCATGTAAACCTGTTAAGTTGGGCTACCTACCGTCAATCACTGTGCTGTGTTGTAGCATGGGGGCATAAATACGGAAGGCATGATTTTTTTTGGTCTCCTAAAGGAGGAAATATAAACAGGTGTGACAGAGCTAGAACACAGTGTGCTTCAGGAAAGACGGGGAAGAAGTGGGTGCACTAGTTTCTCTCACTGCCACAGTAAAATCATTCCCTTACATGTGTGGAGGTTGGAGTCTGAAATTGGTCTCATCTGGGTATAGGCAAGGTGCTGGCGAGTCTGTGCTCCTTTTGGTGGTCTGGGGGGTCCTCTTCTTGTCTTTCCAGCTCTTGGAGGCAGGTCACTTTCTCTACCTCCTGACTCCTATTTTCCATCTTCAAAGGCAGTGATAGCAGGTCAAGTGTTTTTCAAGCTGCTGACCCTCTATTATTTTTTGTCCACCTAAAGGACCCTTGGACTACCATGGGCTCTTGTGAAAAAGTTAAGGCATCTTCCTACCTTAAAACACTTGACCTGCAAACATAATTTTACCTGCACCCTTAATTCTTCTTCGGTATGCAATATAATTTATTCCTGGGTTAGGATTCTTCTGCCCACCCCCAGTAAGTCAGCCAGAGAGGACCTCTGCAGCAGCATTCAGACCTTCCAGGCATCCAGGAACTTTACCCAACCCCTACACCTCTGCTGCCCGCAAGGGCTGGTTGTTGAAGGCAGAATGGCCCGGGGATGGGTTTACAGCAAGGAGTCTTCTTGTGGCCAGAGCAATTCCTGGAGGGAATCTCACCAGTGAGCGGATCATTAATATGCAGGTATTTTCCTAGTATGAGTTTGAGTGTGTTTGATATAATCTTTATTACTCATCATCAAGTTAGGTTTCACATAATACTGTAATTCAATAAATTTTTATTGCACCAATACAGTTCTCTTAAATGGTTTCTTTTTTCTGAAATTAACTCTGTTGGCTTTTCCATTTTTACTTTTGTCAAAAACATCATCATTGTAGCTATCCACTCTAAAATTATTGCACTTTGGCTGTCAGAAAACGGGATGGAAACAGATGAGAAAGAGAAAAACATGGTGGTGTGAGGGAGGCTAGGGGAGGTGTCTGGTAAAGAGGGACAGAATGGGATGGGAAGAGAGAAGTCTCTCTTTAAAGGCCCCCGTGGGACCTCTGATGATATTGTACTAGTTTCCTGCAGCTGTGTAACAAGAGGAAGACCAACTTGCAGTTGCTCAATGATTAGAGATAAAGCCACCGTATGACCTTGTGGCGTGCAAGTTTGAGAGATGGAAGCGGGTACCACAGAGAAGCTTGCCCAGGGGCGTTTATCACCGTGTTGTGTGTTGTAGCCGGCTGGTGAAAACGGATCGTGCCCCACTGACCAATGGCTAAACATGGCACGTGCCTGTAGTGGACTGTTAGTCACAGAAAGGAATGCTGGTCCCGCCAGCGCACCAACACAGATGAACCATGAAACGTCAGGCCAGGTTAACGGAACCTGTCACAGAGCACCTAGGTCAGGATTCAGTTCACATGAAACCCAGAGACAGAAAGCAGATCAGTGGTTGTTCAGGCCAACAACAAACCGGAAAGGAGAGAGGCAGAGCGCAGGGAACACACACACCGAGACTGACCACAGAGAAGGTTCTGAGTGTCTGTGCACCGGCTAAGACATTGGAACATAGACTGTTGTATGGCAGCCACATTAGATCATGGTAAGGGTATTGTAACTTTAAAAACCCAGCAGCACAGTTTCTAGATACATATGCATAGAAACATTATTGGCAGACTCGAAATTAAAATATATACATGGCATATCACAAGCAGCCTAACAGCTATCAATTTCTAGCCTTGCTTTTTTTTGGTCTTTTCCAAGTGTTCTACAGTGCACCTACATTAGTTCTTAAGTAATTATTTGTAAATTGAATTTGAAAGAAACTTTTGTTAAATTTAATTTTTCATATTATATTGTGTCCCAGTAATTACCAGCCTCACCTCAATTGTTAATCAATATATGCCATAAATAAAACTAAGCTTTGATGGAAAACACGAGAAGGGAAGGTGCCGTTTGTGCATACCTGGTGGAGAAAAGCAGAGGTTCTGCCACCATAGCTGTGTGCAGGCTGACTCTGCCTGGGGTTGTGCCTTCTGAAGAAAAAGCGTATTACCTGGTGTGTCACCTTGGGCGGGTCATGCTTTGTTCCCCTGTCTGCACATAAAGCCCCCACCTAGATCCTGCACTCCAGCATTTATCCAAGGCCGTGCACAGGGGGGTCTCCATGGTGTGAAATCACAGAGAATAGCAGGCTGTAAATCAGTTCCCTGGTGGGGTTGCTGTTGTTTATATCCATCGTCCTTTCGCAGTCAACGTAGATAAGTGAGACATAAGCCCTAGCCGAGTATTACTTGGCACAATCTGTAATATTTCTGAAAGCAATTTAAGGACTGAGCATGGCAAGAAAAATGTTTCCCTTTTTCCTGATTTTTTTCATGACTAAGACCTGAAGAACAAATACAGTAATATATTGGATTGAATTGCATGGAATTGTATTTTTATATGCTAGAAACAGAAAAAATATTGGTGATTTCACATGGTTCAACTTAGAACATACATAACTAATGTGCCATTACACTGAAGGAAATATTTTAGTTCAGATACTGCAATTTTACTAACATTATTATGTGGGACAGTAATCTTTCATTTATTTCCTCCTTTTAATAGAAGTTTTGCTTCTTTATCCTTCATTTACATCTATTTTAAGTGTAAAATATAATCAGATTGAAAACATCTTAATGCCACATCAATTAATTTATATGAAAAGTAATTAGTTTTTAAAATATAGACGTTCCTAAAATTAATCTCAGCTACTACTGTTCTATCTCTGACCTCTATCCCACAGTGTTAAAAAAAAATATGCAATTTTCAATATGGCTCTTGGTTATTTTTAAATTAATCCCATTTAAATCAACAAGTGACTGTTGGCTATCCATAGAATATACACACCAAGAGGACATTCAGATGATTGACACTCATTGTCCAAGTACACTAAAATGCATTGTGTAGAGGCAAGTGTCAAGTACTCTATGAAGTAGTAGGAAATAAGTCTTAAATTACTATTTCCAGTTCACCAAGAACTGAATGCAGATAAGGTGAACCCTTCTTTAGGAACTGTCCTTGAGTCTGGGTCCAAGCAATAGAAGTGAGCCACAGCATTAGACATTGTTGAGTCTAAAGGTCTCCCCACTCAGTCCTCCTGGTCATCTCATTACCCTTCATGTGGGTGATGGTGAGAGACCAGCTGCATTAAGAGAGGTCAGCTAGAAGGAAGTTGGGTCTTAGGTTCATTAATTTCAGTTGAATATGGTTATGTGTTTGAAGTTTCTTCTATAAGGAGTTAAGCTATCGTTAGACATTCTCAGGTAGAAACAAATTCTACTGCAACTGCATGCTCACCTGTGTCCTAACACACCTGAGGCAGAGGGATTGCATGTCCACAGGCAAGGACTCCTAGAGGCACTCATGTAGTGGTGTGGAAACTTTTTGTAAGGTAAAGAAAAAAGAATTGATCTATGGAGGGATATATAAGATGCTCAGCTCATATAGGAGAGAACATTAATAAACCTCCCTGGATTTACCATGATCTTATGATTTTTTTAATAGTAACAATGTTTTCAGGATAAAGGAATTCTGGGTCATCAATAATCTAAAATACATTTCAATCAATCATACTCAAGCCATATCAGCCAGAATTGGAAAACCATTGGTATTATGGAGATCCATTAGGTAGTGTATTAGTAGAAAATGCATGATATAAACTGTGATTTCTGTTGTTTTTGTCACCTTCTTAAAAATATGATGTGTTGCAATTTATTTCCCCATTTTATTAGACATTCATTTATGTAGACTTTTTTGTATATTTCATGTGTGGTTTTTATTAAAAACTGAACCTGCCCACCATTTTTAGAAGGAGGGAGAGGAAATGATGGTATATGGAGTAATGGAATACAGAGAGTCTTCAACAGGAAGGACAAGCAGAACACTGACGTGCGGAAGAGGCAGGGAGTGTATCATTTCAAGACGGACCTTGAGCAGGGGCATATTTGTGGCAAGTCACGGTGTCACCTGAGGCAATAAGGACAGAGGAGGATGTGACTAGGAAATGAGGCAGAAAACTGAATACTACTGTGACCATTAACCTTTGCATTGATTCATTGGAGATCTTTCAACAGGTGTCTTGGCAAAATCTATGTTTTACTGAGAAAATTCTGGCAGCAGCATGAAGGATATAAAAACAATAGTTTTTATCCAGAGAAACCATTGCAAAGTGATTGAAATAGTTCATGTAAGAGATGATAAGCATCTGTCTCTAGGTGATAGCTCTAGGGAGAGTTTTGGGGTAAGAACATGAGAGCCAAAAAGGAATTAGCAACTTTCTGGACTATGTGTGGGAACCTCAGGGACCAAGACCACGTGGGAACTGGGAGGACTTCCATAACATTTCAAGGGTACATCAGTGGGAGTCTAAGGGGGAAACTGAGATAAGGAACATCATAGCAGGTTAAATAGGCTTGGGTGAAAAGATGGAGGACCATCGTTGGCTTGGTGCCTGACATTAGGGGTGTTCAGTGCACAGACGTGGGAAAGATCAGAGATCTTAGCAGGAGAGGTGGGGACTAGAATGGAAAGAGCAGCAACTGCAGATGGGAATTCGAAAAACAGTTCATTTAAAGGATATAAAAGATAGTCAGAAAAAAACCAAAACAGTAAACAAAGAACTTAATTTTACGTTGCCACTTTCTCCTCTTGCTGGTTAATTAAGTAATGCATCCTATATACATGGGAGAAAGTCCTAAGAAAAGATTTTTCTTTAATTTTGGATCAATAGCTATAACATAGATAATCTATAACATGAACAAAAAAAAGTACTTCCTTAGTCTTTAATTTTAGATCAATAATAGCTCTCATTCATTGAATAGTCACTTTGTGACAGTCCTAAGAGCTTAACGTGGGTTGATTCTTTTATATGTCCTAACAAACCACAATCAAATACTATTATAATTATTCCCTTTTACAAATGAGGACGTAAAGCGGTGAAGTTCCTGTCCAAGATGACAGCAAGTGACCTGAGAAGCCTGGACCGAAACGCGGCATCTGCCTTCACAACCCACCCTTCTAAGCGCTGCCACCGCCGCAGCCTGCCTCTCAAAACTCAGCCTTGGACAGTGTCTTACACAGAAGCAGCCCCCTCACCTTCACACGGGGTGGCCACACTTCGGGTGCTCTGGCACTGTCCCCACAGTCTCTTCATAGCTATAGTTTGGTTTTACTATTTCAGAAGATTCCAGTCTCAGCAAATGGCGTGATTGTGAGTACCAGAAATTTCCCATCAACTCTTCAGCAGAAAGACCAAAGGGCAGCCATTGTCCTCAGGTCCCGTGCATTCCCTGACTCCAAAATTCCTGTTCTGCTGTTTCCGTCAGCCTCCAACAGTTCCTGCTGAATCCTCACCCACCCAGACCAGACTCACCCTGAAGACCCAGCTGAAATCTGAACTCACATTTATATACATCCCACCTTTCCTCCCAGCCCAGATGCCCTGTGGAAGCCCTGCTGAGTTGCTCTTGTCCTTCCTGCCGGAGGCAATGAACTCTACTGCCAACAGGGTACTGTGGTGATTCTAGAGTTGGCTTTCAGTAATAGTGTCCCTGCTGTTATAATTCAAGTAAAATGGTAGACATTCTAAAGCAAGAAGGCACATTGTAAAGAGAAATTATAATAATTTTTAAAAGCAAACTCTTAAGATGAAAATTATCAATGGAACAGGTAATAAGATCAGTAAATTAACAAGAGATCCAAGAAGATAAATTTCTTTAAGATTCCTACACATTGAATAGGGAAAAATGATAGTAACATATTTTACCTGAGGATTTTGCCCATCACATTTAGATTAGAGCATGTATATGGTGCTTACTGGGAGTTTCTATACTTTGCAAGCATTAACTATTTTAATCTTCATATCAGCCACTGGGGTATGTTCTAGAATCATTCCAGTTTTACAGACAGGCACAGGTTATATAGCCTGTCTAGGTTCACACAGCTACTGAAGGATGGGGGCATATTTAATCGAACACTATATACCTGAAATGCTCTTCACTATGTGGTTTCCCTGGTGATGTCACAGATATCCCTTGATTACTGATTGAGGCCATAATGAACTATTTACACTTCTACAGAGTGTGTTAATGACTTAGGCACCAATCCCTGTGAAATGCCCTTTGCAACTTGAGCATCTGGGATAAAACTGTGATCTTTCCAGAGTGAACAAAGATTTTCCTCACCCAGAAGCCTCTCTTGGCTCTTGGTGTAGGAACCTGGATGGACAGTCTTCCCTTTGGGTTGCCACTGTGCTTAGACATTCTTCTAATTGTTTATTTTCATCTCTCCCCATACAACTCCCCATATAACTCTGGCTTATGATAAACGTGACTTCAATAAATAACCATCTATTTCTGCCACCAATCAATGTGGGCTTCGTTTGCTCGATTCAGAACACAAATCATAAAAAAGAAAACTAGAGATCTTAATGACATCCCCAGCCCTAACTGTTACCAGCTCCCAGTCTTAGTGTTACTAGTTCATCTGAGGTTCTTTTTGCTCAATCCCAGGTAGAAATCACAAAGAGGTGAGCGATCCCATCTGAACCAGGCTTTGCTGGAACAACAGAGCATAGGGCTGGATTCCTGCACTGCTCCCTAGGAAGACGAGGAGCAAGGGGGCTCATGGAAGCACACACTGAGTTGTGGCACCCTTCTGAGGATTTCTGCACAGGTTTGTTAGAACTTCGCTCTGGCGCCTGGGCTGTGTTTGACAGAGATCTGCGCATGTGGGTTGGATGCTTTCACTTAGCTCATCAAAAATGGAGATGCTCGTAGAATGAGTTTGGAAGGATCCCTTCTTTTCTACTTCAAGGAATAATTTGAGGAGTATAGGTGTTAATTCTTCTTTGCAGTTCTTGTAGAACTTGGCTGAAAATCTGTCTGGTGCTGGGCTTTTCTTCATTGTTAGGCTTTTGATGACATCTTCCATTTCATTGCTTAAAATTGATATGTTTAAATCATATATGTCTTCCTGATTCAGTTTGGGTAGTTCGTATGTCTAGAAATTTGCCGATGTCTTCAAGATTTTCTATTTTATTGGAATATAAATATTCAAAATAGTTTCTAATTATCTTCTGTATTTCAGTAGTGTTCATTGTGGTATTTCCTTTTTCATCTTGTATTTTAGTAATTTGTGTTTTCTCTTTCTTTCTCTTCATTCTGGATGGAGCTGGAGAATATCATGCTAAGGAAAATAAGATGCCCTTCAACAGATGAATGGATAAAGAAACTCTGGTATATATACACAATGGAATACTATTCTGCCATAAAGAAGAATAATGTTATGGCATTTGCAAATAAATTGATGGATTGGAGGATATCATGCTAAGTGAAATAAGCCAAGCCCAAAAAAACCAAAGGCCGAATGTTTTCCCTGATAAGTGGAGAATGATATGTAATGGGGCTGAGGGGGTGGGGAATGAGAGAATAATGGGGGAACTTTAGAATATGTAGAAGGAAATGAGAAGGAGTGAGGTATGAAAAATGGTGGACTGAGACAGACATCATTACCCTACGTACATGTATGATTATACGAATGGTGTGAATCTACATTGTGTACAACCATAAAAATGAAATGATGTACCCCATTTGTGTACAATGAATCAAAATGCAGTCTGTAAAAAATTAAAAGCTAAATAAAAAATAGTAATAAAAAATAAAAAATAAAATATAAAAAAAAAAGTCAATCACAAAAAACAAAGGCCTAATGTTATCTCTGACATGTGGATGCTAATTCACAATAAGGGAAGAATTGAGTAACTTTGGATTAGGCAGAGGGGGGTGAAGGGAGGGGAGGGGTATGGGGTAGGAAGGAACCAGACATTATTGCCCTATGTACACGTATGACTACATGAATGCTGGGATTCTACATCACGTACAACCAGAAGAACGAGAAATTACACTCCATTTGTGTATGATGTGTCAAAGTGCATTCCTATATAACAAATTAGAAAAAATTAAAAAGAAAAAGAAAGGAAAAGAAATGAAGTGATGGAGTTGTCACTAAAGCCACCCTGAAGAGGCTGCAGGCGGATGGGGGAGGGTCTGCAGCTCTGGAACCCGGTCGAAGGTGGAAGGAATTCTCTGAAAGCAACTCCTGTGAGTTGGCAAACCCTGGTGGGGGAGTCAGGACCCCCCTGCTTTGTCTCATTTCTAGAGGGGTTTTTTTATCCCCCAAATTTGAGAAAATATGAAAAATAATCAACCAAGTGTGCTGCGATCAGGGAAAGCCATGGGCGTTTCCTCGCTGTAGGTAGTGCCACCTGACCTGCCTTTGGCCTAACAGCTGTCAACACTCATGTTTCTTCCATCACTACTAATGCTTTTCTTCTAAGCATCTGTACTGGGGGTTAATCTACTTCCTATATTTTATTTGCACAAACATCACATTGATGTGTTTACTTACTCTAGACCCTGAACTCTGTTGATAATACTGCTTAATGATCCTATCGGCCCCTTCGTTCGCTAGTTTGAACACCCCTACATTCTTCCCTCACACAGCCTTTGATCTCAATTAATTATGGCAAAGTCCTGTAGCAGAAAGAACAGGAAACCAACTCCTGACGGCTGTTAGGGATGAAATAAAAGGGCCATATCGGACTTCCCTAGGAGAGGAAGAAAGTAAATGATCAGGAGGAAGGTTTTGTTAAAATATAAGCTTTATGAGCTTTGGCATGCAAAGGTCTTAATACATAGTGGATACATATTCCTTTACTCTTCTTAAGTCATTTTAAAAAAATTCTAATAGTTGAAGTCAACTAGGTTTGTGCAATTAATTCAGCATTTTTTTTTGTTATTTTTGCATTTATAGTTAAGATGTCCTTCAACCATGGAATAACTTGGCTTGACTTGCAGGAAACTTCCTCAGTACTATAATCTTAATTCAAAAATTTGTAGCTGACAGGTTCTACAGAAAGGATTATGGGCCGCTATAAAGGGAGCACTGACTTTAAGTTGTATCATGCTTCTCTGAAAAGTTTTACTTTTTTCAATTTCAAAGTCCTTATCACTTAACAAACATGTGTATGTGTGGGTTCATCAACCTCTTAATCACTATTAACATTAAAATGTGACATATTTGCATTAAGATAATTATCAAATAATCCTGTGTAATTTCTTTGATAAAATAACATGCACAAAATAACATAAACATTAAAATGTATACTTCCAGGAAAACTAAGATTACTCAGAATTTGTCCCATTGTATAGACATTATAATAATGCAAATTAATTCTTGAGTTTAATTTACTACCTTCTCTTTCACCTTACATGCACTTGTTTACTATACCTGGGATATAAAAGTGGTATTTCTTGATCAAGAATTTTTATCAAAATTAACTGTCCATTCCCTCAAGAAAGAGAGAACAACAACAAAAAAATTAAGCTGTGTTAACTAACTTATTCAGACATGATGCATTTTACAGTAATATTTTAAACCCTATTTTTAGATATTTTACAAAAGAAAAAATATACAGGGTAGTCATGTTTTCCTAGATAATTAAGACTATTGACATGTACGGAAAGCACAGTTTTGTTGTTGTTTTTAATCTTACCTTGTGTGCTGCAGAAGTTAATGTTCTTAATAAGGATTTTGGATTTCAGTGTGGGAAAGCCTTCTGAATTTATTAAAATATATTATTTGCTTTTTTGGTTTATGTAAGAGAAAATTATGCATTTGAAAATCAGCTTTATATCCCAGGAATATGGAAACAAACATGTCAAACACTGAAACTCCCAAATCCACTTTTAAACCAAGATGCAGCACACCCAGAGTCCAGGCTAGTAGGCAGTCGGTGGCTCTAAGATGAACACAAACCCAAGGTGCCTCTTGTAATCACTGTCTTTTTTTTTTTTTTTTTTTTTTTTGTAGAGAAAGAAGGAAAGGAACGATTAAAAATATAACATGAGTGTTAAAAATTCAATTTCTGCTACTGAGACGTTTCAAGTCACAGCTTCATCTTCTGAACATACTGATTAACCCTAAAATCATGGAAGTGAGCTCACGACTCCAGGGAGTGTGCGGGAACTCAGGAGATACTTCATCCCTGTGTGATATATTTTAATATCAGTAATAAAAGAGCTTGGAGAGTATTTGGCTGACTTATTTTGATGTAGCTAAAATTACATTCTGAAATGTTGTAGTCTCATAAGTGTTATTTTCACCTTCTGTGGATATTTTGCTTTTTCCATTATTCAAACCCAGCTGGATACTGACATCTTTGTTTAGTTACATGATTGGGGGTACTTAACAGAAAATAGGCAAAAATATAATTAGAGAATTTATTTGTTACTTATTTATGTATTTATCATTCATTTTGTAAATAAGAATGTCTCTGTGCATCCGGCTGTGATGGAAATGATATGTGCTCTCTGGGACGCCAAGAACCTTCCCTTAGAATCAAGTGTCATGGCTTCCAGCCTCGTGAACTCCAGCTTCCCTTTGTCTGGCTGTGCCCATATTCCATCCTGCTGGCCTGGATGGTAAGTCCCAAAGCCCGGGGATGTTGTGATGTTTCATAACAGCGTGTGTAAAGCACTTGGTATGTTGCATGGGCAACGTTAGGCAGAAGACCAATCTTTTTTCCCTTACTTCTTTGTTCATTCACTTTAATTTTGTTCATGTCCATGCTACTATGTGAAAGTGAGATCATGAATCCATATTTTGGATCCAAAACTTTTCATTATCCTTCAGTGAACTCATTCTATTTACAGTTTTTGAATTATTTTTGACAACTACAGATCTCTCATTCCAATTTAACAGGTCTTCCTTCCTAATCGTTAAAAGAATATTTAGCATTATACAGGGAGACGTCTCAGGTAGATAGTCCTACATGTAATATGCCAGTCCGGTGATCTGGGACAAGCTACCCAACCTTCCCCAACCTCAATTCCCTTTCTTCAAGGAGATGGGGATAATAATGTATATCAGGCAAGTTTGTAGAACAAATTAGACAAAGATCCCAGCATGATATCCGGCACAGCAATATGGTCTTAAGTTTTATGAAAGCTAAAATAATAATAGGGATGATAAATCTACCATTCACTGGTGCCTACTTGTCCCCAGAATGCTCAGGTTAGCATATTGTAGAGGAATCTGAATAAGAGATGCTTAATATTGAACTTCTAACTAGTTTACAAGCAAGGATTGACCAACCCTTTAAATATTATCTAAGAATGGCAATATAAGATCTCATATTTCCTTGCTTTCTCTTCAACTTCCAATGCTATCTGGTTAGATTCTTTCTTTCTTTCTTTCCTTTCTTTCTTTCTTTCTTTCTTCCTTCCTTCCTTCCTTCCTTCCTTCCTTCTTTCTTTCTTTCTCTTTCTTTCTTTCTTTCTTTCTTTCTTTCTTTCTTTCTTTCTTTCTTTCTTTTTTCTTTCTCTTTTTCTTTCTTTGTTTCTTTCTTTTTTAAAGAAAATGTCTAAGTGAGAGAAGAATTCTATCTCTAGGAAAAATGAACATACCATCTGGAATTTCTGAGGCATAAATTTAATTTAATGGTTTCTAGAAAATACCTAGACTATGCCCTAGATCCAGAAAATCCATCATAATGTTTCCTTCTGATACTTGACACTCAGTGCACCCAAGATGGGGCACATGGGTTTCTCCACAAAGTTCTTGGTTGTCGCTCCCCAGGTCTCTCACCAGTCCAACAGCACAAAGGGCTACACAGGAGGAAATGGAGAATTTTCCAGGAAACACCCTGGAGGAAACTTCACTGAGAACATGGGGTAACCAAAATACCTAGGACCTGGCGCCCTAGGTGAAGTATCATTCTTTGTACATCACAGAGTTTGCAGGACGTCAGAAGTAACTAAGGTACAAGATTGAAGAAAGAAAAGTTGACCATGTAAACACAGAGAGCTTTAAGGAGAATAATATTTTACTGAATAACTTTTAAGCCCTTTAATCTTTCAAGGAATACTTCTTGACATGACTCTGAACTGAATTAGTATGTATACTTCATTGAAATAGTATCCATTAAGGAAGGCTTCATGTATTTGGGGAGAAAAGAGAAGACTTCCTGTATATTTTTATTTTTTCAATCAATTTTAGGAATGGGTAAACTAAAGAATCGAAGTGACACATCTCTTTGCCTTTGGAGAGAGTGCTCAACCTGCAAAAAACACACTGACATTTACCTGTTGTCTAACCATTATGAATTTGGGTATTTTACAGGAAGAAGCAGTCATAGAATAATTATAAGTAATAATTTCTTATTGAAATTTTACATTAATAAAAATTTATGTTTTTCAAAGAGCTGTTTCAACCGCACACAGTCAGCCACACACAAATTAGATATTTACCTAAGGGCTTATATGTGTATACAGTGTTATGTATTATATGTATGTATAGTGTTTTGTATGCATTTGTGAGAGAGAGAGAGATGTATATATTTAAGACACCTGAAAGTGTTCTGGGTGTACAAATCTTTGAATATGAAGCGGAAGTCAGCACATTTCCAGAGGCATAAGAGGAACTCTCCCTCATTAGTGAGCAGGCAAGTGGGAGCATGGTGCCATGGAGATGGCTTTATGAAACACTTGCTTCTTCCAAAATCAAAGCTCTCCGTGAAGACTCAGCATTTCCGACGCAGTGTTTTGAAACGCCTCTACTTGAATCCCACTGCACGGCTGTGCATCACCTGGGCCCCAGTTACAACACCTGGTGGTTTCTGTGCACAGCCTTGGGCATGAGCGAGCGCTCTTCCTGACAACCACGCAGAGCTACCGCGCTGAGTTATCGCAACTGCTCCTCTGGGTATTTCCCCTCAGCAAGAGTGATTTTATGCTAGAATAACTTCATGCAAGGGAGGTAGACTCTTTGTCAGGAGAGGTGGGAGGATGAAGGGAAAGGAGAGTTTGGACGATGACACCAGGTTTTAAAAAGATAATCATAATCACTATAATTAAATGTAAAATTTCATTGAAAGTAAAGAGCAAGAGAAAAAGCTATCAAGTTATCAGAAAATGAAATTGCTCCTTAAGGTGACACTGTCCAGCGCTGGTGGGCCTCATTCCCATGGCTCTTTTCTGAACGGACCCATTTCCTTTCACGGTCTGCCCGGGCATAATTCTTGACAGCAGTCTTTCTTTCCTCCCTCCTTCTCATCTTAGTCTATGGAACCAGCCAGCTGGAATTAATGGGTAAACAAAAAGGAACCACACTACTGTGTGTCTCAGTGTAGATCCTAGTGACTCGATTCACAGAATCCTCCTAGAGGATGCTGTCTTATAATGAATGTAAATTCACTTGTCTAAGAATGCAAGTTACACATTTAGCTGGGTAGTTTTCAATTGTATACATTTGCCAAATTCATGGTATTTGGAATTGCATCAATCACCTCCACAGCCTTCATACATCATAGAGAGGAAAAAGAAGGGGGGAAAAAAAGGGACAACTTTTGTTTCCTTGAGTAATTACTCTCCTCCTAAGTGTTGGGAACGTTTGATCCAAAAAACCATAAGTGATGCGATCTCATGGGACACAGCAGCATTCTAAATATCTGTGTGTTCTTAACAGGCTACAGCAAAGATCATGTCAGGTACAGGGGTACCAGTACGATCTCACTTATCAACTGAAAGGTACACAACTGAACCTCGATATTTTCCAGCTTGTTTCTTATTTTTCAAAGAGTGAATGTTTTAAGGAAAAGGAATCAGACTTGTGGAAGAGTTGCTCTTATTGCCTCTCTTTTAATAAAGCATGTTCAAAAACAGGAAAGAAAGGGGGAGTGCTAATGAAGAAGAGCTGTATTGAGAGAAAAAAAACAAAGAATCAGGAAAAAGCCCACTTAACGGACAAGCGGCTGCAATGAGCTTGGCAGAGTTTATTTGAGTAACTTTTTGGCTCAGAAAGCAAGTTATGGGAGCAATCCACGGACCCTTATGTTTTCTGTGGTAAATTAAGGCACGTAGACATCAACCCTGAAAATGATTTTAAGTGACCACTGCATGAATGGATTGTGGGGAATAACACCCTATGTTTAAGAGGTTCCAAAAAATGAACACAGACTATGAAGCTTTGCTTGAATCAAATTGATCTGGTAAGGGATTCCTTTTTGTGAACGAGAGAAGTCTGTGCCACCCTCTCACTTTAGATTCAGTCCTTCTCCCCTCCCCAGGAGATTCCCCAAACTCTTGGAATTCAAATAAAAGGATGTCATGTGACCACTAAATTCTGTTTAAGACTCCCATTAGGACATATAATTTAAAAAATGAATTATTACATAAAATCATATATTTTCAAGCAACCACAAAATTCTGATTCTATTTGTGTTAAGCACTCAGAATTTCAGATCTGAAAGTTGTATAATTTTCGTGGCCTACATGTCTCAAGTTCACATAGTCCTCAATGATTTTTTTCAGAAGCTTACTGATTATAGTGGAATTTATCCAGACTATTTTAACAATAAGAATTCTGTATAATTCTTTGGGAAATGATGTTAAATTTCACCGGTTACCATTTACAAACTAATCCATATTATTAGTGGTCTCTCCAGCTTGCATAATTGCTAGATGATAATTCTTATTCTTAAAGAAATTAGATAACAAATACAAGAATGAATATTATTTTATATTGTGTGTATGTGGAGACATACACACATATATATAAACTACATGAACACTGACAACAGGTACTTAAAGCTAACTATAATTTAGAAAAAATCAACTTTTAGTTTTGTAACAGTGACAGTAAATGTCACAGGACATACAAATGTCATATTAATCTTATATAAAGGGTCATTGGCACTGACTTTGCTAGAAGTTAAAATATAGTCATGAAATTCTAAGACAAATTTCAAAAACATTGAATAGGAAGGGAGTGAAATAGCAAGACCTAGAAATCGGTTTCTAAATTGGAACAAGAGGTAGCTGTTCCATGATAAACCCACGGCCCACAGCATTTGTTTCAATGTGACTCTCTGCATAATCACCTCTATGGAAATGTGGAAATGAAAAAGAGGTGTTTCTGAATCAAATGACATAATCTCCTTTAGGAAGAGTACAGGTTATTTATTGAAATAAATAATAAATTCAGTTATCTAATGAAATGCCACAGTCCTTTGTTCTCTCAAATTTGGCTGTTGGCATTGCTATTTTTCCAATTAATTGCCAGTAAACTGCATTTAATAGCATCCCTCTCTCCTTCAGTAAGTAAAGAGAATGCTATGTGCCATCTGTTTACCCAAAGGAGTAGCAGTTGTGTTTTATTTAATTGGACCTAACTCATCTTGTTAAAATGGCGGCATTTCAGGTACACTTATTTTCTTCTGACCCAAAGAAATATGTGGAAACTGACAGAGTTCTTATAAATGTCGTTCAGCTGGGGCCTGTCTCACTAATTCTCCCACTTACCTCTACCCTGCTCTGCTGCAGGTGCCTTTCAGTGTATGAGTGTGTGCAACGTGCCTGTAGAGAGGGTGAGGCAAAAGGCAGGAGCCCTGGAGTCAGAAAGGAGGACATCACACCCCACAGAAAGGACAAGAGGGCGGGATGCAGGGAGGTGGTGGGGCAGAAGACTTGAGACATGGTGCCAAGGGACAGTCACAGAGACAGAGGCAAGAGGAGACAGACACAGGCTCATTCATTCTATCTCAAACACACTCCCTGAGAGAAATCAGGACTACTTCTTAGGTCATAGCTGTGCAGATGTCAGGAGATGCCTGAGGGATGTTTTTATGGTACTACAGACGTGCTGTAGAATGCTGAGAAGTGACCATTCCTTAAGCCCAGGGAGCGCCACTCCTGCATAGAGCAACTAAGTGCCTTGGTTTAGGAAGAGCCAGGTGTAGTGGACCTTAGCAGAGCAGCACGAGCCGCGGACCCCACTCCTGGCTACTCTCTGGCACCACGGACTCGCTCTGGAGGTCTGGTCCAGGTCTTTCAGGCCACACTTCTCACCCTGAAGGACATGCCAGGAAAAGCCTATATCCTTTTCCTCCTGCACCATCCTCTGGCTGCTGAAGGCTCCAACGTTCCCCCATGAAATGTCCCAGGCCCACTCTTGGACCTACACAGGCCTATCTGAGGCCTGTCCCCACACAACAGAGCAGGTCCTATCTGCTATGCACACCCATGGTGCTGAGGAGCAACGGAGGTGTCTGCACACTGTGGGCTGCAGAGTCCACACACCTGTGGGCAGGACAGAGCAGGGGTGAGATGAGAGTGAGGATCTCTGTATGGAGGAGGTTGGTTTTCACTCCCTTGATGATGTCACGTTCCTGTGAGAAACTCCCAGGAGTGTTCGGATTCCAAATTTGAACCTGGTCTTCCCTTGGGGACTTAATGAAGACTTATTTGGTAAGTATGGCACTGGAACATCTCCTATGGGGAGCTGGAGTTCATGACATAGAACTTCAGCATTGTTCGTACATATTTGCAAGTTTTTGATGCCAGCGTTTCTGATACAGGGGACACTAATAAAATGAGAACCCCCAAAGCATCCAGGTTAGTTAATTCTAAATTTCTGGAGTCGCAGTGATTCCTCTAGGCAGGCTGGTTTATAAGGAGGGCAGGGTCTCCTTGCCACCACCCACTCATCGATGAGTTTAAAAAACTCATGGAACATTCCTGTTAGTCCCCTGATATTTGAGCCTGAAGAACAGATTTACAAACATATGTTTAAGAACAACTCACTGACCAATCTAAACCAAATACTTCTTACACTGCAGTAAATATAATCCCAGAAATATAATTCCCAGCAATGGGAAATAACATTAATATTGAGCACAGCCTTCTTAATTTAATTTCACAACTGAAGACAGTACTTTAAAAACAAAAGGCGCCCACACTGAATCAGCTCTTTCTTTGTTCTATAAAAGCCACTGCTCGATTTAGGAAAAAAAAAAAAAAAAAATCACACTATTTCTAACCAAGTGAGAATCCCAAGGAGGAGAAAGGGTCATTATCTCAATGCCTAATTAATTTTCAAAAATATTGTTATGCAGACTCCTGTTCCAATGTAATGCTGCACTTAGCCTCAAACTGGAAAATTCATGGCAATGGAAAACTTAGCAATTATGAGAAAGAGGAAAAAAATTAAAGGTAGATTGTTCAACCTAAGAAGCCAGCCACATCCTCTCCCTAATCTGCATCAGTTGCTATCTATAGGAAGGAATGACAATACACTTAGTACACTCAAAGCAATGGTGCTGAGAGGAAAATATTTTTAGTAACCAATTTATCAATTGCTGGTTTATCGTCTCCTTTGGAATCGCATCTTCCTGTCCTCCTTAATTGAGGTATTTGCATTTGGAAGTCCCTTTGAATCATCTTATGTTCAGCAATCATTTGCAAATAAGGAAACAAACAGTTATTTGGAACGTGTTCAGTCATCCTAATTAGGGAGTCAAGACCCTCTCTCAGAAAAATTATGAGGCCAGGTGTTGCTCTCTAAATGATTTTCTTGCTCTGGCCTGTAGGAAATGAACTTGATGGTCTAATCAGACTTCTCCCTTTCTGATTTCAATGACAAGTCAGAACAAAGTGATTTCCTGCTTAGCACTCCCATGGTTGGTATCCTAAGGTTGCCGTTCTGATCTTCACTGGCAGGGTGACAGAGCCCTGTGCTTGCTTGCCCTGGGCATAGGTGGAGTCGTGATCACCTCTGTCCTGACTGCAGACCATCCCCTCAGCGCAGAAAGGCGAGGAACCCACTTGATGTTGTTCAAGTGTGCCCCTGGGGTGTGCTTTGCACTGCTTCTTCAGGATGTGCCCTTTCACGTTAGACTCTGCTTAGTAAAGTGTGAGTCTTGAATGTCCCATGATTTAATATTTTACCCCTCTATTTTAATGTGAATATTAAATGTGAGTTTTGAACAATTACTTACCAGTCTTTGAACAAGTACATATTCCTGCCTTTACACATGAACTTGGTGTCGATCACATGCCTACATTTTTTTATTCACTACTTCCCCATAAGGCGGGTTGAAAACTAATATATCTTGTATTTGTTGACAGAATCTTTATCACTTCAGGCCTGCCTTTTTTATTTCCCATTTATTTATATTTTTTAAATTTTTTTCCTTCCCTTCCCCTTCCATCTGCCCTTCCTTTCCTTTTTCCTTCTAGCTAATCTTTCTATTTTTATTCTTTGTACTTGATTGAGGGTGGACTTCCTCCCTCATTCCAGTAAATCCTAAAGTATTGAAAGAGAAAAATATTTCCTCTGTAGTTTGCAAGTGTCTCTTAGAGCCTATAAGTGTAGTATAGAATAATAATAACATTTAAATGTTCTTTAAATTAATTTTTGAAGGAATATTTTTGACTAATTTCTCTAGATAGAAGGACAGGGTTCAAATTAGGGCTTATAGATAAGTGCTAGATAGAGCAATAAATATAAAAAAAAAAGTAAAATTCTCATATTCTTTTATCAGCTAACTCTATTTTGGCCCAATAATTAAAAACAAAGATCTTGTAACATCATAAAAATCTGTAACATGGAGAAATACTGTTCCCCAAATAATAAGTATAATGCAAAGTTTTGGAAACAATCTGTAAGTATGAAACAGAAAGTACATTAAGATATCAACATTAAACAGAAAGTACTTTTATAGTCATTAATATCACATTTACAAAGCACTTAGAATAACATGCTTTTTCTGTTAAGTGAATAAAGCAGAGCATAGTTATATTTGGGGAATAATTGCAATCATGAACTAAAACAGAGAGAAGGGCTAACTCACATTAAATGTAATGTAGATGTGATGTTTTTGCATTATCTTTGCTATTGTCAAAAGACTAGAATTTGGAGCATATTTTTCTATGATTCACACTTGTGTGTTTAATTTCCATGAACGAATTCATTTGAAGATTAATGGAGTGAAATTGCTGATAGTTCCAATGCATAATGGAAGCAGATTTACTAGCTTATGTGAAAGCACAGTTTAAGTTCAGGAAGTTGCTTTCTGCCTGAGTTGGGTGAAGATGAAGGAAACATCCCTGAAGTTTTGAACCAACAACTTCTGTGTCTCCACTGGTCCTTAAGTGGAAGGAAAGTGCTATCTGCAACACTGAGGTTCTTAAAATCTGGGTCCTTTGGATCCTGTGAAGACATCACCACCCTTGCCCTGACTATCCAGGGCCGTCTCTAATGCCTTAGGCCATGATGATCTGGCTCATCTTTTTCTTTCCCTATATTTTTAAAGTGGTGGATTACAGTTGTAAATAATGGAGGGATTTGTTTTTACATATTTATACCTGCACACAATATAAAAATATAATTTGGCTAATATCACACCCAGCTCCTCCTCTTCCCAAGCCTCCACCCATCCCCCTGGTTCCTTTCCTCTGTTCCACTGACTGCCCTGTGATTTTCATGAGATCCCTGAACAACCCCATTTCTTTTCCTTTTTCCTCTCCAGTTTTTACTATGAGAGAAAAGGAAATGACCTTGGACCTTCTGAGTTTGGCTTATTTCACTTAAAATAA